>NC_081404.1:16894202-18094202 GCF_030684315.1 Stegostoma tigrinum
ATCTAGCATTTGTGCAGCATGAATTCTACTTGTCATCCCAAGCCTGGATATTGTCCAAATCTTGCCGCATTCAGATATGGACTGCTTCAGGTTCTGGAGAATTGCAAATGGTGCCAAATATTGTGCACTAATTGGTGAACAGCCCCACTTCTGACCTGACAATGGCATCTTTGGAAAGTCTGCACTAAGGACCTTCACTGTGGTCAAGTGGGAGTGATCTCAACTGGTTCTCAAATCATGATTGATTTAGGTCCTTAGGATACTTGAGAAGGTAAGACACTTCAAAACAAACACGAAGGAAGCAAGTAGCAGCTGCGTGCAGCAGGAGAGATGGGACATCACTAGAGCTGAACAAAATTGAAAATGGCTTATCCTGCATCTTTAGGCTGTGACCACCCCCACCCCCACCCGGTTGTGGACTCCACCCCCACCCCAGTCACCGGGAACATCCTTCCTGCATTTACCCTGTCTAGCCCTGGAGTATCATGTGTTCTTCCCAACAAATGCATGACATTGTAATTCCTTTCCACCCCCATCACCTTTTGTTTTCATATTTCTTCATGGGATGTAGGCACAGCTGCCAGAGATAACAGTTATTGCCCCTTGAGAAGGTGGTGGCTTCTAGAACTGCTGCAGTCCATACGGTGCACTGACACTCACCAATGCCCTTAGGGAGGGAATTCCAGGATTTGGACCCAGCCACACTAAAGGAATATATTTCCAAGTCAGGACGGTGAGTGGCTCGGAGGGGAACTTGCAGGGGGTGGTGTTCTCATGTACCTGCTGTCCTTGTCCTTCCAGATGAAAGTGGTCGTGGATTTGGAAGGTGCTGTCACGGAGCATTGTGAATTTCTGTACAGTATCTTCAGCATTGCCATCACTGAGTGCCCCACTATTCAACATCCTGGGGGTTACGATTGACCAAAAACTCAACTCAACTAGCCATATAAACACTAGCTGCAAGAGGAGAACAGAAGCCAGGAATACTACAGTGAGTAACTCACCTCCTGACTCCCCAAAGCCTGTCCACCATCTACAAGGCACAGGTCAGGAGTGGGATGGGATACTCCCCACTTGCCTGGATGGGGGCAGCTCCAACAACACTCAAAAAGCTCAACACCATCCAGGACGAGGCCCCCACTTGATCGGTACCACATCCACAAGCATCCACTCCCTCCACCACCAACGCTCAGTCACAGCAGTGTGTACCATCTACAAGACACACTGCAGAAATTCACCAAAGATCCTCAGACAGCACCTTCCAAACCCACTTCCATCTAGAAGGACAAGGGCAGCAGATACATGGGAACACCACCCCCTGCAAGTCCCCCTCCACTCACCATCCTGATTTGTGAATATATCGCCGTTCCTTCAGTGTTGCTGGGTCAAAATTTTGGAATTCCCTCCCAAAGGGCATGGTGGGTCTCCCTACAGCACATGGACTGCAGCAGTTCAAGAGGACAGCTCACTCCCACCTTCTCAAGGGGGCAATTACGGACAGGCAATAAATGCTGGGCCCAGCCAGTGATGCCCATGTCCCATGAGTGAATAAAACAAAACCTTGTAGATGGTACACCATGCAGCTACTGAGCATTTGTGATGGATGGGGTGCCAGCCAAGCAGAAGGCACCAAATCTTGATAGGGCACATTGCACAGAAGCCAGCAGCCTTCAGGTTGGCACAGAAAACACCAGCGAGTGACCTCAACTGTGAAAGGAAATCACAGCACAGGCCTGGCATTCACAAGCATGCACTCTCACCCTGGCATTGCCCGAGTGGCAGCGAGGAGTGTCAGGGCTTTCTCTCCCTCAGCCAACTGGACTGAAAGCTAGTCTAGTGATCGCAGAATCTGGCCTCCCACTCGAATTCCATCCCACAGCTGCATATAGTGCAAAAGACTCAAGACAACCATAGTCACTGGAAACATCAGAACATTGTGAAACAAACACAAGCAGAGAATCAGGAACAAAAACTGAAGTTGCTGGAAAAGCTCAGCAGGTCTGGCAGCATCTGTGAAGAAGAAAACAGAGTTAACGTTTCATGGAAGGGTCACCGGACCTGAAACACTAACTCTTTTTTTTCCCTTCACAGATGCTGACAGAGCTGCTGACCTTTTCCAGCAACTTCGGTTTTTGTTCCTGCTTTACAGTATCCGCAGTTCTTTCGGTTTTTACTGAGAATTGCTGGAGAAACTCAGCAGGTCTGGCAGCAATCTGCGGAGAGAGAAACAGAGTTAGTGTTTTGAGTCCAGTGACCTGTACGCAGAACTAGTTCTGAGCCTGCAGAGGGTCTCCAGCAAATTTTGTTGTTCTTTGCTTCAAGTTTCCAGCATCCACAGTTCGTTGTTTTATTTTGGAGTATTGTGGGCAGTTTGGGTCTCTTTATCTGAGGAAGGATGTTCTGGTGATGGAGGGAGTGCAGCGAAGGTTTACCAGACTGATTCCTGGGATGGCAGGGCTGACGTATATGGAGAGATTGGATTGATTAGGACTATATTCACTGGAGTTTAGAAAAATGAAGGGGGATCTCATAAAAACCTGTAAAATTCTAACAGGACTAGACAGGGTCAATGCAGGAACAATGTTCCTGATGACTAGGGAGTCCAGAATCAGGGGCTCATAGTCCAATCAGTTGAGGCCAGAACACTGAATGTTTTCAAGAAGGAGTTAGGTCTCATTGTTCATGCTAAAGGGATCAAAGGGTATGGGGAGGAATTGAGAACAATTGGATGATCAGCCGTAATCATGTTAAAAGAGGGGTCAGGCTTGAAGGGCTGAATGGCCTACTTCTGTTCTTATTTTCTCTGTTGCTTTTTAACATCCTTCCTGTGCCTAACCTGCCTGGCCCTATTAAAATATCCAAGGTTTCTATGAGATCCCGCTCATTCTTCTAAACTCCAGCGATCATAGTGATTCAGTCTCCTCTTCATACATCAGCCTTGCCATCCCAGGAATCAGTCTGATAAACCTTTGCTGCACTCCCTCCATCACCAGAACATCCTTCCTCAGGTAAGGAGGCCGAAACTGCCCACAATACTCCTGATGTGGACTGGGTTAACCTTAGACTATTAAACTCGAAGTGGGCTGAAGTCTTAATTCCTCACTGAAAGGCCTCAACTGGGCATTGGTGAGCGGTGAAGAGGAGGCTGTCCCTGGACTTCAGGCCAGAGGCAGTGGAGTCACCACCTGGTAACCTGCCACCCAATTAAATGCCCATCTCACTGCCAAACCTCCCATGAGGGAGGGCATTTAGTTCTCCCAGGGATCGAGTTGGGGACCAACAGTAACTTGGGACTGCTTGGGCTGAATGGCTTCCTTCTGTGTTGTCAGGAACTTGAAGTGTTTTTTACTATCCCAGTCAAAAGGAGCCGTTTTGGGCTGAGGGGAGAAAGTGGTCGCATTGTAATGAACAGGGGCCATTAATGAATGGCAGCAGCAAACAGCAGTGTGGCCTTTGAAACCAAATGAAGTGTTTCTAATGGGGGGCTGGTGACATTGAGAAAGGCAACCACAAATGAGTAAATGATAGAAACACGGTGCAAATTCATAATGCCAAATAATGGATATCGACTGACCTCAGTAAGTAATATTCCTGACCTCACCCTGCCATCTGGGTGTTGGTGAGTGATGAGATCATATCCCCTTTCCGTAATGTGCAGACCTTTGACCCTTGCCAGCTCCGTCACCTGACAGGCGGCCTCAGGGCCTGGTGGAAAAGAGTTGAATATGTTCAAGTCGCTGTGTTCCTGCAGACTTTGGCCAAAAACGCAGAACCTAACTCAAACTCTTTCTAAGTAAAGCTGTGCTTCGGAATATGCAGCTGCAACATTTTTACTCCATCCCCATGGCAATCAAATCCTTTGCCATTTAAACAATTTTTCTTTTGAAAAACAACCATTCCCCCTTCCCCTGCTGATGACCTGCAGTTCAAATGCAATTCAAAGGCTTTTGGCCATCTTCCAGCACCTGACCTCTGTGGCCAATCTGTGTGTCACTGACAATAGCCCGGTCAGTGTTGCAGGACAGTTCTAGCTCAACACAGCCTTGTCAAGCAGTCTATCCACCCCTTTCTCATCACATTTGCGAGGTGCTCAAATCCTATCCCCAGCAGTACAGGACTAGCATATTGCTGTAAAAACAGACGAAAAGTTTTTTATCTCACACTCATCAGGACAGGTATGACAGTACCAAAGTTCAGAGAGGAACAACAATTCAGGCAGCAGGAGGAACAGGATACTGACTGGATTCTGAGGATGAGGTTTTAAGGAATGAAACATATTCTCAGGTTATCCGCTACAGAGCTGAAAGAACTTAGGGACAGGTTCTAAATAAATACAGAGGCCGGGGAAGGGGAGAGAACTAAACACAACATCGACTCATAGAGCTGTACAGCACGGAAACAGACCCTTCGGTCCAACCCTTCCATGCCGACCAGATATCCTAACTAAATCTAATCCCATTTGCCAGCATTTGGCTCATATCCCTCTAAACCCTTCCTGTTCATGTACCCATCCAGATGCCTTTTAAATGTTGTAATTGTACCAGCCTCCACCGCTTCCTCTGGCAGCTCATTCCATCCACGCACCACCCTCTGTGTGAAATGGTTACCCCTCAGGTCCCTTTTAAATCTTTCCCCTCTCACCTTAAACCTATACCCCTCTAGTTCTGGACTCCCCTACCCCTGGGGAAAAGCCCTTGACTATTCACCCCATCCATGCCCCTCATGACTTTATAAACCTCTATAAGGTCACCCCTCAGCCTCTGACGCTCCAGGCAAATTGGCCCCAGCCTATTCAGCCTATGTAGATCACACCCTCCAACCCCAGCAACATCCTTGTAAATCTTTTCTGAACCCTTTCAAGTTTCACAACATCCTTCCTATAGCAGAGAGACCAAGACTGCACTATTCCAAAAGTGTTCCAGTATTCCAAAAGTGGCCTAACCACTGTCCTGTACAGCCGCTACGTGACCCTCCCAACTCCTATACTTAATGCACTGACCGATAAAGGCAAGTGTATCAAATGCCTTCTTCACCGCCCTGTCTACCTGCGACGCCACTTTCAAGGAACTATGCAGCTGCACCCCAAGGTCTCTTTGTTCAGCAACACTCCCCAGGACCTTACCGTTAGGTGTATAAGTCCTGCCCTGATTTATCTTTCCAAAGTGCAGCACCTCACATTTATCTAAATTAAACCATATCTGCCACTCCTCGGCCCATTGCCCCATTGGATCAACATCCCAGGGAAGGCAGGAGAGAGGCAGTGACATCCAGTTTGTGATTGAAGTTCACAGACTTGAAACATGACCTGCTTCTTGCTCTTGACAGGCATTGCCAGACCCGCTGAGCTTTGTCAGCATAGCTTTAACAGGGCACTGAAATCTGCTTTCAAGTACAAGGCAGTCAACTGAATACAAAGTGGCTTCAAACGCTGGCTGCTGAAGCCAGAAGTCTCACTGGGAACGTCACTTTGATTTGTGTTCACTGCAGTCTGCCTCCTGCTCCATGATCAATGAACACTTTCCCATTCAATGTTCCCCTTGGCGGTGATCTTTTTGAGGCACAGTCCATTGTGCAATGAGCCTTCAATCTCGTCTTCTCCTTTACAAAATGGGAAATAGCACAAACGTGGCAGCAGTGTTGCTGAGTGACCACTGCAGAGGTGGGCAGAGGCATTAAAGAGTCTCTGCTCCAGGCTGCACGTATCACCCCATCATTGGCATCTGTGCCAGCAACGGAGGGAGCCAAAACATTTGTCTCAACATGTTCAATGGATTGAAGTCAAGCTGCTGGGTGTGAAATACAAGTGTAACACTCCATTACACTGTGTCATTCCTTGACGTTGTCTGTTGCAGATTCATGTCAGTTCCACAGATGGTGAAATGCCAATTTCTGCCCTTGTGAATGACTACAGTGTGTTGCCTCCGGCTAACGTGCATAGATGGTGAAGCAGGACATCATGCGGGGCAGGGGAGAGTGGGAAGTGAACAGCAAATGAGGATTGCCTTTTCTGTCTGTGCTGTGATCCTCATTCACATTCAATTCTTCTGACGTCACTGTTTTCTGAAAGGGTTAATGTTGGAGAATGCATTCAGCTCCACCCAATCTATTATGTCATGTAGTTGCTCCCCCTCCGCCTGAATCAACCTGCTTAGACTGTTATTACACACCAGTGGAGCAGGTGGGACTTAACCCAGGCCTCCTAGCCCAGAGGTAGAGGCACTACCACTGCACCACCTCAGGCCTGTCGTACAGTGTCTCCTGATAGTTTTAGTAATTACAGCTAACTAGCCAATGTCACTTGTACCCACTGTCATGTAACAAACTGTAGCATGAAAGTACAGTGGTACTGTCCCTAGCTCTAAGCCAGGTGGCCTGGGTTCAAGTCCCGCCTGCTCCAGAGGTGTGTCATAACAGGTTGGTCAGGGATCCTATGCTCCGCACAGGATCCGATGTCCGCAGTTTGGGAAGCAGAGGGACAACAAGGTACCAGTGCCCTCATAATCCAGTGAGCTGTGACACACATGCCAAGTGAGGGGCTCAGCTGTGATGCTGCCTGCAGTTAAACAGCCTGGCACCATCCGCTGGTGAACAAGGGCAATTTGGACAGGGCATTGGATAATCACTGCGCCACTGCTTCCTGGGACAGAGGGGAGAAGGTCGATGAGGAAAAGGGGTTTCAAAGTTTTCCCCTCCATTTCTCGTGCAGACTGAGCATTTCGCTCAGCTTCCAGACGCGATGATAAATACTGTGACTGTCTCCAGGTAAAAGGGTTGGTAAACCTTGGCAATGCAGACTAGAGCAATGATGATCAAAGCTTTCCCGCTTTGTCACATACAGAGGTATTCTCCAAACATACTGATTCATTCTCAGTGGGACCTGCTGTGCAGGCAGATAGAATGCCAGGGATACTCTGTCACTGGTTATACAGCCGGTAAACTTAACCTGCACCCCCTCCCCCCCGCACCTCGTAAATACTGACACACTTCCCTGCATTCCCCCCCACCCCCACCGACCCTGGGACTCCCCCTGTAAATATTGGCACACGCACCCCCACGCCCCCCCCCCCCCCCACCACCACCCTGGGACTCCCCTGTAAATACTGACACACTACAACCCGCCCCACCCCCCAGGGACCCCCCCTGTAAATACTGACACACTACCCACCCCCACCCTCAGGGACCCCCTGTAAATATTGACACATGCCCCATTGTGTAAAGATCAGCAAACACCCCCACTTCCGTCCTTATGGCAGAGAGAAGGTCATTGCTGAAGCAGTTAAATACGGTTGGGCCTCGGACACTCCCCTGAGGAAGTGCTTCATTGTTGGAGGTGGTGTCTTTGTAAAGACACGTCAAATCCAGTCTCCATCTGCCCTCTCATGGCAGAGAATCCTGTGGCATTATGTTGATGGAGATCAGAGTTCTCCACAGCGCACTGGCCAATATTTCCCTTTCTACGGGGGCACGATGTGAGGCCTGTTACATTTTACAGGGAGCTACCATGGACATGATTGGCTGAATGGCCTCCTTCTGTGCTACAATCAATCAAGGATTCCATGGGAACCAAGCAGGACGGGTACTGGGTAGGGCCGTGTTGTTGATGCAGAAGATCAGCTACGATCTTACTGAATATCAGAGTAAGTTTGAGAGGGCACATAGGCTACTTCTACTCCTGTTTCTACTCTTGTCACCAATGCCACGTGCTTGGGGTCTGTTTCCATGATGGTGAATGTGTCAGAAAGCAATGGCAGCGGCTGAAGGTAGGGGATCGTGTGATGGTATTTGTCATGGCCCAGACCAGACCCACTCAAAATATTAGACCCTAAATGTTTCTTATTTTAAAGGTAGATGTGAAGTGTCATGTTCCAGATGCAATGCGACTGGTCAACCTACTTGATGTTAAGCAAAATATAATTTATTTAAACTCTATTGTTAAAATGCTGACCAAAGACAGAGGAATTTAGAATAACTTCACTATGGGAAAAGTTAACCAAATAATAGATACAGCAACTATTGCTAATTAACTGTTCCAATATCGTCACATCCCTTGGATATACCCCTTGGCAAAAAGGCAAATTCAGACACACATTCTCACATGCAGTTCTCCAATCCAGGAGGAAAAAACATTGAGAGAAAATTCAGAGAAAGTAGCAGCCAGGAGATATTCATTGAAGCTTCTGACTCTTTTGAGACCCCAAAGGCTTCTGCTTAAAACAAAACCCAAAAACTGAAAAATAAAAGGGTCCCGACCCGAGACGTCAGCTTTCCTGCTACTCTGATGCTGCCGGGCCTGCTGTGTTCCTCCAGCTCCACACTGCGTTATCTCCAACTCCAGCATCAGCAGTTCTTACTGTCTCTGAGCCTGGTCTGTGAGAGTTGGCCACATCTAGGCTGCTTCCATTGTTCCAATGTTTAAATAAAGCCTCAAGGCCTCACAACTTATTTACTTTCCCAGAGACAGCTCATGTCTCCGCCTACAACTTCTCAAAAAAAAACAGGGCAAAATAACCTCCTGAAGTGACAGCATTGTCACATATCTCCGGCAATACACCTGACATGAGGAGGCCATGCTGTCTATCCTCCACCCAGTGAGAAGGTGTGGAACAGTTCCCTCTGTCTGTCTGAGAAACGCCGTCGGTGAGCCCACTTGATTAAACACCTCCTTTAAGAACAGAGCGTGGATCCATCGGCACCCCAGCGTGCATCAGAAAGAGCTAACTCTGAACTGCAACAGTTCCACTGCATTGTATGAATAATCCTGAGCCGTGTCTAGAACTAAATGGCTATTCACTGATCCCATGCTATACAAATGCTGAGGGTGTCAGATTACCAGAGACATCCAGCCTGTGTGGGTGTCAACATGCTGTTTGAGATCAAAGTAGAGACACAGAGTGAGTGAGGGGACAAGATAATTTACAACAGAAAGTGCGGAGACGCTACAGAGAAAGGTGAAAGGAGAAGATGGGGATGAAAGGGGAAGAGAGATGTAGCTGGAGAGAGAGTAGAGAGGGAGACAGAGTTTTCGGCAGAGTGTATGCTGTGGAATCTGGATTTAAGCTCCATACGGTTTTGACCGTGTCTGCAGTCTATCCCTTTGAAAGAAATCATTGTGCGTGAGGTGAAGCCAGCTGCTGTGAGCACAGCTGCTGAGATTTCTCAAGGTTGACAAGCATGTCTGCAAGAACTCCAGAAACACAACTGCAGCGGGTTCAAAAACAAAACCAGGAATTATGACACTCCATCCTCTGATGTCATTTTGGAATGAAAATAACCGCCACACGAGTATGGAATACTGACAAGTGATTAATTAGGGAGGAGGCTCGTAACTGTCACCAGATCATTTCCCTCAGACACATATAAGGAACAGCAAGAGTCGCTGAGCTGTCAAACTATTTTCTTCCTCACAGCAGCTAATGTGAAGACTAATAAGAGTTCATGACAGAGGTAACTGTCATACTGTTAACCCTGCTCATCCCTAGTGGGGATCATAGAGCCCCTGCGGTGTGGAAGCAGGCCGTTCAGCCCATCATGTTCACACTCATCCGTCCAAACAACATTTCACCCAGACTCCAGCCCCCGACCTTATCCCTGATTTCCTGTGGTTAATCCACCTACCCTGCACAGCCCTGGGCAATTTAACAACCCACCTAACCTGCACACTATGGGAGGACAAAACCATACAGACACAGGGAGAACATGCAAATTCCACACCGACCGACAGAGTCACGTGGTGGGGGGGTCAAACGCAGGTCCCTGGCACTGTTGGGCAGCAGTGCTGACCACTGAGCCACTGTGCCACCCCATGGCAGAGTCAGCGGATCAGTGGTACAAAATACAAAGGACATGAAGTCAGTCTCCAAAGGTGAAAGACTGACTCTGCTTGTCCACAAACTGAGACACAATAACACTCCACACGACTGCGGATGAAATTCTTTCTGGAGTGTGGTCGCAGTGACAGCAAAGCAGGCTCCCTTGCAACACCAGGGTGAGACTGAAAGCAACTGATTGTGCGTGCTGAAGATCTAAAATAAAGAGCAGAAACTCAGCAGGTCTCGCAGCATCTGTGGAGACAGAACCAGAGCTAACGTTTCCAGTCCAGTACGAGTCTTCTTCAGAAAAGACCAGTGTGAGAATGACAGGGAAAGCTGTTTTGTTTCAGAGTAACTCCCCGGTGCTTCTTCAAAAGGCATGGGAATTTTTTACATTCAACTGACAGGAGGGGGATGCAGCCTTGATTTAACATTGTGTCCTCAACATGCTCTGACAGAGCAGCCTCCGTCTGTAATAAGCCAAAGTGTTGAGCTCGATCTTACACTCGTGTCTTAGGAGCAAGACCTGTATTAAAAACCATGAGCTCCTGACTCAGACGCAAGGATGTTAACAAACAGTGCCATAGCTGTGAATCATTTCAGCGAGTCTTGTCAAACAGAAAAGACTGTGTTGCTCAGAAACAGTTGCTGTGGATATATTGCCCACAGCATCCCCCTGAACTCATGACTAACTCCAACCACGACCAGCTGACTGAAAGCAGGTTGAAACCATTTTAATGCTGAAGAAAGCTGATGAAGACAATACACCTTCTTGTTTGGTGAAGTGAGTTTCTAACATGTAAAGAAAAAGAACATCTTCATGTTTTAAGAGTGTTCGAACCCAGAAACAGAGAAATCCACACAATTCACAAGACTCCATAGACAGCACCTTCCAAACCCAACGACCACTTCCATCGAGAAGGACAAGAGCAGCAGATACATGGGAACACCACCCCCTGCAAGTTCCCCTCCACTCACCATCCTGACTTGGAAATATACTGCCGTTCCTTCAGTGTTGCTGGGTCAAAATCCTGGAATTCCCTCCCTAACAGTATTGTGGGTCAACCCACAGCACATGGACTACAGTGGTTCAAGAAGGCAGCTCATCACCACCTTCTCAACAGGCAACTAGGGACGGGGCAATAAAAGCTGGCCAGATAGCAATGTCCACATCCTGTGAGAGAGTTAAAGAAAAATATATTCCGCTTGCTCACTAATGGCACACACTCCCACCAGATCCTAGAGCATGTGAAAGTACCATGCCATGAGACTGGCAAACCAGGAAGTATAGCCAGGCATACTGCTGGAGTTTAACCTGATAGAATCACACACACAAATGGAGCACTGATGACGTGGAACACACAACAGTACAGCACAGGAACAGGCCCTTCAGTCCACCATCTCTGTCCCACCATGATGGCATTCTAATTCCATCTGTCTGCATGTGGTCCATATCCCTCCATTCCCTGCCATAAGACCATAAGACATAGGAGTGGAAGTAAGGCCATTCGGCCCATCAAGTCCACTTCGCCATTTAAATCATGGCTGGTGGGCATTTCAACTCTACTTCCCTGTGCTCTCCCCGTAGCCCTTGATTCCTTCTGAGATCAAGAATTTGTCGATCTCTGCCTTGAAGGCATCCAACGCCCCGGACTCCACTGCACTCTGCAGCAATGAATTCCACAAGCCCACCACTCTCTGGCTGAAGAAATGTCATCTCATTTCCGTTTTGAATTGACCCCCTCTAATTTTAAGGCTGTGCCCATGGGTCCTAGTCTCTCCGCCTAACAGAAACAACTTCCCTGCATCCACCACTTCTAAGCCATACATTATCTTGTAAGTTTCTATTAGATCTCCCCTCAACCTTCTAAACTCTAATGAATACAATCCCAGGATCCTTAGCCATTCATCATATGTTAAACCCACCATTCCAGGGATCATCCGTGTGAATCTTCGCTGGACACGCTCTAGGGCCAGTATGTCCTTCCTGAGGTGTGGGGCCTGTTTGTGTGTCTGTCTGAGTGCCTCTTAAACATCAATATCATATCTGCTTGCACCACCTTCCCTAGCAGCGCCTTCCAGGCACCTACCGCCCTCTGTATAAAACAACACTCATCTTGTACATCTTCTTTAAACTTCCCCCTCTCACTTCAAACCTATGCCCACTAGTATTTGACATATTCACCTTGGCAAAAAGAATCCAACTGTCCGCCCTATCCGTGTCACTCTTAATTTTACACACTTCCATCAGGTCACCCCTCAGCCTCCAACACGACTGAAAAGTATCCAAGTTTATTCAACCTCTCCTTGTAACTACTGTCCAGTCAAGCAATAATACCATTAGACCATAAGCTCTCCATGGAGGCGATGGCCTAGTAGTATTATTGCTGCATTGCTAATCCAGAGACCCAGATAACGTTCTGGGAACTTGAATTCGAACTCTGCCACAGCAGATGGTGGAATATGATTTCAGCAAAATAGTGTGCAATTAGGATGACAATGAATTGAATGTAAAAAAAAATCTGGTTCACTGATGTCCTTTAGGGGAGGAAACTGCCATCCTTACATGTCTGGTCTACATGTGACGCCAGAACCCGCAGTAATGAGGCTGACCCTCATTTAGAGATGGCCAATAAATGCTGGCCAGCGGCGCCCTCATTGCAGGAATGAATAAAGGAAAAAAAAACACTTGCGGCCACCTCAGCAGAGCACTGGATTGCAGAGTTCCCTTCCCAGTGGGAAAAATCCCATCTCTAGAGATAGGTCTACCCCTTCAGGTTACTGGCTGCTCAATAATCAACAACACCGTGGAGTACAGCAGACCCATCCGATTGTTAATACTCGGCATACAAGCCTATCACAGAGACAGAGCTCCAGTCTCCCTTCGGTGGGTGCTTCAATAGGAACCCGACTTGATCCCAGTTTGACACCTTCAGCTCAGATCCTGGTCAGACAAAGCAAGACAAGAAATGTAACAGTGCTTCAAACAGGGCAGAAGAGATACTTTTCTCTAGCACATTTAATGACATCAGGTCATCTAAAGGCATTTTACAGGCATTCAAGTACTTTTTCTAACAATTTGATATGGCTAAGCAACATGCTCAGTCATTTCATAGTCAACCAGCTTGCTGTGGGTCTGGAGTCACATGTAGGCCAGCCTTGGTAAAGATGGCAGATTTTCGTCCTTAAAGGACATTAACCAATCAAATTGGTTTTCTCCACAAGAATTAACAATGGTGTCACTGTTATAAAACTAGGTGCCAATTCCGGATTTTATTCGCTGAATTTAAATTTCATCAGAATCTAAAACATGATTTGAACCCATATCCTCAGAACATTAGAGATAATGGGAACTGCAGATGCTGGAGAATTCCAAGATAGTAAAATGTGAGGCTGGATGAACACAGCAGGCCAAGCAGCATCTCAGGAGCACAAAAGCTGACGTTTCGGGCCTAGACCCTTCATCAGAGAGGGGGATGGGGAGAGGGAACTGGAATAAATAGGGAGAGAGGGGGAGGCGGACCAAAGATGGAGAGTAAAGAAGATAGGTGGAGAGAGTGTAGGTGGGGAGGTAGGGAGGGGATAGGTCAGCCCAGGGAAGACGGACAGGTCAAGGAGGTGGGATGAGGTTAGTAGGTAGCTGGGGGTGCAGCTTGGGGTGGGAGAAAGGGATGGGTGAGAGGAAGAACCGGTTAGGGAGGCAGAGACAGGTTGGACTGGTTTTGGGATGCAGTGGGTGGGGGGGAAGAGCTGGGCTGGTTGTGTGGTGCAGTGGGGGGAGGGGACGAACTGGGCTGGTTTAGGGATGCAGTAGGGGAAGGGGAGATTTTGAAACTGGTCAAGTCCACATTGATACCATTAGGCTGCAGGGTTCCCAAGCGGAATATGAGTTGCTGTTCCTGCAACCTTCGGGTGGCATCATTGTGGCAGTGCAGGAGGCCCATGATGGACATGTCATCTAGAGAATGGGAGGGGGAGTGGAAATGGTTTGCGACTGGGAGGTGCAGTTGTTTGTTGCGAACTGAGCGGAGGTGTTCTGCAAAGCGGTCCCCAAGCCTCCGCTTGGTTTCCCCAATGCAGAGGAAGCCGCACTGGGTACAGTGGATGCAGTATACCACATTGGCAGATGTGCAGGTGAACCTCTGCTTAATGTGGAATGTCATCTTGGGGCCTGGGATGGGGGTGAGGGAGGAGGTGTGGGGACAAGTGTAGCATTTCCTGCAGTTGCAGGGGAAGGTGCCGGGTGTGGTGGAGTTGGAGGGCAGTGTGGAGCGAACAAGGGAGTCACGGAGAGAGTGGTCTCTCCGGAAAGCAGACAGGGGAGGGGATGGAAAAATGTCTTGGGTGGTGGGGTCGGATTGTAAATGGCGGAAGTGTCGGAGGATAATGCGTTGTATCCGGAGGTTGGTGGGGTGGTGTGTGAGAACGAGGGGGATCCTCTTGGGGCGGTTGTGGCGGGGGCGGGGTGTGAGGGATGTGTTGCGGGAAATAAGCAACTTTCCCCCCACAGTGATCGAGAACGCCCTTGACCGTGTCTCCTGTATTTCCCGCAACACCCCGCCCCCGCCACAACCGCCCCAAGAGGATCCCCCTCGTTCTCACACACCACCCCACCAACCTCCGGATACAACGCATTATCCTCCGACACTTCCGCCATTTACAATCCGACCCCACCACGTCTGCTTTCCGGAGAGACCACTCTCTCCGTGACTCCCTTGTTCGCTCCACACTGCCCTCCAACCCCACCACACCCGGCACCTTCCCCTGCAACCGCAGGAAATGCTACACTTGTCCCCACACCTCCTCCCTCACCCCCATCCCAGGCCCCAAGATGACATTCCACATTAAGCAGAGGTTCACCTGCACATCTGCCAATGTGGTATACTGCATCCACTGTACCCGGTGTGGCTTCCTCTGCATTGGGGAAACCAAGCGGAGGCTTGGGGACCGCTTTGCAGAACACCTCCGCTCAGTTCGCAACAAACAACTGCACCTCCCAGTCGCAAACCATTTCCACTCCCCCTCCCATTCTCTAGATGACATGTCCATCATGGGCCTCCTGCACTGCCACAATGATGCCACCCGAAGTTTGCAGGAACAGCAACTCATATTCCGCTTGGGAACCCTGCAGCCTAATGGTATCAATGTGGACTTCACCAGTTTCAAAATCTCCCCTTCCCCTACTGCATCCCTAAACCAGCCCAGTTCGTCCCCTCCCCCCACTGCACCACACAACCAGCCCAGCTCTTCCCCCCCACCCACTGCATCCCAAAACCAGTCCAACCTGTCTCTGCCTCCCTAACCGGTTCTTCCTCTCACCCATCCCTTCCTCCCACCCCAAGCCACACCCCCAGCTACCTACTAACCTCATCCCACCTCCTTGACCTGTCCGTCTTCCCTGGACTGACCTATCCCCTCCCTACCTCCCCACCTACACTCTCTCCACCTATCTTCTTTACTCTCCATCTTTGGTCCGCCTCCCCCTCTCTCCCTATTTATTCCAGTTCCCTCTCCCCATCCCCCTCTCTGATGAAGGGTCTAGGCCCGAAACGTCAGCTTTTGTGCTCCTGAGATGCTGCTTGGCCTGCTGTGTTCATCCAGCCTCACATTTTATTATCCTCAGAACATTAGCCTGGGCCATCCACTACACCACCACCTGTTTATAGCTTTGAACAGCGCTCACTGTCACCCTCTGAGAGCACTGTGCCTAGGCTGTAAGATGTTGGAGCAGAAGTAGGCCACTTGGTCCATCAAGTCATGGCTGAATTGATAATCCTCGACTCTACTTTCCCACCGTTTCCCCATAATCGTTGATTCCCTCATTATTTAAAAATCTATCTCAGTCTTGAACGACCCGGCCTCAACGGCCCTCTGTGGTAAAGAATTCCACAGGTTCTCTCCCCTCAGAGAGAAGAAATTCCTGCCCAGCTCTGTCATAAATGAGATTATTCTGAGATGATACCCACTGGACCTAGACTCTCCCACAAGGGAAAAGAACCTCTCCTCATTTCCCCTGTCAAGTCCCCTAAGAATCTTAGAGAATCATTGTGTCATTGAGACACAGTCATCCAGCTGAAATTCAGACATTTCTGGGTAGTGTATCACCACATCACAGTCACCCACAGTCTGATACAGCTAAGCTGAACACATCAGTCAGTACCTACAAGAACAATTTAATCACACCTGTTAATAGGAAGATGGTAGACACAGGAAAAATATGGGCAAGGTTGATCTATTTTTGGGTACGCTCAGAGAAAGAAACTGCTGTGTATCTTCATCAAAATATTCTCAAGTGTTCTTAGAATCAGTCCTGTTAGGAATCACTGAGGTGCACAATGTCTGGAAGAGGGCGCAGGAGCAAGTGTTAAAGGATTGTGGGGATGAGCGGGGTCGGGGTTGATGGCATCATTGCGGGGCCTGGAGAAGTTGGCGGGGAGGTAATTCGGGGGGTTCTGCTTGCTGCTTTTGGTCCCTTGAGGGGCTTGAAACCAGGATACGTTGGAAAAATAACCAGGAACCTCTTTAAGTTAGTTGGTGGCAGAGTGGGCCTCTCCTTGAGATGAGGTTAAAAACAAACATTACAAAGCAGGTAAAATCAATGGGCTTTGGGTTTGGGTGTTAGAGGTAGGTCTCGTCCTGGTTTCAGTGGGAGCCTGATATAGGGCCTCAATCACCACTGGGGAATGAGATTGCTCACCCAGAACCCATCACAAAGGTTTCCAATCATGTCTTAGGATACTGTGACTGTAGATGGGCAGAAGGTCAGGTGGGTATTTTATAGGTGTATACAACTTGCTGCCCAAGAACAGGAGAAAGCAATCAACCCCCATGGTGGGGAATGTGAAGGAAGAAAGGAACAGTTTCAAAAGTGAAAAGCTATGAGCTATCTGTCATACAGTGCCACTGAGGGAAAAAGTGGGTGATAGAAAGAGAGTGAGAGAAAGAAAGAAGGATAGAGAGAGAGAGAGAGAGAGAGAGAGAGAGAGAGCGAAAGAAAGAAAGAAAGAAAGAAAAAGGTGGGGGCTTTCACATACACACACATTGCTAGGCCCCAGACAATGCAGGCATGAGGTGGTAATTGAACCTGCTACTTTTTCCCTTTTTTTTATAAAATCAACATTTAAAAATATAAACAACAAGATTACACTGAGCAGGAGTTGAACAAAGAACAAAGAACAAAGAAAATTACAGCACAGGAACAGGCCCTTCAGCCCTCCAAGCCTGCGCCGATCAAGATCCTCTCTCTAACCTGTCATCTACTTTCTAAGGGTCTGTATCCCTTTGCTCCCTGCCCATCCGTGTACCTGTCCAAATATATCTTAAAAGACGCTAACGTGTCTGCGTCTACCACCTCCGCTGGCAACGCGTTCCAGGCACCCACTACCCTCTGTGTAAAGAACTTTCCACGCATATCTCCCTTCAACTTTCCTCCTCTCACTTTGAACTCATGATCCCTAGTAACTGAGTTCCCCACTCTGGGAAAAAGTTTCTTGCTATCCACCCTGTCATGATTTGAGGGGTATAGACAGGGTGGATAGCAAGTTGTGCTGCGTCAATTTTTTTTATTAAGAGGTTGAGGGCATCACTGACCAGGCAGCATTTATTGCCCATCCCTAATTGCCCAGAGTCAACCACATTGCTGTGGGTCTGGAGTCACATGCAGGCCAGACCAGGGAAGCTGGTAGTTTCCTTCCCTAAAGGGCATTAGTGAACCAGATGGGATTTTCCCCAACAATTTCACGGTCATCATTAGATTCTTAATTCCAAATATTTACTGAATTTAAATTCCGTCATTTGCCATGGCAGGATTTGAACCCAGGTCCCCAGAACATTTTCTGGGTCTCTGGATTAACAGTCCAGCAATAATACCACTCAGCCATCACCTCCCCTGATCAGCATGAGTTTTAAGTACCGTTGCAAGCAGGTTTCCACAGCCAGTGCCAAAGGACACCAGCGGCCTCCCTAGAAATGACTGCACTCTTATTCTCTGCCAGGCCAACATTGGAGAATGAACATCCAAATAAACACAGGAAAATACCAGGCTGTCCTCTCTAAAAAAGAAATACTGGACAAATGGCACTCTAAACCAATTCCAATCACAATTTTGACCCAATTATACAGTGTCCTCAGTTTTATCAATAGAGTACAGGAGCAGGGAAGTGACGCTGAGCTTGTACTAGACACTTGTTAGACCTCAGCTGGAGGATTGTGTACAGCTGTGGGCCCCACATTATGGGAAAGATGTGAGCGCATTGGAGAGAGTGCAGAAGGGAGTTACAAGAATGGTTCCAGGAATGAGAAACATCAGCGATGAGGATGGATTGAAGAAGTTGGGAATGTTCTCCTTGGAGAGAAGAAGGCTGAGAGGGAGATCTGTTCGAGGTTTTCAACATAATGAGCGGGGGCTGGACAGAGTAAACAGAGAGAAGCTGTTCCCACATGTAAAAGGAGCTAGAACGAGAGGGGAGTGGATTGAAAGTGATGAAGCGAGGGGGATGTGAGGAGAAACATTCTCACCCAGCGAGTAGTTAGGGTGTGGAATGCACTGCCTGGAAATGTGGGGGAGGCAGGTTCCATTGGGGCACTCAAGAGAGGCATTGGATGGTTACTGGGGTAAAAATGGGGCACAGGGATATGGGGAAAAGGCAGGAGATTGGCACTAGGGGATAGAACAGGTGCAGGCACAACGGACTGAATAGCCTCCTTCTGCGCCGGAACAATTCCGTGACTCTGTGAATTATGTACAATGGACAGGAACAAAATATCTTAAAGTGAATCTGCAAATAAATCTGTTCCTGAATGAAAGTGCGCAACCTTTTGGGTTTCAACATTAAATATTCCCTTGGAATGAATCCTGTGTGTGTGTGTGTGTGTGTGTGTGTGTGTGTGTGTGTGGTAGGGGGGAGAGGAAGGTGATGTCAGTATGATATCACAGTCAAGTGACAATGATGATGTGATGCTCATGGATGCCATAGGCTACTTTCTGACTTGTAAGCTGCTATCCGGTAAATGACAGTTTGGCTTTAAGGGCCTCTGTGGTCAATTAGTTCCAAAAGACCAGGATTAAGCGGCAAAGCCTTCCGAACAAATTTTTTTCCCCCCTTAAGCAATGATGAAGTGGGGTATTTCTGCTCCCCATTTGGTGGAAGAAATCATTTTCAACATCTGTGAATTTTGTCCACATCCTATCATGTTGCAACTTGTCACCTAGGAGGCTATCCTGCCTCCAAAAACAATAGACAAAATACCATCCATTTGCACTTTATTTTCTCTTACGAAATAATGTGGCCAGATATCCGCTAGGCTTTGCAGTTTCCTAGATGTTATCCCATGTAAGATATACCATAGAGAGTGGAGTTCAGGTTGAGACAGGTATCATGATGTTTATAGTAATACTAACTATTGATATGGCCACAATTCTACAACCTTTGACACATACTTGGGGGTTCTGTGCTTCCTGCTATTATATAGGCATAACTGACTGAATACACTAGACTAACTCTATTATCATACAATCCCTACAGTGTGGAAGCAGGCCATTCAGCCCACACTGACCCTCTGAAGATGATCTCACCCAGACCCACTCCCTACCCTAGCCCTGCATTTCCCACCCCAGACACCGTGAACAATTTAGCACAGCCAATCCACCAAACCTGCACATCTTTGTGACTGTGGGAGGAACTTCACACAGACAGCCACCCGAAGCTGGAATCAAACCGGGGTCTCTAGCGCTTTCAGGCAGCAGCGCTGACTACTGAGGCACCGTGCCACTTATACAAGAGAGTTACTGAAGGCGAGGCTGGTACTTGTATACTGGAATGTCGCATGCCCTGATGTCATGTAACTATCTTAAATGTACAGGCCTGTCTGGTCTGGAATCTACGTCATAATGCTACGGTCCCAACCACTGGGCAACGACTTGTGTTAGTTCAGTGCCCAGTAGGCGAATGGTCACGAGGTACCACTAAGCCAAGCCAATGAAGGGGGCCTCACATTCAATCCTTCACCTGGGCCACATTAACAGTTCACAGTTTGTGCAACAGGTCCTTCACTTCAATAGACCTCACTGTCTATTGTGCAACAAAGGAAAGAAAGCAGAAAAAAATTGCAGGAAGATATTAGGAACAAATTCAACAGTGACACCTTACAGAAACTTCTTCACTTTCACTGGCCTCAGCTTGTCTGTGAAGAATGATCACTTCGGGCAAGGTTTTGGAAAGCTTCTCAATTTCCCTGGACAGTGTGAGGAGTCTTGGGGTTGGGCGAGGTACGAAAATGAGGCGGTAGGCCCGGAGCCTGGATTTTTGATGGTGGCAGTGCCCGGAGAGGTGACTCCCAGCTGCAGTAGGCCCAGAGCCTAGACTCCTGGTGGTGGCAGTGGCCGACGTTGTGAGTCCCGGCTGCAGTAGGCCCAGAGCCTGGGCTCTTGGTGGTTGCAGTGACCAGAGTGGGGACTCCTGGTCTCATCATTGCAGTACGTGGAGTGGAAATTCCTTGAGGCCCAGAACACCTTATTGTAGCCCCGGAGCCATGCTTGAGACTCCAATCTGAGCAGATGATGAGCTCTATTCAAGTAATTTTCTTTTATTCTCTTTGTAACTCAAAATGGGGGTGGATTGAAGCAACAAAACACTTTTCACAGTATCTTCCTCGATATATGTGACCATAAGATCATTTAGGTGCATGCTACACCAGCTTAGCATGTCTTTTCAAAAAATGTGTACCACACAAACAAGCCGTTTTGTTTGACTTATCCTCTATGTGTTGGCTCCAAAAGCAGGGTACTCAAATGCTTACTCTTTACAAACGGGATGTGGGCATTGCTAGCTTGGCCAGCATTTATTGCCCTTCTCTAACTGTGCCCCCCATCCCGAGAAGGTGGTAATGAGCTGCCGCAGTCCATGTGCCCACAAAGCTGTCAGGGAGGGAGTTCCAGGATTTTGACCCAGTGACACTGATCATAAGAATATATGAACGAGAAGTAGGAGTAGGCATTTCAGCCCTTCTGACCCACTCTGCCAAACAATACAATCCCATCTCAGCCTCAACTCCACTTTCCTGCCAGCTCTCCATTACTCGTCAAGTCATTACTAATTAAACACTGTCTATCTCCTCCTCACATTTACTCAATGTCCCAGAAGCTACAGTCCACCACACCCCACTTGAAGGAATGGCGATATATTTCCAAGTCAGGATGGTGAGTGGCTCAGAGGGGAACTTGCAGGGGGTGGTGTTCCCATGTATCTGCTGCCTTTGTCCATCTGGATGGAAGTGGTCATGGGTTTGGAAGGTGCTGTTTGAGGATCTCTGACGATTTTCTTTTGTTTTCTATTCATTTGTGGGATCAGGGAGTCGCTGGCTGAGCCCAGCATTTCTTGCCCGTCTCTAGTTGCCCCCTTGAGAAGGTGGTGGCGAGCTGACTTCTTGAACTGTTGCAGTCCTCCTGCTGTTGGTTGACCTGCAATGCAACTTGTAGATGGTACACACTGCTGCTACTGAGCGTCGGTGGTGGAGGGAGTGGATACTTGTGGATGTGGTGCCAATCAAGCGGCTGCTTTGTCCTGGATGGTGTCAGGCTTCTTGAGTGTTATTGGGGCTGCCCCCATCCAGGCAAGTGGGGAGTATCCCATCACACTCCTGACTTGTGCGTTGTAGATGGTGGACAGGCTTTGGGGAGTCAGGAAGTGAGTTACTTGCTGCAGTATTCCTAGCCTCTGACCTGCTCTTGTAGCCACTGTGTTAATGTGGCCAGTTAAGTTCAGTCTCTGGTCAATGGTAACTTCTAGGATGTTGATGGTAAGGGATTTGGTGATGACAACACCCAACAAATGTCAATGGGAGATGAACATAAGAACAGAAGAACCAGGAGCAGAACAAGGCCATCTGGTCCCTTGAGCCTGCTCTGGCATTCAGTAAGATCCTGGCTGATCTTTTTCATGGACTCAGCTGCACTCACCCACCCTCGCTGGATTTTCTCTTCTTGGAGATGGTGACTTGTGTGGCACAAATGCTACTTGTCACTTGTCAACCCGAGCACATCTTGTTTGCATTTGGACGTGGACTGTTTCAGTGTCCGAGGGGTCGCGAATGGTGCTGAACACTGTGCAATCAAAAGCAAACATCCCCACTTCTGACCTTATGATGGAGGGGAGGTCATTGATGAAGCAGCTGAAGATGGTTGGACCGAGGACACTCTCCTGAAGATGTCTTGCAGAAATGTCCTGAAGTGGCTCAGTGGTTAGCACTGCTGCCTCACAGTGCCAGGGGTCCACGTTCGATTCCACCCTCAGGTAACTATCTGTGCGGAGTTTGCACATACCCCCACGTGCCTGCGTGGGTTTCCTCCAGGTGCTTCGGTTTCCTCCCACAGTCCAAAATTGCACAGGCCAGGTGGATTGGCCATGTTAAATTACCCATAGTGTTCAGGCTCAGTGATTAGCCATGAGAAATGCAGGGATAGGGTGGGGGAATGGGTCTGGAGGGTTGGTGTGGACTCGATGGGACAAATGGCCTGCTTCCACACTATAGGGATTGTGCGATATCAAAAAAGGAGCTGGGCTGACTGACCTCCAACAACCAAAACCATCTTCCTACGTGCCAGGCGTGACTCCAACCAACAGAGAGTTTGCCCCCTGATACCCAATGATTCCAGTTATGTTAGGGATCTTGATGTCACACTTGGTCGAATAAAGCCTTGATGTCAAGGGCTGTCACTCTCTCATCTTGCTTATTTTCAACTCGGTTTTGTTACGGCTATCAGATTTTCCCATTCAGTACTGTCACATTGCTCATGGGCCCATTGTCTCTGCAGCCTGCAAAAGTATCTGCTTCATTCAATCAATGAAATGAAAGAAACTCTCTGTTATATAATGGTTGGCATCAGCAAAATACCTGTCCAAACTTTTGCTTTGGATATCAAGATTTCGGTCTTATCTTCAGTTATTACTTGTTACCTGATAGCTAGGTATGTTTTAGAAGCCCAATTGCTTGAGGAAGTCTCTAGTTACTAACGTCTGCACGACTGAAACACAAATCTTCCATTTTTCTCTTTAAAAGGATTTAACCTCATTAAAGAAACCAAAGAAATGCTCAAAACTCAGTCTTCAGGGTAAGTGGGGGCAGGGAAATGATTTCTTCTGTCTGCGCAGCATTCCTTTACAGACGGGCTGATCATTTTGTCACACACTGTACAGAATGAAACTCTCCCCTCAGTATGGGGCTGCTTTTAAGGGGAACTAAAAAAACAGGAAATCAACAGTAATACTTGGAAATGAACAAACTGCTCGCACCAGTGTGCTGCTATACAACACAAGTCAGACCAGTATGCATCAATTTGCACATCTCACCGGTTTCTCTTTGATATGGAGATGCACTGATACAAGGCAATGCCAATTTGCTGCAGTTGAGGTCAAGGGAAGCCAGCCCACCATGTGCCAGCGTAGCTTCAAAACTGTACAGTGAGTCTTTCTGCAAACCATGCAAGAATGGCCTCTGGCTATCACTTGGCTGACTACGATACCTTCCACAGTCAAATAACAAAGGGGTGATGGCAGCATAATAGCTATGTTCACCAGACTGATTCCTGGGCTAGCAGGACTGACATATGAAGCTTGACTAGATTCATTCGCACTCTGTGTTAATGGGAAGTTAATGTGAACTGTTAAGTTCATCCACTTCACCTACACCTTCCACCCCAACCTTAAGTTCACCTGGACCATCTCTGATACCTCTCCTTCCTGGACCTCTCTGTTTCCGTCTCTGGGAACCACCTAGAAACCGACATCCATTTCAAGCCCACCAACTCCCACAGCTAACTAGAATACACCTCCTCCCACCCACGCCCCCTGCAAAAATTCCATCCCCTATTCCCAATTCCTTAGCCTCCACTGCATCTGCTCCCAGGGTGTGGCATTCCACTCCCGTACATCCCAGATATCCTTGTTCTTCAAGGACCGCAACTTCCCCCGCTCAGTGGTCAAAAACGCCCTCGACTGTGTCTCCCGCATTTCCCGCAACTCATCCCTCACACCCCCTCCCCGCAGAAACAACCAAAACAGAATCCCCCTCATCCTCAAGTACCACCCCACCAACCTCTGGATCCAACGCATCATCCTCCGACACTTCCGCCATCTACAATCCGAAGCCACCACCCAAGACATTTTTCCATCCCCACCCTTGTCTGCCTTCCGGAGAGACCACTCTCTCCAGGACGCCCTTGTCCGCTCCACACTGCCCTCCAACGCCACCACACCTGGCACCTTCCCCTGCAACCACAGGAAATGCTACACTTGCCCCCACACCTCCTCCCTCACCCCCATTCCAGGCCCCAAGATGACTTTCCACATTAAGCGGATGTTCACCTGCACATCTGCTAATGTGATATACTGCATCCGCTGTTCCCAATGTGGCCTCCTCTACATCGGGGAAACCAAGCGGAGGCTTGGAGACCGCTTTGCAGAACACCTCCGCTCGGTTCGCAATAAACAACTGCACCTCCCAGTCGCAAACCATTTCCACTCCCCCTCCCATTCCTCAGACGACATGTCCATCATGGGCCTCCTGCAGTGCCACAATGATGCCACCCGAAGGTTGCAGGAACAGCAACTCATATTCCGCTTGGGAACCCTGCAGCCCAATGGTATCAATGTGGACTTCACAAGCTTCAAAATCTCCCCTCCCCCGACTGCATCCCAAAACCAGCCCAGTTCGTCCCCTTCCCCCACTGCATCCCAAAACCAGCCCAGCTTGTCCCCGCCTCCCTAACCTGTCTGTCCTTTCTCCAACCTATCCACACCTCCCACCTCAAACCCCACTCCCACCTCTTACCTACCAGCCTCATCTCCGCCTCCTTGACCTGTCCATCTTCCCTGGACTGACCAACCCCCATCCTAACTCCCCACCTATGCTCACCTTTACTGGCTCCATCCCCACCTCCTTGACCTGTCCGTTTCCTCTCCACTGATCTTCTCCTTTATCCATCTTCTATCCGCCTCCCCCTTTCTCCCTGCTTATTTCAGAATCCCATTCTCCTCCCCCATTTCTGAAGAAGGGTGTCGGCCTGAAACGTCAGCCTTCCTGCTCCCCTGATGCTGCTTGGCCTGCTGTGTTCATCTTAGCTCTCTTCATTAGCCATCTATTCACTGCCAGTTAGAAGAATGAAGTTGGGGGGGAGTGTGGTGTGGAATCTCACAGAAACCTGTAAAATTCTAATAGGACTCTGGGCAGCGTCAATGCAGGAAAGATGCTGTCAATGACTGAGGAGTCCAGAACCAGGGGCTCATAGTCTAAGGATACAGGGTAGACCATTTAGGCCTGAGATGAGGAGAAATGTCTTCACCCAGTGAGTGGGGAGCCTGTGGAATTCTCTGTCACAGAAAGCAGTTGAGACCAAAGCATTGAATGTTTTCAAAAAGGAGTTAGATGTAGTTCCTAGTGGTAAAGGGATCAAAGGGTGTGGGGGGAGAATGCAGGAGCAGGGGACTGAGTTGGTTGATCAGCCATGATCAGATTGAATGGTGGGACAAGCTCAAAGGGCCGAATGGCCTACTCCTGCTCCTAGCTTCTACGATTCAATATTATAGGATTAGTAATTCAGTTACAAAAGCAGAAATTGCTGGAGAAACCCAGCAGGTCTGGCAGCATCTGCGGTGAGAAAGCAGAGTTAACATTTCAAGTCCAGTGCTCCTTGTTCAGAGCTGTTACTTTATTGTGTTTTCGTAAATCAGTAAGTTTGAGTTCAAATCCCACCGTGGCATTTGGACTTTAGTTTCTGAAATTAAAAAGCTGGTGTGATGCAGTCAGCTTGCTGTAAAGTTCTCATTGACGTCCATTTGGAAAAGAAACTTACCATCATTAACCACATGTTTTCTGTGCAATTCCAGGCCCACATCAATGTGGTCAGCTCTTAAAAACCTTTTTGGATGTAAAAGGCCTCCCAGTTGTGACAATACTAGTGCCTTTCAGAGCAACAAGAGAGAGGTAATCACAGAATGCCTACATCATGGAAACAGGCCATCTTGCTCATCAAGTCCACACTGACCCTCTGAAGGGCATCCCACTCCCCTATACCTGCATTTCCCATGGCCAATCCACCCTAACCTGCACATCCTTGGAGACCCTGGGCAATTTAGCATGGCCAATCCACCCTAACCTGCACATCTTCGGACCGTGGGAGGAACTTGGCGCATCCGGAGGAAACCCATGCCGACACAGGGAGAATATGTCTGTGGAATTTGCACAGTTGCTGGAGGGTGGAATCAAACCCAGGTCCCTGGTATTGTGAGGCAGCTAACCACTGAGCCACCAGTCACTCATGCCAGCAACACCCATGTCCTTTCAAAACAAATCAGCCCACATTCACGCACATGATGGCAATCGTCAGGCAGCCAATTCTCGTGGGATTGTTTCCCCCAAATGTGAGGCAGCAAACACACAAGGCACAGGGTAGACTTGAAATGAGATTGCTCCTTTGCTGAGGCCTGGTCATGTAGCACAACTGCTAAATGGCACCAGCATAATCCCAGCAGCACTGAGCAAGTGGCGTTATACTTGTAATCATAGCAGCTTGCCAGCAGAGCTCAGGAATGCTTTTTAGACATTAAGTATTGTTGGGTTACCTTTTGTCACAAGATAGCAGGTTAATGATTTGCTTGGGGACACGATGTTGGCTTTTTGAGGCACCATAACATGCTAAGGCTGAATGAACACAAGCCATTCGGATGTGAGCCGGGCTTTGAGAAAGGAGAAACAGTCATCACTTTGATCAGAACAGCATGTCCTTTCAACTTTGTTGCTGGATGACTCAATTTTAGACGAAGAGCATATCTCTCAAAAATATAGTGCCACTGTACCAAAAGCAGGATTATTTCCAGGGTCAAAAGATTTTGGACAAAAATTAAGATCAAAGCCAGTGCTTCAAAGGGTTGAATCTGTAAGCAACACCCCATTACCTCACCAAAGTCACATGAGAGGCTCTCGATTCGCGAGAAACATCAAATTTATTGGGTGCACACTGACCTGATGCCAACCACAGCGTGAGACTGATAACTATTGGACTCAGTGCCCGAGTCCAGAAAATGTGTTTGATACAGAAAAGAGACAGAATTCTCAGTCCTGAGAAGGGCAGCTCTGGTGTTCTCCATTGTGCAACAGACCAATGTCAAGTCAAACAGCAAAAACACTGACAAAGGTTTTATTGTCTATCTGTACTTTAGCACAAACACCAGTTTCCGCCAGTCCCATCTGGACCTTCTGCTGGTCTCAAAGCCAAAAACCTATTGAGGAAGAAGAGGGATCGTATTTATTGAATTCAAATGTCACCATCTGCTATGGTGGAGTTACAAACCATGGCTAATGCCGATTGCCAGTTTAGTGACAGAACCATGAGGCTACAGCCTCCCCTGAGAAGCCAGCTCTGCCATTTTTAAGTATTTTCGAATCAGCCTGCTCAGAGATATTATCATGTGCCTCTCGAGCAGGGAGAATGTGAACCCAGGCCTCTTGGCTCAGGCTACCACTGTCACAAGGGCCCTTTACTGTGTAAAGAACAAAATGCAAAGTGCAGTGAGTATCACCTGCTCTCAATGAACTCATTGACCCTGAGAGCTATGAGCTATTGTAGCACTACGGCAGTGTCCCTACCTCTGAACCAGGGGGCCCATACTTAAGTCTCATCTGATCTATCACATCTCTGAACAGGTTGGTTAGGAAAACACAGACCCTGAAAGGGTTCTGTATCTCAATGCTGAGTGGTCTATCTGATCTCATTCCTTTGTTTGAGCTTGATTGAGGGATAATTATTGGCCGGATATCAGAGGAGACATCCCCTACTCTTCTTTGAAATAGTGCTGTGTGTTAGTTTACATCCACCTGAGAGGAGTGACAGGTTTCAACCAGCATCCACAGGTTTAAAGGAACAAATCCTGAAGTTAATCTGTAATGATGTAGAAGAGAGGGACCTGGGGGTTCAGGTACATAATTCTTTGAAGTTTGCATCTCATACAGACAGGGTGGTTAAAAAGCACACTTGCCTTCATTGCTCAGTCATTTGAGGATAGGAGTTGGGACGTCATGTTGAAGTTGTACAGAACATTGGTGAGGCCTCTTCTGGAAAACTGTGTCCAGTTCTGGTTGCACAGTTATAGGAAGGAAATTACTAAGCTGGAGAGGGTTCAGGAGAGATTTACCAGGATGTTACCGGGTATGGAAGGTTTGAGTTATAACGCAAGGCTGGATATGCTGGGACTTTTTTCACTGGAGCCTAGGAGGCTGAGAGGCGACCCGATAGAACTTTATAAAATCATGAGGGGTACAGATGGAGTTAATGGTGGTTACCTTTCCCCTAGGATGGAGGGTTTCAAGACAAGGGGGCACATTTTAAAGGTGAGAGGAGAGAGATTACAAAAGACAGGAGGGGCAAACTGTTTTATACACAGGGTGGTTCATGTGTGGAATGAACTTCCTGAGGAAGTAGTGGATGTGGGAACAGTTACAATGTTTGAAAGACACTTAAGAAGTACATGAATAGGAAATGTTTGGAGGAACATGGGCCAGGAGCAGGCAGGTGGGACTAGGTTTAGTTTGGGATTATGTTCGGCATGACTGGTTGGACCGAATCATATTACCATGCCGTGTGACTGTATGAGATGAGAACAGCTGTTGCACAGCTCCCAAAAGCAGTGAGGATGTTACAGTTTGAGGCTCCAGTCAGTGTGCTTCAGAAATAGTCAGAAGAACAACTTCCAGTGAGAATAACACACTTACTCTGTATTCTGAACTTATTAGCAACTCCAAAATTGCCAGGACATAACCTCATTGGAGGCAGGTCGGCAAAGGTTCACTTGATTAATTCCAGAGACGAAAGGTTTGTCTTGTGAGGAGAGATTGCGCAGTTGAGGCATCCACTTGCCGGAGTTTAGAAGGATGTGAGGAGATTGAATTGAGGTCTATAAGATTCTAAAGGGGACCAACAAGGTAGATGCCAAATGGATGTTTCCTCACATGGGGCAGTCTAGAACAAGAGGTCACAGTTTTAAAATAAGGGATAGTAAATTTAAAACAGAGATGAGGAGAAATTACTTCTTCCAAAGATTTTTGAACCTGTGGAAATCACTCTCCCCAGAGTGCGATCAATACCGGAACACTGACTAAATTTACTGAGGAGATAGACAGATTTTTAATTAGTAATGGGTTAAAGGGCTACGGAGAGTGGGCAGGAGAGTGGAGTTGAGACTGAGATGAGATCACCCATGATTGTATAAAGTGGCAGAGCAGGGTCGAGGGGTTGAATGGCCTCCTCCTGCTCTTGGTTCGTACATTCTTCTGAGAGATAACCTTCAGCAGCTGATTCATTCAGTGATGATGTGCCGCCGCATTTGCAATGCATGACTGCAGGGTGTACTGAGGACAGATAAGCTGAGCAGGCATGTGGTCAAACGAATTGTATTCAGCCAAGATAACAAAGTTTGGAGCTGGATGAACACAGCAGGCCAAGCAGCATCTCAGGAGCACAAAACGCCAAGAGGTGGTTTTTAAGGATGGCAACACCTTTTAGTGGCAGTGGTGGTGGGAGCCAATCAAAATTGAACAGACATGTCCTCAACACTTAGTTTGAAAAATGGAACAACATGGCTTATGAGATTACTGATTGACCCTGTTTAATGATACATTATTAAATCTTAAATGCCTTTATCTCCAGTTGCTTCCACTGCATATTACTGTAGAAAACTGTCATGAAAGCAGTCTATAAACTCACCTACCTTTACTACTTACTACCACCTTCACCAAGGCAATTAGGAATGGGCAACAAATGTTGGGCCCAGCCAACGATGCCAACATCCCAGAAACAAGACATCAAAAAATGCCCAGCCTTCATCTCCTCGGTCAGTGATGGGCTGCTTTGTGAGCTTGGAGAGGGTAACACAGAAACAAAGAAAATGGGAACAGCGGTAGGCCATTCAGCCCTTTAGGCTTGCTACCCCATTCAATATGATCATGGCTCATCACCCAACACAGTGCCCTTTGATCCCTTTAGGCCTAGGAACTATATCAAACTCCTTCTTGAAAACATTCAGTGTTTTGGTCTCCCACTTTCTGTGACAGAGAATGCCACAGACTCCCCACTCTCTGGGTGAAGATATTTCTCCTCCTCTCAGTCCTAAATGGCCAACCCCAACAACACAGCTTGGTCCTGTCCTTCCTTGTGGACAACGTACAATTTCTATCAGAGGTCACTGGACAGCAATGCAGAGTGAACACCCGAGCCGATTTTTTTGGGTGAGAGGTTTAGCCCAATTGAACACTGCTCCATTCCAACCCGTAATTCAACTGAGGCCGTGAGCAAACCTTTGACTTCTTTGCAGGGTTCAGCTTAAGAGGAGACAGTGAATGTATTAGCTGAGCTATAGACACAGCACTATCATCATTTCACAAAGGGCAAAGACCCCCTTTATCCTTCTCCCGGAGAGGACAATATTTGAAAGATTATTTGCTGATTCTGCCTTTCAAACCACAGCTCTCAATTCCCAGCTGGCACATAACTGCACCGAATATCCTCAGCTACCTTTTTTCTTGACAGACTCATTAATATTCATTAACTACATAAGGGTGTTCATAACCAAGGTCACTAACTTTTATCACTGTTGCTATGGTAAATGTCTCCACTCAATCTCTGCACTATGATTGGTGGGCTCTCAAACAATGTGCAGACACCAATGGTGCAAACTGGCCATAAAATGGGTGTCTTGTTCTGCTTGCTGGTTAAAAGCTAGGCAGTAACATGATCAGAGATCACCCCCACCCAAGAATGCAGTGGTGCACAAAGTAACAGATAACTTCAGGAAGCACTTGCACATCAATGTAGTGAGACACATTCCTGAACACAAACTAGCATCTAAAATAAAAACCACCTCAACTGGAAATAGCCGTCAGAAATTTCACAATACGAATTCAAAAGTGTAGCATGGATTGTTCTCCTCTGTCCACCCACACGTTCTATCGATCCAATATTTAGTATTATATTTATATATTACTCCAGGGAAAGAGGCCAAGCAGACATTCATGAGTGTCAAGGTTATTTTACTCTGGAGGTCACCAATATAACAAGGATTATAACATCAAGAACAAAGTCCATCTCACTGGGAAGGAAAAGACAGCCCCCATCACCACAGGGTCCTGTTCAAGGTTTAACCCCTTTAGTACCAGCCTTCATTTGTTTGCTTCAACAATAACACAGGTGAAGCAGCATTTCGCCTGTCCATCCTCCAACCCTGTGTACTGTACACACTGCACCCAATGGGGCCTACTCTACATCAGAGAGGCCAAACGCAGACTGGGTGAATGCTTTGCAGAACACCTCTGGTCCGTGCTCGAGCAGGACCCCTGACCTTCCCACTGCCATTCATTTTAACACAGTGTCCTGCTCACGCACCCATTTGTCTGTCCTCGGCTCCAGTGAATCACAGCACAAACTGGAGGAACAATATCTCATCTTCAGGCTCAGCACCTTACAACCTTCTCGGCTCAATATTGAGTGCAACACCTTCAAATTGTGAACCCATTCCTTCCCTTTCTTTTAGCATCACTTTGTTCCATTCTCTGTCACCATTTCTCCCCTCCCCACACCCCAATGGGACAGTCTGTCCTTCCTGCTCTGGCAGTTAGACACACCATTGTCCTGCCATTCTCACATTCCCATCACTTCATATCAACCATCAGCATCTTTTCTCCCCCAGCACTCCAACTCTCCCCCGCCTTAACTACTGCATAAATAAGAAGGGTCCCAACCCAAAACATCAGCTTTCCTGCCCCTCTGATGCTGCTTGGCCTGCTGTGTTCATCCAGCTCTACACCTTGTTATCTCAGACTCCAGCATCAGCAGTGATCTGCAGCATTTTTAGTTTTCAGTACAGAGGAGAATGAATCTCCCTGTGTAATAACTTTCTCCATCCCTACAACACTCAGAAATCTTTGTGCCCCTCCAATTCTGGCTTCTTGTATATCTCAGGTTTTACCTGTTCCAACACTGGCAGCACGCCTCCAGCTCTTGAAGCTCTAAAAAATCTCTCTGGCTTTTGATCTCTCACTCCTTTAAAACATGCCTTTCAACTTCTCTCTTATCAAGCTTTTGGCCAGCTGCCCTAATAGCTCTGTATGCAGCTGAATATTAAATTGTATTTGATAAAGCTGCTATGAGGCACATTGGGATATTTCACTGCATTAAAGATGCTCTTTGATTTGGATATGATTGAGAATAAAATGGCACTGTTGTAACTACCCATAGCCCCAAGGTTTTTCCCCACCCTTCGTATCATTTCTTAAATGCTCTCCACTTACTTGGATGGGAGCAGCCCCCAACAACATTTGAGACGCTTGACACCATCCAGGATAAAGCAGCCCCCGCTTGATTGGTAGCACATCCACAAGCATCCACTCCCTCCACCATCAATACTCAATAGCAGCAGTGCGTATCATCTACAAAACACACTGCCAAAATTCACCACAGATCCTCAGACAGCACCTTCCAAACGCACGGCCACTTCCATCTAGCAGAAGAAGCCATTATGACTGGGAACTGTATTGTCTTTGCTTCTCTGGCACTGGGTCAGAATCCTGGAACTCCCTCCCTAACAGCACTGTGAATCTATGTATACCACACAGACTGCATTAGTTCAAGAAGGCAGCTCACCATCACCTTCTCCAGAGCTATTAGGGGCACTCAACAAATACCTTACCAATGACGCTCACATCCCACGACTGAGCAACAAAATAATTTGTTCTCAGTACCACCTGATAATGAAATGTCACCTGCCCTGTTGTTGGAAATTGGGGTCCTGTTTAAACCTGTGCCCACTTGGCATTCCTGCATAGCATGAAACTGAGTTTAACTGTGTCACATTCGTAACTAGCATCCCACAAGCATGAAGAAAAGATTTATCTGGCAGTACACTATCGTGTAACGAGGGAATAAGAAATTTGTGGAAATAAGAAGGCTTTGCTGTCAGAAGGAATAAAACCTAATCTTCAAATGGAGGTGGGCAAGAGAACAGCAGTCATCCTGGCATCATGGGTAGGTGCCCATGGTCATTAGCCAAGAGGGTTGAGACAGGTGATGGACAACCCTCAATATAATGCTTATTCCAAAGGATAGCAGGGGAAAGATGGCCATAAGAGGATTTAGAGGCAGGAGCTCCCATCTTCTTCGTGGGAGAACTGAGCTGGACTTCAAACTTTCAGTTCTGAAGAAGAGGCATACCAGACCTGAAACGTTATCTGTTTCTCTCTCCACAGAAGCTGCCAGGCCTGCTGAGTTTCTCGAGCATTCCCTGGGCTTATTTCGAATTTCAGCATCTGCAGGATTTTTGCTTTGATCTGGGACATGCATCTGCTCTTGCATTTTACAGAACAGATTCAGGATCAGGTGAGGAATTCTGATCACAGGTTGTATATTTTCCTTTCTTCGCTTAATTAACTAACGTACCAGAACTAAACGGCTGCTTCTCAACAGACTATTTGCAAATGGCCACAAATCATTGACTTGAACATGGGAGGTAACTGTGTTCATGAACCCCAGCCTACCCCCCAAGAATATCAACTCGGGTGTGCTTCCTAGCCTATAGTCAAGTGGAGCCGTGACATGAAATCCCTGTAAAATGCTGAACCACACACTAGAACTGAACATGAAACAAGGAAAGGTCTCAAGTCTGAGTGACAGAGATCAAGACACTGCCACTTCTGGTGCCATCCCCCATCATTTCATCCACCACTGCCTGCATGAGGTACTAGAATTTCTCATCCATCTGATCCATTTCAACAGAGAGTGAAACAAAATGCCATAGCAATTCAGGTTGGTTAAAGAATCTGCTCAGCAAATGTTGTTCCAAAGCACCCGTGACAATTAAAGGAGACGCTGTGGCAAAATGAACAATTTGACAACTGGGACTGGTTTCAAAAAAAAAGGAAGTGGAAGTCCTTTCGAAAAGAATGTGTCTGCACTTGACATGCACCAGCTTCCAACCATGGAGAGCCCAGAGTCCCAGTTGTGGCTGGATTCTTTCCCGATTGGCTTTCATCATCTCCAGCTGCTAATGCTGAGGTTTCCTGTCAGCTCAGGCCTGAGATAAGGAAGCTTCCTTTCCAGCTGTCAGCCTGCACAGCTGATTGAGGCTCTGGCCCCTTCATAAACAGATTTGTTTGGCACTGGCAAACTGAGAAAGCCCAGTTATCAAAAGTTCACTCAAATGGCCATCCTTCACGACTGAAAAAAAAGATAACGGCGTCGCCTTTTAACAAAAATTGAGGCCCTGGGTTCAACAGGCAGCCTGACAATGGCATTCCAACTGTGTTTAACTGAAGGAGTTGCACATTAACTCGAATTTCACTTGAGCGTGTACAACTGTCGCTGAGGGGTCAGGATCCAATCCCACTTCAGGACAGGATGGCCACTGAGCTGTTTCATAACAAGCCGAGCCGATTGAAAACATTTTATTTATAAGGAGACACTTAGTGAAATCACAGCCAAATGCAAGTGCTCGCCTTGCTGAGCTCAGCTAGCGTCACTGCAGTTAGGTGGGGGTTTTGAATCACAGAGCACAGAAAGAGGCCGTTCAGTCCAGCCTGCCAGTGCCAGTTCCTTAGCAGATCTATTCAATCAGCAGTTCCATAGTCACCCACCCCTCTTCACAGAATCACAGGTGTGTTACAAAAGGAGACTATTCGATCCATTGGGTCTGCACTGACTCTCCAATGAGCAGTACGACATAGTGCCATTCTCTTGCCTACTCCTCGTGCTCTTACATATTTCTATTCAAATTATCATCTAATGCCCTCTTTAATGTCTCAATTGACTCTGTCTGCACTGCATTTCCAGACAGGGTGTTCCAAACCCAACCCTGGTGTGAAAATGTCCTTTCCCACGTCACATTTGCTTTATATCTGTGCCCTCTCATTCTTGACACTTTTGCGAGTGTGAACAGGTTTGTGCTGTCTACTGTATACAGACATGAGATGAATCTGAAAACTTCTAACAGATCTCCCTCTCAGCCTTCTTCTCTCCAAGGAGCACATTCCCAACTTCTTCAATCCATCCTCATCGCTGGCGTTTCTCATTCCCGGAACCATTCTTGTAAATCCCTTCTGCACTGTCTCCAATGCGCTCACATCTTTCCCATAATGTGGGGCCCACAGCTGTACACAGTCCTCCAGCTGAGCTCTAACAAGTGTCTTGTACAAGTTCAGCATCACCTCCCTGCTCCTGTACTCTGTTAATAACATCCATGACACTGGAAGTTTCATTGACTGCTTTCTCCATAGCCCTGCAACCCTTTAAGTATTAGTACCTACTCTTTTATATTGTCCGTCTATCTTCTTCCTATCTCTGCATTGTACCTTATCTGCCATCTATCTGCCCACTCCACCAACCAGCCTATGTCCTTTTGGAGTCTTACACTGTTCTCCTTGCAGCTTACAAATCGCCCAAGTTTCATATCATCCTCAAACTTTGAAATTATCCTTGCACACCAACATTCAGATCATTAATAAACAGCAGGAAAAAATTAACACCAACACCTGGGAAACTCCCTAGAAACCATCCTTTTAAAAAAGCCCATTAATCATTACTGTCTGTTTCCTGTCACTCTCAACTTTCACAGAATCGCTACAGTGAGGAAGCAACGCCATTCAGTCCACACTGATCCTCTGAAGAGCATCCCACCCAATCCCTGTATTCCCATGACTAGCCCACCAAAACCTGCATGCCTTTGGACTGTGGGAGGAAACCCACACAGTCATGGGGAGAACACACAGTTGTGGGAATTGAACCCAGGTCCCTACTACTGTGAGGCAGTAGTGCTAACCACAGAGCCACTGTGTCACTCTACTTTGAATCCATGTTGCTACTGTCCCTTTTGCTGCGTGAGTTGTGGCTTCTCGCGAGTCTGTTATGGTACCTTTTGAAAGTTCATGAACACTACATCAACAGTGCCACTCATTGCCCATTTCTGTTACCTCTTCAAAAAATTCCAGCAAGTCAATGAAACACAAACACTCCCTTAAAAATCCATGCTGACTCTTCCCAAACCCAGTATTTCCCATGTGATTACTAATTCTAACCTGAATAACTGTTTTGAAAAGCTTTACCACCACATAAACTAACTGGTCTGTAATTGCTAGGCTTAACCGTACAACCATTTTTGAACAAGGGTGTAATGTCTGCATTTCTCCAGTCCACTGGAAACTCCCTTTGGTCTCGGACGGACTGAGAGATTGTGGCCAGTGTCCTGCAATTTCCACTCTCACTTACGTGCTCAGTCTCAAACTTGGCTCTGTCTACACTCCTTTGTGAAACCAACATCCTCATCAGTTTCCAAACTGGAATACTGCCTTGACAGTGGGACCTCAGGGGATTCCTGCACCCACCACGTGTTTCTCTTGGACTGCCTGCTGGTCATCCATTCCGCAAAATGTGCTATCCATGTAACTCCCAGCCCGACCAACGTACCAGCTTTCCCAGATGCTGCTCAAACTCTGAAACCCAGAGCTCAAGTTGGAAGTACCTCCTGCAGATGTGGTCAGCTAGGGTACCAGTAGAACACAGAACAGTACAGCACAGGTACAGGCCCTTCAGCCCACAATGTTGTGCCTAACATGACGCCAAATTAAACTAATCCCTTCTGCCTGCCCTTGGTCTATACCCCTCCATTCCTTGCATATTCATGTGCTCAACTAAAAGCTCCTTAAACACCCCTATCATATCTGCTGTAGGGTCCATGACCTCCCACATTTAAGAAGCCACACATTCTATGTGACTGAGCTATGCTGCTTTATTTTAACATTATTTCTCTTATGTTAAGTATACTCCATTTTGGGTTACTCAATTTATATTTTTACATAACCTATTTTTCTAATTAGTCCATTCAGAGATGTTATTACACACCTCTGGAGTGGGTGGGTCTTCAACTCGGGTCCCCCGGATCCAGGGCGATGGACATTCCCACTGCACCACAAGAGGGCCCCTCAATATTACTTTATTATGTCAGTCTTGATTTTCACTTATTCACGGTGTTTCTCAATTAAACCCAAGTACAACTACTTCTTTAAAAATAATGGTTTTCTAATTAGAAGGCAGTCTCAAACAGTAGTTTCTTACAAACCAATGACTTTGCAGATTTTCTGCAAAGTCACCGATTTTTTTTAAGTCACTCTCCTTTTGAACTCAGCATGGGCTGCTTCTAAGGTGCATTGTCAGATGACTCTCTATCTCCCAGGTCAATGGCAGATTGATAGCCTCCCATCCTGAGATTCTCCCTTGCAGGTCTAACTCTCCAGCTGAATAGTCTTCCGCCATCGTTTCAAGGGGTCCTCGATAACAGCCTACGTGCAAGAGAATGTTTCTTCATGTCACTTCTGGTTCCTTTGCTGATCACCATAACTCTAGTTGCCAACCATTCAATAGTGGTTCCTCATCCAGTCGATCACAAACTAATAATGATTTTGAACAAATCGCCTTTGCTTCCAAAAGGATCAGCAATATTTTGTGTAAACAGGCCATGCTGGGTCTGGGGGGAGATACAGTCAGTTAAAACACTGCCCTGAGCTACTCTGAGAACTTGGCTCGCGGACAAAATTCTACGACAGCTGGAAAGATCATTGTGTGAAATTAGTTTGGATGGTCTCAATCCAGCTCTGCATACAAACTAAACCCATCGGATAGGTCCTGGACACGAACTCTGCCATTGTTCTTTTTGTAACACATGCTTTGTTATTTATGAAAGCGACAATGATTTAAGCAGGCTTTGCATTTTGAAAGATGAGCAAGTGCATGTGTTCGAAGCCACGCACTGCAAAGTGCAGAGCCACACTCATTAAGAGGCAGCGACAGATTTATTTTCAGCGAGCAGGACTGAGTGCTTAATCGATTGGGTGCAGCAATTAATCAGCCACTCAAACGACAAGGGTCATCTCGATCCAGAACACTTGGAATCATTTCTCATTCGGTTTTTAAATCATTACATGGGCTTCACACAGACATGAGCAGAGTGAATGTCAAGAGGATTGACCATGTGTAACAACAGAACTGCTCTTTGTCACCAGGATTTGGGAAGTCAGGTAACAGGTACACAGAGCAAGATTTCACTGAAGATAGAATGCAGTAGCCAGGTTTAGGGTTCTTGTGGCAGTGGCAATGTCCTTACCTCTGAGCCAGAGGTCCTGGGTTCAAGTCCTACCTGCTCTAGAGGTGCCTTGTAACATGGTACGAACAAGGAACAAGAGCAGGTCACTCAGTCCTTCAAGCCTGTTTCCCCCTTCAATAAGATCACAGCTGATCTGATTTCAATCTCAACTCCACATTCCTACACATCTCCTTGATAATCTTTCATTCCCCCTTGGTTGTTAAGAATCTATCTCCCTCTGCCTTCAAAATATTGGAAGATTCTGCATCCACTGCCTTTTGAGGAAGGAAATTCTAAAGACTCTTTTAAAAAAAATGTTTCCTTGTTTCTGTCTTAAACGGCCAACACCTTATTTTTAAACAATGACTCCACATTCTAGGTTCTCCCACAACAGGAAACATCCTTTCCACCTCCACCCGGCCAAGTCCCCTTAGGATTTTATATGTTTCAATTCCGACTCTGCAAAACTCCAGAGGATACAGGTCTCATAAGGCAACCCGCTTGTTCCAGGTTGATTGGAAATATTTACAGTAGCCAAAGGGCTATGGTGCTGGGCTAATAAACTAAAGCTGGAGGGTGGCAGGAATGCCATAGTGCCAGGGGTAGGAACCCTGCCTCCACATGAATTTTCACCTTCTCTGATGTGGCCACTTCCCACCTGAAGGAAACCTGTGCAGGTCAGATCTGGGGTCTGCAGCATCCCTCACTCACAGCAGCTACATTGCTCAGAGGGGTTGCGAAACGAGCGTAAGTCTCCATGTTTGCCTCTGCGAGAGGCCTGACTGCTGTGATAGGCAGCCAGTGTGGACATCAGGAAATTGTCCGAGGGCAGGGGCACACACTTGGTGTTCTGTGACATTGATTTTTTTTTAATACTTGTTCACAGGTTGTGACCTGCTAGGCCAGCCCTTATTGTCCATCATTAATTGGCCTGGAAGATGGTGAGGACCTGCCTTTTTGAACCTCTGCAGTGCTGGGGTGTAGGGACACACACAGTTAGCCTTCATAGTGACAGGGCTCGAGTCCAGGAGCAGGGATGTCTTGCTGCAATCATATAGAGCCTTGGTGAGACTACACCTGAAGTGCTGTGGGCAGTTTTGGTCTCCTTATCAGAGAAAGGATGTCCTGGTGATGGAGGAAGCGCAGCGAAGGTTTACCAGACTGATTCCTGGAACGGTAGGGCTGATGTATGAAGAGAGACTGGATCGATTAGGACTATGTTCACTGGAGGTTAGAAGAATGGGGGGAAATCTCATAGAAACCTGTAAAATTCTAACAGGACTAGACAGGGTAGATGCAGGAAGGATGTTCCCTGGGAGTCCAGAACCAGGGGTCATAGTCTAAGCATTCGGGGTGGGTCATTTAGGACTGAGATGAGGATAGATTTCTTCCCCATGAGATTGGGGAGCCTGTGGAATTCTCTGTTAGAGAAAGCGGTGCAAGTCAAAAAATTAAATGTTTTCAAGAAGGACTTGAATAGAGTTCTATGGGTTAAAGGGTATGGGGGGGAGAAAGGAGGAACAGAAGACTGAGTTGGACGGTCAGCCTTGATCATATCAAATGGCACAGCAGGATCAAAGAGCCAAATGGCCTGCTCCTGTTCATAGTTTCCATGTTTTAATGTACTTCAAACCAGATCTGGCCGTTTACCTCACTGCTGTTAGTGAAAGCTTGCAATGTACAAAATGACTGTTGTGGGTACAACAGCAGCAACACTTCAAAAAGGGCTGAATTTGTTACAATGTGCTTTCTAATGTATTGTGCTCATCCAGCGCTCCTACGGGGTGTACTTCTTTCTTTTAAAGCTTTGCTTGTCAACTGTTCTGAAACCCAGGTCTTGCAACCCCAGCTGCTCCCTCTTCACTTGTTTCATCTTCTTTGCTACCCATCTCAACTCTGCAAGTGTCCTGTACTCGATCCTTTGTCCCTGGTTCCTCCCTAGCGTTCATATCTCTATACAGACAAGAAGCTCCTGCTCTTATATTCTCGGTTTCTTTCTGTTCGCAGTTAGGGAGGGAATTTCCAGGATTTGAACCCTGTCACACTGCAGGGACAGCGGTATATGTCCAAGTCAGGACGGCTTGGAGGGGAACTTGCAGACGGTGGTGTTCCCATATATCTGCTGCTCTTGGTCTTCTCATGGTAGAGGTCATGGCTTTGGAAGGTGTTGTCTAAGGAGCCTTGATGAGTTGCATGGATTTCTCAGTTGCTGGGCTTGGAGACTCTAAAACATGAAGATGGGTTTCTTTTTGTCAAGCGAAAAGCAGTCAGAGCATTCCCTGAAGAACTTTGTGTCAGATCCTAGCGGAATTATGCCAGGCTGCTGGCAAGGACAAAGAACCTCCAGGGCTGAAGGGGAGGAAGATTGGGAGAAGCACATATGAGATGTGTTGTTTTCCAGAGCAGTTCAGTAAATCGTCCGTTGTAAGTAACAATGTCACTGTGGTGCCACTTTAAAAATACACACACAGATACACAGACACACATATACAAAGATGGCTCATTATACCCAAAGAATTCAATTACAATCTCATTTAAAAGAAATGAGCATCGCAGGTGGTGCAGTGCAGAACAGTGCCTGTGCCAGCAATCTCACAACAATTTGGATCTGTATGACAAGGTCAGGAAGGAGATGTCAAAAATAGCAATGTTCATTCTATTAATAAATTGTCAGAAGTAAGAGATGACTGCTCTGTCAAACAGCATGATGGGTGGCAGGAGCATTCAGTGAATTCAGTGCTGCTCTGCCCATTGCCATTAAGGCAGGTCCTCCAAGATCACATTCTCTCCACTCTCCTCATTACTTGGTGGGCATGGAAGTGGCATGTGGCATGTTCAGAGACATAATCTCCGATTAGACAGAGACAAATGCCAACTTGCTCCAGAACAGCTTAACAGCTCAGGCAGATATCGCTACTCCCATTCCTCAACTAGTGGTTGCTCCTCATGTCCAAGCCAAAATAGTGATGGTAAGCTGAAACTCCTGCTTAAAACCATGCCTTGAAAGCACTATTAACACATCCATTATTCAAGATAAAATGCATTTTCCCTCATTTTTCCCTCTCCTTCCCCCATATGGAAGGCGCTACTCATGGGAGGAGAGGTCAGTTGCGAACCTCCTACCATTACCTCAACCCTGAATACAGAGGCTAGTCAGCTACTGCACCACCAAGGGGACCACAGATTGGCCCTAACAAACATTCACACGCACGTACGTGAAAGCTGGGCCATTGGAAACTGACGTGAAGCAGAAATCTGGGTTGAACTTCTTCCTCTCCATCTCTCAGAGGCCAAACAAAAAATACCGACTGCCCAGCTAGTTCAGATTAGCAGATGCAGAACAGTCTGGATTCCTCCTGGCGTGCACTGCCCAGTTGAGTTCGGATGGGATGAAACTCAACTGTAACTGAACAGCCAGGTCGATGCTATCTTTCTGCACCATTTCTCTTCCCCCTACTCTCTTTTAGCCTCTTTCAAGACTGTCCCTTTTTGTTCACATACTCTTTCCCTAACACCGTGGAACACCTACCGCTATTACTTGACCCTGTTATGGGAGAAACAACCCAGACTCTTTATGAAAGCAGATGCAGGGGAACCAGAGGACACATCAAGGGCTCTCCTCTGACAATGATTACACTTTATTTGTTAGTATCAACAATGTGGTAGGTAACAGAGTTCACATGATCCACCAATGGCACAAGAGGTTCCATCCAGGCTTGGCCAACTGACACAACGTCCTTTTCTGGTCAGATCCATTTGCTCCTTATTCTTGGCTGTTTGCCTGGCCCGTTGGTCAGGGTGTACCCATTCCGTGCATCCAAAACATATTTGTGCAACATGAATGCCTACAATCCCGCATTCTTCCTTTCTCTTTATGGCTTTAGTTATGAGCACAAGCCTTGGAGCTCCACACTGACTTCTGAATTAAGCTTTCCAGGGTCTCGATTCAAATCTGGCCACATCAACCTCATTGTGATGTTCACCACTGGAAATTGCATTGCCGACTGGCGTGCAGAGCGAGCAATTGGAAGTGCTAGCAATGTAAACAGACATTGTTTCGCGAAAAACAGTTGGAGCTTCACTTGTTTACTGACTCCTTGCTGAGATATTTGTATCAGCAATAGCCACAGGTGAGGTGCCAGAAGACTGGAGGTTGGCTAAAGTGGTACCACGATTGTAGAAAGATGGTAAGGAAAAGCCAGGGAACTATAGGCCGATAAGCCAAACATTGGTGGTGGGTAAGTTGTTGGAGGGAATCTTGAAGGACAGGATTTACATGTATTTGGAAAGTTAAGGACTGATTAGGGATGGTCAACATGGCTTTGTGTGTGGGAAATCGTGTCTCACTAACTCCATTGAGTTTTTTGAAGAAGTAATAAACGGGATTAATGAAGGCAGAGTGGTGGACGTGATCTATATGGACTTCAGTAAGGTGTTCAACAAGGTTCAGCATGGTAGACTGGTTAGCAAGGTTAGATTACATGGAATTCAGGGAGATCTAGCTATTTGGATATAGAACTGACTCAAAGGTAAAAGAAAGAGGGTGGTGGTGGAGGTTTGCTTTTCAGACCGGAGGCCTGTAACCACCGGTGCGCCACAAGGATCGGTGCTGGATCCACTGCTTTTTGTCATTTATATCAATGATTTGGATGTGAACATAAGAGGTACAGTTAGTGAGTTTGCAAGTTACACTGAAATTGGAGGTTACTGGGCAGTGAAGAAGGTTACCTCAGAGTGCAACGGGATCTTGATCAGATGGGCCAATGGGCCGAGAAGTGGCAGATGGAGTTTAATTTATATAAATGTGAGGTGCTGCATTTTGGAAAGGCAAATCAGGGCAGGACTTACACACTTAATGGTAAGGGCCAGGGGAGTGTTGCTGAAAAAAGAGACCTTGGGATGCAGGTTTATATTTCCTTGAAAATGGAGTCACAGGTAGGCAGGACAGTGAAGAAGGTGTTTGGTACATTTGCCTTTATTGGTCAGTGTGTTGAGTTTAGGAGTTGGGAGGGTCATGTTGCAGCTGTACAGGACAGTGCTTAGGCCACTTTTGGAATACTGTGTGCAATTCTGCATTATGAAAAGATTTACAAGGATGTGGCCAGGGTTGGAGGGTTTGAGCTATGGGGAGAGGCTGAATAGGCTGGGGCTATTTTCCCTAGAGTGTCAGAGGCTGACGATGACCTTACAGAGGTTTATAAAATCATTAGGGACATGGATAGAGTGAATAGCCAAGGTCTTTTCCCTAGGGTAGGCGAGTCCAAAACTAGAGGGGCATAGGCTTAACGTGAGTGGGAAAGGATATAAAAGGGACCTGAAGGTCACCTTTTTCACACAGAGGGTGGTGCGTGTATGGAATGAGCTGCCAGAGGAGGTGGTGGAGGCTGGTATAATGACAACATTTAAAAGGCATCTGGATGGGGACATGAATAGAAAGGGCTGAGAGGGATATGGGCCAAATGCTGGCAAATGGGACTAGATTAATTTAGGATATCTGGTCAGCATGGACAAGGTGGACAAAGGGTCTGTTTCTGAGTTGTACAGCTCTATGAGTCGATGTTGACCTGAACTTCACTGTGAGATTTTCTTCTGATGTGCCGCCTCCCAACATTTGCTGTATAATTATGCCAGAGATCTAAAGAGTTAAATCTCGATTGTAATATATTCCAAAACAAATTCCATAGTCATTGAACAGTGAATGCCACTCTCTGCAATGCTTGGTCCTCCGGGATTGCAAAAGGTTAGAGATCCTGGCTATTCCACCACAAAGCAATTTGTAGAACAGCTGCTCCTAGATTTTTGCGACCACACGGATCATTTATACGCATGTACTCTCATGCATTCGACACAGGCAGCAGGGCACCTCTTTAAAAAGTCAAATTGCCCGCAATATCCCCAGTATTATATCGTCATGTCATGATTATGTTTCTGGATGAATAATCAATCAGTGAGTTCACATCACACAGTGAAAGCTCAGGGAGGAATCTGAGTTTCAGTGCTTCAAACAAACATTTGATTTTAAAATGATGCTATCGAGTGAAAATCACCGTGAAGCTTTCCATCGAAACACCACCAGTTCACTGGCATCCTTTCGGGAAGGTAACATCCCATCCTCACCTTTTCTTGATTTGCTCATGGGATGTGGGCATTACTGTATGGCCAGCATTTATTGCCCCATCCCTAGTTGCCCCCCCCCCAGAGAAGGTGGTGGTGAGCTGCTTTCTTGAACCGCTGCAGTCCATGTGCTGTAGGTTGACCCACAATGCCCCTTAGGGAGGGAATTCCAGGATTCTGACCCAGCAACACTGAAGGAACAAAGAATGCTGGAGAAACGCTGCAGGTCAGACAGCAGTTGTCGAGAGAGAAAAACAGAGAGTTAATGTTTTGACTCCAATATGACTCTTTTTCAGAGCTCTGAAGAAGTCATACTGGACTAAAAATGTTAGCTCTGTTTCTGTCTAGATGCACCACATCTAGAGGTATTGTCACTGAGTTACTAATCCAGAACCACAGGCTAATGCTCTCAGGACATGGGTTCAGATCCCACCATGGTAGATGGTGAGATTTGATTTCAATTAAAACAAAAACAGAATTTAAAAAGCTAGCCCTAATGTTGACCTCTGGATTACCATAAAACTCATCTGGTTCACAAACTGAGAACAGCAAATGCTGGAGATCACAGCGGGTCAAGTAGTATCGATGGGAGACAGAGCACGCTAATATTTCAAGTCCAGATGAGTCTTCATCTGAGCTGATGTGACATCAGCGCTGATGAAGAGTCTGTCACATCAGCTCTGATGAAGAGTCATCTAGGGTCATAGAGATATACAGCATGGAAAAAGGCCTTTCAGTCCAATTCGTCCACACCAACCAGATATCCTAAATAAATCTAGTCTCATTTGCCAGCATTTGGCCCATATCCCTCTAAACCCTTCCTATCCATGTACCCATCCAGATGCCTTTTAAATGTTGTAATTGTACCAGCCTCCACCACTTCCTCTGGCAGCTCATTCCATTCATGCACCACCCTCTGTGTGAAAAAGTTACCCCTTAGGTCCCTTTTAAATCTTTCCTCTCTCACCTTAAACCTATGCCCCTCTAGTTTTGGACTCCCCCACCCTGGGGAAAAGACCTTATCTATTTATCCTATCCATGCCCCTCATGATTTTATAAATTTGTACAAAGTCACTCCTCAGCCTCTCAAATTCCAGGGAAAACAGCCCCTGCCTATTCAGCCTCTCTCTATAGCTCAAACCCTCCAACCCTGGCACCACCCTTGTAAATTTTTTCTGAACCCTTTCAAAACATTAACTTGCCCTTTCTCCATGGATGATGTCTGACCCACCGTAATCTCCAGCATTTTTGTTTTCATTACAGATTCCAGCATCTGCAGTAATTTGCTCCTTCCTTCTGACTCACAAATGCCTTTTAGGGAAAGAAGTCTTCCCTGGTCTGCTCGATATGTGAGTCCAGACACAGCAATATGGTTGACTCTTAATTGCCCTCCAGGCAACTAGGGATGGGGAACAAACGCAGCCTTAGCCAGCAATGTTAACCTGTCATGAATGAAATTTTTAAAAGTCATATTCAGAGAGAGGTCAGCAAAGGTAAAGTATCATCAACATTTTAGAGTAGGGACCACCAATGGGATCTAACCTTGCCACCAGCACCAACATTATTGACAGAACATTGTCTACCAGCGACCTACCTGATTGTGAACATAGTTACTGAGCATGTTTTGCAACTGTGACGGCCACCAGACAACCCTTGACCTTCAGGAAAGGGGGCTTGACTTTGGTTGGCAACACAAGTAGAAAACAGGTGACCTTTTTGGACTTTGTTAAATGAAAATGGAGTTGTGTTTACAAAGCATCCTTCAGAACCTCAGAATGGCCCGAAGCATTTCACAAGTAACAAAGTGCTTTTCAATTAATGTAATGCTTGTAATGCAGAAAGTACAGCAACCAATTCACACACAGTAACCCCTCCCCCCGACCCCTCAAACAGAAATGAGATAAGTGACCAAACCATGTCATTTTTGTCATGTCCATTGAAAGATAGGTGGCAGGCAGGGCACTGGGAAGATTGCCCCTGCTCAGTTCAATGGGATCATCTGTGTCCTCCTGAGACGGCTGACTCACCTTCAATTTAACATCTCATCCAAAAGATGGCACTGCCAACAATAAAGCCAATCATCACAAGCCCTTCCCTCTCGTAATTATATCATTGATAACAGCTGGACACTGAGCACCTTCCCACACTTGGGTTTTCTGTATGTATGGTTCATAATAACAGCCCTCTCATTCCTAGAATCACTACTAGCCAGAAGGGAATGGGTGACTGAATGGGGCCACCCAAGGGAGACTCCCAATTCTCCCCTCACAGACATTCATGCGTCTGCACTGTGCCAGCATTAACAGTCTGAGACAAACGAGTAAACAGTGGAATTCACACCATCACCAGTGAAGTATTCGTTATATTTTTGAGGAGCAATCAATTCTTGGATTCTGCGTCAGTTTGCAGAAGGCATTGCCAAGTGTCAGATGATAATTCACATGTGTTTGTCACTGATCGGATTTTTTGCTGCTGCTAACATTCACTGCACAGAATCATGTGTTTGGGGTGGGGGAAGCAATAAGGAGCATGTAACAGTGTTTTCAAATCTATTGCAGAAGTCAGCTCCATTACAGTCTTACCAAGGCTGGGAAAAGCTACTTAATGAATTCAATGTTACCAACAGCAATGCTGTTCTGGAGTGCCTTCACAAATCTGACTGCACCTATAGAATAAAGCACCTTGACTGCTCTCTAAGTTCTCCAATTACCTGCCAGGCAGAATAAGGACATTTAGATGTTCCAGCAGGCGAGAACAGCAAAACAAATGAAAAAATAATGCTGGCTAGTATTTGAGGACTTGAGTATTGCCAAGTAAAGTCACATTTTACTGAAGCTTCATGCCTTGCACTCATCAGGACAATTTGCAAGAATACCAATGAAATAGTAATAATTAAATAAAACATTCCAGCACCCCACTCCTCCAGAGGACTGACTCTTTTCAGGTTGAGGGGTACCCATTATGGTAAACTGCCACTGAAGTATACAAACAGCACATGGTCTGATGGGACACTGAACCCTCTCAGAATAAGGCGAGAGAAATTCTCCAAAATCTTACTCGATCTCCAGGGCACTTGGTCATGATCTGCGAAAATGAACCACTTATAGCAAACATGTTGAAGAATCTTAGAAAGAGACCTTTTGAAAAAAATTCTGATCTGGATGAGGGTAGTGACTCAACAAAGAGCTGAACTGAACCATATTTCACACTGGAAAAAACCTTGATGTCATTTTTGCACTGTAGATCAGATTCCCTACAGTGTGGAAACAGGCCCTTTGGCCCAACAAGTCCACACTGCCCCTTTGTAGCATCCCACCCAGACCCATCCCCCTATAACCCACACACCCCTGAACACTACAGGCAATTTAGCATGGCCAATCCACCTAGCCTGCACATCTTTGGACTGTGGGAGGAAACCGGAGCACCCGGAGATATAACACACAGACACGGGAAGAATGTGCAAACTCCGCACAGACGGTTGCCTGAGGCTGGAATTGAATCTGGGTCCCTGACATTGGCAGGCTACAGTGCTAACCAATGAGCCATCGTGCCACCCAAGATAATAAGACTCAAGTGGCACTCAAGATAATCTCATCCCTGCTGTCAAGTACATGCCCCTGCATTTCCCCTAACAGTGATGACATGGAGCAGTTGAGGTTGTAGCATTCTCTTATGTCTCATGCAAGCATCCATTCAACACTGAGACCCCACAGTGAGTAGTCGAGAGTGGCTGTCTGATCACAAGCAAGCTCAATCCTTGCTAAGCTATTTAGCAAACATGCCAACAGGACCACTGGTTCATGATCAGGACCAGTAGCTTTGACCAACACTACCTCTGCCTAGACGAGGGATCAATGCAGCCACTCTAAACAAAAACAATTAACTTAATGCAGATGGAAGATTCAAGATGGGATGTTTAAGCTCTATGTGGTTCACTATAACACAGGATACTGCACTTACCCACTAAAGTAATTAGGAAGCCAAAACAAATCTATCGAAAATACCTTGTTTTAAAGACTCATTCACAGGATGTTGGCATCGCTGGTTTGGCCAATATTCATTGCCCATCCTGAATTGCCCAGAGGGCAGTAGAGAATCAACCACATTGCTGTGGAGTCACATGTAGGACAGATGGGTAAAGATGGCAGACTTCCTTCTCTGAAGGTGTGAAACTTGAAAGGGTTCAGAAAAGATTTACAAGGGTGTTGCCAGGGTTGGAGGGTTTGAGCGATAGGGATACGCTGAATAGGCTGGGGCTATTTTCCCTGGAGTGTCATAGGCTGCGGGGTGACCCTTTAAAGGTTTATAAAATCATGAGGGGCATGGAGAGCCAAGGGCTTTTCCCCACAGTAGGGGAGTTCAAAACGAGAGGGACATAGGTTTAAGGTGAGGGGGCAAGATTTAAAAGGGACCTAAGGGGCAACATTTTCACACAGAGGGTGGTGCGTGTATGGAATGAGCTGCCAGAGGAAGTGGTGGAGGCTGGTACAATTACAGCATTTAAAAGGCATCCAGATGGGGACATGAATGGGAAAGGTTTAGAGGGATATGGGCCAAATGCTGTCAAATGGGACTAGATTAATTTAGGATATCTGGTCAGCATGGACAAGTTGGACCGAAGAGTCCATTTCCATGCTGTACAACTCTATGGCTTTTTGATATTAATGAACCAGATGGTTTATTCTGACAATTGATAAGGATTTTATGATCATTGTTAGACTCTTAGTGCCAGATTTTTTAAAAAATTACTCCACCATCTGCCATGGTGGGATTCAAACCTGGGTCCCTAGATCATGACCTTAGTCTCTGGATTAATCAGTTTACCATTATACCATTAGGCCATCATCTCCCCTTAGCATATACGCAATACAAGGCATGCCAGTATCATTTCACATTTGTTTTGCCTGTGCACAGCTTATTCATGTGCATGTACAGGACCTTTCCATTCTTTTTGTGGTGCACACAAAGTATGTTAAAGGAGCTGAATTGGGCTCAACTTGCCCTGGAAGTTCCTGTTTGCTGCCTGGTTGTGCAGCTTAATCAAAACATAGTGTATAAAATACTTTAGAAGCTATGAACTACGCCTGCAATGTTGCCATGCAGTGAATGTTGCAGCCAATTTTTGCACAGCAAGTGCCCACAAACTGCAATGTGATAATTACCCTGTTTAAAGTGATATTGGTGGGAGGGACAAATATTGACCAGGACGCCAATACAGAAGCTTACATTTTAATAAATTAAAAGTAATTTTATGCCCATCCCCTCAGAGTAAACTGGATCTTAACAGGCTTAGGAGCCACACCTACTGACTTTCAAATAATGGGGGAATTTTTGCTGCATTGTCCAAATAGCACTTCTTCCCATCCAGAGTTCATAGATTACAATGCTCAAAACAATTTCCATGTCATTGTTTATACAATTTCGAGACTCACCAATAATTGTCCTTTCCTTCAGTCCAACAAATTATCCTTGTATAGTGTGTTTTAGTGGGAAGAGGAAGAAGCTACTGTTAATTTATATATATAGCTCAGTTTGGCTTTAGCACTGGCATTCAGCACAACAGCATCATCATTGTCTATACCTGGCAGCACTGTTGTCTGCAGGCTGATTCAGCCCAGACTTTGCACTGTTTAATAAGCATCCTGTTGTGGATTAACTAGTTTGTGGTTTATGTATTTTGGTATTAAACTTTAATCTCTGAAATCAAAAATTAAGCAGTAGAAAATAGGACAAATGCAACTGAAGTACCTTGATGTGTAGTGTACTTAAAAGGTTGGGTCATATTGCCTGAAGAGGTTAACTGTTAGGAAGGAAAAGTAATCAATATGCTGGAATGAGTGATTGTCAGAACATCTAAACAAATGGCAGTTCATAAAGATACCTATGTTTATTTAATCGATTCAGAATAGAACAGATGGAGGATAAAAATAGAAATTGAATTGACTTAGCTGGAGATGGCAGTCCAGAGGTAGTTAGAGTAAAATTGGGGGTGACTGAATGTCTTTAACCTGACCTCGGCTTAAAAGCAAAGTAAAAACTGCAAATGCCGTAAATCAGAAAGAAAAAGCAGAAATTGCTGGAAAAGCTCAGCAAGTCTGGCAGCATCTGTGGAGAGAAATCAGAGTTAATGTTTCGGGTCAAATAACTCTTACTCAGAACTGAGGAACAGACCTGCCGAGCTTTTGCATCAATTTCTGTTTTTGTTTCAGGCTAAAGACAGCTGGGAGCCAGCTACATTTTCATCAATGGTATGGAGCTTACATAGAGTTTTCTAGTTTCAATTTATCTGTGTGTTTGCTGGGAAACGTTTACTGCAGTTTCAAGTTGAGAGAGCGGTGAAGCAAAGAAGACACTTCAGGCAAGACAAATTCTGCTGTTAGCAGTCTCCATGTAATTAGGACAGTGGCAGCCCCTGGGATGCATTGATAAGTTCATTGCGACTGAGTGTGAGGTGGAGTATTTGCTAGATGCAGCCAAGAATGATTGGTGCTTAGTGGAATTTGACAAATGCTCAATGAAAATGCTTGATCAAACATTTGGGATCAGTTTCAGGAACTCTGTGTAGGGTGAAAACATTGAAATACGAAGAGGTGAGCAGTCATTGACATAGTCCAAATTGGAGAGACTTTATGGGCATTTCCATCTTCAAATGTGAAGAAATGGAATCCTTTGCAAAGGAGATAGAGTTTGAATGAAATATGGTGACAAACAATGCCACTAATGGCTGAATGGAATCTGCCTTGCCCACATCAATGATTTAAAGTGCAGTCAATGGGGTTTTTTAACACAGTTTGTCTGTTAATACATACTTACCTCATGTTAATCCTAAATATTAGAGTATACATTGTGCATATATTCTAGATTGTTCAGTAAAATTTAACTTGTTTGTTCAAAATGATGGAACATTGTGGCTTAAATTCTCTAAATTTCTGGGATTTTGTCAACTTTAAGCAAAAACAACTGGCCCTAACTAGATTGCAAATATAAATTTAGTGGTCTTGTTCAGATAATAACAATCAAATTTGCAGTGAGTCTTCTGCACTCATGCCTCTTTTCCTAAATTAACATTGGCAAGGTCTCAGTGATTTAGGATTTTTTTATTGACTCACAGGATGTGGGTGTCACTCCATTTATTGCCCCGTCCCTAGCTGCCCCTTTGAGAAGGTGGCGGTGAGCTGTCTTCTTGAACTGCTGCAGTCCACGTGCTGTAGGTACACCCTTTAAGATTCCTTAGGGGCTGAATTCCAGGATTTTGACCCAGCGACACTGAAGGAACAGCAATATATTTCCAAATCAGGATGGTGAGTGGCTTGGAGGGAAAATTGCAGGAGGTGGTGTTCCCATGTATCTACGATATAAATGGTAGAAGGTGTGGGCTTGGAAGGTGCTATTTTTGGAGCCTGGTGGGTAAATTCATCACCCAGGAGAAGGCTAAAGCACACAGATCAGAAGGCAATGTGCGGATTTTGTCGAGAAAAGAATCAGTTTTGGATGCGATGGTCTTCCATGGTCAGGTCTAGAAATGAGTGTTGGTGAGGTTAGCTGACAAGTTAGGACTACTATTCTCACAAGCCTGAGGGACCTAGGTTCAACTCTAGCCTTGGGTGACTGCCTGTGTGGAGTTTGCACGTTCTCCCTGTGCCTGTGCGGGTTTCCACCAGGTGCTCTGGCTTCTTCCCACAGTCCAAAGATGTACAGGAATAAAACCAGAAGTCTCTAGAAAAGCTCAGCAGGTCTGGCAGCATTTGTGAACGAAAAAAAAATCAGAGTTAACATTCCTGGTAGAGTGACCCTTCCTCAGAATTATTCTGAGGGAGACCAGACCTGAAACATTAACTCTGATTTGTTTCCTTCACAGATGCTGCCAGAACTGCTGAGCTTTTCCAGCAACTTCTATTTTTGTTCCTGATTTACAGCATCTGCAGTTCTTTCAGTTTTCAAATATGTGCAGCTTAGGGTGGATTGATCATGCTCAATTGCCCGTAGTGTCCAGCAATGTGCAGGCTAGCTGGATTAACCGAGGGAAAAGGCAGGGTTACAGGGATGAGGTGGGTCTGGATGGAGCGCTCTTTGGAGGGGCCAATGTGGACTTGATGGGCCAAATGGCCTGTTTCCACACTGCATGGGTTCTATGAAGTATGTGATGGGTCCACACTTCTGTCTGTTGTTTGAATCAAAGTGTTGCTTTTGCTGAAGTTTCAGGCAGAGGAATGGCACGCAGATGTATTCAGTGTTCAATCACTTATATCAGCACTCTTACAACCAGAACCCAACCTGAGGCTACAGGTTGAAAAGAGAACAGATGAGAATCATTGACAGCCAGATAGTCTCTTAATAAATTCACTTGTCTCTTATTAAACTCAGTTCCTCAGACAATGCCCTTTTCTAGCCTTGTAAAGTCATGCTGCTTTTATTTTATTTTAAGTGACTATTCCACTGAAGATATCAAACACACAAAGCTAACCACAGAGTACAAGGAATGGCAGGAAACAGAGGACAAGTTTGACAGGATAGTGCAATGTAAAGTCTAAGCTACGTACTGCAATTTTAAATCTAATATGACAAAGGAAATTCACTTGTGTTCTTGTTGCATTAGATTCAAGATGCCTGCAGCAATTTCCACCCCAATGTAAACCATCAATAAGTCTTTGCTTTGATGTGTTGGTTGAGACAGGTCAATACTAGGAATTGCATTGGAAGCTGCATCTGTTGATCACCAGTATAATTATAAGACCATATGACAAAGGAGCTGAATTAGACCATTCAGCCCATCGAGTCTGCTCTGCCATTCAATGAGATCACAGCTGATCTGACCATCCTCAACTCCACTCCTCTCTTTCCCCATAACTCTTGATTCCCTTCCTGATTAAAAATCGGTCTATCCCAGGTTTGAATATATTTAATAACCCAATGTCAATAGCCTTCTGTGATAAAGAATTCCAGATTCACTCCCCTCTGAGAAGAGGTTTCTCCTTATCTTTGTCTTTAATGTTGCCCCCTTACTCTGAGATGATAGCCTCCTAGATTCCCCCCACAAGGGGAAACAACCTCTCCACAACTACTCTGTCAAGTCCCATTAGAATACTGTATGTTTCAATAAGGTCGCCTTTCATTCACCTGTATTCCAATGAGTACAGGCCCAATCTTCTCAAACTCTCCTCTTAAGGCAGCCCCTCCAGACTCAGATCAGCCAAGTGAACCTTCACTGGACTGCCTCCAATGTCAGTCATTTTTTTAGATAAAGGACTCAAAACTGTTCACAGTATTCCAGCTGGGATCTAACTTATGCCTTGTATAATTTTAAGCAAAATCTCCCTATTCTTAGACACCATTCCCTTTGAAATAAAGGCCAACATTCCATTTGCTTTCTTTATGACCTGCTTGAACTTTTATGCTGGCTTTTTGTGATTCATGGGTGAGGACTCCCAAATCTCTCTGTTTTGTAGCTTTCCGCAGTCTTTCTCCATTTAAAAAATATTCAGCTCCTCTATTCTTCCTACCAGAGTGCTTAACCTCACATTTGCCCACTTTATATTTCATTAGCCAAGTATAAATAGCTGTGCGTAGTGCTTTATCTGCAATATAGTTTCTTTGAAATCACCATTATCATATTTTACATACTTTTTAGCACACAGTTAGCTGCTGTCGTGTTCATGTAAATTCTGTTGTGGAACCACTGAAAGGAATAACTGTGCCATGTTTAATTCAGGATAATTCTACAAAACTTTCAGTATACAGTTTACACCCCAAGTCGCAAACATTAACTGCAGATCCAAAACACCGTCATGGACAAGGTCTGCTTTCAGGAGCTGCTGTGAAATCATTGAAAGGGATAACTGTGCTCCACACACAAGCACACCTAACTCAATATTTTGAATTTATCATGGTTTCAAGAAAGGAACCATTTAACATCAAGAAGTTTGAAAGTCATTTAGTTTGGAGCCTAGCCAGTCTGCAAGAAATGTCCTAATCCAGTACCATTTTCTATCTATTACCCAATGCCAGCCATCAGGCTGTCCCAATACAGTAGTTTTTGAAATAACTCCACAGAGGCTGGTATCCTGTCACCAAGTCACCCTTTATTTACACATGGACAATCTCTGGCACTGATCCAGCTCCCTCAGAGCCGGCTGTCAGAGTGAGCAGAACCTCTGACCCTCCTGTTTATACCTGTCAGCCAGGGCTCCCTGACTGGACCAGATTAACAGCCCCAATCAGGGAACTTATACTCTAGCTTTAAAACTAGGGACCTTAGACCACTCGGCATCTGTAGAGACTTTTCCAACCTTGTGAGTGGGCACCTGCCCATGGTGCCTTGGTCGAGAGAGAGTATTTGACCAAGAGCAAACAAATGAGCAGGAAAACTTGGAAGCAGAAAACAACTGTTGCCAGTTTGAGAGAAATAGAAGCTTCAAAAAATTCTCTTTTTTTATTCATTCATGGGCATCACTGGCTAAGCCACCGAGCAGAGGTAAGAGTCAACGACATTGCTGTGGGTCCAGAGTCACATGTAGTCCAGACCAGGTAAGGATGGCAGCTTCTTTCCCTAAACAAATTCATGAACCAGATGAGCATGTTCCCAACATTGGTTATTCTTAAGTCCAGATTTTTTCACTGAATTTAAATTCCAATGGCTGGATTTGAACTGGGGTTCCTATGCTATTGCTAGGTTTGTGGATTAACAGGCCAGTCATGATACCGCAAGGCCATTGCTTCTCTGTAATCCAGAAGTTCTGGCAATTGGTGGGAACTATGCCCATGATGTCAGCACACATGGTACATGCTTTATGGGACATGCTGAGGTCATCTATGTGCTGGAGCATTTTGTAGACCTGATTATTGATAGAAAAGGAATGAACGGTGCAATTAGGACTATTTTTAAAGGAACCCAAGTCTTTGCAGGGCGCTGCTGTGAGAAGCATATTTCTCACAGGGCAGCAAGTGTCTGTCCCTCATGCCTGACCAATTATGAAGTGCAGACACAGTGCATTGGCACGGTTACCACACTGATCTCCTTGCAATTATAGATACTACTTTATAAATATAAATAGTCTCAAGGCATTTCATATGAATTCAGTAAAATGAAAAATGACTTTCAGCTGTGGAGGGAGATTTCAGGATTGGTGACGCAAGCTTTGTCTAAAAGTTTGAAGGAGCATCTGAAATGAGAAAGGTGGTTTCAGGAAGGAATGCCAAAACGTCAAAAAAAAGGGACCATATTGCCCTTGGTCTGAAGGCAGGAGAGTTCAGGAGGGAAGTGATGCCCTGCAAAGATGGGAAAATGCCTGATTCTACAGCAAGCAGGTAACTGATTGGTTGTCAGTAGGCTTTCTACCAGAATTGGTAGGCCAATCAGAGGCCAAGCCCTGTACTATGTCCAGTTCCTCACCCGTGTGCAGATCACAGGGTGACGAGGGCACAATCTGACAGCCTACCCACAACCATCAGAATGGTTGATTCTTTTTCATCTTGCCTAGAATTAAAATAATTGCAGCCCACGAAGAAACAGGCCTTTAAATAATTATCAATTAACCATTTAAGAGCGTCATTTGGCAGGCGAGCTGCCCACAACTTCATTTTGGGAAAACTAAAAATGTTGGAAACCACAGCGGGCTAGGCAGCATCCATGGACACAGAGAGAGAGAGAGAGAGAGAGCACTAACGTTCAGTCTAGATTACTCTGGTTCCAGCACCTGCAGTAACTTGCTCCTTCATTTGAGAAAAGGTGAGAAACTGGAAGCTTTGGCAGAGCCACCATCCCATCAAATTAAGTCCCTTTCACACTTCACACCCAGAGGATTCCACCCTTAGAAAAGAGGCGGCTGCCAATAGCGGAACAATGGGAGTGCAGAATGTGCAAGAGGCCAAAACTGCAGGAGCACAGAGCTCTCAGAGGGCTGAAGGATGTTGCAGAAATAGGAAGAGGATGAGTTATGAATAGCTCAAATTCACAGACGATACCAAACTAGGAATACCATCTGAAGAACAGCCTCTAAATTAAGTGTGACTAAACACACAAGTAGGAAGAATAATGGCAGATGAAACTTCAATGCCAACAGATTTCCAAGTACTACTTATAGGAAGAAAAAACTGGCAACATGCATACTGCATGAACGGTTGTGAAATTGGATAAAACTGAAAAGAGTTACCAGTATGTCAACAGACATGACACTTAATACATCCAATCATTATGAAGCAGAAAAATTCACATTAATCACACTTACATAGCTCTGCTTGCATTCTTAATATACTGTCATTTAAAAATGTGGGTCTCGACGGATTTGTGGAAATAGAGAGGGATTGCATGTGAAAATATTCACTAATTAGTCAATTAAATAGTCAATCATTAGGCATACAGAGGTGGCTCATACTTAAATGCCAGAGTAGCACCATGTTGCTTCACGTTCTCTATTACACTCACCTGATATCAGCTGCAGAGCTGGAGGGGAACTCCACATGAATGGCAGGCACTTCTCCAAGAGGCAGAAGGAAAAGGGAAATTTTGGCTGCCCCTCTTTCACTTGCTAGTAGAGCAGCAGCAGTGGCACTGATGGTGGCCAAGCAGTCAGCTGTCCAGCTGTAGTCTCAAAGCTCAGAAGATGTGCGGCAAACTCATCAAGTCCCACTCATTTTGGCCTCAGAATTTCACCGAATCTACTTTAATGCATCACTCTCCAAAAACTAAACACAGCTCCAAGTGTTTAATTGGTTTGGGATCAGTCTTAGTCTTTTAGACCAAATCCCAAAGTCAAAGTTTGCCTGAATGTTGGCAGCTGTGCATCAGATCTGTTGCAGAAGATAACAAGGCAAGTACATGCCTTCAAACTGACACATCTACCTCACTTTAATAGCGTAACTAAGCAATCGTCTTGTTACTGTTTTTGGCACCTTGTTGATTCAGGATGGCTGCCACATTTTACTATTTGACAACATAGTAATTGCATTTCTATAAAAAAATCATCGCATGAAAACTTTGGGACTTTGACATAAGACCTTTTGTACATTTTTTTTAATTTAACCCTTCATTAAAATTTGTAAAGATATCCTGACAAACATTATTGACCATATTTGAATCGTATCAATAACAGTACCCAAGGTCAAGCTTTGTGAAGGCAAAATGTTGGGAAAGCTTATATTTGGGTTGGAATAGCACGTAGGTTTTATATCATTTTGGGCACTTTATTCGGAATAAATAAGTGATTTTTGCAGGATTTCCCCTCCTTAAGTGAGTAACTCCCCGCACAAATTGTGGTCTCTAAGTTTATCTATTCACCTGTAGGCACTCACAGGCTTCCCTGCTAGGTCAATATCAAGATATACAAGAATTAGCGGAGTTAATGTGGTCTTAGCCGAGTAGGGGGAAAAGTTGCCCTTAACACTCAGGCATTCAACTAGTAATTGCTACATAAAACCATGCTGGCTAGCAAGGCTTTCCATCTAGACACAGTAACAACAAGTTTATACAGTAGCTTTATCGGGCAGCACAGTGGCTCAGTGGTTAGCACTGCTACCTCAGTGTTAGGGACCCAGGTTCAATTTCAGCCTCAGGTAACTGTCTGTGTGGAGTTTGCACATTCTCCCTGTGTTTGTCTGGGTGCTCTGGTTTTCTTCCACAGTTGAAAGATGTGTAGGTTAGGTGGATTGGCCATGCTAAATTGCCCATATAGTGTCCAGGCTAGGTGGTAATTACAAGGATAGGGTGGGTTGCCCTTCAGAGGGTTTGTGCAAACTTGATGGGCTGAATGGCCTTTGTCTGCACTGTAAGGATTCTATAATCTCCCAGTACTTCATAACTCAGTGCAATGGATCAGGAACTCTCCATTACACTGCTGTAAAAGAAATCATGAATGATAATTGACCTTTGAAATTCAGTTCTGACTTGCCCCTTCAGTAATTAAGTAGAACAGAGGAACTGGTGCATTGCTGTCAGGCTGATTTGCTTTCTGCACTTATGCCGAGCAGGTGACCATGCTTGTACATGTCTCCAAACAAGATAGCTACTCCCTTTGGACTTGCACTTTCCTCCTCTCCTTTCCCAAAGGAGCAGAAGGATGCCACAAGTGAGCCTTAACTCACACTTGCCTGCTTTCCACACACTTTCCAGAGGAGCCTTAGCTGTTTCTTCTCTCCCATGCCTGTTTGTAATACTAATGGCCCTGGCCTCTGGGAACAAAATCAACATGAGTTGACAGGCCACATGATCATGGGATGCTTTGCAGCTAACCCAGAATTCCCTTCAAGAGACAGTAAGAACGGCTGATGCTGGAGTCAGAGATAACACAGTGGGCCAGGCAGCATCAGAGAAGCAGGAAAGTTGACATTTCAGGTTGGGAACCTTCTTCAGAAATGGGTCTGAAGGGTCCTGACCCGAAACATCAACATTCCTGCTCCTCTGATGCTGCCTGGCCAGCTGTGTTCCTCCAGCTCCACACTGTGTTATCCCAGAATTCCCTTCAACTTGTCTATCAATACCTTCAGCTGTCTACATCCTAAACTCTGGATTTTCCTCCCTAAATCCAATAAGGTCCACAAAAAAAAGGGTTAAGACAAAAGCTTCTGGAGTTGCATATTAGCACGTATGGAGGACTGAGTAATGGACAGGAAGCAGACAGCAAGAATAAGTGAGGCATTTTCAAGTTGGCCGGTTATGACAAGTGGAATGCCATCAGGATCCACTTGTTCAGCCTTAGCTGTTTACAATTTATATTAATAACCTAGATGAAGAAAATGAGCTACATTTAATAAAAGTGATTCCTCAGGAGTACAGTAGTGCCTTGTGGAATCACATCCACTGAAAACTTAACTAGATGAAGATGGCACAACTGATTAACTGCCTTACAGAAATGCAGAATTTCACCTACCTGTGTTTCATTCAAAACTTTCAATTTCGATACATGATCCAGTGTGCCTTCAGAAATAATGTGTGGGGTTTCAGCTCCACACACACAAATAGAAAATTGCCTGGGTCTGAGAGAAATTAATTTGGCAACCAAGACATTCGTTCACTTAATGAAAATCACACGCTCCAGGGGCCTGTAAGTTGCACTGTGTCTTTAAGAATTCAGAGCACATTCTAATCATCTGAAATTGGAAATTGCTATTGACAGGCACGCTCTGACACACAACTAAATGACTAGCTCAGCAGCTTTCAAGACAGATGTAATTTTTTTTGTTTTTAATGTTAAATTAATTACCTTTGTGCTCTTACTGTATTCACTGGGTCAATAGTTCATAAGTCATTTCCCAGTTTCAAGGCGGATTTCTGTTGCTAGACAATGAAGTGCCACCGTACACACAAATTTGCAAATATATTTGCTTTCGGTCAGGACACGTCTGTCTTATTTTCTTTTCCAGACCAGTCACAGGCTCTTGAGTCTTCACAGTCTTAATGAACTGCTAAGATTGCCAAGCCATCCACGGATTGCACAGTTACTTGAACATGAGAGCTTTTTATTACTTAGCAAGCATAAATTGCTGACTGTAGGTTAACAATAATCTAGGCAGCCCTTTTCCAAGCCCAATGTGTGCCTTTGTGTACATGTACATGTACACACTCTCACAGGTAAGGTGTCAGCTTCGACCAGGGGGCCACTTGTACATCAGACAAATGTGGGTTCAAGGCCAAGGCAGGAACACATAATCCGAGCAAGCATTCCAGTGCACTTCTGACAGTGTGCTGTACTGTCAAATCTGTTGCTTTTAAACAGTAGGCCCTACCCAGAGGTTCAGGTGCGCATCAATTGTAAACAGCCCCATGGCCCCATTTGGAGATGTGATGCAAAGTTATCCTAATGTCCTGGAGAAATATTTACTTGCCAGCAAACAGGATGCACTGGGACAGGATGTGAGGGAGAAAGGCACAGATTCAAGGTTAGGGCAAGAGGAAAGCGAATCAGCAGAGGTAACTAAATAACGGTGTAAAATTTGACGACGAATAAGTCTGTAAGCTCTTTTCATTTGTTGCAAGGTTGATGAGATGGCTGTGCTTGAAATTTGACTGCTAACGTTCTGGAGCATGACTGCTCAAAGAAACACTGTAGATGGTATGTAATCCTGTTCTGATATGTTGTATTCAGCAATTCAGCAACACTCCTGACACAGCACCTTCCAAACCCACAAACTCTTCCATCTAGAAGGATGGAAGGCAGCCAATACTTGGGAACACCACCTCCTGCAAGTTCCCCTCCAAACCATTCACAGTCCTGACTTGGAAATGTGTCACTGTTCCTTCAGTGACACTGAGTCAAAATCCAGGAACTCCCTCCCCAATGATAATTGATATGCAGCATATGGACTGCAGAGATTCAAGAAGGCAGCTCACCACCACCTTCTCAAAGGCAACTAGGGATGGGCAACAAATGCTGACTTTGACACAGAGTTCACATGTGAAGAGCATTTTTTAAAGGCCCAACAGAGCTCAAATCCAGACAGTAGATTCCACAGCCAGCCAGGACAGGGATATACTGGTAACCAAACTTCCAGTGCCATGTGGTGTCTTTGCTTCAATGCAAAGCCTGGCTTGGCATCATCACCCCCAGATGTCTTGCAATAAACTGTCAGGTCCGCCCTACGATGTCACCACTGCAAACACTCTGGTCTGGTTTAGTGATTTCTCCTCAGACCGAGAAAGGGGCCAGCAGTGTGGACAAAGGATCTTCAATTTTTTCAATTCCTGATAAATGACTTGTTTGAGAAATTCAAAGGGGGAAGCACATCAATGTTGGAAGCAGCAGTCAAGAATTACAATGACTTCTTGAAAAACTGACTGGTTTAGAATGTGTTGGCCTACAAACCATGCTACAAACCAGCCCTAAATCTGACAGCACGGTTTCTGCAATCTGTATCTTAACTAAATCTCTATCGAGTGAGGTGTCTCTCAACAGGGACCCCAGGACAGTCACATTATCTGGGCACAGATGTTTAAAGTAGCCCTTCTTACAATGTCTTATGAAGACAGAGAATTAAAGACTGACTGCTCCTTCTCATAGCATCCCAAGGGAATGTCTGCTGGGAAGGATCCAGGGAACTGGATAATCAATCCAGCTGATTTGTATGGAAACTCCCAGAATACACCGAGATAAACTGCTCTCATCTAACTGTAGCCTTTGGTTGAGTAGAAATCCAGCCAAGAAAATCACCTGGAAAAGGATGTTTAAAAGGGAAAGCATTAAATGTGGGGAGACGAATGGAGCGAACTTAAGCTCTACACCCCTTCTTCAGTATGGCTCAGAGCAACAGCACCAGCAGAATCACATCCAGTGAATGTAATTACAAAACAGGAGGTCAAAGGCAGCTGCAAGAAATGCCAAAACAAAGGGACTGAGATAGTTTGAAAAAGGGGGTGAGGGGAAAACAAGAACAAGGAAGGAGGAAGTGTGGACATGAAGTTGTGTCACTGCCAAAAGGCCGAGAAAGGGGGCACGGTGGCTCAGTGGTTAGCACTGCAGCCTCACAGCGCCGGGGAACCAGGTTCGATTCCAGCCTCGGGCGACTGTCTGTGTGGAGTTTGCACGTTCTCCCCGTGTCTGCGTGGGTTTCCTCCGGGTGCTCCGGTTTCCTCCCACAGTCCAAAGATGTGCAGGGATAGGTGGATTGGCCATGCTAAATTACCTGTAGTGTTCAGGGGTGTGTGGGTTATAGGGGGATGGGTCTGGGTAGGATGCTGCAAGAGGCGGTGTGGACTTGTTGGGCCGAAGGGCCTGTTTCCACACAGTAGGGAATCTAATCTAAAAAAAAGGAGGTAGAGCAAAATACAGCAGGGGTTAAATAATAAACATAAATCACAAATGTGAGGGAGGGAGGGTTTGGAATACGGTACCCCTGTGTCCGAATAGCCTGGCAATACTCCCTGACTCGGCTTGTGTAAGAAGAACTGCAGCTTGAGTGAAGGTCCTGCTGATGTGTACTAAAATAAAGAACTGAGGATGCTCGAAATCTGAAACAAACAAAAACAGAAATTGCTGGAGAAACTCAGCAGGTGTGGCAGCATCAGCAGAGAGAGAAACAGAGTTAATGTTTTGAGTCTAGAACTAGAAGCAGCTAGGAAAAGGTAGCATTTATGCTGATGATGGGAGCTGGAGATGGGAAGTGATAGCATAGGTGGAGACAGAGCCCAGAGAAAGAGATATGAGGATCAACAGATAAAGGAATTGTTGATAGTAAGCCAGGGAAGAAGATAAACTAGATGGTGATAATAAGGACTATTGGGGCACCTTACAGCCTTCAGCACTTGACAGTGAGTTTAACAATTTGCAACTGACCAACCCCTTTCGCGTCTGTCGCCTACCCCACAACCCTGTCAATGCCATGAGTTGCTTTTCGCACATCCAACCCTTTTTCAGCCACTTATGGTCCCCGTTCTCACCTAAATCACCTTCTCCCCTGGCTTACTATCTACAACCCCTTTAACTGTCTGCCTTTTTTGCCTCTCTCTCCGGGTTCCACCTCCACCTCTCCTCTCGCTCCTTTCCACCATCACTCCCCACTCCATCCCCTCCCCAACCAGGGGTAAATATCTCCGGCTCCTCGCTGCTGTCAGTTCTGACGAAGGACCACGAGGCTCAAAACCCACACACCCCCGCCCCGCCCCACAGATGTTGTCTGACCTGCTGACTTTCTCCAGCATTCTCCAGCTTTGTAATGCTCACGCATTCCGACCTCTACTTCAGCAAAAGCCCCACCTTCTGGGAAGCAAAATATGAAAAGGGAGGGGGTGGTTATATTTTTAAAAAACAACAAAAACAGGGACAGCATCGGAAATAAAAATTAGTCAACCGAAATGACATGAGATGGAAAGAGGGAGTAAATAAGGAAACGTTTATCAGCTGGATAAAATGATTCAGAATGCACACCCTACATTCTTAAATGATATATAATTGGACGCCGCGCAGTCTAACTGTCCCCGGGATATTTTTTGCAGTGTTTCCCTAACGGGAAGCTAATAACGTGAGGGACACATGTTCCTGGACTCAGTCAAAAATAAACAAGCCAGGCAATCTTCAAATAACTCTGCCCGGTCATCAGCTATCGGAATGAGCGCAGTATTACCAAAAAAGGTCAGCACAGCCCCATTCATTTGCCAGCATATTAATGGCACCAGCGGGGTACCAGTGGTTTCTAGCCGAAGAGTGTTAATGTCCTGTGCACTCCTGCTATCGCCCCTGCTTTGCTTGAAGCCACTTTACAGTGTGTTTGGGAGTATCCTTGAGTGTCTCCTGCAGGCTCTCCCTCTGGTTAATGACTACCTCCCGTTTCTGCGAGCAGGCGGAGACTGGCAGTGTTTGCAAGCAGATGCATACTCTATACTCTGGGCGTGTGCTCATTACTGATGGATATTCACGTTACCATTCACGATTGAGTCCGTTTTGTACCACCACCGGAGATTATTTTCTATTTGCCTTCAAACATTAATCCATGCACCGTAGCAGTTAAATGTGTGCTTTCTTTCCAATTGACCCCCCAGCCCCACATCCACATAGATATTTTCCCACAGACCTCGACGAACTAGGAGGTTGTCCTCTCTTCCTAAAGAAAGTGCCAGCTACCCAGCTGTCCTTTCCAAATGGCCACCAGAAATGATGAGCTATTAATGAATACTGGAAACTAATGATGGGTTTTATGTTTCAGAGATAGTAGGAACTGCAGATGCTGGAGAATCTATGAAAACAAGGTGTCGAACTGGATGAACACAGCAGGCCAAGCAGCATCAGAGGGCCAGGAAGGCTGACGTTCAGGGCCTAGACCTTTCTGAAGGGTCTAGGCCCGAAACATCAGCCTTCCTGCTCCTCTGATGCTGCTTGGCCTGCTGTGTTCATCCAGCTCTACACCTTGTTATCTCGTGTTTTATGTTGCTTGTTTCTGAGAAACACATTGATCGCCCCAAGATTTCTCACACCACCTGAATTCATCACCCATAAAATATTATCCATTTTCTAGGCTACAGCATAAGCTTGCTAATGAACCATGTCAGAACATGCTCACGGGGCTGAATGGCCTCTTCCTGTTCATATTGCATTGGCTCCCACTCCACCACGTTAGAAAATGTAAAACTGACCAGGACAAAAATCCAGAGGGAGAAAGTAGAGGAGGAGAGAAAGCTAGCTAGCATTATTAAAACTTACAGTAAGAGTTTAAATAAGAAATGAATAACTGAAGTGAGTGCAAATTCTTTGAGAGTGTGTCCGGGGAGCTAATTATGGAAAGCCAGAAGACAACAGAGATGTTGCACACAGGTATTTTATTTTTGTCTTCACTGTAGAAGACTTTCTGAAGATGATTGAAAATGAAGAGGTGAAAGGAAAGGAGGAACTTAATACAATCAGCACCACCAAAGATAAAGTGCTGAGTAAAATATCTGGCCTAAAGGCTGATATGACCCCAGGCCTGAATCTCAGAACCTTCAAAGAAATGACTGCAGAGATGGTACAGGCATTGGCTATAACCTTTTAAAATTTCCTTCGAGTCTGAAATAGCCCCAGCAGATTAGAAAATAGAAATTGTAACATCCTTATTCAAGAAAAGAGGGAGACAGAAAGCAGGAAATTGTAGGCCAGTTAGCCTAACATCTGCAGTCATAGACATAGAGTCATAAAGTCATACAGCATGGAAACAGACCCTTCAATTCAACTAGCTCACATGTCCTCAAAGCAAACTAATCCAACTTGCCTGCATTTAGCCCACATCCCTCCAAACCTTTCCTATCCATGTACTTATCCAAATGTCTTTTAAATCTTGTAACTGTACCCACATCCACCACTTCCTCTGGAAGTTCATTTCACACATATAACATACTCTAAAATCTTTGCCCCTCATGTCCTTTTTAAATCTTTCTCCTCTCACTTTAAAGAACATAGAACAGGTATGCCCTCTTGTTTTGAACTCCCCCACCCTAGGGAAAAGCCCCTTACTATTCACCGTATCAATGCCCCTCATGATTTTATAAACCTCAATAAGGTCACCCCTCAATCTCCTGTGCTCCAGTGAAAAACGTCCCAGTCTATTTTTATAATGTAAACCCTCCATTCCTGGCAACATCCTGGTAAATCATTTCTGAACCCTCTCCAATGCAATAATATCCTTCCTGTAGCATGGTGACCAGAACTGCACACAGTACTCCAGAACAGCCAACACCAGCATTCTGTACAACCTCAACGTAATTTGCTGGAATCTATTATTAAGGGCATTATAACTGAAAACTTAGCAAGTCATTATGCAGTCAGGCAAAGTCAACACAGTTTTGTGAAAAAGATTTGTTTTGAACAAATTTATTAAAGTTCTCTGGAAGAAAAGACAAGCATAAAGGGAAAGTATAAGGACAGCACGGTGGCTCAGTGGTTAGCACTGCTGCCTCATGGTGCCAGCGACGTGGGTTCGATTCCAGCTTCAGGTGATTGTCTGTGTAGAGTTTTCACGTTCTCCTCGTGTCTGCAATGGGTTTCCTCCCACAGTCCAAAGGTGTGCAGGTTAGATGGATTGGCCATGCTATAGTGTCCAGGGGTGTGTAAGTTAGGTGGCTTAGCCATGGGAAATGCTAGGGTTATATGGATGGGGTACAGGATCAGTCTGGATAGGATGCTCTTTGCAGAGTTGTTGTGGACTTGTTGGGCTGAATGGCTTATTTCCACACTGTAGGAACTCTATGGATAGATTGCAGAACTCTGTCGCATAGGGGGAATCCTGTAGTTTTGATAAATGAATCACACGAGCTTCGTGTGCATGTACAAGTGTTTGGAAACTAATTAAATTGTTGACATTTACTGTAAGACGAACAGAATATAGGAATGCTTTACTACTGTTCACTGTTCAGGGCCTTGGTGAGACCACATCTGCGGAACTGGGTACAGTTTTAGTTTCCTTATTTGTAAAAGGATATAACTGCAGTAGAAAAGCAGTTCAGAGAAGGTTCACTTCTTTCATTTCCGGGATGCAGGGTGTATTTTATGAGGGAAGCTTGGTCAGGCTGGCCCTATACGCACCTCTCACAACAATGAGAGGTGATCTTACCAAAATACATAAGATCCTGAGGGGACTTGATAGGGTGGATATTGGGGAGGTGGTTCCTCTTGTGCGAGAGGCTAGAACTTAGGGAATACAGTTTAAGAATAAGACATTTCCTTTTTATTAAAAAGGCGTTTTTTTTTCTCACAGAGGTTTGTTAGTCTGTGGAATTCTCTTCCCAGAGAGAGGCTTGTGTCATTACATTTATTCAATGCTGAGTTAGACTGTTGATATACAAAAGGTGTCAAAGGTTGTGGGGCAGGGGGGCAGACCAGAAAATAGAGTTGAGACAACACCAGTTGGCCATGGTCTCATTGACTGGCAGAGGGTTGAACAGCCTACTCCTGCTCCTAAGTTCTACGTTCCTGTTTTTGTTAAATCTTCCACATTGGCTCATTGGTTAGCATTGCTGCCTCAAAGGGACAGGGACCTGGATTCAAATCCCCCCTCAGGGAAGTCTGTGTGGAGTATGCACATTCTCCCCATTGCCGTGTGGGTTTCCTCCCACAGTCCAAAGATGTGCAGGCTAGGTGGATTGGTCATGTTAAGTTGCTCATAGTGTCCAGGGATAGATTGAAAATGCAGGATTACAGGGGTAGGGTAGGGGGGTGGGTCTCGGCGGGATGCTCTTCGCGAGGTTGGTGTAGGCTTGGAGACAGTAAGGACTGCAGATGCTGTAAGCCAGAGTCAATAGATATGAAGCTGGAAAAACACAGCAGGTCAGACAGCATCCAAGGAGCAGGAATGTCACTGTTCCAGGCCAAAACCTTTCAACAGGAGTCCTGATGAAGAGTTTCAGCTTGAAATGTTGACTTTCAAGCTCCTCAGACAGTTTGACCTGCTGTGCTTTTCCAGCTTCACATCCATTGACATTGGTGTGTGGGCTTAATGGGGCAAATGGCCTGCTTCCACCCTGCACGGATTCTATGATTCCAGTTCTACGACTGTCAAACAACAATGCATTCTTCTAACTCTGTCTCTTTTGTATTCCTCACGGCTTTCACCCATTATTGGCAGCTGTGCTGTATGATTTTTGGCCAGTTCTGATGTATGAGAAAGACAGAAGCCGTTGCATAATGTTCCCACCCAGGATCAAATTGGGGACCTTTCACATGTGAGGCAAACATGATAACCAGTACACTATGGAAACTCTGTGCCTTCAGCTGTATGAGCAGTAAGCTCTAGGATTTTTGTATATCCTTTCAAGCATCATGGGCATCACAGGCAAGCCCAGCATTTATTGCCTGCCCCAACAGCCCTTGAGCTGAGTGCCTTGGAGACCATTCTAGAGGGCAGTTAAGAGCCAACCAATTGCTGGAGTCACATGTAGGTCAGACCAGGTAAGGTGGGCAGATGTCCTTCCCTAAAAGACATCAGGGAACCAGACAGGTTTAAGATCCAGCTTTTATTCATTGGATTTAAATTCTGCCAGGGCGGGATTTGAACCCAAGACCCCAGAGCATTAGCCTAAGCCTCTGGATTACTCATCCCATGATGTTATCACTGTGCCGCCATCCCCAAAAACTGCTCCTTTGCTCTCATGAAAGAACCTACTGAATACCCACTTCCCCAACTTTATATCTTCTGTTTGTTTCAGCATTAATTTTAAAATCAAATTCCAATCCTGTGTGGTTACTCGGGCTATTTTACTGCATTATTGTCCATTAACAAGACCACTTCTGTAACATCACCTGTCTCCGCCCGTTTTCAGCCCCTCTGCTGCTGAAATACTCATCCATGCTGCCTTTGTTCTCTCCAATCTCAACTAATCAACTGCTCCCATGTCTGGCTTCTCTTCTCACTCTTCGTCTTCTTTAAAGTTGAGCTCATCGGAAACTCTGATGTCTATATTCTAGCTCACAGTGTATCTGCTTTCACTTTTACATTTGCTGGCCTACATTGCCACCTGATCAGACAATGTCTTTTTCTTATCATTTCTATTCTGGCTGTGGAAGCCTTCTATGTCCCTCTCTTTATTATCTGCTTCAACCCTACAACTCTCCAAATTTGGCCTCTTGCTCATCCCCAATGTTCCATCACTCCACCACTGGCAATTGTGCTTTCAGTGATCCAGGCCCTAAATGTTGGAATTCTTCCTAACCCCTCAAAAAAACTCCACCACTTTCCCTTCAGCATTTTTAACCAACCTATTCAGAGAGGATATGACACACCTCTGGAGCAAGAAGGACTTGAATCCACACCGCCCGGCTCAGAAGTAGGAGCACTACCATGGTGCCACAACAATCTTCCTTTCAAACCTCCCTCACCGGCCCTAACTGCCTCTTATGTGGTTCAGCATCAAATTTTGTTCGATTAACACTGCAGGGAAGTGTCTGGGAATATTTTACTGTAACCAGAGGTGTTATGTAAATGCAAGTTGCTAATGTAAAAGTTCCGGTGTTGAGATTTTGATTTCAGAAGTTGAAGTCTAGGTGGTCAACGTGGGGGTTTGTGTCCCCCCCCCCCCCCCATGAAATGGCTGCAGTATTTGATTGACAATAAATAAATAGTGAAAGGCATCCTACTGCGTCCCACTCAGTCAACCGGGGTTTGGAGCAACCTCAGCCACTGGCTTTGCTGGCTAGTTGTGGAATTGTGTGGCTGCTCTGTGTGTGTGTGTGTGTGTGTGTCAAGCACGTCTTAAATAATTCATGAGCCGGTCCCACCAAAACGCCCAGATTTCGGGAGCATGAAGCGAATCGGGTAGGAGGACTGAAGGCAGTCAATGGGCCAGACAGCCCGTCCATCACTGCACCGACCTTTTAACGCGGATAAAGCAGTGCTTTGTCCACTTCATTCAATCTGTAAGATCCCACGCACCCATACATCAAATGCAATGAATAAATCACCTTCTGAGTATTGTGCGCTGCCCAACTCCAACTTTAACGTTGCTGTAAATTACTAAACACCATATCTCCTTCTGGCACTTTGCAACTCTTACAATTATATGCACAAAATATCCATTGGGCTAATATATTGCATACATTAAAAGTCAACATACGAGAGTGACTTTTCATTCTGAACGCCAGAAACCTTGCGACGTGTGCCACAAAGAGTTAAGGATACTGTACAAAATGAGTTGGACGTGCCCAGCAGTGCAAGCATTGCCTTTTTTGGATAGTAGCAAAGAGATACATTTTTTGAATTCAGAAGAAAGTTGACATTGAGACAAATAAGAGTGGCTGACAAATATTCCAACCATTCATCTGGCTCTGCAGAGGTGTCTCCTGTAAATATTATACATTTCTGGCTTTAAATATTCTCCCTAGTAATACAATAAACAACGGTTAGTCAATCTGCAGTTTTCCTTTTGCCTGAATCTGCAGCAGGAGACACCGGCGCGGATAACAAACGCGGCAAAGTCAGTGTATTTGCAACTCACCAGCTCTGTGCGTCCGGGCTCGTCTGCTTGTGTAAGGCCACAGAAAATCCAAACAAACTACCTCTTTCTCCCTCCTTCGTGATCGTGTTGGTTGTCTCCAGATTAAAAGCCGAGCTCCGGGTTGCCAAGAGCAGACAACACACGCACAGGAGAGGTGACATTTCTGAAAGCATGCCTCCGATGCCGCAGAAGCGGTTTCCCAGCCTGACAGAAAGGAACTGACTGAAGCTCTGTGCGACCTCGTGTTTACAGGAGGCGAAATACACCGCTACCACTTTATTGAACACTGCAAGTGTTAGTGAAACACTCCCTCTTCTCTCTCTCGCAAACACACAAGTCTCTCCCAGAAGGCAGAGCCTTCCATTAACCCTTTCAAACCTCACTACATTATTTTAGACTTTAAAGCCCACGAACAGACATGCTTACCAAATAAACACCCACTATTACGCAAGGTAATTATAATAAACTATTAGGGCACGAATCCCTATTTATAACACACTGAGCTCTAGAAAATGGAAATGCCTTAAGCTACTGCTGCTGTTGTGTATGATGCACAGCGTGCGTAATAGAACAGTATGAAGTACTTGTATTTATTGACAGATTAAAAATAAATAGTTTCCTACACAGTTATTTAAGCGTTGAAATTTCAGAGGGAACAGGACTTCACTCGAATCTGGACCACCCAGTGCGGAATCAATGATATAGCGAAGTTCGCCTGCTTTGAAAAAAATGAATGAATGTCCTGGTGTTAATTTCAATCTGTGACCTTTGCAACAACGATGCGGTTCTTTTAAAAGGAAAGTGGACAATTGGCCTCAAATCAGGATCACTCGACAAATCCAGACCTTGGCGACATGGTGAAGGCTCTTATACACGTGTTAAAATTCAATCGCTGCTTTGTGTTTGGTGAGCTGATCTTAGTGGAGGTAGTAATTGGGAACTACGATTGTCCTGGCCACCCTTCTCCTAAATTAATAGGGTTAAAAGCAACCAGGGTTCCTGTCCCTGAACACATATCAGTGACCTCTGCTGGGAAGTGCGTGTGTGTGGTTACGACTGGAGACAGCTGTTATGCTGTCCTCACTATTGAAGGATTCAAAAAAAATCTTTAGGTAAACAGTTGAAGAAGCTCTACACTTTGTGAGGTTGTTACCAAAGAGCAAGGAGATTCAGGAGAGGCAGGGGTGGTTGAGTGAAATAGGAATGGTGTCCAGATTCCAGCAATTTCAATTTAAATACAGCATTTTGTATCAGGCTAAATATCAGAATTAGGCTGAAAAGATTGTTCAGTAATTTGTATTTTGTTAAAACCCTTACATTTGCCTTCCTCAACCTCAGGAAGTCTCAACGCAAACACAACTAAGGTTTTTTGCTGTTATGTAACAAGGTCCCACAATCAGCAACATGACAATGACAAAAACATCTGCTCTATGGGTTCAGAGATCAATATTGGCCAAATACACTGAAGAGAACAGCTCTCCTGCTCTTATTTAAAACAGTGCAAGGTAGTACTTCTGTATAATGTCTCCAGAAAAAGGCGACACCTACAGCAATGTAGAACTGGGAGAACACGACCCTGTGTCAGCCAGGTCTTTACATTTAAATCTCTGGAGTGGGGTTTGAGCCCACAGTCTTCCAATTCAGAAGCAAGAGCGCTGCCCATTGAAGCACAGTGAGTAATTACAGAAAGTTTTCAGGACTTCTCAATACAACTTGCAAAATGTCTAATTTATCTCCTAAACTGGAAAACAACTGAAACAAGAGACCAACTTATTCCCTAAAAGAAGCATTAGTTTCTTTTGCCAGTGGCAGATATTGTGGCAATGATCAATGAAGAGAACATACTGAGTTGCTGATGCATGATGAAAACTACACCAAATGGTTAACGATTCTGATAGAAGATCCCTTGATGGCCTAGTTGGAAAAAGCGCACCTCCCAGTAGCATGGAGATCTGCAGACAAAGTGCTGGCTCAGTCATTGATCAATGGCAATTCAATTGGTCACAACTGGATCTAGTATGTCTGAGCCAAAAAAGAGGGAATCTCTGCAATTCCTGATGGTCAGGCACTTGAGAGTGTAAGGTGTTCTCAAGAACACCATCAACATCAAGCTAGGTACCTTGTTCAAAAACTGATTGAGCCTTATAACTCGGAAGTATAATATTTAACCCAAGACTGCATGGAGTCTGCTCTGCCACATAGTTACCCTACGATGTAGGAGCATAAGGCCATTCAGCCCATTGAGTATGTTTCATCATTCATTGAGACCATGGCTGATCTAATAGTCCTCAACTCCACTTTCTTCCCTTTTCCTCCATAACCTTTGATTCTGATTAAAAATCTGTTTATCTCAACCTTGAATATACTTAATGATGCAGCCTTGACAGCCCTCTGTAGTAAAGAATTCCACAGATTCACTCCCAGAAGAAATTCCCCCTCATTTGCTTGAAATGTACGAGCCCTTATTTTGAGATTTTGCTTCTGGTTCTAGACTCTCCCACATGGAGAAATGACTTTTTTTGCATCGACTCTGTCAAGTCCCCTAGGAATCTTAAACATTTCAATGTGGTTGCCTCTCATTCTTCTTAATTCTGATGAGTACAACTTACTCAACTTCACCTCATAAGCCAGATCTTCCATAGCTGGTATCAGCCTAATAAACAAACAAACATTCTCTGAATTGCCTCCCACAATGCCAGTGCATCTTTCCTTTAATAAGGATAAGGACTGCCAAATCCCTCTGTTCTGTAGCTTTCTGAGTTTTTCTCTGCTAAAATCATATACAGCAACACTCCTGCATTCTTCCTGCCAAAGTGCATAATCTTACATTTTCCCACTTTTATTATATCTGCCAAGTTTTTGCCACTCACTTAACCTGTCGATATCCCTCTACAGACTCTTTCTGTCATGTTCACTACTTGCCTTCCCACCTATGATTCTGACAGTTGTATTTGTTAGCGAGTTTTGAGAAGATTTGTAGCTCAGGTTGAGGTTCTGGATGTGAGTTTGCTCGCTGAGCTGGAAGGTTCGTTTTCAGATGTTTCGTCACTTTTTTTTAAATTTGAAAAAAATATACTTTTTTCATAAGATGTACAAAAAATAAAACATATTTATACACCTACCCAGTCATGCAAGCCGCTCCGGGTTACCCAGGGGGTACATACACCAACTAAAGGAAAAAAAACAAAGAAGAAAAAAAAACAAAGCAAAGAAAATACCCTGGCAGTCGTCACCCCGCACAGTCCCAGTTGGCCCCCTGACCAGTTGGGGAAGGCGCCAGCTGGGCCCAGTTACCAGATAGGGTTCTTTTTCCTATTCTGGACGAGGGGTTTCATACCGTGGTCTTTCCCCACCGCGCCTTGGCGGCGGCTGCCCCAAGCTTTAGCGCGTCCCTCAGCACGTAGTCCTGGACCTTGGAGTGCGCCAGTCTGCAACAATCGGTCGGGGTCAGTTCTTTCAGCTGGCAAACCAGCAAGTTGTGGGCAGACCAAAGAACGTCTTTCACCGCATTGATGGTCCTCCAGGCGCAGTTGATGTTGGTCTTGGTGTGCGTCCCGGGAAACAGCCCATAGAGCACGGAGTCCCGCGTCACGGAGCTGCTCGGGATGAACCTCGACAAATAACACTGCATCCCCCTCCAGACCTCCTGCGCATAGGCACACTCCAGAAGGAGGTGATAGACAGTCTCGTCCCCCCCGCAGCCACCTCGAGGGCAGCGTGCAGTGGCGCAGAGATTCCGGGCATGCATAAAGGATCTCACTGGCAGAGCCCCTCTCACCACCAGCCAAGCAATGTCCTTGTGCTTGTTTGAAAGTTCTGGCAATGAGGCATTCTGCCAAACGACTTTGGCAGTCTGCGTGGGGAGCCACACCACGGGATCCACCCTTTCCTTTTCCCGAAGGGTCTCGAGGATACTACATGCTGACAACTGCCTGATAGCCTTGTGGTCAAAGGTGTTTCCTTTCAAAAATTTCTCCACGAAGGACAGGTGGTACAGAACGGTCCAACTACTCGGAGCGTTCCGCGGCAATGAGGCCAGGCCCATCCTTCGCAACACCGGGGACAGGTAGAACCTCAGTAAGTAGTGACACTTGGTGTTTGCATACTGAGGATCTACGCACAGCTTGATGCAGCCGCACACAAAGGTAGCCATCAGGGCGAGGGTGGCGTTCGGTACGCCCTTTCCCCCATTTTCCAGGTCTTTGTACATGGTGTCCCTGCGGACCCGGTCCATCGTCAACCCCCAAATGAAGTGGAAGATGGCCCGGGTGACCGCAGCGGCGCAGGTCCAGGGAATAGGCCAGGTCTGCGCCACATACAACAGTACCGAAAGCCGCTCACACCTGACAACCAGGTTCTTACCCGCGATGGAGAGGGACCGGAGCGTCCACCTGCCCAGCTTCTGCTTCAATTTGGTGATACACTCCTCCCAAGTCTTAGTGCACGCCCCAGCTCCACCAAACCAAACACCCAGCACCTTCAGGTAGTCTGTCCTGACGGTGAAGGGGATGAAGGAGCGGTCGTCTCAGTTCCCGAAGAACATGACCTCACTCTTAACCCTATTGACTTTGGCACCCGAGGCCAGTTCAAACTGGCCGCAGGTGTCCAACAGCCTACTCACCGACCGACGATCGGTGCAGAAGACGGCGACATCGTCCATGTACAGGGAGGTTTTGACCTGAAGGCCTCCGCTGCCTGGGATAGTCACACCTTTCAGGCTCACGTCCTTCCTGAAGAACGTGGCGAAGGGCTCCACACAGCACACGAACAAGGCAGGAGAGAGCGGGCAGCCCTGCCTGACTCCAGATCTGACGGGAAAACTGTCTGATTCCCACCCGTTGATCGAGACTGCACTAACGATGTTGGTGTAGAGCAGCCGGATCCAATTGCGGATGCCCTCCCCGAACCCCAATTTGGAGAGGACGTCCCTCATGTAAGCATGAGAGACCCTGGCGAAGGCCTTCTCCTGGTCCAGGCTGACAAGGCAGGTGTCCACCCGCCCGTCCTGTACATAGGCGATTGTATCCCTGATGAGCGCGAGGCTCTCAGCGATCTTCCTGCCCAGCACAGCACAGGTTTGGTCAGGGTGAATCACTGACTCCAGGACAGACCTGACCCGGTAGGCTATGACCTTGGCCAGGATTTTGTAGTCCACGTTTAATAGTGAAATGGGACGCCAATTCTTAATTTCTTCCCTCTCCCCCTTCCTCTTGTAAATGACGGTGATGATGCCTTTCCTCATGGACTTGCACATTTCCCCTGCCCAAAGCGCACTATCGTACACCTCCAGCAGGTCCTGGCCGACCAGGTCCCACAGAGCAGAATACAGCTCGACCGGTAAGCCGTCGCTCCCGGGCGTCCTATTCCTCTCCAAGGACTTGAGGGCTCTGGTCAGCTCGTCCAGGGATATCGGCCAGTCCAGCCACTCCCTCGTGCCGTCATCTAAGACCTCCGTGATAGACGACAGGAACGACTCGGAGGCCGTGCTGTCCGTGGGCTTCGTGTCGTACAGTCCGGCATAGAAGGATCTGCTGATCCTCAAAATGTCGGGCCGAGACGACGTCACCGAGCCGTCGTCCTCCTTCAGTCGGCTAAGCACAGAGCTCTCTTTGTGCACCTTCTGAAAGAAGAAACGCGAGCACGTCTCGTCCTGCTCCACGGAGCGGACCCTGGACGGGAAGATTATCCTGGAGGCCTCCGCGGCGAAGAGCGAGGCTTGCTGGCCCCTCACCTCACGGAGGTCCTCCGTGACATCGACACCCATCAACTGCAGAAAGAGTAGGTTCTGCACCCTTTTCTGGAGTCGCGACAGCTTTCCCCACCTCTCTCTCGCCTTCCGAACACCCTTGAGGATAAAGAACCTCTTGATGTTCTCCTTCACCGTCTCCCACCAGTCGCCCGGAGACTCAAAGAGGGGTTTCACGGTTCTCCAACTGCCGTACTCCCTCTTAAGCTCCTCGACGTTCTCTGGGGTCAACAGAGTCGTGTTGAGCTTCCACGTCCCCTTGCCGGCTGGCTGGTCGTCCTGTAAGTGACAATCGGCCAGCAGGAGGCAGTGGTCAGAGAAGAACACCGGCTCGACGCCGGTGGACCTGACCCGGAACGCCCGTGACACAAACAGGAAGTCTATTTTTGAGCGAATAGACCCGTCTGGCCGCGACCAGGTGTACCTCCGCTGCACTCCATCTGCAGGGGCGCTGAAGACATCAAGCAGCTTGGCGTCCTTCATCGTGCCCATCAGGAATCTGGACGTGACGTCCAGTTGACTCCCCCCACCCGCTGTCCCCACGCCGGATCTTCCATCTGCATCGATGATGGAGTTGAAGTCTCCGCCTAGGATGACCAGCCTGGACGTAGCCAGCAGGGGTGGAAGACGCTGCAGGACGGCCAACCGCTCACTCTGTACTGCTGGGGCGTTGATCAGCCTCAGGGGAGCGTTCCTGTAGGTGACGTCAGCCACTAGGAGGCGCCTCCCCCCACCTCCTGAACTTGAGAGATGGTGAAGTTGCACCCCCACAGCAGAATAGCCAGGCCCGAGGAGCGACAGTTGTTACCCCCCAACCAGATCGAAGGCCCACAGGTCCAGGCGCCGGACCATTTCCCCTACCTGCCGAGGTGCGGTATCCCGCACTCCTGCAGAAACAGGAGGTCCGCCTTGACGGTGGTCAGGTAGGCCAACGTGGACACACATCTTGCGGTTGACTTGACGCTGCGCACATTAATGCTCGCAACTCGTACCCCCATTGTGGGCAGTGACCGCAGTACCCTTCCCAAGTCCAAGGTCCAGCCCCTCTATCTGTCCCTTCATGCCCATTGCTCGGGCTAACTGCTGGACGCTCTCCGGGCTCAGGAAACCGTCCGTGCTGCCTTGCGGGTGGCATCCCCCCGTCGGGGATACGGAGGAGGAGAGTCCGGCTCTGGGTCAGGCTGGGGACGCGCTGTTTCCTCCTTCCCACCTGGAAGTTCCGGGGGGCCCTCCAGTGCCCCAGCGGCACGTGACTGGGTGTCGGAGGGAGCCTCAGGACGCCTCCCATCACCTGGAAGCGTGGTGCTGCTTTCCTTCTCCCTCGAGTTCTTTAACTTCTGCTTTGGGCGGGCCCTCTCCGAATCTCCCTCGTCAGAGGAGCTCTTATAGCCCCCCCCCGTAGCTGCCTCTTCCCGCCTGATGATTGCGGTTCCTGGGCCCGCCGACACACCTTCCTCCTCGCTTTCCAGACCGTAGTCCACTCCCCTGGAGCGCCTGTCGCCACCTCCATTGACTCCAGGTTGTCGGGGGGGAGCGGAGCCTGCAGGGGCACTTTGCTGGCCTCAGGCCCATCCTGCGGGGCTGGGCCCTCCTGCACGGCCTGGCCCTCCTGCACATTAGTGGGGTCCTTGCAGGGCCCTGGTGCCTTCCTCTCCTCCGGGGGTCTGGCCCCGCATTGCCCCTGTGGGCGACCTGGGTGTAGGTGGTTGCCCGCTGCGGGCATGCCCTATAGAGGTGGCCCGCTTCCCCGCAAAGGTTGCAGCTTTTCTCTTGTGGGCAATCCTTTGCAAGGTGTCCCTCCTCCCTGCAGATGGTGGCTTTGCAGTCGGCCGCCATGTGACCTGACCTACCACAGGCATGGCAGACTTTTAGGTTGCCTTGCATAGGTCAGGTAGCCCCTGCTCCTGCCGATCGCGAAGCTGGACGGTGGGTGTACAACTTTCCCGTCCGCGCCCATCCTCAGCGTCACCTTGACCTGCCTCTTACTGGTCCCGATGCCAAAGGGGTCCATGTTGTCAGTTAGGTCCCCTTCCACCTTCACGTACCTTCCAAGGAAGGTCAGGACATCAACTGCTGGCACATGTGGGTTGTACATATGTACAGTCACCATACGGCTCCTCTGTGCTGGCATCACAAACAGCGGGACAGCGGTCAATACAGAGAGGGGGCCCTCACCTCCTTTCTCCTTGAAAACCTCCAGGAAGCGCTCGCAAAGCTTGGCACTCCTGAAGGTCACGTCGTAAAAACCCCCTCCGGGGAAATCCTGCAGGCAGTAAATGTCTGCAGCAGCGAACCCACAACAGTCCAACAGGACCCTCTTCACAAAGAAGGTGCGGTCCACAGGTGCACCTTCATCCACCTTCTTCACGGAAACACGGATGGTGTTCCGGACCCCCTGACCTGGGGCACGAGCACTTGCCGCAGCCATCGTTGCAGGTTGGCTGCTCCCCTGAACCAGCGTTAGGCCGAAGCCAGCATTAAGATCCACTGGTTGCAAGGGTGCACAGCCAACCCGACGTCTTCCTTTCACCTCCAACACAGCACTCTCCTCCTCTCGGTCCACAAGAGAGTGGGTCTTTATTTTGTTCCAGATGTAAGCTGGTTCACTGAGCTGGAAGGTTAGTTTTCAGATGTTTCGTCACCATTCTAGGTATCATCATGTGAGCCTCCAGTGAAGCGCTGGTGTTATGTCCCGCTTTCTATTTATCTGGTTAGGTTTCCTTGGGTTAGTGATGTCATTTCCTGCATTGGTGATGTCATTTCCTGTTTTTTTCTCAGGGGATGGTAGATGGGCTCCAAATCAATGTGTTTGTTGATGGAATTCCGGTTGGAATGCCATGCTTCTAGGAATTCTCGTGCGTGTCTCTGTTTGGCTTGTCCTAGGATGGATGTCTTGTCCCAATCAAAGTGGTGTCCTTCCTCATCTGTATGTAAGGATACGAGTGATAGTGGGTCATGTCGTTTTGTGGCTAGTTGATGTTCATGTATCCTGGTGGCTAGCTTCCTGCCAGTTTGTCCAATGTAGTGTTTGTCTTTTTGTGGCTAGTTGATGATCATATGATGATCATCATAGTTGATGTAGCCACAAAAAGACATGACCCACTATCACTAGTATCCTTACATACAGATGAGGAAGGACACCACTTTGATTGGGACAACACATCCATCCTAGGACAAGCCAAACAGAGACACCACGAGAATTCCTAGAAGCATGGCATTCCAACCGGAATTCCATCAACAAACACATTGGCTCCAAATCAATCTACCATCCCCTGAGAAAAAGAACAGGAAATGACATCACCAATGCAGGAAATGACATCAACAACCCAAGGAAACCTAACCAGATAAATAGAAAGCGGGACATAACACCAGCGCTTCATCGGAGGGTCACTGATGATATTACCTAGAATGGTGACAAAACGTCTGAAAACTAACCTTCCAGCTCAGCGAGCAAACTCACATCCAGTTGTATTTGTTAAATACTATGCTCAGCTTTTGTAATATTCCTTTTCTGTAGTTGTTTCAGCATTAATCCTCTGGCCTCTAACCTTCCAAGGACAATAGGGTGAAAACTCTGACAATTTAATAATGTCAGAAGAGAGTATGTGTGGCACAGTCATTTATGGTAAAAAATATCTGTCTGAGACTCACGCAGATTTTGGACATTTCGGGGAAATTAATATATTAACACATTTGAAGCAGTTCATGATTAGGAGGAGACAATAGCCAGTCATTTTACAAAATTCCTCAATGAATTGCTGATTGGAGAGGCAAACCAATATCACAAATCTCAGAAAATCTTATTTTTAAATACCACATCTGTCAAGGTTTATTTTCCGAATGGCATCGCCAGAGTAACAGTGTGGCAATAATGACTAGACATCTCCCTCCTCGTTGAAATCGGTAGGTCACCTGTGGCTTGCTGTCTTGCATTTGATTAATCAAAAATATGTCCTTATTCAGCCAGTTCATAATACTTGTCAATTTTTCATGAACTAATCACTTAATACACTAGTTTGGTATGATCTCACACATTGCTCAACACCACATACTCCTTCCACAACCAGTCAATTATTTTGTTTTTTGGTGGGAATCATTGAGGTAGAAATGTTTGCCTAAACAGCAGTAAATCTCGCTGCTCGGCTGGCATGCAGCTTGAATCCACAACCTTCTCATTCACCTTCAGATTCAGAGGAAAAAATACCACCAATGGAAACAGGCTTACAGCGTACACAAGGACATAGGCAGATTGTGACATTTCAGGGGAAGTCCTCAGTTTAATATCCTAAAAAATGGCCTTTGTGTAACCTTGTATCACAAAGGCATTGAACTGTGGAATGATCCTTCTTCAGACATCCTTCTCAAATGCAAATTCGTTCTATTAGTCTTTCCATTATAAGCTTTCGCGAGATGCAACTTTTTCTTGATTGGTGTGCAGATTTATTAAAATTCTGTTCAAATCTCTAATAGCTGCTCTGACTGAAAGCAATTAAATTGCAGATTAATATTTCTAGAAGAATAAGAAATCCAATCAGGTTTCCAAAAAGTTTCACTGTGATAAAGGCAAAAACAATTCCCGATACTTCATAAAGTATCAAGTGTAAGAAATAACGTTTTGTTTGTTTGAGTGGCATTGTACTCAGACTCTGAAAAAAGGTCGGGTTTGGACTCAGTTTTTCACTAAAGCTCTGATTCCACCAGGTGAAGACCCCATAGTGTGAGCGTGTGCAGTGTTAAGTATCACAGGATGTATCTACAATGGATTGGATGTTTCCCTTTTGCATCTGACTATAGACATCCATTTGCTGGTTTTTACAAATGAATTGAAGAAAGTTCAAGGACAAATAACAATGGCTTTTCTCACACCAGGGGACGACCACTGGGAATGCTCTTTTGTTTTTTTTAACTATGCCAGGAGGGAGAAGTGGAGAAAATTGGGTGATGGGGGAAGCGGCAGAGTTGAAAAGGAAGGTGTAATGGTGTGTGCAAAGAAAGATTAAATAATAGTTGGACTCAGCTGACAAGGGAAAGTGTAGCCAGGGTAGAGATAAGTCAATTTCAAGTACAAGATAAGCACTTTATAAAAATTGAAAGCATGACTATCCATTACTAGGCAACGGGCTGAAAATTTGAGAAGGCACGAGAAGAGTTGGGTGGGTTGGGGAGTGGTGGGGGAGGGTAAGCAAAATAGAGTTAGAGAGAGAGGAGGAAGATCTAAGATGAACTTATTAATTCTGATTTTTCTTTCAAGTCCTGATCTCAATGTGTGTTGTTTTTTAATTCTCACTGTTAATGCTTTGGCACAGTTTTTTTTAAAGGTTTGCTTTCCACTGTTGTTGTATTCCTGCTTTGGGTGTTTATGTTGCTTTAGTCATTGCCGTCCTTTGATTTTGGTGCCTTGTGACAGACCCACCTTCACATATTTGCCAAAACAAACACAAACCTCAATAACATAGACAGAAATGGCCATTCATACAAAAAAAGCAGAGTGATTGCTCCAATATGACTTGGATTTGGGAAGGGCAAGTATGCCTAACTCGATCTAGACCATTTTAGCTTGATAGTATCACTAGCATGATGGACAGACAAGTGTGAATTAATTCATTCATGGGATATGTACGTTGCTGGGTATTTATTACCCATCCCTAATTACCCAGAGGGTAGTTGAGAGTCATTGTATTGCTGTGGTTCTGGAGTCACATGTAGGCCAGACCAACTAAAAAATGGCGGATTTCCTTCCCCAAAGGACAAATGAATGTTGTCTATTTGGACTTCTGAAAGGTATTGGACAAGGCTCTTTGCAAGAAATTACCCTGAAATGCAAGCACACAAAACTGTAGATAACATGACAAGGGTTGGTAATTAGTTGGGAAGGAGGAGACTGGATAAATGATTCAGCCTGATTGGCAGTGATAGTTCCCAGAGATCTGTATGGAGGTCTCATCTTTTCAGAATATATATTAACAACTTGCCTAAAAAAAGTGTGTTCTCTATCCAAGTTAGCAGATGATAAAAGCTAGTAGACATGGTAGATTGTGCTGACTGCAACAAAAAAAAGTTATAAAAGTGACACAGCCAGACTAAATGAGTGGACAAAACTAAGGAAGCTTCAATTCAATGTGAGATAATCCACCCTGGATCTGAGAAAGACAAATTGGAACTTTTTCTTCATAATGGAGAGACTTAAAGCTATGGAGTAACACTGGAATTTAAGTGTCATAAATATACAAATCACTAGAAAGCACAAGTACAAAAAGTGATCAAAAAACAGTCAATGCAATCCGAGGGAGGTGGAATAGAAATTGGGCATTGCTTCAGTTCTTCCAAGACTTGGTTATCCACTACTTTCATTAAGAGTACAACATTCTCTTCCAAGAACTATGCCTCAGGGAAATTTATTGGGGCCCTTGCAGGAAGTATGGACAACCAAGTGATTCAAGATTTAATTCTTACCCATTCATTGCTTAATCATTTCCAGTAATAACATCAACCTAGAAACATTCAACTCCCCCTCCCACTCCTTGGACAACATGTCCATCCTGGGCCTCCTGCAGTGCCATAGCGATGCCACCCGAAGGTTGCAGGAGCAGCACCTCATATTTCGCTTGGGAACCCTAAAACCCAATGGTATCAATGTGGACTTCACAAGGTCCAGAATCTCCCCGCCCCCGAAACCAGCCCAGCTCGTCCCCGCCTCCCTAACCTGTCTGTCCTTTCTCCAACCTATCCACACCTCCCACCTCAACCCCCTACTTCCACCTCCAATGTACCAGCCTCATCCCCGCCTCCTTGACTTGTCCGTCTTCCCTGGACTGACCAACCCCCCCATCCCAACTCTCTACCTACACTTACCTTTACTGGCTCCATCCCTGCCTCCTTGACCTGTCCATCTCCTCTCCACCGATCTTCTCCTTTATCCATCTTCTATCCACCTCCCCTTTCTCCCTATTTATGTCAGAATCCCCTTCTCCTCCCCTATTTCTGAAAAAGGGTCCAGACCCGAAACGTCAGCTTTCCTGCTCCTCTGATGCTTCTTGGCCTGCTGTGTTCATCCAGCTCTACACCTTGTTATCTCCTTCAGTTCCTATGTGTTTTTTTTAAGTGGGTTGTAGACATCACTGCAAGGCCAGCATTTGCTCTCCACTCCCAGTTACACTATCTGGCTAATCGGCCATTTAAGAGTTGGAATCATACCTGGACGCAGGAAGATGGTCACGGTTTGTTCCAGGTCAGTCATCTCAGCTCCAGGAAATTGCTGCAGGAGTTCTTCAGGACAGTGTTCCATGCCCAACCATCTTTAGCTGCTACATCAATGACTTTCCCTCCATCATAAGGTCAGAAAGTGGGGATGTTCACCAATGATTGCACAATCTTCAGCACCATTTGTAATTCCTCAGATACAGAAGCAGTCCATGTCCAAACACAGATAGCAAGAACTGCAGATGCTGATGAAGCTTCAACTGAGTCCTGATGAATGGGGTAAACCTGAAACATTGACTTTCCTGCTCCTCTGATGCGGCCAGACCTGCTGTGTTCCTCCAGCTCCACACTCATGTCCAAATGCAACAAGATCTGGACAATATCCAGGCTTGGGCTGACAAGTGACAAGAAACATTCATGCCACACACATGCCAGGCAATGAACATCACTATTAAGGCATAATCTAATCATCATCCCTTGACATTCAACGGTGTTACTATCACTGAATGCTTCACTATCAACATCTTGGAGGTTACCATTGACCAGAAACTCAACTGGGCTCATCACATAAACAGTGGATATAAGAGCTGGTCACAGGCTAGGAATGCCACAGTGAGTAATTCACCTTCTGACTCCCCAAAGCCTGTCCGTCATCTACAAGGCACAAGTCAGGAGTGGGATGGAATACTCCCCACTTGCCTGGATGGGGGCAGCCCCAACAACACTCAAGAAGCTTGACACCATCCAGGACAAAGCAGCCACTTGATTCGCCCCACATCCACAAGCATCCACTCCCTCCACCACCGACACTCAGTAGCAACAGTCTGTCCCCTCTACAAGATGCACTGCAGAAATTCACCAAAAATCCTCAGACAGCACCTTCCAAACCCACAACCACTTTCATCTAGAGGGATAAGGGCAGCAGATACATGGGAACACCACCCCCTTCAAGTTCCTCTCCAAGCCACTCACCATCCTGACTTGGAAATATATTGCCGTTCCTTCGCCTTTCACTGGGCCAATATCCTGGAATTCCCTCCCCAAGGGGCATTGTGGGTCAACACACAGCAGCTGGAATGCAGTGGTTCAAGAAGGCAACTCACCACCACCTTTTGAAGGGGCAACTTGGGATGCACCATAAGTGTTGGCCAGCCAGCAATGCCATTATCTCATAAAATGAATTTTAAAACAAGGCCATGTAAAAACCAACTACTTTGCACTGGGTCTGGAGTCACATCTAAGATAGACAGGGGTAAAGACAGCATATTGCCTCTGATAAAGGGTTAGCATATTTGTGAACAGGATTTATCTTAATTGCTGCAGTCATAAATAGCTTCATTTTCTCCATGTATTAATTGAATTTCACCTGATGTCATGATGGGAGTTGAACCTATACGGTTAGCCTTAGCCTGCAGGTAACTAGCCCAGTGACATCGCCACTACACCATCGCTTCCCTGAATGATAAGACTCTGCTGACAAGTACATTGAATGCTAAACATAAGCTGAATCATTGTATCAATAACCCTTCCAATCTACAAACATTGTTATGTCGCGTGTACTGCTGATGGTTTTGATACAAATAAAGTAATTTTAAAGGTAAAATCCTTTTTAGGTTTATATTGCACTTCCGATTTTAAAGTGAGATAAATTTGGTCATGAACTTTCCTGTAACTGCTATCAGTTCTGCTCACCAAATATCTGAAAGGTTTTTATGGGGTTATCTGGCCCTGCCCAGTTTGGCATTACTAAGCGGGTTAAGGCAACTTTCTACCATAATGTGTAGGGAGCTTCTCCATTTAGCAAAGAAAATTACAACTCCACTGACAATTTGTGCCGAGTCAGCTGATTTCTGGGAAAAAGGCAGTCAGGATGCTACAACAAGCCTCTATGCCTCCAAGCCATGAAAGTTGGGTGGGGGTGGGACAATCCAAATATCAACCTGGTTATTCAGCCACCTGTGTTGGAAAGTTTGCATGTGAGCAGCTTGAACTATAATAGGATTGGACACAACTGCAGTACCTTTCACATTTCAATATCTTGCTACATGTACTCATGTGAACAATGGCTACATGCTATGGGCTATTACACTGTTAAATCAAACTCATGCACATTTCGGTGGCTTTAGTACAGCAAAGCAAAAACAGAGAGAACGGTGGGAAGAAAAAAAAGGTTGGCAAAAATTCTCATGATCTCATCTGTGCCATGAGTTGAAATCTTGTCTTCATCCATTATTCCATCAATTATAAATGAATTATAGCAATAGTGCTTGGTTACTGCAAGATTAACTGAAGCATTACTGTAATTTAGACTCATACTCTACAATGAATTGCCTTTTACAATTGCAAAGATAGATCATATTCCTGGGAGGGTCATCTTCATTTATTTCATGTCCACTCACTGTAGACATTGGAGGGAAATCATGTGCTTAAAGCATGACTCTGCAAATTGGAGTGCCACCACGATCTCCTATGCCTGTTCCATATAAAAACTGGAATCATGGTTGCTAGACAAATTCAATTTGCCACAATTCTAAAATAAAACTATCCACCAAACAATAATGCGCACAACCCCACCGCACCCCCCCCCCCCACCCGACCCCACAACCATACCCCTCAGGGCCTGCAGGGATAGTTGGGGAAGATCATGTGGTGTGGAAAATTCATTATCATTTGAATAATTAAGACTGTAAAGGGAGGTAATCCATCTTTTGTTTACATTTCCTTAAGATTGTATAAATTTGAAGGGCAGGGTACTCTGGATAGAAACCATAATACCTACTGTTGAGGCCAATCTTCCAAAAGTTGACAAGGAAGATGGGAAGATATAGGACCAGAAAAGGAGAATTTAAAAGCTAATGGTCAGTCAAAGTGTTACGTGCAGCAGTTAAACCAATGCAGTAAAAAGTTTGTTCCATGTGGCAGCATTGTATATGCTATGAATTGGAACATGATCAGGGCTGGAAACTGTAAAACCTTTGGGCTGTATGTCTGACATGAAATGAATATTGCAACTATAACTAGTATTTGTAAGTGTTGTGAGATACCTCAGAGTGCCACAATGTATGGAAAGAAACTGATACGTTTTACACTTTATGTAATGTTGCCTTTGGACGGTAACATATGTTTATACATTTATGGCGAAAGTTCATTATTTTTGGAGGGAAAAAAGGAACCTGATGGAGATATTTAGAAAGTAGTTGGGGACTTAATGTAGCCTGAATAAAGCCCAGGACCCAGATAAAATGGTAGCAATGTGAGATATACTCAACCATTCATTGCTCCATCTGCTGTTGCATCACAAGTATGACTTGGGCGCTATTTTTCTTTATTCACTCATGGGATGTGGGCATGGCTGGCTAAGGTCAGCGTTTATTGCCCATGTCTAGCTGCCTTTGAGAAGATGATGGTGAGATTTTGTCTTCAACCACTGCAGCCCATTTGGTCTAGGTGGACACACAATGCCATCGGGGAGGAAATTCCTGGATTTTGACTTAGTGACACGAAAGGAATAAGGATATATTTCCAAATCTGCATGGTGAGTGGCTTGGAAGAGGAACTTGCAGGTGGTGGTGTGTCTGTTTCCCTTTTCCTTGTCCTTCTGGATGGCACGGGTTTTGGGTTTGGAAGATGTTGTCTAAGGAGGCTTGGTGAATTGTTGCAGAGCATCTTGCAGATGGTACACACTACTGCGACTAAGCATCAGTGGTGGAGGGAGTGGATGCTTATGGATGTGGGGCCAATCAAGCAGGGCCTGCTTTGTCCTGGAATGGGGCAGCTCCAACAAGAAGCTTGACACTATGTGGGAGCATTCTATCACTGTCCTGATTTTTGCCTTGTAGATGGTGGACAGGCTTTGGAGAGGACTGTGCAGTGGTCACTGTTACTGGTGCTGCCTTGGATTAATTCAAGTGCAGCAGACAGACTGTTGAGCATAAAGTGAAGTATGTCTTTTCCCTCATTGATTCCCTCACCACCTGGTGCAGACCCAGGCGAGCAGCTCTCCCCTTTAGGACTCAACTCTCTCAGTCAGTGGTAGTGGAGCCAAGCCACCTTTGCTAATGGACACTGAAGTCCCCCCCATCCAGAATACATTCTGTGCCCTTGCCACCAAGTACTGTTCAACATGGAGGAGTGTGGAGTCATCAGCTGAGGGGGAAATCAGCAGATTTCCTTGCCCATGTTTGACTGATGCCATGAGATGTCATGGGGTCCACAGACAATGCTGCAGACTCTTTGTATAACTCATTTACAACTATATACTACTTTGCCTCACCATTGCTGGGTCTGTCCTGCTGGTAGAACAGGGATACTAACGGTGCTATCTGAGATATTGTGTGTAAGCTATGATTCTGTGAGTAGGACTACGTAAGGATGTTACTTGACTAATCCATGAGACAGCTTTCCCAATTTCAGCACTGGCTTCCAGATGTTGAAGAGGGGTTTTAATGTTCAAAACGACTGTGTTTGCCATTGGGCTTACTGATGCCTTAGTCACTGCCAGGTAGCCATTTGGTTTCATTCCTTTTTACCAGACTTTCTAGCCAGTGATATATATGAATGGCAGAGAGCAGTCAGAAGTCACACATAGGCTGGACCATGAAGGGAAAGAAAGTTACCATCATTAAAGACATTAGTGAATGAGAGGAGTCTTTAGGACAATGGGTTATGGTTCTACAGTCACCATTAAACATTTAAATTCCAGATTTTTATCCAATTAAAATTCTACCAGCAGCTGTGGTAGGACTCGCACCCTGGTTCCCAGAACATTATCTGGGTGATTGGATCGCTAGTCTAGTGCCAATTCTATTGCCTTCCCCCTTGCATCACAGGAAATTAGTAACAATCAGAAATCACCACCATAGTTCTGTGCAAGACATGTTAAAAGAAAATTTGGGATTTACAAGCTTTTAAATTCTTTTATTTTACTTGAACTTGTTCATGGAATGTGGGCATTGATAGAAAGGACAGCATTTATTGCCGATCACTGACTGCCCAAGAAGATGTTGGTGAGCTGTCTTCTTGGACCACTTTAGTCAATGTGATGTAGGTCCACTTACAACGCTGTCAAACATGGAATTCCAAGATTTTGACCCAGCAGCAAAGAAGGAACGATGATAAATTTGCAAGCCAGGATGGTATGTGATTTGGAAAGAAACTTGCAAGTGGGGTGTTCCTATGCATCTACTGCCTTTATCCTTCTAGCCAGTAGAGGTTGATCATTTCAAAGGTCTCATCAGACAAGCCTGGGTAAGTTTTTTTTAAATTCATTCATGGGATGTGGGCTTCACTGGCTGGGCCAGCATTCACTGCCCATCCCTAGTTGCTCTTGAAAACATGGTGGTGAGCTGCCCTCTTGAACTGCTGCAGGGCAACCCACAGTGCCGCTTAGGAGGGAGTTCAGGATTTTGGCCTGTGAACAGTGGAACAGTGACATATTTCCAAGTCAGGACGGTGTGTGGCTTGGAGGGAAACTTGCAAGGGATGATCATAGAATCATAGAAGGCCGACAGTCTAGAAGCAGGTCATTTGGCCCATTGAGTGCACACTGATCTTCCAAAGAGCACAGCCCATCCAGACCCACCTACCCTATCCCTGTAACCCTGCATTTCCCATGGCTAATCCAGCTAACCCATATATCCCTGGCTGTTATGGGCAATTTCCCATGGCCAACCCAGCTAACCTGCACATCTTTGGATTGTGGGAGGAAACCAGAGCACATAGAAGAAACCTGCGCAGATGCAGGGAGAACCGACAAACTCCATACAGAGAGTCACCCGAGGTAGAATTGAACCCAGGTCCCCGGCACTGTGAGGCAGTAGGGCTAGTGACTGAGCCACTGTGCCACCCCAATGTATCTCTGCCCTTGTCCTTCCAGAAGGTAGTGGCTGTGCATTGGGAAGATGCTGTCTAAACAGCGTCTATGGTGCATCTTATAGGTGATACACATTGCAGCCACAGTGCACTGGTGATGGAGGGACTGAATGCATAAGGTGGTTGATGGTTTGCCACTTCAGTAGGCCACTTTATCCTTTAAATGGTTTTATATCTCAACTTAACTGGTACTTGGCTTGAGTGTTATTGAAGCTGCACTCACCTAAGCAAGTGGGGAGCTTTCGGTAACGGTCACGATTTGTGCTTTGTAGATCATAGACATACTTTGGAGAGTCAGGAAATTAATTACTTGCCAGAAAATATCTAGTCTCTTAGCTGCTTTTGTTGTCACAATATTTATGTGGCTTGTCTAGTTACATTTCTGGTCCATGGTAACATCCAACACGTTAATGGTGGGAATTCAACACTAGTTATTCTGTTGAAACTTAGGCATTCATGTTGGAAGTAGTCATTATCTGGCACTTTCTTAGAACAAATGTTATGTGCCACTTATTAAACCAAGCTTGAATGTCGCCTAGCTCTTGCTACTTGCAGGCTCAGACTGCTTCTGTGTCTGAGGAGTTGGGATGGAACTGAGGTTATGCAATCATCAATGTACATCCCCACTTCAGATCTTAGGTTGAAGACAACATTCCAGTTCTTATTTGCAAGATTGCAAATCAAAGAATAATTCCTCAAAACTTATTAAAAGAGGAATCACCTTTAGATAAAAATTCTAGCCTGGTCCAAAGAAACAGATGTCTGATCTAAAATAAGGGCTTGTAGTTAGATAGATAGATAGATACAGCGCAGAACAGGCCCTTCGGCCCTCGATGTTGCGCCAACCTGTGAACTAATCTAAGCCCCTCTCCATAAGTTAGTTCACACAACTAACCAATACATGACAACTACACAGTTTTCTATGCAAGAAACTCAAACTTGAACACATGAAGAAGCTTTAAGACCAAAGCAGTTCATGAGAGGTCAGCTGTTTGGGGGTTGAGTGCTATTTTGCAACTGCTGCTCAGTTGAACACCATTTTTTGTGGGACACATTCTGGATAATAGATGTGAAGGGACAAAGCGAGGGGCACATCAGGCTCAGTGGTAAGGTTCCCATGGTTGAAATGACTCACTGACTTGCAAGTCAAGATTCAAATGTGAAGAATGACTGCTTGAGTGAGGTGCAGGAGGGCTGCTAATGCTTCCCAGTGGTGGAACTGTAATCCTGCAGTAGTGACCACTTCCATGGAGAAGCAGGAGGGGGAAGGGGTGTTGGGAGGTAAAAGAATCTAAATGTTTAAACAAGAATCTTATACCAGATATGAATGGATTTTCTTACAAGGGGAGGCTGAATAGATTGTACTTGTTGGACCTTAGAAGAATAAGAGGAAACCTTATTGAAAGTCATAAGATTCTGAGGAGGCTTGACAGGGTGGATGTGGAAAGGTTATTTACCATTGTGGGAGAGTCTTGGACTAGACGGCATAATCTCAGAGTAAGGGGTCATCCATTTAAGATAGAAATGAGAAGGAATTTCTTCCAAGGGGGGTGAATCTGTAGAATTCTTTACCATAGAAGGTTGCTGAGGCAGGGTCATTAAGTATATGCAAGACTGAGACAGGCAGATTTTTAATCAGTAAGGGAATCAAGGGTCATGGAGAAAAGGCAGGAAAGTGGAGCTGAGTAGGGGGAGGCAATGGCTGAGTGGTACTATCACTGGACTGTTAATCCAGAGACCCAGATAATGTTTTTGGGACTTGGGTTTCAATTCTGCCATGGCAGATGGTGGATTTTGAATTCATAAATATCTGGAATTAAGAGTCTAATGATGACCATAAATCCATTGCCAATTGTCAGAAAAACCCATCTGGTTCACTAATGTCCTTTAGGGAAGGAAACTGCCATCCTTACCTGGTGTGGCCTACATGTGACTCTAGACCCACAGCAATGTGGTTGACTCTTAACTGCCCTCTGAGCAATTAGGGATGGGCAATAAATGCTGCCTGGTCAGCGACACCCTCATCCCCTGAATGAATAAAGAATTATCAGATTAGCAGAAAGGCAGAGCAGGCTCGATGGATTGAATGGCCTACTTCTGTTCCTACTAGGTCTAAGTGATACATCCCCAAACATTCATTAATTCTGGCTCCTACTCCTTTCCTGCCAACATACATGTCTGTTGAAGTCTGCTTTCAGGTCTCTATGGTGCCTTCTAAACAACTATGCTTCAGGTCACTCTATTGCATATCTACTCTATTGCATGCATATCTACTAGCAGTATTCACTGAGGCATCAGGAAGAGGTATTCAGACTAATATACTAATATTCCCTTCTCCAGTAGAGGCCAAATATCATGGTCCTACTATTAACAAAGTTGAGCTATCCCAATACAAATGGCAAATTGAATCGAAGGTAATGTTTTGGTGGCTAAGACATGCACTGGTTTTACCAATTGAGCTATCAGTGGCATTGCCAAAATACCCAGTTTCTGAAAGTTCAGCTCTCTTCTGATATCCACAACTCAGTGTCAGTGGTGACCCAGCTGGTCATGTTCTTGCTTCTGATTGACAAAGTTTGAGTGCTGGTCCAGGAACTAAATACGAAAATCAAAGCTGAAACCCCACGGGGGTGCTGCACTAACAGAGGTGCTGTATTTCAAACGAGATCATCATCGCGGATGAAACATTAAACTAAGGCACTATTTTGAAGTAGAACAGGGATGTTCCCTCTGGTGTCCGGGCCAATATTTCTCCCTCAAGCACCATGACAAAAATAGATTACCTGGGTTATTGACCTGTTGTTGTTTGTGGAGATTGCTGTGCCCAGATTGGGTGCTCCGTTTTCTACATTTTAACACTCATTAAACTTCAAGAGCACTTCATTGGCTGCAAAGAACTTTGGGACATCAAACGGTTGAGATAAGCATTACGTATATGCAAGTCTTTATTTTTAGTAAAATAAATAACTCACCTCTGAGATAAAATAAACACAGTTACCACACTGACAATTAACTAGTATTTTTGAATGCAAATTGCATTTCTAGGAGCTCCCTTCAACTTCCCCATACCTTTCCTTTCTTGCCCCATTCCCAAGGCAAATGTTGAAAATGTTCACATTTTCCTCAAATGGACATCTTATTAATAATTTTATTTCTAGATCCAGAGCTTCTGCAGTGGTGACAGACATTGTGAACAAACCTGACACTCAAGATGATTTAGTATGCCCAGCATCTCTCTCAGGTATGTTCTACAAATCTGACTGGGTGATGAAGATTACCGTGTTAGTTCCTGGGCCATCAGGTGTGGCTTTTCATTCAGAGCTGCTCACCATACTTGCAGAGTCACTCCATAGTGTCACTGAGTTAACTTTCACTGTGCCTTAGAAACAGATAAATATCTTGAGAAGAAGCTTAGCTTTACTTTCAGCTGCTCGACCTCTGCAATTATTGTGGTCACGTCTGTTGAGTTAGTCTATATAAGTCAGGTGAAGGGCAATGGATCCACAGGTGGATGAATACAGCTGCACCACATCTGTCACTGAGTTCAATAACAGGGTCGTCCTGCAGTCACAGCCTGTGAACAACATGGAAGATTTTAAAAATGAAACAATTTTCATTTAGACCAACACTATTGCCATATTTTGCAGAAGTTGGGATCATTTTACATTATCTGTATCACCATTTTAGACACTAGAAACTCTAGGAACACAACGAGAAAACTAACCATCATTCACAAACACCATTGGAAGAAACAGATTTGTGTTACCAGCTAACTGACAGCTACAAAGCCTTTCAAGACAGCTTTCCCTATTTGATGATACCATCATAATACCACACGTGTTGTTGAACTAGTTTATGTTACAAATTGAAGGGCAAACACCCTCAAAGTTCCCATCATCAGCTTTTCCTTCTCTTTGGTATACTTTGTCTACCTAACTGTTATTGTCTCTCTCGCTCAGGGTTGTATCTCTGCCTATCTGCTCACTCCTCTCCCCCAACCCCATCTTCAGCATATATACTACCTTTACCTAGTGACTACCGGTTCTCAAAAAGAGTCACCAGACTAAAAAATTTAACTCTGCTTTCTCTCCACAGATACAGGCAGACATGCCGAGTTTCTCCAGCAATTTGTTTTTGTTTCGGATTTCCAGCATCCACTGTTCAGTTTTATTCCCCTCAACTCATGTTTACTAACAGAAATTGAACTTGCATACAAATACTTTTCTAGGAAATTCCTGCTACTGGAACCCAGGTTTTCTTGCAATATCCCTGTTGTTACACTTGATCCTTTGGTGAGGAAAACAAATCTGAGATGGTTCATCTTACAGTTTCCTCAAACCACTTTTTACCTTGGTTGCTCTATTTGGAATATATTATTACAATGCAGTTTCTTTTTCCTCCATTAGCATTTTTTCCCCCATTTAGAAAACAATGAGGTGCTACCAGTTTAGAGTAAAATCTGCTCCTTAGCAAACTCTACAGAAGTCAAATTTTCCCAATTACAAATTCATTTCAGATTAGGGTATGGGACCCAAGCATTCCAATTCTGACATTACAATCTATTATCTCACCAAGCCTTTTTCATTCCTTGTGAGCGTTTCGTGATGCATTCAATCATTCAATGCATTCAATGATGCATTTGGGGGAGGTGATGGCCTATTGGTATTATCCTTGGACTGTTAATCCAGAGGACCTAGGCCATGTTCTGGGGGACTTGGGTTCAAATCCTGCCATGGCAGACAGTGGAATTTGAATTTGAATTCAATAAGTATCTGGAATCAAGAATCTAATGATAACCATGAATCCATTGTCAAAACCAAAAGAACTGCGGATGCTGTAAATCAGGAACAAAAACGCAGTTGCTGGAAAAGCTCAGCAGGTGTGTTGGAAAAAACAGAGTAAACATTCCAGAACTGAGGAAGGATCACCAGACCCAAAATGTTAACTGTTTATTCCTTCACAGATGCTGCCAGACCTGCTGAGCTTTTCCAGCAACTTTGTTTTTGTTCTTGAATCCATTGATGATCGTTGGAAAAACCCATCTGGTGCACTAATGCCCTTTCGGGAAGGAAACTGCCATCCTTACCTGGTCTGGCCTACATCTGACTCCAGACCCACAGCAATGTGGTTGACACACAACTACCCACCTCTGGGCAATTGGGGATGGGCAATAAATGCTGCCTGGCCAGTGATGCCCCTCATCCTGTGAATGAATAAAGAAAAAAAAGCTCACAAATTAAGTGATTGGATGAGTTTTCTGGTTACCTTAGCATGGTAGTCTTTATCACCTGATCATTTTGTTTCCCCTCAAGAAGTGGCACTGACAAGCTCACAGCAGGTTTATCTTATTAGGTTGCTAATAGCCATCCTCGCTGTTCAACCATGCTGACATGCTGCAGGTGGTGTACATTTTAAAGTGAGGTCTGAGATAAAACAAGTGTTATTTTTCCAGGAGGGTTTGCACAAAGTCGCTTGCACAGCTTGCAAGTACCTGACAAAGAACTGTTATCCATTTTTCAACTTCCTTCTAGATACTTATTAATTATTCTGTAAAATGTCCCAGTTAAGTAGCCTGAAGCAAGCCTATAATTTTTCAGGTTTATGTTGTGGGTTCCACATACATACGCAGCACTAAAGCACGTACATTTGCAGGATAGCCTCAATAGCCTGAGTGAAGTCACCTAATGTACAGCATTTGCTTTCCTCCGATTTTAGTATGCAAAAAATAAATTGAGAGCTTAGCGAAGCTAAAAATCCAATCCAAAAGAAATCTTCTTCAGCCACCAGGGAATACATGCAGAACTACCATGTTACTAATCCTAGCTACAGGCATCACCTGTCCCTTTATTGGATTACTGGTTGCCTCAAGGCCTAGACTTTGTTCTGGAAAGCACACCAGGTTATCTGACCGGGATGAAGCTCCTTCAATCGGATATCCCAAATACACATTGTCCTAATTCAAAGTAACTTTACTCAAATTCTCTGCTAGATCATTTGTTAGTGCCAACTCCTACATTGCAAGTCATTAGTTTCTTTATTGCAGCAAAAGAAAAAATAATGATCTAGACTGGACTCTATATCAAGCTGGTAGCTACAAATGCAGGCACTCTGAAAACTATGGCACACTTGTCTGTTTATAGCCCAGTGTATGCCAGGAATTTTAAGACTAGAGGTCTGCCTGCAAAGTCATATCACAGAATATTAATTTTTTGCAACATACTACATACTTGAAATCAGCTTCCCAAACAGAAGACTTGATATCAGTACTGTTAAAGACTTTTGCATGCTTCCATTTTTTGATAACAAAACACATGAGCACATACAGGGTGTCTCATTTACTTCTATCAACTATTCTGAATCCAAGATTTTACATTCAGTTCTGGTTTATGGTGAGGAATGAACACTAAGTTTGATTCAAAGAACACAAGTTGCTGGAAAAGCTCAGCAGGTCTGGCAGCATCTCTGAAAAAGAAAAAAACATCAGTTAATGTTTCAGATCCCTGAGGAAGGGTCACTGGACCCGAAACAGATGATTTTTCTTCACAGATGCTGCCAGACATGCTGTGCTTTTCTAGCAACTTCTGTTTTTGTTCCCGATTTACAGTATCCACAGTTCTTTCGGATTTTGCTAAGTTTGATTGCCATTTTTGGTAACAATCTATTACCTTACCAGGCCTTTTCCATTCCTTACGAGCCTTTCATAATGCATTCAATCTCACAAATTAAATTTGATCTTGCGTGGTCTGATTGATTGATTGATTGATTTGATTTATTGTCACTTGTACCTAAGACAGTAGAAAGCTTTGTTTATGAGCAGTACAGGCAGATCATAGTAAGCAAGGACATACAGCTTAAAAGGTGAGCGAAAAGGCTTGGACAGTGGCATACAGGTTACAACACATAGTGCATGTGCTAGGCAAGACCAACACTAACAAGATCAGTGTTATTTGACATTAGAGGGTCTTGCATGATACCTCAGTAATCTCATATTGCAAGATCTCACCTCTGATGAAAGTCTTCCTCCCAGTAAACATTCAAATGTGTATTAATTGTAGAACCTTCCAGAGCTGTGTTGGCCAACATACAACACAGAAAAGCAACGTATTAATCAGTCTAAGAGTAAAATCCAAAGGACCAGACCCTCCAACCGCCTGGAGTGAATTCTTTGCATGAGCTGCCCATACAGAGCCGATGTCAAATCACTTGACAGCTGATCAACTAAAAAAGGATAATGTAGCACTAAATTGATCACATGCAGTTACAGTATTCAAGACTATAATATTCATTTTTCACACTTGCTTCTGAACATCAGCCAGACCCCTAAACTGATGCCCCAAGTCTTGTCCGAATTCATATTGTCCTGATATCTAATACTGAGAACCATGAGGTTTTGTTAAGGGGATACAATAATAACCTGATTAACCCCAAAGCTTTAGGTGAAATGTAGCAGCTCAAATTAAGAATGACATTCTTAGGGTTGACAATGCACTTCAGCACTCCCTAATTGCTGAAAGCCTCTAGTATACAACTAGATGTGCCCTCTCCAGGGACACCCAGGTGCAGACACAGCCGTGGAGGAGAGGCAGGCAGTCTAGTCAAATACACCCTCTACTATCTGCAGCTTGGACCAGTTAATAACTATCTAGGCTTATGTCTATTTATAAGGGCTCAAGTGAATCTGTAGTTAATTTCCACAATTTACATATAATTAATATATTAACTAGGTTGCAGCTGAGGGTGGGCATGCAAAGGAAGAACTGAATAACCCTGTTACTCCCATCCCCAACAGAAGGCCTCACATTTTCCACCAAGGCAGGCTGCCGAAAGAGATACTTTGCCTATCTCACCCATGTAAACAATGTACCTTCTCATAGACACCAAACTCCATCAGCATCAATGTGAGAGAACGCAATCCTAGATGAGCCATCAGGATTAGATCTCAATGATTTTTGGCGGCAAGTATCTTTTAGGTCTTTAGGTCTTAAGAATGTATGTTCAATATTTGCACAACAAAATATATGTAAACAACTGTAATGTCTACTTACTGAATTATGCAGAGGTTTGTTATTTTCTTGGATATGTTAAATAGCCAAGATTAATTCTTGCAAAAAAAATCCCATTACAATTTTTAAAAAAATCTTGTTCATCATTGCTTTCTCAAATTGATAATTACAAATGCATGCTCACCTATATACCACTGAGGATCAGCTAGAGGTGGCCCTCTTTTCCTCAGCTGAACTCCCAGAGGATGCAAATTGAGCATTATTTTTAAGATGTTAAGAAACTTAAATTGTCATCACTATCTAGTTCTCTCTCTCTCTCTCTCTTCACACCCTGCAAAAGCATGGGAGATTGACGATCATTTGACATTTTGCCATATCATTCAAAGTTTCCATGGAAGTTTTGACCAGCACAATAATTTCCTGAGGCAGAAAAACTGAAGGGATTATATTTGCCACACAAAACAATCCAATACTGTTGGACATGCTTCAGTGAGTTTGGTAGGTGCACATTTATATAGTATTGAAAATGGCTCGTGTAAACTGCATATACAGCAGCACTATCAGGGAAGTTGAGTTTGGAATTCTTTTTATGCATTGTACATTCTCAGTAAATCTACTTTCTATCCAAATTCCTCCTTCCTTCACTTTATCCTCTTCAGCCTTGCTATTTTTTCATCTGCAGTAATAGCTAACCGTATTAAAGATTCTCAAGGACAAAAATAAAGCTCAACAGGTCTGGCAGCATCTGTTGAGAGAATCAGAGTTAATGTTTCGGGTTGAATGACCTTCCCTCATGACTGCTGCGCTTTTCCAGCAATTTCTATTTTTGTCTCTGATTTACAGAATCCGCAGTTCTTTCAATTTTTAAACATTCTCAATCCTGCTTACTCCAATGTATTATAAAGTGCTGTGTACCACCAGAGGTCCAATTGCTAAACGTTGCTTGAAGCTAAACAGCAGCGTAGAAGCTCTAGGCTCAAGTTTCACATCTGTACAGCTGCCCATTTCAGCCAGGATATCAGAAAGGGTTGCAGCAATTTTCCACAACATATCCAAGCTCCGAGAGTGTGAGGGAAGAGATAAAGATTAAATCTACCAAACTTTTAGTTGATATCTAGTGACCTGTACCAGCTATGATATGGAAGTGGACTTGATCTCATACTTTCTGGTTGCCAACTTGACTAGCCAGACTCTGACTAAAATAAAAAGCCATAATTTGGGCAAGATCCTGTCAGTACATTGATACTTTCTTAGGTACGAGGCTGATGGAGGTGTTAAAAGAACATCTGACACTAGCACTTCATTTGAGTTGCTTGTACGTTGGTTGACTTGTTAGAACAAAGCTTTCACTGTTGGCCTTGCTTTAGTTATTAGTAAGTCTACCTCAAACAAAAAAATGCTTGATAGTACAGAACTCAAACATTGCTGCATGTAATCAGTGTTACAACACAGAGACAGACAGCCGAACCAAAAATCAGCCTTTCTACCTCTGCATTCACAGTCAATAGAATCAAAACCTTCAAAAGACCATCAACAATTACACCAATAGTTTTTGAACAAACTTTGGAATAATCAATCCCAAACTTTGCGAAGAATTAATTCCTAACATCGGTTTTGTATCTTAAACAAAAGGCTTAATTTATTAAATAATCATGTTAACAGGGAAAAATATTAAACAACAAGGTATTGTAATTAATGTTTCAGGTTTAAACCACAGACATTTGTTTTCAGCCCTCATTCACATAAACGACAGACAAATAGTTATAGGATAAATAAAAGAAAATAACAAAATTGGCCATTTAAATGGCTGGCACAATGAATTGTTTCACAGGTATAGATGTGAACTCTTTGGTTGCTTTTCTGGGAGGTGACGATCAGGGTCATCTTTTTAGTTCAGTCAGGCCAAGGTTTTCTGGCTTCAAACTCATTTTTTAAACTAACTTTCTACTTTCTGGAAAGTTGGTAAGGGAGGTCAGACAGGGAGCTTTCAAATCTGTCATCAGCAGCCAAACTTTTCCTCTCAGAAAACACAGTTCAAAAAAAAAACAGGCAATCTTCTCCCAAGGCCTCAATCAACATTCACCATTTGCTTGAATATAGGGCCTTTTCCAGGCTTGCTGGAACCAGTTCCCAGATACTGACCTTGTTCATAGCCAACGTCTGCTATCTGTTTAAACACAATGTTTTCCCAGTGTCACTGCGGCTGTAGGAGCCTATTTAAATAAAAAAATCAGCCTGCAATTAACCTGCAGGACTGGCCTCTCAAATGTTGTGAAGTTGGGTAGAGCATTTATGGATTGGAAGGCAGGATGTAAGAATTTGATGTTTGTAAAATGATTGGGGGCAGGACGGTGGGGGAGGGGGGAAGAGTGTGTGGTCCCTTTAAACGATGATATGCTTTCTCTAGGCTTGAGGATTTTTAAAAGAAGTCTGTGAGCAGCAGCAGGTACAGAAAGTTCCTGAAACTGAAAAATTTGCATCAAAAGGCTGTGTGGTTAGCAACCCAGGCAGTAGATTTGTTTGTTATTAAGACAACCAGCTTGAATGTCAGCTAATTAATTTAAACAGGGCACTTAGATGAGTCACTAAAGATCAATTAAATTTAAATCTGATGGCTTTGAAAACCAGGACTAATCCTGTTGTAAGAAATTGATATGTTATCAAGGGTATAAAAGAAGAGGACATGTGAAAATCAGTGCGACAGCAACTGCCATCTGTTAGAGTTAACAACCAGCAGCCCTAAAGAGAAAAAAATCACTGGGTCTCACAGAATTCTCTAAGCTCTTAGAAAACCATCAATTGACCAAAGGTACAGCGGCACACTTAGCTAATATTTCTGACATAAGAATTTGACGGAGAAAGGTGTTCCTGACTAAAGAACAGCAGAGAAGACACAGAACATTCTGCAAGACGTAGCCTGGCTATAATTTAAACAGACTAAGTTTTTTTTAAAATTTATTTCGTTTATACAAGTAGGACTTACATTTATTGGAACAGCATACCATTAGAAGTTTGTTTTATTTGGGAATAGTTAGAAGTTGAGGGGGAATTATTCTGTTTGTTAGTAGTTCAGTTAATTTTTTCACTGTTAGAGTTAGTTAATTAAATTGTTACTTGTTGATTATAGAGTGACTGTCAGGAGTTCATTTAATTTAATTTCCCATTTATAACAGCTTGAGGGTAAGAGGTGGGTTATATCAGTTTTCACACTTCTTTTGACAGATTATAGGGTGGGGGCGAGCCTCTCTGGGTGTTTCAGTTTTAGTTATCAGGTGGGGGGGTCAACCTCTGCTTCATAACACAAACAAACAAAAGCTTGATTTGTCTGAACGAATGTTGGGGGGTGGGGGTGGAATCTCAGAGACTTATAAAATTCCAACAGGGCTGGACAGGATTGGTGCAGGGAGGATGTTCCTGATGGTGGATGTGTCTACAATCAAGGATCACAGTATGAGGATTTGGGGTAGACCATTTAGGACGGAGATGAGGAGACATTTCTTCACCCAAACAGTGGTGAGCCTGTGGAATTCATTACCACAGGAAGGAGTTGATGCCAAAACATTGAACGTATTCAAGAGGTAACTAGATATAGCACTTGGGATCCAAGGTTATGGGGCGAAAGCAGGATTAGGATATTGAGTTGGACAATCAGCCATGATCGTGAAGAATGGTGGAGCAGGCTCGAATGGCCTGCTTTATCTTCTACGTTTCTCTGTCTGTTCTTTTCTTTTTACCACAAGCTGTTTCCTAAAGTCTTCAAGTCATTTTCAGCATACAATTCCCAGCTCAGACCTCCAAACCAAAACTGATAAAAGAATAAAATTACAGATAATGAAAAAAAAGTGTTCTAACAATAGGCAACATGTCTCTTTTCAGCAACAGTCAAGCTCTGATTTTAAGATTCTGTTCTCTTGTTCTTGATCTCCCCAAGAGAAGAAATAGTTTCTCTGCAACTTCCTGATCAAACCTTTTATTTAACATTTGAAACACTTTAATCCAGATCATCTCTCACTGTATACTCAAGAGAATACAAGAGAAGTGTATGCATTTTGTTTCTCAATCTAACCCTCTGTGTATTCCACAATTTTTGTGAATCTATATTGCTTCCCCTCCAAAGGACAATATATTCTTCACAAGGTGGCATACTGAAGCAGTTTGATATGGGCTCAAAAACTATTATCAAATCATGAAAACACAAGTTGAATGGATATGGAGTTGGTCTCTCACATTCTGTTTGCCAACACAAACTAGCTGGACCTTGAAATCAAAAAGTCAGAATTATACAGAAGACTAACAGAAATTTTAAAATTACAACACAGGAACAGGCCCTTCGGCCCTCCAAGCCTGCGCCGATCAAGATCCTCTGTCTAACCTGTCATCTATTTTCTAAGGGTCTGTGTTCATTTGCTCCCTGCCCATCCATGTACCTGTCCGAATATATCTTAAAAGATGCTAAAGTGTCTGCGTCTACCACCTCCGCTGGCAACACGTTCCAGGCACCCTACTAACAAGCCCCACATTCTATTTTTCCTAAAACAGTAAAAATATCAACATAATTGCAAAAAGGATATTATTCAAAAGAAATTGTAGAATTTTGAATTCTTGTTTATCTTTTAAAATGTACAGTTGCTTTTTCCATCTGATCAGACAATATGGGCCTTGCACAAAGGCTGTATGCCATAGGAACATCATCACAAGGCGGTGCATAGGGCACACAGGCACAGAAACTCTGAAACGCTTCCAGAATCTAAGGTATTTTCAAAGATTACAAACAGCTATCAGGATCTGGGGATTTGTCAGTCTTTAGGTCCAATAGTTTTTCAGCACCTCCTCCTCCCTGGTGATAGTGAATGCTTTAAGTTATTCTCTCCCTTTCCAAGTATTGTACAGCGATCTTTGGAAGATTTATAACCAATTAAATCTTCTGCAGCCACCTTGAGGGAGAAATGTATCCTAATTAATGCCCAATCTTTCCGAAAGACACCATCTCTTGTTTGAGTAGCATTTCACAAGCGCAAGTGCTCTCCAGTACCTCATCCCACTAACCATTTTTCATGCGGGAATATGTACAAAGGATGTTGCCCAGTACTTCCCTCTAACGTCCACTTCTATACATGTATGGCACTGGTCATTAGATGGCGTCAGAAATGAAACCTCTGTTACTGTCCCTAATCCAAGAATAAAGGACAATTAGTGATTCTACTACTGTGCCAGCCAAAACAAAAAGAATGCAGAACAGATTGGGAATAGACTTTAAGAATTGTTTTGCCTGTATGACAGGGCAACATTGACTTTAACCACTGACCCATCAAATTACACTGCGGTCAAATAAAAGTCATGTCATTTTACAAAAGAAACTTTGTTACTGAGTGTAAGAAAAAAGGAACCTTGGGAAATTGAAAATGTTTGAAAAGACAAAAAAAAGTAATGGTTCTATGGACAGCATATTTCTGCATAATTGGCTCATTTCGTTTAGCTTTTATCTCAGAGAACCAGCTGTTTCAGAACTTGTCAGATTTCAGCTCCCTTGTCAATTAGTGTGTAAAAGTTAAACGCAGAAGAAATGAAGATTGAGAGTTTGAGTGCTCCCATAAGCATTACTATTTCCGTTTACAATAAAAATAGCTTAACATTTCAGCCTTAAAAATATTTGGTCCACCAAAATACATAACAAATCATGTGGCCAAACAGTATGGGATTTTTTTTTCCTAGTGAGAAAAGTCTAATGTATTTTTTGGTTGCTGCACTTTACATTAGTGTCAAAGATACTGTCTTACTGGAGAAATAATTCACAACACTATTTGCCACTGGGTTTCTAGAACATCAACGATTTTAAAAAAGGCCAACACAATACTTATTTCCTTCTGGTGCAGCAGCCATTGCAATTTAGTGTGTCACAATAACTATAATTACACACAATTAACATGACAAGACTTTCGCTAGCCTGATCAATATTTGACTGCGATCTCCTGATGACTTGAGAAGAATAGTACATAACAATACGGATTCTCCACAAAGAATAAGCCCAGAAATGTTCTTCTAAACCCAAAATCCATACCTTTTTGTATCCCATGGATGACTTTGAATGCCACAGGAGTAGCAACTACTCTTTAGCTACAATACAAAGCACTGAAGAATATGAAATAATATTTACTGGGACGAGAGACAAAACCACACTGGTCTGTTTCACACAAACTAATACATTTATTCACTTTTTACAGGATAAACAGTCAAACTAATTGACTGACTTTAATTAGGTAGTGATGTCAAAAGACATTTCACATGATAGATTGAAAACTAAATACCTGGCTCGTAAATATAACCTCCGTTGGTTCAATTTTTAAAAATAATTGCCATCTCCAATTGTGCCTAAATTTGTTGATTTGGAGGGATGTGGGTGAGGGGAGGAGACAGGGGAGAAAAAAGTTAATATATTTTCCATTCTATGGTGCTCAGCCGTATAGCTAGGAAACTGCTCAGCTGGATGGTACCAGTTTCAGATCTCAGCATCAGGAATAAAAACAAAAAAAAAGCTTCTGTATAATCACCATCAGATATATAGCTCAGATACAAGAGGGTGGCAGATGCCTAAAGAAACACAGCCTAGCAAAGCTGTCTTCAAGAGAGAAGGTGTGTTCTTTTCCCCACTTATTCTGGGAATGTGGGCGTCACTAGCTGATCATCATTTATGGCGTGTTCCTAGTCACCCTTAAGATGGTACTGAGCTGCCTTCTTGAATTGTTGCAGTTCACTTGCTGTTGTTTGACTCACAATGTTTTTGGACACAGCAACACTGAAAGAATGGTGATATATTTCCAAGTCAAGATGGTGAGTGGCTTGGAGGGGAACTTACAGGACGTGGTGTTCCCCTGTATCTGCTACGCTTGTCCTTCAGAATGGAAGAGGTCATGGGTTTGGAAAGTACAGTCTAAGAATCTTTGGTGAATTTCTGCAGTGCACATTGTAGATAGTAGAGACAGTGTGTACGGAGTGTCGGTGGCAGAGGGAGGGGATGTGGTGCCAATCAAGCGGGGGCTGCTTTATCCTGGATAGTGTCAAGCTCCTTGAGCGCTGTTGGAGCTGCCCCCATCCAGGCAAGTGGGGAATATCTCATCACACTCCTGAGTTATGCCTTAAAGATAGTGAACAGGCTTTGGGGAGTCAGGTGGAGAGTTACTTGCTGCAGTATTCCTAGCCTTTGAATTGCTCTTGTAGGAACTGTGTTTTTGTGGGGAGTCCAGTTCTGTTTCTGGTCAGCAATAACCCCCAAGATGTTGAAGGTGGGGAATTCAGTGATAGTAGCACCATTGAATGCCAAGGGCCAGTGATTAGAATATCTCCTATTGGAGATAGTCATAGCCTGGCATTTGTGTTGCGTGAATATTACTTGCCACTTGTCAGCTCAAGCCTGGATATTGTCCAGATCTTGTTGCATTTGAGTATGGACTACTTCTGAGGAGTCATGAATGGTGCTGAACATTGTTCACTGATAATTGCACATCCCCACATCTGACCTTGTGATGGAGGAAAGATGAAGCAGTTAAAGATGGTTGGGCTTAGGGCATTAGCCTGAGGAACTCCTGCAGAGATGTCCTGGACCTGAGATAACTGACCTCCAACAACCACAGCCATCTTCCTATGTGTCAGGTATGACTCCAACTTGTAGAGGTTTTGCTCCCTGATACCCACTGACTTCAGTTTTGCTCGGGCTCCTTGATGCCACACTCAGTCAAATGCAGCCTTGATGTCAAGGCCTGTCACTCTCACCTCACCTCTGGAATGCAGCTCTTTTGTCCATGTTAGAACGAAGGCTGTAATGAGGTCAGAAGCTGTGTGGCCCTGGTGGAACCCAAACCGGGCATTGCTGAGCAGGTGCTGCTTAATAGCACTGTTACTGACACCTTCCATCACTTTACTGATGATCAACAATAGACTGATAGGGCGGTAATGGCTGAGTTAGATTTGTCCTGCTTTTTTATGGATAGGATATTCCTGGGCAATTTTCCACATTGTCATGAAGATGCGAGTGTTGTAACTGTACTGGAACAGCTTGACTACTGGAGTGGTGGGTTCTGGAGCAAAGATTTTCAGTACTATTGCCAGAATGTTGTCAGAGTCCATAGCCTTTGAAGTATCTAGTGTGTCCAATTGTTTTTTGATATCACATGAAGTGAATTGAATTGGCTGAAGACTGGTATCTGCGATGCTGGGGACATCTGGAGGAAGATGTGATCAGAGATAATGGGAACTGCAGATGCTGGAGAATCCGAGATAACAAAGTGCAGAGCTGGATGAACACAGCAGGCCAAGCAGCATCTCAGGAGCACAAAAGCTGACGTTTCGGGCCTAGACCCTTCATCAGAAAAGGGGGATGTGGAGAGGGTTCTGAAATAAATAGGGAGAGAAGGGGAGGCGGACTGAAGATGGATAGAGGAGAAGATAGGTGGAGAGGAGAGTATAGGTGGGGAGGGGATATGTCAGTCCAGGGAGGACGGACAGGTCAAGGGGGCGGGATGAGGTTAGTAGGTAGGGAATGGAGGTGTGGCTTGAGGTGGGAGGAGGGGATAGGTGAGAGGAAGAACAGGTTAGGGAGGTGGGGACAAGCTGGGCTGGTTTTGGGATGCAGTGGGGGGAGGGAGATTTTGAAGCTTGTGAAATCCACATTGATACCATTGGGCTGCAGGGTTCCCAAGCGGAATATGAGTTGCTGTTCCTGCAACCTTCGGGTGGCATCATTGTGGCACTGCAGGAGGCCCAGGATGGACGTGTCATCTAAGGAATGACAGGGAGAGTTAAAATGGTTTGCGACTGGGAGGTATAGTTGTTTATTGCGAACCGAGTGTCACAACTGCAGACCTTAGATCTGATAAGTTGGTTGTGTTATTGCTTAGCTGTGTCGATCACTTGCTGCTTATACTGTTGACATTTGAGTAGTTCTGTTTGGTAGCTTCACCAGGTTGACACCTTATTTTAAATGTATGCCTGGTGCTGCTCCTGACACGCCCTCCTGCACTCTCCATTGAGCCAGGGTTGATCCCCTGGCTTGATGGTAATGGTCGAGTGGGGGATATGCCAAGCCATGACGTTACAGATTGAGCTGCAGTACAGTTCTGCTGCTGCTGATGGTCCACAGCATCTCAAATAGCTAGTCTTGATTTTCTAGGTCTGTTCAAAGTCTGTGCCATTTAGCACGGTGATAGTGCCACACAACACCATGGACGTTGTTCTCAATGTGAAGGCAGGATGTCATCTCCACAAGGACTGTGCGATGGTCACTCTTACCGATACTGTCATGGACAGCTGTAACTGCAGCTGGTAGACTGGTAAGGATGAGGTCAAGTATGTTTTCCCCTCTTGTTGGTTCCGTCACCACCTGCTGCAGACCCAGTATAGCAGCCATGTCCTTTAGGACCTGACCAGCTCAATCAGTAGTACAGTTGCCAAGCCACTCTTGGTGGTGGACACTGAAACCCCCACCAAGAGTGTATTTTGCAACTTTGCCACCATCAGTGCTTCCTACCGGTGTTGTTCAACATGGAGTACTGATTCATCAGCCAAGAAAGAACAGTACGTGGTAATCAGCAGGAGGGTTCCTTCCCTATGTTTAACCTGAAGACATGAGACTTCATGGGATCCACAGTCAACGTTGAGGACTCCCAGGTTAACTCCATCTTGATGGGATACAGCCACCTGTGCTGGGTCTGTCCTGCCAGTGTAACAAAATGTAACCAGGGATGGTGATGGTGGTGTCTGGGATATTGCCTGTAAGGTATGATTTGCTGAGTATGACTACGTCAAGCTGTTGCTTAACTAGTCTGTGAGACATCTCTTTCAATTTTGGCACCAGCCCCAGGACTTTGGCAGAAACCCCATCGACCCTGCATTGTCTTTTCCAGACCGTAGGTTGTGGGAAGTGATGGAAGAGATCGCTGAGCCCCTTGTTGACATATTCTTATCATCGATAGCCACAGAAGAAGTGCCAGAAGACTGGAGGTTGGCTAAAGTAGTGCCACTATTTAAGAAAGGTAGTAAGAAAAAGTCAGGGAATTATGGACGAATGAGCCTGACACTGCTGGTGTTTAAGGAATCCTTAGGGACAGGACTTATATGTATTTGGAAAGGCAAGGACTGATTAGGGATAGTCAACATGGCTTTGTGCGTGGGAAATCGTGTCTCACTAGATTAACTAAGTTTTTTGAATAATTAACAGAAAGGATTGATGAGGGTAGAGAAGTGGATATGATCTATATGGACTTCAGTAAGGCATTCGACAAGGTTCAGCATGGTAGACTGGTTAGCAAGGTTAGATTGCACAGAATACAGGGAGAACTACCTACTTGGATATAGAACTGACTCAAAGGTAAAAGACAGAGGGTGGTGGTGGAGGTTTGCTTTTCAGACTGGAGGCCTGTGACCACCGGCGTGCAACAAGGATCGGTGCTGGATCCACTGTTTTTTGTCATTTATATCAATGATTTGGATGTGAACATAGGAGGTACGGTTAGTGAGTTTGCAGGTTACAGGCAGTGAAGAAGGTTACCTCAGAGTATAACGGGATCTTGATCAGATGGGCCAGTGGGCTGAGGAGTGGCAGACAGAGTTTATTTTAGATAAATGTGAGGCACTGCATTTTTGAAAGGCAAATCAGGGTAGGACATATACACTTAATCGTAAGGTCCTGGGGAGTGTTGTTGAACAAAGAGACCTTGGGGCACAGGTTCATAGTTCCTTGAAAGTGGAGTCACGGGTAGACAGGATAGTGAAGGTGGCATTTGGTATGCTTGCCTTTATTGGAGTATTGAGTATAGGAATTGGGAGGGTCATGTTGCAACTGTACAGGATGTTGGTTAGGCCACCATTGGAATACTGCATCCAATTCTGGTCTCCCAGTTATAGGAAGAATGTTGTGAAACTTGAAAAAGTTCAGAAAAGATTTACAAGATGTTCCCAGGGTTAGAGTTATAGGTGGAGGGTGAATAGGCTGGGGCTACTTTCACTGGAGTGTTGGAGGCAGAGGACTGATCTTATAGAGGTCTATAAAATCATGAGGGGCATGGATAGGGTAAATAGGCAAGGTCTTTTCCCTAGGGTGGGGGAGTCCAAAACTAGAATGCACAGGTTTAAGGTGAGGGAGAAATATGTAACAACAGCCTAAGTGTGGTGCATATATGGAATGAGCTGCCAGAAGTAGCGGTGGAGACTGGTACAATTACAACATTTAAAGGGCATCAGAATGGGTATATGAATAGGAAGGGTTTAGAGGGATATGGGCCAAATGGGACTAGATTTATGAAGGCTATCTGATTGGCCTGTGAGACTTTGACTGAAGGGTCTGTTTCCATGCTGTATATCTCTATGACGCTAGTTCTAGTTGGTTTCATTTCTTTGAAACTTTGCAGTGAATGATACACCTAAGTGTCTTGCTCAGCCAATTTAGAGGGCAATTGAGAGTCAACCACATTGCAGTGACTCTGAAGTCAGGCCAAAGCAGGTGAGGATGGCAAATGTCCCTGAAGGACATTAGTGAGCTGACAATTTTTTCCTGACAATTGACAATGGTTTCATGGCCATCAGTAGGTTCTTAATTCCAAATATCTTTTAGTGACTTCAAACTCCACCATCTTCCATGTTGGGATTTGAACCTAGGTGCCCAGAACACAGTTTCCAGATTAATAATCTAATGGTAATACCACTAGGCCATTGCCTTCCCCTCTGTGTGGACAATTGTGTGTATGTGTATGAGTGCATGTCAGGGTTGGGGATGCGACAAGAAAAGCAAAGGTAAATAATAAAAATATTTAAAATTTGTAATTTAGTTAAATGTTAGAGAGAGAAGGATGTTCATATGACTGAGTGCTCAATGAAAGAATCTGGCACTGTTCATCCATGTCCATATTCTTAGTAACATTACCCAGGTCACCTTAAATTGTTTTGTAGCTCCCATTCCTGTAAGCATCTAAACACATGGTAATAACTTTTGAAATGTAAGCAATAGTTAGTATGAACTACTTCTCTATTAGAGAATGGCTTGTAATTACAGCTAATTAATACAACTTGGCATTGCAGCAGTATGTTACATATCTCCCTCTTCTGGTATACCTTGGATTCTGCCCTTATAGAAGTTATGGAAAGTCACATCTCAACACATATGAATGTTCAAAAACAGCATCTTACTACTTTTTCACATTTTAAAAAAATATGTACAGCACACGATTGTTGAAGATATTAATTTAGTCACACACTGGACCTTTGGACTTCAAGGTAAAGAGACTTTATTGGTGATATCACGGGGAGCCAATTTTGACAAGAGGTCAGGTCTGTAATCTCCAGAGTACGGAAACAAGGCAATACTTATACGCGCCGTTATAGATTGAGACGGTTGTTACAAGCAGATAAGCTCGTACACAGTTTATCACATCCCCTTAAGGCAGGTCAAATGATATGTCATATGTCATGGTTCCACAACTTGTGGTTGCTGATACATTATCTTTAAGCAGAATACGTCTTAAGCTTTGGGTCAACATTGAACAGCAGGTTCTCAGTTTTCTACAGATATGTAACAATTTGTTACATATGTCCAAAATGATCAGAGGTATAGATAGAGTAGGCAGCCAGAGACTTTTTCCTCGGGTGGAGGTAGCTATTACGAGGGGGAATAGTTTTAAAGTGAGTGCAGGTAGATATAGGGGAGATGTCAGAGGTAGGTTCTTCACTCAGAGTGGTAGGGGCGTGGAATGCATTGCCGGAGAGGGTAGTGGAGTCGGCTTCATTAGGGGCATTTAAGCAGCTGTTATCTAGGCATATGGATGATAGTATAATGTAGGGGTGGAGGCTAGATAGACCTGAGGTTTAGGGTAAAAGTTTGGCACAACATCGTGGGCTGAAGGGCCTGTACATGCTATACTGTTCTATGTTCTATATTTCTTACTTGATCTATTTTCCCATCATTCTGACCTCTAATGCTAAGCTTTAGCTACATTCTACATCTAATTGCTCTTGACACTTCAATTATTCTTCCACAATGATATACAATGCCTTGCACTACTTCAGTAGATATGTGCTCATAAAGTCCTGGAACTTCAAATGATTATTTTGGATAAAAATCAACTTGTACTATTCTACTAGTGTACAATATTTGGCTTTGCAAGTAAGAGTATGAAAAAAAGCCTAGAACGTAGCAGTTGATCTAGAAAACCGGTCTCCTATGGTCATGGTGAAACTGAGCATTATGATTATCAGTGATTCACTGACAATCACAATGCTCAGTTTCACCTCACACTCCAGTAACGACATAACTTTAAAGGAGAAGGAAACGAAAAAGGCATTGGACCAATTTCAAATACAAATTCCTGGAAACTAGAGTGACTGCAAGACACCACTTGAACCCTGTGACAATCAACTACATTAAAAAAAATTGATCAACTTCCTCTATTTGAATGCTCCCAGAAAATGCACAGTCCTTCAGATTGACTGCTATTTTCATCCTCTTCCTCAATTCTCTGCATCAGGAGGAACCTGCCTCTCTGCTTTCTCAATGCATCCAGTAATGAGACTTAGAGTCTCACCTGAAAACACTATTTCATTGTTCCTTGTATTTATGCATCCATGATTCTTGTTAGTGCTACCTTCTGCAATCAGATCTGCTAAAAGTGCTTTAGTCCTGAGTCTGTCAGTCTTGAACCCGTTAATGTATTATTGACTACATCTAATATCTGGGCTAGGTCAAAATTTGTCAATCACCGTGTCCTTTATTCCTCAGATCACCACAAAATATTCCAATCATTTTGCCAAAGCAAGTGACCGTTGCGCAGAACATCCACCCCTCACCCCCGACACACAGTCAAGGCAGAAGACAGCTGGTTTCTCCCTCTTCAAGAATCAAACATCAGTTTGAACCAGTAGCCTGACCATCATGTAATCCTGCCATGCCATTTGAACGCTCGTACAAATCCCTGGATTCCAAAACTGAATTCATCCATCTTTCATACCACCTGTTAAAGTCCATAATGTATTTCTTCATGGAATCTGTGATCCAAAAATCTGTCAATTTGTCCAGGCCTCATAGACATCCAGTAAAGCAAACTTTTTAAAAATTTTACCTGAGAACTCTAAATACAAGGCCCAAACCTACAACTCTCTCCAACTAACAAGCATCAAGCTCACAACAGATATAGTTCTTTTACTTGTGGTAGGTGGTGATAAGGTCAAGGTCATATCTTTATTCCTCACTGGTTAGGATATAATTGATATCCATTTCATTCTTCCATTGGTCAAATAGTTCAAACGCCCAGTATATGATTGGGTTATCTGACAATTTTACACCTTTTCTCCCATCGCCCAGAAGTCCACTCGGTGAAGGATATAACTGGAACCAAACTTCTGGAAGTTATGCATTTAAGATCACAACTAAGCTCCTCCTAATCCAACACCATGGTATAAGACTAAGTCTATGTTTATTTGTGCACTTCTATTTTAAAAACAACCTGCCCAGACTTGTTATGACATCTCTGGGGAAAATGGGACTTGACCGTAGATCTCCTGACTGAGAGGTAGACCACCAAACTACAAAACCCTCTGGGCTGAATCTTATCTTTTTTGGCAAAGTGTCAGTTTTGTCAAGTTTAACTGAGCATTTCTTTCCGTGGACGCTGGATGAGTTTTTTGTAGAAAATAGGATGGTAGTCGGCCATCCAGCCATTCGAACCTGTCAACACCACATTTGCGGCTGATTGATCAACTCAATACCTTGTTTCCACTTTCTCCCCATACCCTTCGATCCCTCTAGCCCTAAAACCTATGGCTAACTCCTCCTTGAAAGCATTCAATATTTTGGGCTCAAATGCTTTTTGTGGCATATATTTCCACAGGCTCACCACACTTTCATATCGAGTCGCTCACATGTGGAATGAATTGCTGCCGGATTTGGTATATGCAGCTACAGTTACAATATGTAAAAGACATTCGGATAAGAACATTAGGAAAGGTTTGGAGCAATATAGGCCAAATGCAGGCAAGTGAAACTAGTTTAGTTTGGGAACATGGTCGGTGTGGACTAGCGGTGTCCCACAAGGATCGGTGCTGGGTCCACTGCTTTTTGTCATTTATATAAATGATTTGGATGTGAACATAGGGAGGTATGGTTGGTTGGTTGGTTTGCTGATTACACCTACAATTTTGGTGTCATGGACAGCAAAGAAGGTTACCTCACAGTACAACAGGATCTTGATCAGATGGGACAGTTGGACGAAAGGGTCTGTTTCTATGCTGGGTGACTGACTGATTACATCCTACCAAATCTGCCTCATTAACTACCTATCCCATTCCTATGGTGCACCTCTCATCCAATCTTAGCATCATTCTATCACTCATCATACCCAGGACAACTTGCCACTCCCAGGAGACCCCAGAATAGACAGGCATATCTGGCAACAGTGTCATCTTCTAAAAGATCATGGCACACCCAGACAAGCAAAAAGAGTCAAGAGCTACCTGAAGAATATTAAAAATTTTGTAAAGAGAATTGGTTCCAATACCAATCTTTGCAGGAGCCCACTAATAATGCTCAAGTAACAACAATAATCATACTGGTTAGGAGTTTGCCACAAATTTGTATTTCCAACCCAAGGCCAATTCCATAGGACTTTATCTTATTGAGCAACCTATTGGAATAGTTTGTAAAGAGCTCTCATCTATTTAGTGACCTCTTCTGAAGGAAAACCACAATCATAACAAACATTTTAGTATATCTTTGGAAGCAGAGAAAACTCTGAATCAACCCATCCCTGTCCAGAAAATCATGCAGTATATTTTTAGTCATTCCTTCTGGCAACTTGCCGATAATCAGTAAAGTTAATGTTAACGGGCCTGGGATTTCCCCAGTCTTGACTTGTTACCCTTACTGAATTTTGGTATGAGGCCGCTCTCTAGTCCATGGGGAAAAAGTAACCCTGATCCCACGTCAGCTGTTAAATAAACAAGTCAGAGGCTTACCAAGTAGCTGGGTAAATGCCACCAGCCCAATCTATTTTAACAATTCCATTCATTCAGGTTTACAACAAGCCCCCTTTACACATGGCTCATGTTAACCACAGTTTAGATTATTCTCAGCTGGGACAGTGGTACAATTATAGATGTTTTACAACCAATAAGCTATCTCAAAGTGCTTTACAGTTAATGAAGTGCTTTAAAAGTGGGGTCACTTGCAATTGGAGAAACATCATGCCACATTACCTGGTTATTGTCACATTGCTGTATGCAATCAGTGTTTGCTGAACAGCAAATATTGATTATGACACCTGAATCCCAGCACAGCAGATAGTGCAATTTGAATTCAATAATTAAAAGAGCCTGAAATTAAATGCTGAAAAGATGACCATGAAACCATTATCACTAAAACCTTCCACACAATTCTTTTAAAAGGAAGGAAATATCCTTACTTAGCCAGGTCTATGTGACTCCAGACCCACAGCAAAGCAGTTGACTCTTAAGTGCCCTCTGAACCTGTTCCAGTGTAACTACAGCACTGGAATCCACCCAACTGTATGAAAAACTGCCCAAGTATGCCAAAAAGCAGAACAAATATTTCTTGGCTATCAGTAAAGGCAATTGAAAGGGTCATCAATAGTGCTATCAAACAGCACTTGCTTCAACATAAACTGCTCATTGTGTAGTTATTTCAACATGTCAGAGGCCAGTATCATGACACCAATTTACATATGCACAGTACATGGGCTCCAAACAGCCAGCTCAGAATCTCCTGCTTATATTTGTCAGCCAGGGGTCACTGATTGAACAAGGTTAACAGCCCAATCAAGGATGTCATACTCAGAGATCCAACTGGGCTGATTCCAATCAATACACACAATTTGGATTTCATCAGGGCCACTGTGACCTCATTCCAGCCTTGACTTTGCAACAAACAATTCACCTCCCGACTCCCCAACACTACTCCACCTGCAAATTCTCCTCCAAGCCATCTTGTCTGGAAACACTATTCCTTCAGTGTTACTGGGTCAAAATCCTGGAGCTCTAACAGCATTGTAGGTGTACCTACACACAATGGACTACAGTGACTCAAGAAGGCAATTCACTAGTACCTTCTCAAATGCAACCAAGGATAGGCAATAGATATTATCCCAGTCATTAATGCACATACCCTGCAAACAGGGTTTTTTAAAGAATGCTGCTATGCTCTTCCTTAAAATAAGAGCATTGAATCTTCTACATCTACCCAATAGGGTAGATAGCATAAAATCCCATCTGAAAAATGACACTTTTAACAGTGTAGCACCGTCTCCATACTGCCTTGGAGAATGTGCTCAAGTGGAGCCTCAGAGGTAACCACAGCTACAAAGCAAGGTGGGCTGGAGATACATAAACCCGGTAACCATATGCTTAAAAACGCACTTTAAACGTACGACACACTAACACTGTTCATACTTTCCCAATGCCTTAACAGGTCTCTTTATAGAGCTGTCAAAGAGGCGATTAAACTGTTCACATGATCAGAACAGCTCTATCCCGCCCCTCACGCGAGATCTGAGTCCGAATTCCATGTTCATTATCTGCGCTGCGTTTCTCTCCATAAGAACTTGTCCTGACGTCATGTTGTCTCGTTTACTTAAAGATCATCAGGCCAAGCAAAACGAACGCAAAGAAATACAAGGTGAGTCCAGACATTATTGTTCTCACCACCGGAGCTTAGCTTCCCTTTAACCGCCAGAGCCTGAGAGACCATTTACTCGCTCGACTGTGCAGAACCTGCGCATAGCCTGAGAGCAAGGCCCAAATCTCCATGGTGACGGACCCACCCTCCTGTTGATTGGCCCTGAGAAACGGGATGTCTGCCCCCAAGTTGGAGCGTAACTCTAAACCCGCTTTTGTGATTGGTACATGGAGCTGTCAATAATAGTGCAAGCTGAGGTTTTCAACTTTTTTCTATTTTAGCTATACAAGCACAATAAATAAAACTGTTGTCGAACAGTTAGTGTAAGTGAAAAATTATACTCGATGCAATTTACCTGCAATCATGAGTAATATTCGCCTCATCTATGTCAAGCCATAAACTGGAATTTAATCAATTACAATGTAATTGTGTGCAAGTTAAAGAATTTTCCCAAAATGCCACCATTAAAATTCTCTCACCATTCTGTATTGACAGCTCTTCAAAGTTGTCGTGAGCATGTACTTGATGGGGTTTATATGATAATGAGTTATGTTTCTAAACCAACGATGAACATTTTGGATTCGGTATCACTTGTCTGTGTTTAAGGGCCAAAAAACGAGTGCGTTTTGCTTTTCTTTATCTAAGGTTTTAAAGGTGTCTTACCATTAATTATTTTATCAATGCTTTTACTGTGTTGTCACTATGATATATACAAACAGGACATCTAACTTGCAGATGTTATTGGAGTCATAAACAATAAATGGCCAGTTAATAAAACAAAGAAAATGGATGCTTGAAAACTGAAACCAAAACAGAAATTGCTGGAAAAACTCAGCAGGTGCAGCAGCATCTGTGGAGAGAAAAGAGTTAAGAGAAAGCTGTTGGGGCCAATTTGTTAGATATATTCAATAGGATACCTTGCAGCTAAGGGTATCAAGGACTACGAGAGAGAGAGCAGGAGTGGGATACTGAAATTGCACGATTGGCTATGACCTCATTGAATAGTGGTGCAGGCTTGAAGGACTGAATGGCCTATTCCAGCACCTATTTTCTGTATTCTTTTTTTAAAATGTTTCGGGTCTAGTGACCCTTCTTTAGAACTGATGGTAGTTAGGAAACGCTGGCATATATGCTGAAGTCAAGATTTTAAAGTGGGTGGGGGTAAAGGAGCAAGAAATAGGTGGAGCTGGAGACCAGAGGGAGAGAAGAATGGTTAGACAGACAAGGGGATTTGTAACTTTTAAGCTGGGGGAAAAGAAGAGCTGCTAATGAAGACCAGTTAATGTATTTCTCGTGGTGAAGGAGGCACGTTGGCTAGCACACTGGAGGAATACCTATTCCTTAAAGTTTTGTATGACAGCCTCAGCAAACAGATAAGAAAAAAAAATCTGTATTGTTCCTTTCAATATCCCATTGTGTTTTGTTGGATATGTTTGAGCTGTGCTCACTGTCTTGTAGGTAAGTGCTGTATTCAGCAAACATCAAGCGAAATGCACTGAGATAAATAGTTAATATCTTTAACGTGGAGTTGGTTGAGTGATTAGTGTTGGGTGAGTTGATGAGGAGAAGACCTCTGCACTTTGGTGCAGTGTTGTGGGATATTTAACATCCGTCCAACAGTGCAGATGGCATCACACTTTCTGTCTCAGCTGAAAAGCAGCACCTCTGGCAATGTTCCACTCTGTACAACACTGAAGTAGATGCCTGGATTAAATGTTAAAGTCCTGAAATGGGATCTTAACTTGTGGCACTATTATTTGGAGGTCAGCATGTTGTTAACAAGTCAGGTTTACATGGCTTGGTATAATCTATCATTCAAATTCGTACAAAGAACTGCAGCGAAGCAAAAGTGGGGATATTTGCCACCATTTTCACAATGTTCAGTACCATTCGTGACTCCTCAGATAGTGAAGCAGTCCATGTTCAAGTGCAACAAGATCCGGGCAATATGTAAGCTACAGCTGATTAGTGGCAAGTAATATTCACGCCAGACAAATACCAGGCAATGACCTCTCCAATAAAATTAGCCACCACCCCTCGATATTCAATGGTACTACCATCACTGAATCCCTCATTATCAACATCTTACGAGTTAGCATTGACCAGAAACTCAACTGGTCAACAACACTCCTGTCCCACAAGTGAATTAAAATAAAAAATTCCTAGTCTGCCTGTCATCAGCTCTCAGCAGAAGGAAGAAGGATGCCAAGGTAAAGTTTGAGTAGCAGAGTATGTCAATGTGATCCTGGGGTTGGGAGTTTCTTCATATCACACCATAGAAACAACGCTGGACACCGTATTACATTTAATATTATGAGAATATCAATACAAATCCACAACATCTCAGAATTTCTCGAAGAAGATGTAACTTTTCCCTCAATCCTCAGCCACGTTGAGTAAACCAGCATTATAATACTAGAGAGGTCCATGTCCTGCTGTATTTTTAATATAACTGATGCCTATATATTTTTTTAAATTCATTCACGAGATGAGGGTGTCACTGGCTAGGCAGCATTTATTGCCCATCCCAAATTGCCCATATTTCAGTGGCAGCAGACCCTTCAGTTCAACATTGCAGTGGGTTTGGAATCACATGGAGGCTAGACCAGGGAAGGATGGCAGTTTCCTTTACCAGATGGGTATTTTCCACCAACAATCGGCAATGGATTTATGGTCATCATTTAAACTCTTAATTCAAGATATTTATTGAATTCAGATTCCACTATCAGCCATGGCAGGATTCGAATCCAGGCCCCCAGAACATTATCTGGGTTTCTAGATGAACAGTCGAGTGATAATACCACTAGGCGATGGCCTCCCCCGCATTGGTTTTAAGTTGTTAGTTTTCTACGTACTATATTAATGCTTTTTAAGCTGCTGCTCAGTTTTTACTGGCCTACTAAGTTGATTATGCCGGTTTTGCCTGCTAATTTTATCTGAAGGCTCAGATGGCTGTTATAAACCACTTGAGTGACTGACTTATGTGACAAAATTACTCTCTGTCATTAATGAGCAAGATGTTTGAATATTAAGACTGAAGGATTCCTGCTCACTCCAGGCTGAAGCCAAGTAATTCTGACTCTGAATCATTAAATCCCCCAAGTACAGATAGAGACCATTCAGCCCATCAAGTCCACATCGACCCTCTGGAGCTTCCCACCCTCTTTACCCCCATCATCCCATCTAGCCTGCAAACTATGGAGCATTTTCCCGTAGCCAATCCACCTAACTTATACATCTTTGGACTGTGGAAGGAAACCAGAGCACCGGAGGAAACCCACGCAGAAATGGGGAGGATGTACAAACTCCACACAGACAGTCACCCGAGGGTGGAATCGAACCCAAGCTCCTGGTGCTGTGAGACAGCTGTGCTAATTTCTGAGCCACCATGTTACCCTGATTACATCCTCTCCCACAACTGTCTTATTTTGTGTATATGTGATATGTCATGTCCAATACTTGTTTTGACCTTCAGATGTTTATAGCACAGAAGGAGGAACTTAGAAACATACAGCGCGGAAACAGACTCTTCAGTCCAAATCGTCCATGCCAACCAGGTTTCCCAAATTAAACCAGTCCCATTTGACTGTGTTTGGCCTATATCCGTGTAAAGCTTTCCTTTTCATGGTACCTGTCTAAATGTCTTTTAAATGTTGTAACTGTATCTGCATCTACCACTACCTTTGGCAATTCATTACACATATGTACCACCCTCTTTGTGGAAAATGTTGCCCCCTCCAGTCCCTTTTTAAATTTTTCTCCTCTCACCTTAAAATTATACCCTCAAGTTTTGAATTCCCCTACCCTAGGGAAAAGACCTTTGCTATTCACCTCATTTATGCTCTTCCTTGAAGCAATCCAAAACTAATCTCACTCCTCTCATATGCCCTTGCTCTATATCTTTCTCTGATTGAGATTATGCAATGGTTTTTGCCTAAACTGCTACCAGTGGCAAAGCATATCATATTCTAACAACTTTCTGCAAAGAAATTTCCTTGCTTCTCTCTCTTAAAATGAACATTTTAAATTGACGACTCCTCTAGACTAATTCACCTCAGAACTGTCTGAATATATTTTTCTAAATACTCTGAAATCTCATTTATGGAGCCATAGAGTCACTGTACAGTATGGAAACAGACTCTTCACTTCGACCCATCCATGCTGACCAGATATCCCAAATTGACCTAGTCCCATTTGCTAGCATTCGGCCCATAACTGCCTCAATCCTTTGAATTCATGTGCACGTCCAGATGCCTTTTAAATGTTGTTATTGTACCAGCTGCTTTCCTCTGGCAGCTCGTTCCATACGTGCAGCACCGTCTGTGTGGAAAATGTTGCCCCTTGGGTCTCTCATATCTTTCCCCAGTCACCTTAAAGCTTTTTTGTTCTGATGAAGGGTCTAAGCCCGAAACATTAGCTTTTGTGCTCCTAAGATGCTGCCTGGCCTGCTGTGTTCACCCAGCTCTACAATTTGTCATCTCTTAAACCTATGCCCTCTAGGTTTGGACTCCTCTACCCTGGGGAAAAAGACCTTGGCTATTCACCCTATCCATGCTCACTTATAGAGTCGTAGAGCTATACAGCATGGAATCAGACTCTTTGGTCCAACTTGTCCATGTTGACCAAATATTCTATATAAACCTAGTCCCATTTACCAGCACTTAGCCCATATCCCTCTAACCCCTTCCTGTTCATGTACCCATCCAGATGCCTTTTAAATGTTGTAACTGTACCAGCCTCCACCACTTCCTCTGGCAGTTCAGTCCATACACACACCACCCTCTGTGTGAAAAATTTGCCCCTCAAGTTCCTTTTTTTCCTCTCTCGCCTTGAAACTACGCCCTCTTGTTTTAGACACCTTTACCTCAACGAAAGGACTATGTCTATTCACCCTCATCATGACCAGCCCCAAGTCGTGGTCCACATAGGCACCAACGACATAGGTAGAAAGAGGGAGAGGGATGTCAGGCAGGATTTGAGGGAGCTAGGGTGGAAGCCGAGAGCTAGAACAAACAGAGTGGTTATCTCTGGGTTGTTACCCGTACCACGTGATAGCGAGGCAAAGAACAGGGAGAGATTTCAGCTGAACACTTGGCTGCAGGGATGGTGCAGGAGGGAGGGCTTCAGGTACATGGACAATTGGGGCTCATTCTGGGGAAGGTGGGACCTCTACAAACAGGACGGTCTCCACTTGAACCAGAGGGGCACTAATATCCTGGGTGGGAAATTCGCTAGTGCTATTCGAGTGGATTCAAACTAGCTCAGAAGGGGGATGGGAAACTGAGGTGTAGTCCTAGTACACAGGAAGATGAGCGTAGGGAGGACATGGTCAGGACCTCACTGTCACAGGAGTGTGCTGGCAGACAGCAAGCTGGATTGAAGTGTGGCTACTTTAATGCCAGGAGTCTCCGGAATAAGGTAGGTGAGCTTGCAGCTTGGATAGGTACCTGGGACTTCGATGTTGTGGCCATTTCAGAGACATGGATAGAGCAGGGTCAGGAATGGATGTTGCAGGTTCCAGGGTTTAGATCTTTCGTTAAGGTCAGGGAAGGTGGTAAAAGAGGGGGAGGTGTGGCTTTGTTGGTCAAGGGCAGTATAACGGCGGCTGAAAGAACTTTTGACGAGGACTCGTCTGCTGAGGTTGCCGAGGATGGTTAATCGACCGAGTCAGTATGGGTGGAAGTTAGGAACAGCAAGGGAGCAGTCACCTCACTGGGGGTTTTCTACAGACCCCCAAATAGCAGTTGGGAGATCGAAGAATTCATAGGCCGGCAGATTGTTGAAAAGTGCAAACGTGACAGGGCTGTTGTTATGGGTGACTTCAACTTTCCCAACATAGATTGGAACCTCCTCAGTGCAGATGGTTTGGATGGAGCCTTTTTTGCCAGGTGTGTTCAGGAGAGTTTCCTTACCCAGTATGTGGACAGGCCGACGAGGGGGGGGCGGGGGGGGATGCCATTTTGGATTTGGTGCTCGGCAATGAGCCAGGACAGGTGTCCGATCTCGTGGTGGCAGAACACTTTGGCGACACTGACCACAACAGCCTCACATTTACCATAGCCATGGAAAGGGAAAGGAGCAGTTACCAGGGGAAGATATTTAATTGGGGTAAAGGAAACTATGACACTATTGGACAGGAGTTGGGAAGTATAGATTGGGAGCAATTGTTCCACAGAAAGGGCACAGCAGACATGTGGAGGCTGTTTAAGGAGCAGTTGTTGCGAGTGATGTATAAATTTGTTCCTCTGAGACAGGTAAGAAGGGGTAAGATTAAGGAGCCTTGTATGACGGCTACAGAGGTGCTTCTTGTCAAAAAGAAAAAGGTAGCGTACGTAAGGTGGAGGAAGCAAGGGTCTAGTACAGCTTTAGAGGATTACAGGCTTGCTCAGAAGGAGCCCAAAAGTAGACTGAGGAGGGCCAGGAGGGGGCGCGAAAAAGGCTTGGCAGGAAGGATTAGGGAGAACCCGAAGGCATTTTACTCTTACGTGAGGAATATGAGAATGATCAGGGAGAAGGTAGGACCAATCAGGGATAGCGAAGGGAACTTGTGCGTGGAGTCTGAGCAAATAGGGGAAGCCCTAAATGAGTTTTTTGCTTCGGTTTTCACCAAGGAAAGGGACCTTGTTGTGAATGAGAACTTTGAGGAGCAGGAAAACAGGCTTGAACAGATCAAGATTGAGGAAGTTGATGTGCTGGAAATTTTGGCAAACATTAAGATTGATAAATCCCCAGGGCTAGACCAGAGTTATCCTCGGTTGCTCCGGGAAGCGAGAAAGGAGTTTGCTAAGCTGCTGGTGAAGATCTTTGCTTCCTCACTCTCCACGGGAGTTGTACCAGAAGATTGGAGGGAGGCAAATGTTGTTCCTCTTTTCAAGAAAGGGAATAGGGAAATCCCTGGAAATTACAGACCAGTCAGTCTTACGTCTGTGGTCAGCAAGGTTTTGGAAAGAATTCTGAGGGATAGGATTTATGACTATTTGGGAAAGCATAGCATGATTAAAGGGAGTCGGCATGGCTTTGTGAGGGGCAGGTCATGCCTTACAAATCTTATTGAGTTCTTTGAGGAGGTCACGAGACAGGTTGATGAGGGTCGAGCAGTGGATGTGGTGTACATGGACTTCAGCAAGGCATTTGATAAGGTTCCCCACAGCAGGCTCATTCATAAAGTCAGGAGGTATGGGATACAGGGTGATTTGGCTGTCTGGATTCAGAATTGGTTGGCTGACAGGAGGCAGAGAGTGGTTGTAGATGGTAAGTATTCTGCCTGGAGGTCAGTACTGCGTGGTGTCCCACAGAGCTCTGTTCTTGGGCCTCTGCTCTTTGTAGTTTTTATAAATGACTTGGATGAGGAGGTTGAGGGGTGGGTTAGTATGTTTGCTGATGACACAAAGGTTGGAGGTGCCGTTGATAGTATCGAGGGCTATTGCAGGCTTCAGCGAGACATTGATAGAATGCAGAGCTGGGCTGAAATGGCAGATGGAGTTCAACCTGGATAAATGCGAAGTGATGCATTTTGGAAGGTCGAACTTAAATGCTGAATATAGGATTAAAGGCAGGATTCTCGACAGTGTGGAGGAACAGCGGGATCTTGGTGTTCAAGTGCATAGCTCCCTCCAAGTTGCCACCCAAGTGGATAAGGTTGTTAAGAAAGCATATGGTGTTTTGGCTTTCGTTATCGGGGGTTCGAGTTTAAGAGCCGCGAGGTTATGCTGCAGCTCTACAAAACCCTGGTGAGACCACACTGGAATATTGTGTCCAGATCTGGTCGCCCTATTATAGGAAAGATGTGGAGGCTTTGGAGAGGGTGCAAAGGAGGTTTACCAGGATGCTGCCTGTACTGGAGGGCTTGTCTTACGAGGAGAGGTTGACTGAGCTCGGACTTTTCTCTCTGGAGAGAAGAAGGAAGAGAGGTGACCTGATCGAGGTGTACAAGGTAATGAGAGGCATAGATAGAGTCGATAGCCAGAGACTTTTCCCCAGGGCAGGATTGACTGTCGCGAGGGATCACAGTTTTAAGGTGTTAGGAGGAAGGTACAGAGGAGACGTCAGAGGGAGGTTCTTCACCCAGAGAGTTGTGAGCGCATGGAATACTTTGCCAGTGGTAGTTGTGGAAGCGGAGTCATTAGTGACATTTAAGCGACTGCTGGACATGCACATGGACAGCAGTGAATTGAGGGGAATGTAGGTAAGGTTATTTTACTTTTGGATTAGGATTATTCCACGGCACAACATCGTGGGCCGAAGGGCCTGTACTGTGCTGTACTTTTCTATGTTCTATGTTCTATGTCTTCATGATCTTATAAGCCTCTATAAGGTCAACCCTCAGCCTCCAATGCACCAGGGAAAACAGCCCCAGCCTGTTCAGCCCCTCTCTATAGTTCAAACCCTCTAACGCTGGCTACATCCTCATGGATCTTTTCTGAACCCTTTCAAGTTTCACAACATTCTTCCTATAGCAGGGAGACCAGAATTGCACAGAATACTCCAAACGTGGCCTAACCAATGTCCTGTACAGCTACAACATGACCTCCCAACTCCTATACTCAATGCAGTGGCCAATAAAGGCAAGCATACTAAATGCCCTTGCTGTCCTGTCTATCTGCGCTCCACTTATGGAACCTGCACTCCAAGGCCTCTTTGTTCAGCAACATTCCACAGGACCTTACCATTAAGTGTATATGTTCTGATTTGCCTTTTCAAAATGCAACACCTCACATGTATCTAAATTGAAGTCTGTCTGCCAATCCTTTGCCCCATTGGCCCATCTGATCAAAATCCCATTGTACATCTTCGCTGTCCACTACTTCACTGAACCATACCTCCTATGATCACATCCAAATATGATGACAAGCAGTGGACCTAGCAGTTATCCTTTTTTCTGTTATACTCTATTCCCGTATTTCTGAAGCCCCAAATGCTCTTAGTTTCTTTTTATTTATACTCAGACTTGCAAGGAATTATCATTTTTTTCCTAGATTAACTCTACCAACACTTTTCAGCATCTTTCCATTTGAATGCATACTCCAAACCCTTGCAACTCGATCATATTTACCTGAAGTATTTCAATCCTCCATGCTTTTTATCAACAACACCATTTGATGTTTTGAGTGTAAGCCCCAAATGCAAACTATGTACAAAGTCATCCAACACTGGAGGACTTCTTTTTTGCCTTTATTCGTTCACGGGATGAGGCTGTCACTGGCCTGGCAGCATTTATTGTCCAGAGGTCATTAGGAGTCAACCACGTTGCTGTAGATCTGAAGTCGCATGTCAGCCAGACCAGGTAAGGATGGCAGTTTCCTTCCCTAAAGGGCATTAGTGAACCAGATGGGTTTTTCCAACAGTTGACAAAAGATTCACAGTCATCATTTGACTCTTAATTCCAGGTATTTATTAATTCAAATTCCACCATCTGCCATGGTGGGCTTCAAACCCAGGTCCCCAGAACGTTATCTGTCTCTGGGTTAACAGTCCAGCGATAATACCACTAGGTCATCACTTCCCCACTTGCAACCTTTCTCCACTTAAAACAACTTCCTTTTAACTGGAACCCTTTGTTTCATGTCAGTCTACCAACTTCCTCTCAAATATTTCCTGCCTGGGCCTACACATGATGTTGACATACCACTGTAACATGTTGTGCCAAGGTCTCTGCATTCCCTCAATTCTTGCCTCTTGCGCATCCCTGATTTTAATTGCTCCACACTTGACAGCTGTCCTTTTCATTGTCTCTGTCCTAAATGATAAAATTCCCATCGTAAACCCCGCTGTCCTTCTTCACAATTTTCCTCAAAATGTACAAACGTACCAGTCAAGACTCGACCCTCAATAGGACTGGTCCCTCAAGCATGCTCTACTATTCAATAACATCACGGGTGATCTGATTGTGACCTTAACCCCACATTCCCACGTACCCCTGATAACCTTTCACTCCATTGTTAGTCAAGAATCTGTCTACTTCTGCATTAAAAATATTCAATGACCCAGGTTCCTCCACTCTCTGGCAAAGAGTTCCACAGACCCGTAACCAGCTGAAGAAAAAGAGATTTCCTCATCTCCATCTTAAATGGGAGAAGTCTTATTTTTAAACAGTACTCCCTAGTTCTAACCTCACACAAGCGAAAACCTCCTTTCAGCATTTATAACGCAGTGTGGAGCTGGAGGAACACAGCAGGCCAGGCAGCATCAGAGGAGCAGGAAAGCTGACGTTTCAGGTCAGGACTTTCTTACTGTCTCTTTCAGCATTTACCCTGTCGAGCCCATTCGGGATCTTGTGTAGTTCAGTTAAGTCATCTCTGACTCTTCTAAATTCCAAAGGCTACTGGCCCAACATTTCCTCATAAAACATTCCCTGCACCCTAGAAATCAGTCAAGTAAGCATTCTCTAAACTATTTCTAACCTTTCTCAAATAAGGATACAAAAACTGTACAGTATATTCCTGAGATCACATCTGAAGTAGTGGAGTCAACAGCACAGATGCGGCCCTTTGGCCCATCATGTTTGTGCTGACCCATTTAAACTTATCCCACTTTTCTGTGCAACTATAACAAAACATCCCTGCTTTTATATTCCATTTCCCTTTGCAATAAACAATAATGTTCAATTTTAAAGTAAAATACTGCAATGCTGGAAATATTAAGTAAAAGCAGCAAGTGCTCGAGAAACTCAGCAGGTCTGGCGTCATCCATAGAGAGAGAGAGACTGACAGATAGACAGACAGTTAATGTTCTGAGTCCAGAATGTCTCTTGAAGATGCTGCCAGACCACTGAGTTTCTGCACCCTTTCTGTTTACATTCCACCATTCTATTTGCCTTTCATTGCAGACTAACATTTTGTGATTTATGGACTAGGACACACATCTTTCAGTACCTCAGAGTTACAGAGTGATAGAGCATGGAAACAATGCGTCTACCACTTCCTCTGGCAGTTCATTCCATATACGAACCAACCCCGTGTGAAAAAGTTGCCCCTCAGGTCCCTTTAAATCTTTCTCCTCTCACCTTAAAAATATGCCCTCTAGCTTTGAACCCTCCCCATCCCCCGGGAAAAGACCTTTTGCTATTTACCTTATCTATGCCCTTCATGATCTTATAAACCTCAATAAGATTACCCCTCAACCTCCTATGCTCCAGCAAAAAGTCCCAGCCTGTCCTTATAACTCAAACCCTCCAGTTTTGGCAACATCCTGGTAAATCTTTTCTGTATCCTCTCCAATTTAATAATATCCTTCCTATTGCAGGGTGACCAGAACTGTATATAGTACTCCAAAAGTGGCCCCACCAGCATCCTGGACAACCTCAGTCCCCCTCAATATTATCAGAGATAATGGGAACTGCAGATGCTGGAGAATTCCAAGATAATAAAATGTGAGGCTGGATGAACACAGCAGGCCAAGCAGCATCTCAGGAGCACAAAAGCTGACGTTTCGGGCCTAGACCCTTCATCAGAGAGGGGGATGGGGAGAGGGAACTGGAATAAATAGGGAGAGGGGGGGAGGCGGACCGAAGATGGAGAGTAAAGAAGATAGGTGGAGAGAGTATAGGTGGGGAGGTAGGGAGGGGATAGGTCAGTCCAGGGAAGACGGACAGGTCAAGGAGGTGGGATGAGGTTAGTGGGTAGCTGGGGGTGCGGCTTGGGGTGGGAGGAAGGGATGGGTGAGAGGAAGAACCGGTTAGGGAGGCAGAGACAGGTTGGACTGGTTTTGGGATGCAGTGGGTGGGGGGGGGAAGAGCTGGACCGTTTTGCAGAACACCTCCGCTCAGTTCGCCACAAACAACTGCACCTCCCAGTCGCAAACCATTTCCACTCCCCCTCCCATTCTCTAGATGACATGTCCATCATGGGCCTCCTGCACTGCCACAATGATGCCACCCGAAGGTTGCAGGAGCAGCAACTCATATTCCGCCTGGGAACCCTGCAGCCATATGGTATCAATGTGGACTTCACCAGTTTCAAAATCTCCCCTTCCCCTACTGCATCCCTAAACCAGCCCAGTTCGTCCCCTCCCCCCACTGCACCACACAACCAGCCCAGCTCTTCCCCCCCCCCACCCACTGCATCCCAAAACCAGTCCAACCTGTCTCTGCCTCCCTAACCGGTTCTTCCTCTCACCCATCCCTTCCTCCCACCCCAAGCCGCACCCCCATCTACCTACTAACCTCATCCCACCTCCTTGACCTGTCCGTCTTCCCTGGACTGACCTATCCCCTCCCTACCTCTCCACCTACACTCTCTCCACCTATCTTCTTTACTCTCCATCTTCGGTCTGCCTCCCCCTCTTTCCCTATTTATTCCAGTTCCCTCTCCCCATCCCCCTCTCTGATGAAGGGTCTAGGCCCGAAACGAGAGCTTTTGTGCTCCTGAGATGCTGCTTGGCCTGCTGTGTTCATCCAGCCTCACATTTTATTATCCCCCTCAATATTGTTGCTTTTAAAGTTTTCTTGTCAAAATGGACAAGTTGGCATTTTCCAACATTATCAGCCATCTTCCAACCTTTTGCCCAGTCACTTAAACTATCTACATCCCTTTATAGACTCCTTGCATACTCTGCGACTTGCCTTCCTACCTATCTTTGTCATTAAATTTAGCTGACATACGTTGGGTCCCTTCAGTCAGATCAGTGGAGTAAATTGTAAATAGTTGTTGAGGTTCCACACTGATTTCTGGCATTCCACTCATTGTAGTTTACCCCCTGAACAAGCAGGTAGTACTGAGGAGGTGGGACGGCTGCAGAACGATTTAGACAGTTTAGGAGAGTGGTCCAGGAAATGGCTGATGAAATTCAAGGTGAGCAAATGCGAGGTCTTGCACTTTGGAAAAAAGAATATAGGCGTGGACTATTTTCTAAACGGTGAGAAAATTCATAAAGCCGAAGTGCAAAGGGATCTGGGAGTGCTGGTCCAGGATTCTTTAAAGGTTAACTTGCAGGTTGAGTCCGTGATTAAAAAAGTGAACGTAATGTTGTCATTTATCTCAAGAGGGTTGGAATATTAAAGCATCGATGTGCTTCTGAGACTTTATAAAGCTCTAGTTAGGCCCCATTTAGAATACTGTGTCCAATTTTGGGCCCCACACCTCAGGTAGGACAGACTGGCATTGGAGCGTGTCCAGCTGAGACTCTCACGGATGATCCCTGGAATGGTAGGCCTGACATACGATGAACGGCTGAGGATCCCAGGATTGTATTCATTAGAGTTTGGAAGGTTGAGGGGAGATCTAATCAGAACATACAAGATAATGTATGGCTTAGAAAGGCTGGACGCTGGAAGGTTGTTTCTGATAGGCAAGGAGACCAGGACCTGTGGGCACAGCCTTAGAATTAGAGGGGGTAAATTTAAAACGGAAATGAGGAGACATTTCTTCAGCCAGAGAGTGGTGGGCCTGTGGAATTCATTACCACGGAGCGCAGTGGAGGCCAGGACGTTAAATGTCTTCAAGGCAGAGATTGATAATTTCTTGAAGTCGCAAGGAATTATGGACTACGGGGAGAGTGCGGATAAGTGGAGTTGAAATGCCCATCAGCCGTGATTAAATGGCAGCGTGGACTCGATGGGCTGAATGGCCTTACTTCCACTCCTATGTCTTATGGTCTTATGACCTGTTTATGTCTACTCTCTTTTCTGTTGGCTAACTAACCATCTATCCATGTTAAGATGTTACCCCTACACCTTGAGCTCTCTATTTTGTGAGGCACCTTGTCAAATGCCTTTTGGAAATCCAAGTTAAGTAAATCCATTAGCTTCCTTTATCCATTCTTGTTGCATCTTGCCTGGAGGAATGTTGCTCCAGCAACACTCAGGAAGTTTGACACTATCCAAGACAAAGCAGTTCACTTTATTGGCATCATATCCACAAACATCCACACCCTCCATCACTGATGCACAGTAGCAGCGGTGTGTACCATCTACACGATGCACTGCAGAAATTCACCAAAGGTCCTCAGACAGCACCTTCCAAACCATGACCACTTCCATCGAGAAGGACAAGGGCAGAAGATACATGGGAACGCCACCCCCTGCAAGTTCCCCTCCACTCCACTCACCGTCCTGACTGGAAGTACATCACTGTTCCTTCAGTGTCCCTGGGTTAAAATCCTGGGACTTCCTCCCTGAAGTCATAGGGACGTACTTGCAGTGCGTGGATTGCAGTGGTTCAAGAAGGCAGTTCATCACCACCTTCTCGTGCAATTAGACGTGGGCAATAAATGTTGACCCAGCCAGTGACACTCTCATCACATGAATTTTTTTAAAATTTTCACTCATAGGAGATGGGTGCTTATTATTATTATTATTATTATTATTATTATTGTTATTATTATTTCTATTTATTGCCCTAGGTGCCCTTGAGAAGGTGCTGGTAAGTTGCCTTCTTGAACCACTGCAGTTCATGCGTGATGTGGAGGTGCCGATGTTGCACTGGGGTGAACCAGGTCAGAAGTCACATGTCACCAGATTATAGTCCAACAGGTTTATTCGAAATCACAAGATTTCGAAGTGCTGCCCCTTTGTCAGGTGAAGTGAAAAAAAAGCATACAGGTGCAGAATTTATAACTGGAGACATTAATAGGCAGAGCGATCAAAAGCTCATACAAATGATGTGAGTGGAGTGTCGAATAATAAATCTCTGCAGGTCGTCAAGTGTGTCAGACAATGTGAGCAAAGTGTCAACAGCTGAATAACAGCTGTCAAGGAGATAATGTATAAACTGATTAACAGGGAGATAATAACAGAAAAATTTAAAATAAGGTAGTGTTGGAGAGATGCACCAAATGGCGGAAATAACATGATATGTAGAAGAGTCGCATGCCAAGGATCTAAGCAAAATAACAAGTAATCCAAAACTGTATGAACTAATTGAGGTAGAGAGATCATAACAAATTATCAAGGTGATGGTGTCAAAACAGGACAGTAGGGAAGATTTTACAGATACAGAACAGTGTGGTGGGGTCACACGTCGCGCACCATGAACCCAAGATCACAGTTGAGGCCATCTTCACGGGTGTGGAACTTGGCTGTCAGTTTCTCCTCGGTGATTCTGCGTTGTTATCTCGAAGGCTGCCTTGGAGGATGCTTACCCGAAGATTGGAAGCTGAGGGTCCTTGGCCACTGAAGTGTTCCCTGAGTGGGAGGGAACGCCCCTGTCTGGCGATTGTTGCACGGTGTCCAATCATCCGTTGCTGTAGCATCTGTGAAATGTTGCCAATCTACCGTGCCTTAGGGCATCCTTGCCTGCAGTGTATGAGGTAGACAACGTTGGCCGAGCCACATGAGTGTGTGATGAGTACATAATGGGTGGTGTTACCATGTGTGGTGGTAGTATCTATGTCGATAATCTGATGTGTTGCAGAGTTTGCTGTGGCAGGGTTATGTGGTGTTGTGCTTGTCACCTGCCGACAGGGATACGCTCTGAAAACTTGTGATTTCAAATAAACCTGTTGGACGATAATCTGGTGTTGGGTAACTTCTGACTTTGTCCATCCCAGTCCAGCAGCAGCACCTCCACGCCATGGCCAAAACACTGACATTCTCTTTTTTTGGCTGCCACTTTTTTAAGAGATCTTTTTCTTCTGCAATTTCAACTACCTTTTCATTTGTCTTATGGTTTCTATATGGAATTTTTCCATTCTATTCTATAGGCACTATTTTAAAAAATGGAAAAGAAACAAAAGTAATTTCGTAATGGGATCGCTAAAGGATGGAAAAAGTAAAAATATTGTCAGTGATAGCGAGATTGCCGAAAAGCGAAGAATTGCTTGCTTCAGTACTTATCGAAGAGGTGAAGCAGCTGGACATGATATTGGAAAAGGAGATAAAATTGATACCCATTTAAAGTCAAAAGAGGAAAATTACTAAATAAACTAATAAAACTCCCGAAACACAAACAGAAATTGCTGGAGAAACTCAGCAGGTCTGGCAGCATCTGTGGAGAGTAAGCAGAGTTAACATTTTGAGTCCAGCGACCCTTCTTCAGAACTCCTGGTGTGGATGGATTGCATTTGTGCATTTTAAGTGTCCAGAGGAGAGATGGCAGAGAAGCAATTTTATGCCTTCTTTTTAAATTTCAGTAGATAAGAGTGTAGTGCCAGAGACCTGGCAGATAGTTAATGTACTGATATTTGTCTCACAAGGGGATAGAACATATCCAAGAAATTATAGACCGTTGATGACAACAAAAATAATAGAATGCCCAGAAAAGGCAAAAATAGAACCTCACCCCGCCATCTCCTCCTCTTCTTCATCCTTGTCATTTCCTCAACAAATGGCAGGTCTTGGTCCTTTGCTGAACCGGAGTGTAGTGCTGTGATGTTTCCTACAGATAGGGTGAGGAGGCAGTTCCCGAGTCTGCCCTGGTTGGAACAGGAATCAAAGCCCAAGCTGTTAGCACTAATGCGATCTACATGCTTGTTGTCTAGCAAGCTGAGCTGAGTTGAATGGTATAAATGCATCTTGAGGAATGGCTGCATACGTATATTTGGGAGATTGGAATAGAGGGTTTGTAGTTGGACGAGGAAGGGAAGAGGCTTGACTGGTTGGACTGAATGGGTTTTTTTGTGTAATATCTTCTCTGTAATTCTACCTACAGTTTCTTTTATGGAAAATTACCCATTAATTACATCATGACAAATTTTAAAATAGGCACAGAATGCCATTCGTTCAGTCTGCAATGCTGTCCTGGATGATTTTATGCAAAAAAATTGCGGATTCCTGGGAGTTTGGGTGTTTTTGGAGAGCGGTCCTTTTCACTAGATACGTGAAAATGTACTTGGCGAAAATCTAAGTTGTGATGCTCACTGCCTTTGATTTCACGGTGTTGTACAAATCTTTCTTTATGATAAGGAGGCAGAGGAACCATATCTGGCTAACAACATTTGCAAGTGGTTCAATTATACGTTTCAGTGCAATGTTTACAAATAGATCTAATAAGATTTGCCAAACACTTCTTTGTAGAGGAAGTGCCTTTTAAAACCAGCTGAAATTATAGAGTGAGTTTCAAGAGCAGCGGGGTTTTTGCTTAAAGCAATGTTTCTATCTCCATAACCCAATAATTACCATGACGGCTTGACAAGTTGTAGAAAGGTTTGTCCAGTGGCCATCATTATAAAGTTGTACAATTGGACTGTGTGTAATTACCTTCTTGCACTTCACATTGATACCAACATGTAGATAATACTGTATAATATTTCATAATGATTATTATAAGGCTGAAGTATTAGTGGTTTTTGCTGCACACTTTCCCCTTCATTAGTTGCAGGCAATTTTAGACACTTGTTAGAATTAGCAAACCTTATTTACAGCAGCCACAACTCTCATCTCCATAATGCATCCCATGCGCAAGAAGATGTCTCAAATCATCTTTTACATTGTGAAGATGAAACTGGATTGCATGCATGATGGAGAAAGGGAAACCTTGAGGATCAGAGGAAGCATTATGGCATAATTGAACAAAAAAGAGTTTGAGGAGAGTTTGAAAACAAAAGGAGGTGGCAAGGAGTGGTGTGATATCAGAGGAGCAGAGACTATGCAAGGGCTGTAGGTGGAGAAGATTGATAGTGCATGTTTAAATCAACGAGGACCAGGATCTTGGCAAGTTTGGTAGGAATCGCTGAAACTTTGAAGCAACATGGCTGATGGAAGTGTCAACGTCTTGTTTTCTGCATGGAGGTGGAGCTTAGCTGACAATTGGAGAAGTCTAGATTTAAGATGATGAAGCTATAGATTGTGATTTATATTACTGCTGAAACCACAATGTTGTGGTAGTGGAGAAAAGTGTTTTTTTCTAGGGAAGTAACTCAGTTTTAAGGTTAAACATTCACCAAGCTTTCAATTATCCTGACCTAGCTCAAGAGCCAAGAAGGTTAATGAAGCCATAGCAAGCAGGGGGTGCATAATTTTTGTTGAGATCTGAAAATAATTTTAGTTTTGCCAATTGGTAAACTGGTGGGGGGTGGAGACATTATCGCATTGAGTTCTTAATGTCAGCAGTAATTTGGAGAGTGTTAACAACAACGTTTCAGAGGATTAAAAGAGGCTCAGGAAGGAAAGCTAGTTGTTAACTCGTACATGAAGGCTGGTTTTGGGTTCCAGTGATTCATGGGTGAATACACTGGGATATATTGGAATTAATCACATACCAAAGGACAGGCGGTGAAATGATCCAGTTTCTAGTGGACGGGAAGAGATATAATGGAGTGATTGAGGATGCCAAGTAGGAGCAAGATAAGAAGGAAGAGGAAGACCATGAGTCACAGAATAGGTAACCAAAGGCATCAATCTCATTGTATCTAGCAGCTAGAAGAAGAAGAGACTTTGTATTCATTGTCGCACCTTTCATATCCTCAGGATATCCCAAAGCACTTTTCGGTTACCAGATGCATTGAAAAGTGTAGTATTCTATTTGTAAGCAAATGTCACCGTCAGTTTGTATGTTGTAGGGTCACATAAACTGCAGAGAGATAATTAACCAGTTAATGCATTGTGATTGTGTTAGTTGAGGGAAGAATGTTGGCCAGGATAACCCAAGTTATCAAAGTGTGGAGCTGGATGAACACAGCAGGCCGAGCAGCATCTTAGGAGCACAGAAGCTGACGGTTCGGGCCTAGACCCTTCATCAGAAAAGGGGATAGGGAGAGGGTTCAGAAATAAATAGGGACAGAGGGGGAAGCAGACTGAAGACGGATAGAGGAGAAGATAGGTGGAGAGGAGAATATAGGTGGGGAGGGGGTAGGTCAGTCCGGGGAGGACGGACAGGTCAAGGGGGCGGGATGAGGTTATTAGGTAGGAAATGGAGGTGCGGCTTGAGGTGGGAGGAGGGGATAGGTGAGATGAAGGACAGGTTAGGGAGGCGGGGACGAGCTGGGCTGGATTTGGGATGCAGTGTGGGGAGGGGAGATTGTGAAGCTTGAACTTCACAACCTTCAAAATCTCCCTCCCCCCACTGTATCCCAAATCCAGCCCAGCTCGTCCCCGCCTCCCTAACCTGTCCTTCCTCTCACCTATCCCCTCCTCCCACCTCAAGCCGCACCTCCATTCCCTACCTACTAACCTCATCCCACGTCCTTGACCTGTCCGTCCTCCCCGGACTGACCTACCCCCTCCCCATCTATATTCTCCTCTCCACCTATCTTCTCCTCGATCCGTCTTCAGTCTGCCTCCCCCTCTGTCCCTATTTATTTCTGAACCCTCTCCCCATCCCCTTTTCTGATGAAGGGTCTAGGCCCAAAATGTCAGCTTTTGTGCTCCTAAGATGCTGCTCGGCCTGCTGTGTTCATCCAGCTTCACACTTTCTTATCTCTGATTCTCCAGCATCTGCAGTTCCCATTGTCTCTAACCCAAGTTATCATGCTGTCTTAGTGAAAAATAATTAGAGTTGGGATCCACTGATCATTCTAATGTTGCTATTGTTAGTGTTGGTAAGGATTGAAATAGGTAATAGCAATTCCAAATCCTTATCCAGACCCTTACTACTGTTCCTTACTTGAGATTGAAGGCAGAGTAACCTGGTTGGTTAATAAGATAAATATTTTAATGGAAAAGGCCAGGGATTCATTGTATAGCGCTATTACAGGGTAAAGGCTCAGATATTTTATATATCAGTCTGTTCAGAGATGTTATGACCCCTCCGTGGAGCAGGTGGAACCTGAACCCAGGCCTTCTGGCTCAGAGGTAGGGACACTATCACCGTGCCACAGGAGCTCTGCCACTCGGTACAGATAAGGGGTTGGTTGGCCTGCATCTGCACTTCTCATTCTGTGTTTCTGAGAGCCGCATTTAACTGATTACCAGAACCTGTATGTAACCGACCTGGACTGATTCCCTTTCTGTTTCATAGTGTGGAATCTTGCACTGGTCCGAGGAGCAGGAAGAGAGGGAAGCGGTTGACCTTAATTGGGTGGGATGCCAAAATTTAGAATATGGATTGTAGGATGAATCTTTGCAACTAAGGTCTCCCTGCATAAACCGTATGTATCTTCCAGTTCCTAACTGCATATGAGAGGTGTGTAGCAGATTAGGTACTCGCAGGCCTTGGGACTGAGTAGCTGCTGCCCTGTCCTCTTTGGAGAGCATTTGTCTATCCTGTGCCCTGATTGATCAGGCTGCATGGTGGGCAGTCTTAAGTTGCACAGAGCATGGAGGGAGAATGGACTGCAAGTGGCACATGCTCAGGAGGTTGACCAGGGAAGAGTGCAAGGGCCAGAATGTTTAGCTGCAGGTGTCCCTGCCATGGGCCTCAGTGCTACTTCTGGCTTGCAGTGAATGCATGCCTGTTGAGATGTCCTTTGGTGTCAGGACCTCCAACTCCTTAAGGTTCTATTTGAGGAGTTAGCTTCCTGCCTGTTCCACCATGAGATTTGCTGAGTGACATGTATAAAAATAAGTCCCCAACTCATACACGTGCGGTTACTCAAGCTGAATGTGGACTCTGGAACTGAAGACTCCACCTGTAATGTGGCAGCAAATTGTGTCCACTCAGCATTTGCCCCCAACCAAGGAGGATTTTTTAATGAATATTTTGAAAGCTGCTGAAGACATTTCTGAATCCATTACTGTTGGTATTTTAATGTTACAAGAAAGTGATAGCATAAATAAAGCTGCCAAATTGAGAATGGAACCTTGCATACGGAAGGAAATTTTAGGCAGGCTGATAGCACTTACATTAACTAATACTGCTGTGCTTTCACAAACTGAATGCACACTGACTAATTGTTAACTAGCTGTCCACGTCTGGCATTCTGTATAGCACTTATCATTGGTTCCGGGTATGCTCAAAGTGGGATACATACCGAGAAACTGGAGAGTAGGACATGTTGTATCAATGCTTGGAAAGCTGCCTTTTATTCTTCTAGTACTGGCTTTAATTTTGCATGTTTCTTGTACGAATGATGATTTGTATTAAATCGGCACCTGTGAATGGTGCAGGAGGGAACTCTACATTCTGGTAGGACCTTGCACACTGAGGACGCCTTTTTGTTTTTTAAACTATTGAAGAGAAAGTTCCAGAACACATTTTCAAATTCGGATAAAGTTGTGATTTAGGATGAGATCAGTCTGTTGGATCTCATTGAGTATGATTTCCCTGATTAGGGTTGTTGATCTGGTCTAATCAAGGAGCCCTGGCTGACAGATATAAGCAGGAGGGTCAGGGGTTCTGCTCACTCCAGGAGCTGGCTTTGAGCTAGCTGGGTCAGTGTCATGTACTATGCACGTGTGAATAACAGGTGACTTAGTGATGGAATACTGGCCTTTGTGGAGTTATTTCAATTAGGATAGAATAGCTGCTGCGTAGAGTGTAGCTAGTTAAAGCTTTTGAAAGTTTAAGATCTGATTTTTTTTTGGGCCTCTGCCTGAACGAAGTACTTGGCAAAAACATTTTGAATCTCCTTACTTAGATCTAAACTAGTTAAATTAGGCAGTTTAGACTCCATGTTTAATTTTGGAATGAAACCAAAAGGGATATCTGGCCTTGGTTGCCATTGGTATGTGTTTTATAAATTTGATTGCAGTGCGCCGCCAGTGCTTGTAATTACATCATAGAATTATTTTCAATAGGAGCTATAATGCAGGAAGAGGCCGTTCAGTCAGTTTTGTCAGTGCCAGTTCTGTGGGAACCATTTGTCCCAATTCCATTTTTCTGCTCGTTCTCCAAACACTTTTTGTAATTGTCTCCCATTTTCAAATGCTGATCCAGTACCCCGCTTTGAAATTATAATCCAATCCACTGCTTTATTATTAACATACAGAAAGCATTTTATGTTTTAATGCTACAACCAGGTGAAAAGTGATGGATCGATTCCACTCTTCTGAACCTCCTTAGTTGGTCACAACAAATATTTTATATTTAACGCGCAACTTTCTCATCCTTTAAATAAAATATAAACACTATATCAGAATTAAGTTGAAATCCTTCAGTCATTATCGTTGTATCAGAGACCGCAACTGTAGAGAGACAGGCTTCCAGTCCTTTACAATCCATTTACTTCTCTTCTGTGCTACTCTGCCCAAAAGCAGTTTGCCTAAAATGCAGTTTATATGTATATTCCCCTGTCTGGCATCATTGCTTTTTCAAGATGGATGAAAATTACGTGTGAATTATCCAAATGTGTAAAATTTCAGAAAGGTCAATATCAAAACTAAGAGACAAAGGTTTCTTCGTGCCTGGCTGAGTTTCATAGATTGTTAATTTTGGTTCAGACTGTTTATCTTATGTTGGTTTCATGAGCTTCGTTTGGTCTTGTCAGGTGACTACAATAGGCCTTTTAAATCACTGTTTTCTCCATTGTTTTTGAAAACCCATCTTCATCTATGAAAGGCCTTGGGCATTAAAATTGGATCATAGAAATTGAAAATTACATATTTTAGCGCAATCACGACACTGCTACCTCTCTGTGTGAGCAAATTTGTTTCAGTTTGAACTTCACATTGCTAGTGAAATTTCTGAGGCCATCTCCACTTGTGTTTTACAATGGGTTCTGGGAAATCTTTGGTCTGCACTGTCTTGTAGGTGGAAATGAAAATAGCAGAAGATTTTTTTTTATAAAATGCTCCTGGATTTGAAGTTGCAATATCTACCCAGCACAGAACAACCAATTTGTTGTGGCTAAATTGATTTGTAATCCTGTCTTGGTCTTTAAATTGTTTCCACTGAGCTTTGCACTTCTCCTGGTACCAATGGGCAGCTGTTTAATACTGATGTTTAGTATTGCTGTGAAAGTAATTTTGGAAATGTGATTCATGACAGAATAGGTCCTGCAGCAGATAGATTACATTAACAAAGTGCTGCTGCTGCTTGTATCTACTCGTGTGAGGAGGTCTGCTGTCGTGGTGTGTCATCTGTCTTGCGCGAGCCTCGTGCATTCTCTGTAGCTTGTCTACAACTGCGTTGTGACATCTGTCATCTAACTAGGTCAACCCTTCTTTCCATTTCCCTTTAGGAGAGATCCCTGTAGCTTTTCAATTCTGATCAAGTGGCCAAAATACTGGCATTCTCTTTTCTGGGTGTCACTTTTCTTGAGAGGTTTTTTTTTGCTCTTGCAATTTCAACTACATCTTACTTTGTCCACTGCTAAAAATTATGTGCAGAGACCATATGTTTTAGTTCCACCTTGTTGAGATGTAGTTGCTGTACAGTAACATGTTCATGCAATGATTCACAGGCAGTGAAAGTAATAAATGCAATCTTTCCCCTGTGTTTATGTGGTTAAATGAACTGTTGGTGTGGTAATCAGCCATACAGACAAATGTTTATCTTTAATTCTTGATCTGAGTGAGCCGGTCTATTTGGAAAATTCCAGTTTCTCTGTGATCTTGGCCCTGAAAGAGGGTTCCCACTTCTGTTCACTATCCAGTGACTCCTGCTGCAAACTGCATGTTGGTCTAGTTGAAATACCCTCCAAATTTGAATAACGGGTTGGCATTCACTTTTTAAGCTCACGCATGAAGTTGCGCAAGGTGTCTCACGGGATGCTGGCATTTGTGCAATTGTAAGTGAGCAAGAGCTTGTGAAATATTTCAAGTCTTCTGCATGACATTTATTGCTTTCCCTTCACCAGCCATTCACTGTAAAAGCTACTCATTACAATAAATGTTATAATAGGCCAACCTTAAGTTACTTGGCTGTGACTTACCCACAGTTTCCAAGATCAAACTAATCAAATCAAATGTGGCAGTAATACCAAATTACTGACTGACTGGATTGATCTGGCTGCTGTGTCCAGCATTTTCTACCCCTCGTCCCATAGTGTAACAGATGGCTTCAAGGAATAAACACTATCAGAGCAATCTGTGTTCTCTAGTGGAGATAAAGTTATTCCACAGTCACAGTTGGCCCTGTTCTAATTACCTTGGAGACCCAAGTTATTCTCTGAGCAGAGACATTGAGGTCTGGCCAGCATCTTTTCCCACAGTCTAGGTAAGGAATAATAATCTCCAAAAACTGCTGACATATGGTGTGGATCCAGTATCCAGAGGCCCAAAATAATATGTTGTTCTCTCTGGACACCCCCGCAACCCCTGTTTCCTTTTAAAATATTTAAGCAGCCACTCTGCGCTACATTCCATTTGATCTAACAAAGCCTTTGCAACCCAGTCACCAAAACCAGTTCGTCACCAAGTTTAACTGAAAAAAAAACTGTAGATACTGTAAACCAGAAACAAAAACAGCAGTTGCCGGAAAAGCTCAGCAGGTCTGGCAGTATCTGTGAAGAGGAATCAGTTAACGTTTCTTGAGGAGGGGTCACTGGCTCTGAAGCATCAGCTCTGATTCCTCTTCACAGATACTGCCAGACCTGCTGAGCTTTTCCAGCAACTGCTGTTTTTGTTTCACCACCAAGCATGTTTATCATATTGTACTAAATCTGTAGGAAATGCCGTATTGTCTTAATGGTGCTCTAGTAAGATCAAAACAGCAAGATAAAAGTTGCAAATGCTGGATATTCACAATAGGTCAGCATCAGAGAAGACAAAATGACAGGGTTCTGTTTCAGGTCATTTTCAATTCCTTTGTCAGAATTGATTTGAATGATGCTTTTGATTTTATCAGATCTCAAAATATATGAAGTCAAGCTTTGATGATGAAATCAATTTTTTTATTGATTCAATTAATGTGCTATTTCTAGTTACCTCCAGCACTAGTGACAGACCTGTGACTATTACTTCTCCACCAGTGTTAAACAGCTTAAAATCCTCAATTATAGAATCCGTAGATGCTTTCTCTGGGTTTCACAATTGCATTCGTAAGGTGCTGTCAATCCAACTGCCAGAAATTGTTCCAAGTTAACCAAAAGCATGCTAAGTTAACCAAAAGTGACTCATATTTGCATTTTTGCTTCAGTGCTTCTTCCTCTTTGTGAACAGGCTCCTGCCTTCCACTTGGCACTTAAGCTTTTTATGTCTCCTTTCCTATGACAAGGCCAATATTGAGAATGTGAGGAATTACAGAGCTGGCGCACTCTGTGGTACAAGACATCGATGCAATATTCAACCTTTTGCTGTCCTGCTAATCTAAGCAAAATAAAATGGAGAAACAAAATATCTTTCAATGTTGATTCAAACGCTACTGTTCTTAAACTCCTGAGATAGCATAAAAGGCAAATGTGGTACTGACCTTCTCAGACCAAAAAGACCTCTGGTTCAATCTTTGGGTTGTGTTGAATGGGCAGATCTCTGTTCGGGGACTGGGAGACAGTGACTACCCCAATTACTTTGTGGTTTAATTTTGGGGAAGGGAATAAAGGGGTAAATAATTCTGTTCCTGATCATCCTGTGGTAACTCCTCACTGCTTTCCCAACGCCTCCACTCATTTGTGATGGTAACTGTGTTTAGGTTGGCCACAGAGTGGCTACTTTGAAGAGGCATTTACGAACTGTTTTGGAATAGTTTTCCAGCTTGGGAGAGGTGGGGAAGGTGCTTTTTTTTTTGAAAAGTGAAAACGCATTGACCTCTTCTGCAATTAAATCATTTCAAAATGACATTGGCATATTTACTCTGAAAACAAGAAACACTGGAGATCACAGCTGATCAGGCAGCATCGATGGGAAGAGAGCAAACTAACGTTTTGAGGCTAGATGACTCTTCATCAGTCTCGTTTGGTCATAGAATGGAAAAGTACTCCTGCTGCCGTGGTGTTGTCTCCAATCTTCTGATGCAGCTGGAGGAGCGAACATTTTGTGTCAAGGACAGGGAGCAAGGAATGGCATTTGTGTATCCTGTGAAGCTCTCAGTCTTGCTTGTTGGGGGATCGTGGTGTGTCACTCTCGTCTGTCTTACGCAAGCCTCTTAACAGCGCAGAGCAGTTAGATACCATTCGAGTTTTCAAGCCCATTCATATATCTAATCTATGTATGCTGTGAGGACAGTCATTTCCATTGATTATTCTAATTGCACATTTTTGATAGCAACACTGAGTATTTAGAATGCAAGGTTTTATTTAGGTCGTGCCTATGTAGTTACTTTTCTCTTCCTTTTAGAGGGCAAGGATAAAATAGAGTGACTAGGCAGTTCTTCGCCAACTTCATGTCTTCATTTCCTTTCAGAAAAAAGGAGGAGAGAAGCTGTTGCAGCCGCTACACGTCTCACGGAGGCACTGGTGGATCATCTTAATGTTGGGTTGGTATTTGTTCTTATCAATGACCTTTTTAAAAAAAAAGTAATACATGTTTTTGTACATTTCTTCAGAGCTTATGATTGTAAAAATGATTGATCATTTGTTTTCCTGTTTTACCATTTTTATGCTAGGTGTTTCTCCCTCCTTTAAAATGGCACTACTGTAAGATTCACTGCCTTCAGTTTTCTGACAGCCTTGTTATTATAAATATTCAACTCATCCGTGATAATTACAAGAGGATAATGGTCTGATTGCCCCGAGGCAGGATTATGTCCTGCTGTAGGTCCTGTTTAGATAGATCCACTAATTTGTATCTCCCTGAGTACAAATCCCTTTTCACTTGTGACGAATCCTCCATCATATGTAAAAAAAATCCAAAGACAATCTGTAAAGTACATTGGTGATAATGGGAACTGCAGATGCTGGAGAATCCAAGATAATAAAGTGTGAAGCTGGATGAACACAGCAGGCCAAGCAGCATCTCAGGAGCACAAAAGCTGTATTCAATATTCTCTAAAGATAGAAAAATCTACTGATGGAATGCCAGTGAGTAGTTAAAGGTGTTTATCATTGGGCTAACAGCTTCATCAGAGAGGGTCTAGGCTCGAAACATCAGCTTTTGTGCTCCTGAGATGCTGCTGGGCCTGCTGTGTTCATCCAGCTCCACACTTTGTTATCCTGTAAAGTACATTTATTTGTAAAATCCTAACAGCTGTACAGAACAGGGAGACTTGGAACAATGGAGGAACAGGCCCTAAGCTTTGGGGCTTTGCTTGAAAATTGATATTAGTATGGATATTCTAGTTATCATCAATGTACTCTTAGAATCCCCTAACGTTCAGAAGTAGGCCATTTGCCCCATTGAGTCAACATCAATTCTTCAAAGAGTATCCCACCCGAACCTATCCCTGTAACCCTGCATTTCCCATGGCCAATTTATCCTAACCTGCACATCTCTGGACGCTCTGGGTAATTTCCCATGGCCAATTCACCCTAACCTACACATCCCTGAGCATTATGAGTAATTCCACCTGGCCAATCCACCATAACCTGCACATCTTTGGACTGAGAGAGGAAACCCACACAGACGTGAGGAGAATGTGTGCAAACTTCACTCAGTCATCCAAGGGTGGAATCAAACCTGGGTCCCTGGCACTGTGAGGCAGCAGTGCTAGCCACTGAGCCACTCTAACCTGCTTAGAAAAGCCATATCTGGTTACTGTCTAGTGACTTCTGCTGGGTTTGTTTTTGGGCCATTTTCAGCCTTATGTTGATGAGGCAGCTGGTGGTTTGAAAATGGCAGGGATGTAGTGACTGCTCCTCGGGCCCTCCAGTCACAAATTTTCAGGCAGGCCTGTGAAAGCATGTTCCGTGTTCCAGTCCAAAACAACTGTTGTTTAACTGCTGTTCATCTCAGGATCCTTCTCTGGTTGTAGGATACCGTTTGCAAATTGAAGTAACAGTTTCAATCACTTGTGAGACAAGGAAAAGTAGCAATGTTGCTGCTAACCTCTCAACATGCTGCTTGCTAGTGTCCCATGCTCACTTCGACTCTGCTCTGGCGAGATGCCCACCTGCGGCCATTGACCACTGGGCAACAAGCTGCCTTTGAATGAATCCCAAATTTGAAAATGGTACAGTTGTGAACAGCAAGCACGTGCCAACCTTGCACTCATTTTGGCTGCATATGTCTCTTTTGAAATAGCATTTATAGAGCCATACAGCGTGGAAACAGACCCTTCGGTCCAACGAGTCCATGCCAACCGTGATCCCAAACTAAACTAGTCCCACCTGGCTGCTCTTGGCCCATATCCTGCCACATACACTTCTTATTCGTGTACTTATTCAAATGTCTTTTAAATGTTGTAACTGTGTCTAGTCATTGAGAAAAGGCTTTATGCTGGGCAAGTCATTCGAAACCAGCAATGTTTTTATTTCATACCCAAATGAAAGCCGTTTGTTGGGTTTCACTTATAATCATGGAACCATAATAACACCCTTAAATTTATTAATTTGACCCTCTATGAATGGCTTGCTCAGATTTTGTCCTACTTTATTTACGTACAATTCCAGACAAAACCATACAAAATCCAGTTGTTCAGAGCATGCATTGCCTGAGATGAATCAGCCAATTTACTTTGTTTCATTTTATCGATAAGGTGGCATGCCTTTACAAGTGGAAAATGAAGTGCAGTATCATGAGAGCAAAAAGGAGTGGTAGGTAATGTTAAATCCCAACGAGGGTATAATTCTCATGATAACAGGTATGATATTTATGGAGATAAGACCATAAAACATAGGAGTGGAAGTAAGGCCATTCGGCCCATCGAGTCCACTCTGCCATTTCATCATGGCTGACGGGCATTTCAACTCCACTTCCCTGCACTCTCCCCGTAGCCCTTGATTCCTTGTGAGATCAAGAATTTATCGATCTCTGCCTTGAAGTCATTTAACGTCCCGGCCTCCACTGTGCTCCATGACAATGAATTCCACAGGCCCACCACTCTCTGTCTGAAGAAATGTCTCCTCATTTCCGTTTTAAATTTACCCCCTCTAATTCTAAGGCTGTGCCTACGGGTCCTAGTCTCCGCGCCTCACGGAAACGGATGATTGTATTGCATATCATTCAAAAGTACCAAGAAGTCCCAGCTGTGTAAAAGGCATAAACAGACCAGTCAAGTCAGTGAATGAGTTAAACGTTATAATGGCTACTTGTGAAATTAGCTGAGTGAGTGAGAGCGGGTACGTTATTGCTGTTATGTTCTCGGTGTTTCAGATTTCCACACGAGAAATGTAATCATCCTGGAGTAATTGAGAAGCGGTATCCTTCAAGATTGTACTTTGCTCGGGTTGGGTATCATAGTTTTACTTCCACGGTAAAATTCACTGTAGTGGAAGCTGCTTAACCTCAGTGTGACCTATCACTCAGCAGTACTGTAGCAGCTGTGTGAAGCAGATGTGATGGTGGGCGGGGGTGCTGAAATGCTTCAGGCACTCAATTTGTTACAGATTGCGTGGCCTGTAAGCCCCTGCTTCTTTCTGGTTTCACAGCTGTGCTTTATGATAACAATTCGCTCCTCCTTTATAGAAAAATACAGCACAGTACAGGCCCTTCGGCCCACGATGTTGTGCCATGGAATAATCCCAATCCAAAAATAAAATAACCTAACCTACATTCCCCTCAATTCACTGCTGTCCATGTGCATGTCCAGCAGTCGCTTAAATGTCACTAATGACTCTGCTTCTACGACTACCACTGGCAAAGTATTCCATGCGCTCACAACTCTCTGGGTAAAGAACCTCCCTCTGACGTCTCCTCTATACCTTCCTCCTCACACCTTAAAACTATCACCCCTCGTGGCAGTCAATCCTGCCCTGGGGAAAAGTCTCTGGCTATCGACTCCATCCATGCCTCTCATTACCTTGTACACCTAAATTCTATTCCCTTGCCACCACTTTCTTCTGCGTCCTGCTATCTTTTAGAAACACCAACCCCTTCCCACTTCTGTGTAATGTTTGTAGCCATGTGGAATTCTTTCATGGATGGTAGTGGAGGATGGACTTTTAAATTTATTCATGGCTCAGTTAGATAGATTGTTTGATAGACATGGGATTTGAAGGTTACGGGAGGCAAACGGGAGACCACAACCAGATCAGCCATGATATTATTGAACTGTGCAGCAGGCTTGAAGGGCCAAATGATCTACCCTTCCTCCTCAGTCCTATGTTCCTGTCAGGGAAACGCCAAGAAATGGATTGTAAGGAGAGCCTGCAGAGGCGTTGTGCTCAAGACTTCTGAAACATCAAACCAAAGCTGAACATGGCTGCATCACTGTGTGCTAGGGTAGGGCTATAAAGCTACATTGTGGGCCAATCTGGTTGATCTAATCAGGAGTTCACGATAGCTGTTGGTTCTTTTCTACTGTCGCAACTCACTGGAGTGTGCACTGGAAATCAAGCTGAACTATTCCTGAGTTGCCGCAAATGTGAAGATTTAATGAAATGCCCCAGTACTCCCAATTTGCCTCTGATTGCTACCCAGGGTGAAAGCAAACCATAATAGCTTTCTTTAGTAACAGTTTTTAAAAAATCTTTATTGTAAAACCCTTGCCTTGACAAGAACAGGATTTTGAATTTATGTAACTTAAACTCACCCCCTTTTTAAAATTCTCCCACATACATACATGACCACACAGGGGGGGGAAAAAAAGCAACACAGGCACAGAGTGGAAGGGAAAATTGCAGTCAGGAGACCAGCGTTCTGTATTACTAGTCTAAATCACAAAATTAGTTTGGTCAGTTTCATGATCATTTAAATTCTTCATTGATACCTCTATTAAGCACAGCAATAATCAAGTTGCATAGTTGGACATGGGCTTGTCTTTGGGTTTTAGAAATGCTTCTTTCAGTGTCTCTGTATTTTACTGTTTTTCCAACATAAAATTGAAGATAGCAACTTTTAGAGAATGAGAAGAGAGACTGATTGCAGCCAACCTCTGGAGGTCTCCTTGCTTCTCTCCTTATTTCTTGCCTCAGAGTCTGTGTTAAACTGCAACCTAACCAGTCAGAGGGTTGTTACTATGTCAGGCCCTCCTGGCCCCACAACAAGTTGTCTAGATTCAAGCTGGTACTATGTCCCATATGTATCAGGAGGCTTTACTTCTTTTTCCAAAGCTGCAAACACTCCTTGATTATTCTTTACTTCTTAAAAGCAGTGTCTGTTTTTCTTGTTTTCAGTCCACAGTCCAAAAATGAAAAGATGTGGTCTCTTACATTGTATTCAAGTTTAAAATATTGTTTCTCTAATCAATCCTTCACATTTTATTCTGGTTGTCTTATAGCTTTTAGAACAAATATGTGGCCAAGTAGTTACTGAAGAATGTAGAAGGTCTGGCAGTTTGTGAATTTCAGGGTTGTCATGATACGCCTGCAATTAAGCCACTTGTCATTTCAATCCCAACATTTAATCAGGCTGATTTTGTATGTGTACAAATTACCAAATGCCAATAATTAACATGCTACCATCATCAGTGCTTAAGCCTACATACTGATAACGTTAAGGAAAAGTTCTATTCTGACCTTTACAAAGTCCTTACTACCATCTCAGAAGAAGAAAAGTTCATCTTTCTGGGAGACTTTATGCCAGAGTTGGCCATAACTCCAATGTCTGGAGTGGAACCATTGGGGCAAAAACTGGGTGGGAACGCCAATGCAAGTTGTGTCATTCCCTCCTGAAAGTGTGCTCAGCATGGCATCATTCTAACAAATACCTTGTTCTGCCAGAAAGAGAAATATGAAACCTTAATGATGCATTATAGCTTAATGGTATTATCACTGGACTGTTAAGCTTGACTCCCGGGTGATGTTCTGGGGACCTAGATTCAAGTCCTGCCACAGCAGATGTTGGAATTTGAATTCAATAAAATATCCAGAACTAGGAATCTATTGACCGTGAATCTATTGTTGATTGTTGGTAAAAGTCCATCTGTTTCACTGACCTTTAGGAAGGAAACTGATATCCTACATGTGAATCCAGACTCTCAGCATTGTGGTTGAGTATTAACTGGGATGGAAAATAAATGCTAGCCTTGCCAGCAATGCCCTCATCCTGTGAATGAATTTATTAAAAATTCTAGATCATCTAGTACCTGGTTTAGATCATTGTTCAGGTCAGTGACCTAAGTGACATCTGCATCACTTGATCAACTTGGGAAACTGGTGCCTACTGAACAGATCATGGGCTTGTTTGATCAGTGATGCACATGCAACTAGCAGCAGGATATTGCAAGACCCAGACATTCTAAAGGAAGATCATTGTTTCAACCCTACAGTAGACCAATTACAATCAGGAATTCTGAGTGCACCTCATGATCAATCTGGAAAACTTCCACACACTCAACATAATTTCAGTCCAGTGGGATCAAATAAAGTCAACAGTATTAGACTCCTGTGCCCAGACCACTGGGTTTGAGCATGGTTGTCACAGAACTAGTTCAATGGTAACCAAGCAAAAATATATAACCACGTGGATCAAAAATGAGCAGCCTTCATTGTCTGCAGAACAACCCACAGTCACGAAGAGATGTTGAACAGCAAATTACTTATTGGGGAGACCAAATGAGTTTCTGAAAGCTGCTGTGCTGTTGTCAAAGTCTGTCGGATTCCCAACCATCTTTGAGAGAATGGTCCTAGGGAGGGGTCACTGGACCAAAAAATTAACTCTGATTTGTCTTTACTGACGCTGCCAGAGCTGCTGAGCGTTTCCAGAAACTTCTGTTTTTGTTTTTGATTTGCAGCATCTGCAATTCTTTCAGTTTTCATTTTAAGGGAATGGTACTTGACATCTTGACTTGACCTTGATTTTTAATGCCCATTCCTTGTCAGAAAAAAAATCACCATGAAGAAGTGGATGCTTCTGAGGGCAAGATTATTTGGATTTGTTCTTGGGATGTGGATGTTGCCGGCTAGGCCAGCAATTATTTGCCATCCCCAATTGCAGCCAAGAGTCAGCCACCTCATTGCTGTGGATCACGTGAAGACCACACACAGGTAAGGATGGCAGATTTGCTTCCCTAAAGGATATTAATGAATCAGATGGGTTTTTCCAACAATCAATGGTAGGAGTTTTTATTACTCCTAGGTTTTTGTTGAATTCAAATGTCACCTTCTGCCATGGTGGCATTTGAACCCATGTCCCCAGAACATTAACCTGGGTTTCTGGATTACTGATTCAGGGACATTTCCCCATGTGCTATCGCTTCCCCATGGTGGGCGATTAATTAAGCCTCAAGTGATCCTTACATTTGGAGAATAAATGTAAAAAAAGCCTCTGTCTCTTTGGGGCATTGCCAGAACGTGGATGCGGACAAGACACAACTTTGCCAAGTTACAGAGAATTAGTGTCCTCTTCATGCTTTGACCCTTTTGCAAGCAGATAGAGAGAGCAACATTTTAGCACTTTACTTTCCTAGCTGCTATACATGTGGTTCAGTTGAATGCAGGAAATTCTATAGCTGTGGCACTTGCTTCAGAGCCAAAAAATTACAGCTGGGCAACGTTACAAGAGAAGGAAAATTCACTACAAATGTTTGTGTGCAGTTTGCCAACTTTTTTTTTAAAAAGGTGTTTGTTTATGAGGGGGGTCACATTCCAAGAACTGTTAATGGAACCATAGCTGAGACTAAGGGAAGCAATTTTAATTGAATTTCAAAAGTTGCAGTGGAACATATTTGAAGGCTTGCGAAAATCCTGTTGAGGTAAACATTTCTTCTGCAGAAATAAAGGATCGTGGCAAACTAGTTAGAATCAGTTGCCTAAATTTCACTTCAAATCTTAACAAGTATACCTTTTCTTAACCTTTTAACAACGCAACAGTAGATTTATATGCAGAAAGCCTGTGAAAGGTGTGTAGCCTGAGCATAAAGCTACAGTGATGAAGGCTTTTTTTAGGTTAAAGCATTTTAAATAAATGCGATACATTATGCTGTCGACTGCGTAGAGGTACGTGAGTTAAGGGCAGGCATTGGCCAATTGGTCTCTTGAGCCTGTTCTACCCTTTGATAAGATCATGGTTTATCCAGTTATACTGTCTACTCTATTCTCCTATCTACCTCCGTACCATTTGACCTTCAATCAAACTCTGTCTTGAAAACATTCAAGGACCCTGCTTTCACCACTCCCTGGGGAAGAGCATTCCACAGATTTGAGGAGAGGTTTTCTCCTATTGCCGCCTTAAATAGGAGACCCATTACTTTTAAACTATCCCCTAGTTCTAGTCTCTTCCACAAGAGGAAACATCCATTCAGCATGTGATCTGTCAAGTCCCCTCACTATTGCATGTTTTGATGACATCACCTCTCTCGGTCTTGAGGCTCCAATGAATACAAGCCCATGGTTGTCTCATAAAAATACCCCTTCTTCCCAGGAAACTATTGAGCAAATCTGCTCTGAATTGTTTCTAATGCAATTATACCCTCTTCTAAATTAAGAGAACAAAACAGTGCATAGTACTGCAGATTTGGTCTCACCAATGTCCCATATAACTGAAACAAAACTTTCCTACTTTTGGATTCCATTCCCCTCGTATTAAATAACAATATTTCATGTGCCTTTCTGATCACTTGTTGTACCTGCATCCTTACTGTTGAGTAATATGCAGCTTTTTCATACTTTCTGCCAGTGGACAAATTGACATTTTCCCACATTTTCCCATCATCTGCCAGATTTTCTTGCCCATTAATTTATTCTTAATGTCTTCACAACTTATTATGCTACCTATCTCTTTGTTAGAAGCAAATTTAACAGCCATGCCTTGAATGCCTTCATCCAAGTCATTGGTAAAAAGTAAATAGTCGAGGCCTCCGCATTGATCCCTGCAGCACTTCACTTGCCAGCTTAAAGATGATCCGTTTTATGCCTATTCTGTTTCCTATTAGCTAACCACTCCTGTTTTAATGCTAACATGTTACTTCCTGCACCGTGGGCTCTTGCTGTGTGTGGGAATCTTTAATGTGGCATTTTGTCAAATGTCATCCGGAAATCCTCGTACACCATATCCACGAGTTTCCCTTTATCTGTGTTAGCCGTTACCTGCTCATAGGACTCAGAAATTAAACAAAATGTAATTTCCTTTTCAGAAAACCAGGTAAGATTGAAGGGGCAGCACCCAACTTGCATACAGCCCACCTCCACTGGAAATATTCGGGCAAGTTATAGGTGCCAAAGCTGTTCCCAAATAATGATGCAAATCAGTTTTTTGATCTGCTGGTCTCAAATGCCAATGATAGAAGCAAACACTTACAATTCTGAAAATACTCAGGCACAGCTTGGTTTATAATGTATATATGGTGTGTTCCATGGGAGACTTCACACTTAAGGGAGGGACTAGAGACTTGGGCTCTGGACTCATGAATTGCTTGAGTGTGCACTGGACAATGCACTAGCAGGCTTTTTCTTGTACTGAAAGCAAACATGACAGGTCGAATTGAATTTGTGATCGCTGTTTCCTCACCATCCTTCCTCTTTATGGCGTACAGAGAGCATGGTGTAGCTATTTACACAGATCTTTGCCTTTTATTTGAGGGAGGCAGCTAGTTTTAATTTCTACCTCCAAAAACAGTGGTAATTATTTCAGTCAACCTGTTCAGACATGCTGTGACACATGCCCAGAGCAGATGGGACTTGAACCTGGACCTTCTGTCCCAGAGGTAGTAACTGCTAGTTTGCCACAAGACCCTCTGAATGAAACAGTCGGGTCATGTCAGAACTGAAACATTCCACTTACCAACCAGTCATGGGCTAGTTAATCAGAGATAATGGAAACTGCAGATGCTGGAGAATCCAAGATAACAATTTGTGAAGCTGGATGAACACAGCAGGCCAAGCAGCATCTCAGGAGCACAAAAGCTGATGTTTCGGGCCTAGACCCTTCATCAGAAAGGGGGATGGGGAGAATAGGAAGAGAAGGGGAGGCGGACCGAAGATGGATAAAGGAGAAGATAGGCGGAGAGGAGAGTATAGGTGGGGAGGGGATAGGTCAGCCCGGGGAGGACGGACAGGTCAAGGAGGCGGGATGAGGTTAGTAGGTGGGAAATGGAGGTGCGGCTTGATGTGGGAGGAGGGGATAGGTGAGAGAAAGGAACAGGTTAGGGAGGCGGGGACAAGCTGGGCTGGTTTTGGGATGCAGTCACGAACCATTTTAACTCTCCTTCCCATTCCTTAGACGACATGTCCATCCTGGGCCTCCTGCAGTGCCACATTGATGCCACCTGAAGGTTGCAGGAACAGCAACTCATATTCCGCTTGGGAACCCTGCAGCCCAATGGTATCAATGTGGACTTCACAAGCTTCAAAATCTCCCCTTCCCCCACTGCATCCCAAAACCAGCCCAGCTCGTTTTCATCCCCCCACCTCCAACGCATCCCAAAACCAGCCCAGCTCGACCCAAGGAAACCTATACAGATAAATAGAAAGCGGGACATAACACCAGCGCTTCATCAGAGGCTCACTGATGATGTTACCCAGAATGGTGACGAAACGTCTGAAAACTAACCTTCCAGCTCAGCGAGCAAACTCACATCCAGAAACCATTGATATAGACAGGGACATGCCCCCCTCCTTGTTTTGTGAAGTTCTACCCTACAGTTTCTTGCCGTGTTTAATCTACTTAATGTTTTGTAGGTCTTTTGCTATGCGCCCCAAGTGACTTTTATTTTATATTCAGTGTGGCCTCTATTCTTTTCTTGGATTAATTCTCCATGGTTAGAGCTGATTTTCCAGCCACTCGTCCCCAAACACCCACAGTTTTTCGCCCTTCCTCACCTATGATTATCTTGATCAGCCTGTTCTGGCATGTTATGATAGACCTCTAGCACAAGGGGTCTTGAACCTAGACCTCCTGCCTCCTATTTACTAACCAACCTGTTCAGAGATATTATTGTACACTTTTGGAGCAAGTGGGACTTGAACTACTGCTCTCTCTTAATTTGCAGCACCGATCTGTAAGCGACAGGCCCCTGCTTGTACTTAACTACAATTTGCTTGTCTTCATCTGTGCCGTCTTCTGGTGTAGTGGTAGTGTCCTGGGTTCAAGTCCCACCATCTCCAGAGGTGTGCAATAATGTCTTTGAAAAGGTTTATTAGAAAAATAGATTAATTTTTTTTTGTCTTCATCTGCCCGAACCAAATGGGATGAAATTAGAACTTCCCTGCCCTGGTTTCTGCCAGGCTGACAGCTGTTACAATAAGACTTACCACTGTGTCTCCAGTCTTGTCAACTGTAACTGTACATTGCAGGTGGCAAGGAGACCCATTTGAAACCACACCATTTAAATGCCCCAGTCAGACTCTTGTCATATACAAGGACCAATTGCAGTATTAACCTGATCCACGAGCAAAAGAGTAGTACTGGCTTCCCCACCAGATTTGAACATATTGGGAACTCCATCTGGGACCAGAAAAGCTGAGAAAGAAAATGTAAAAACGTTTTGTTAAATAGTTTCCTTGTGTGGATCTTGAACAGGATAATTCCCTACCCTGACCAACTGCTATTGATGTCATAGCATTCCCAGGCCCCAACTCCTGGTCACTTTCCCCAGTGCCAGGGACAGTTCCTGGCAAAGCCTTCCTGACCAATTTCACTGGCCAGGAAGCTGTTTCCCACTGATGTCCAGGTCATTTTGATTGGGAAGCCAGTGGCGTGTTTACAAGGCTCTCAGATTAAAATCATCTGGACCTCTGTTCTGCTTCCCTGGATAGCCACTGGGCTGTATTCCCAATCAGGATGTAAAGTCAAACTGTGAGTGTGTGTGAGAAGGGCATTGTGGTGGAGCTTGTGTGGAAGGTAGACCCTGGCCTCCAACCTCAGCAGTTGGTCTGTAAATTCTGTGTAATGTGACCAGTTGGCACGCACATGCATTTCTCATTGAGCTTATTTGGATAACAGCCATACATTGTGGAACAATGACTGATTTTCTTCCCACTCCCTCCCCAACTACTAACACCAGCACCACTCCATAATGCCAGCGATGTTGGAGCCTGAGCTGGTATCCCAGCATGGAATCAGCTCCTTCAGTGACGATGGGAATCACACCTGTATTCATTCCCGATATGGCTTTGTGCCACACCACGCAGTGCCCTTACCCATGCACCATCTGGAAAGCTCTCTATTTTTAATGGTGAGATACAAGAGCAAAATCTGTTGTGCAGTGGCATGCACTGCTGACTCTCTACATGCAGACATGCAGAGTTACTTCACAAAGCAGCTGCTTTAGTGCTGATTGAACATTGGCCAGTCATGCCCGTTCTCAATTGTTTTTTGTCACAGTTTTAGCGCGGGACTACACTTTGTAAACAATTCTGTAGCCTGTGATGGCAATCCAATTCCACCCAGGCTACAGTGCTTCTAAACTGTGGATGTGAAATAGGCTTTGGTAGTTCTCAAAATCCTGATGTAGGTGGCTCAGAAGAAGCTACAGTTGATGTTGTTCTGCAGAATACAAAAGGGAGCCTGTTAAATTGCAAAATTAAGGTCAAAATCAAAGTTTATGTGACACTTAGAACAAGCCACACTTTCTTTTAGTTTTTAAAATAGATTTAACAAAAGATCCTTTTGATAACAAAGCACTTGCAGAGTAAAATACCCACTGTTATGGGTAAACTGCATAAACTGTTGTAATGTAGAATCCAAATAAATGCACGAGTGGTTTGCCAAAAATATTAAATGTTCGGATCAAACTTCTGAGATACACATGAAAAAAATTTACTAATTTACAATATGCTGCACCTGTGCCCTTTCTCCTCATTATAGGTTTGCAAAAGCAAAGACCCAGAGCTTGAGTCACCATTAAAATATCAAATACTAACTTATAAAACAATACAGCTTATTACAGACATGTTTGTAGGAGCTAGAGGGGGTACTCAGTTTGTTGCATTCATTCAGTCTGCTGTCTAACTTATTGTATGAGTTAGCAGCCAGTGTTCAATCTTAGCTAGAAACCCCTGCATGCATTTGTCTCTTAAGCAAAGTTTTTTGTAACCAATATGACTTTCCCCATGTGAGAAGTGTGACATGTGGAGGCATTTGTAGCCAATAATAAATGCCTATGACCACAAAAATCTTATTTCTAGCAGTAAAACATGCCACTAGCTCTTGACAGCATCTGGTCTGAGAAATGTCTACGTTATTGCTGATGAGAAAATGAGCCATCTGCCACTGCTCCTACTTGTTTTCGATCAAGGCCCAGGAGATGATACTGTGTGCTTTTTCGAATGATTGTGCCAACTAGATTTCACCTTTAATTGCACCCTTGATTGAACCAATTCAGTCGCTCTTTGTGATGGGCCTCGCGATTCTTCGAGCATTCTTCACTTCTCATAACAACTATCAACAGGGGATGGGGGTTGGGCTGGGATGGAGCCTATCCTCCATCTCACAAGCTGTTTCCTGTCAATCAGCTCTGAACAATGCCGATGTAGGCTGTCTGCCTCATCCATTTCATATGACTGTAAAGCAATTGTGAAGTGGGAGAAGCAGTAATGTTTTCAAACGTTAAGAAAAATCTGTCCACTAAAATTTGCATGAAAGCATTTAGTTCAATAGTTTAATATGTTACTTTTCCATGTCTTTTAAAAGCAAGCTTGAGAACTGATGGTACATCCCACAGAAAATCAAAAACAGCTTGTCTTGCGAAAAAGCCCTTTAGTTTGTGCATAGTCGGGAGAATATCAGCAAGCTACGTGAAGTCAATCAAACTAATGTTGAGTAGTTTAAATGCTTTAAAGTCATGTCATTGGTACTGGGATGCTTGAATTTGGGGAGTTGCTGAGGCTGACCTAAATGACCTTTACTCTTCTATAAAACAAAGAATTGCAGATACTGGAGATCTGAAGCAAGCAGAGAGTGCTGGAGAAACTCAGCAGCCCTGGCAGCATCTGTTGAGAGAGAAACATTTCAATAATGAACGTTTTGAGCCCAGTGACCCTTCGAAATGGCACTGGACTGGAAACATTAACTCTTGTTTCTCGAGTGCTTTCTGTTTTTGTTTGTTTCAGTCCTTTACCCTTATGTGGGCATTTAAAGTAATGGGTAGACTCAAACTTTTTTTTAACAAGAGGGCTAAGAATTGTCCTTCGGCTCTTTTGTTGTTCCTTTGCTTGTCAATGATTCTTGAATGTCCATGGCATAGACTGTCTTTTCAACTACTTCAGTTTCAGATATAATCTTCATTAATTGTATGAAATATGAGCCATAAATTAGATTTTTTTTCTATTATAAAAAGCTACTTGTAGACTGATTGGGACATATAAACATCTGATTCTCTTTGTTGGATGGTTACTGTTGTGGATTAGCTGCTCTGCTCATAATTATTCAGTCATGAGTTCATGCTGTTGGGAGGAACCCTTCTCCAAAAGCTGTCATGAGCCATTTTATCTTTAGCAACACTGTTAAAGCTGCACCCAAACTGGAGATGCCCACAGACTGCTAACTCCATCTCAGAACTGAAGCAATTTCTATACAGCCAGTAACATTTTTACTGGCTGGGTGTGTTGAGCTGGGACAGTTCCCAGTGCCGTAATGTCAACCTAGAGAAAAACGCCCGGAAGGTCAAATTTCAGCCTCTGGAACCATTTTCATGATGCTGGAGAGACCCCATGTTCTTAAAGAAAAGCTGCCACGTTATGACAAAAATATAGACCTTTTTGAGTCTTTTTGAAGCGTTCAGACAAAGAAGCACTCATTAGTGTGTTATAGAATTGAAAAACTGAGCAATACACAAGAGGAGAGGATTTTGTTTGTTTTGTATTTGTCAGAAAATTCTGACCTTCTGTAAGTGCTTCTCATATGGGTGGAGGAAATGTTTGGTAGCTGAGCCGTACCTGGTATGTTGAATGCAAGGGCTCGCTCAACTCCCTTTCAATAATTACAATATATAAAACTAGCAGTTTAACATAGATAAATGTTGCCAGTCTTCTTGCTTAATACATGAGCTTTAAATCTTTAGCCTTACATTTGTGAAATTTAATCTTTGTTCAAACGAAAAACTGATAAAGTTGAGTGTTTTGTGGTTGAAGCACACTACATAGCTAAAGGCAGTTTTACAAACCTCTCAACGTGGAATGAATAACTGTGGAAGGCAATCCTTGAAATTGAAACAAGTCTGTAAAGATAGAACAACAGGTTAAATTTTCAAGTAAGGTCATTCACACGCAGAGTTCTGTTTACAATTTCTATTTACTTTTGTGTACAGTTTTGAGGTACTTTCTGTAAAAAGATTGAATTTTGCAACGTGATTTTTTGAGGATGGAGTGCAGTCAGTTCAGTCTTGGCTTTGAGTAAGAACTTCCTTTTATCAACCATGGAACAATACAGCATAGGAACAGGCCCTTGTGACCCACCATCTTTGTGCTGACCATGATGCCATTCTGAACTAATCCCATCTACCTGCACATAGCCCATTTCTTTCTATTCCCTGCCTATTCATAGAACATAGAACAGTACAGCACAGAACAGGCCCTTCAGCCCACAATGTTGTGCCGACCATTGATCCTCATGTATGCACCCTCAAATTTCTGTGACCATATGCATGTCCAGCAGTCTCTTAAATGACCCCAATGACCTTGCTTCCACAACTGCTGCTGGCAACGCATTCCATGCTCTCACAACTCTCTGTGTAAAGAACCCGCCTCTGACATCCCCTCTATACTTTCCACCAACCAGCTTAAAACTATGAACCCTCGTGCTAGCCATTTCTGCCCTGGGAAAATAGTCTCTGGCTATCAACTCTATCTATGCCTCTCATTATCTTGTATACCTCAATTAGGTCCCCTCTCCTCCTCCTTTTCTCCAATGAAAAGAGACCGAGCTCAGTCAACCTCTCTTCATAAGATAAGCCCTCCAGTCCAGGCAGCATCCTGGTAAACCTCCTCTGAACCCTCTCCTAAGCAACCACATCTTTCCTATAATACGGTGACCAGAACTGGACGCAGTATTCCAAGTGCGGTCTAACCAAAGTTTTATAGAGCTGCAACAAGATCTCACGACTCTTGAACTGAATCCCCCTGTTAATGAAAGCCGAAACATCATATGCTTTCTTAACAACCCTGTCCACTTGGGTGGCCATTTTAAGGGATCTATGTATCTGCACACCAAGATCCCTCTGTTCCTCCGCACTGCCAAGAATCCTATCCTTGATCCTGTACTCGGCTTTCAAATTCGACCTTCCAAAATGCATCACCTCGCATTTATCCACGTTGAACTCCATCTGCCACCTCTCAGCCCATCTCTGCATCCTGTCAATGTCCCGCTGCAGCCTACAACAGCCCTCTATACTGTCAACGACACCTCCGACCTTTGTGTCGTCTGCAAACTTGCTGACCCATCCTTCAATCCCCTCATCCAAGTCATTAATAAAAATTACAAACAGTAGAGGCCCAAGGACAGAGCCCTGTGGAACCCCACTCACCACTGACTTCCAGGCAGAATATTTTCCTTCTACTACCACTCGCTGTCTTCTGTTGGCCAGCCAATTCTGTATCCAAGCAGCTAAGTTCCCCTGTATCCCATTCCTCCTGACCTTCTGAATGAGCCTACCATGGGGAACCTTATCAAATGCCTTACTGAAGTCCATATACACCACATCCACAGCTCAACCCTCATCAACTTTTCTAGTCACATCCTCAAAAAACTCGATAAGGTTTGTGAGGCATGACCTACCCCTCACAAAGCCGTGTTGACTGTATTTGATCAAGCCATGCTCTTCCAGATGGTCATAAATCCTATCCCTCAGAATCCTTTCTAACACCTTGCAGACGACAGACGTGAGACTTACTGGTCTGTAATTGCCGGGGATTTCCCTATTTCCTTTCTTGAAGAGAGGAATTACATTTGCCTCTCTCCAGTCCTCAGGTACGACTCCAGTGGAGAGCGAGGATGCAAAGATTTTCGCAAGTGGCGAAGCAATTTCATTTCTCGCTTCCCAAAGCAGCCGAGGACAAATCTGGTCCGGGCCTGGCGACTTGTCAATCTTAATGTTTGACAAAATTTTCAGCACGTCAGCTTCCTCTATCTCTATCCATTCCAGCATGCACACCTGCTCTTCAAAGGTTTCATTCACTACAAAGTTCGTTTCTTTCGTAAAGACAGAAGCAAAAAACTCATTTAGGGCTTCCCCTACCTCCTCAGACTCCACACACAAGTTTCCTATGCTATCCCTGATCAGCCCTACTCTTTCTTTGACCATTCTCTTATTCCTCACATAAGTGTAAAATGCCTTTGTGTTCTCCCTAATTCGTTCTGCCGAGCCTTTCTCGTGCCCCCTCCTGGCTCTCCTCAGACCATTTTTGAGCTCCTTCCTTGCCTGCGTGTAATCCTCTCTAGCTGAACTTGACCCTAGCTTCCTCCACCTTATGTAAGCTACCTTCTTCCTTTTGACGAGAAGCTCCACCGCTCTCGTCATCCAAGGTTCCTTAATCTTACCCCTTCTTGCCTGTCTCAGAGGGACATATTTACTCATCACTCGCAACAACTGTTCCTTAAACAGTCTCCACATGTCTATAGTTCCCTTACCATGGAACAATTGCTCCCAGTCCATGCTTCCTAACTCATGTCTAATCGCGTCATAGTTTCCTCTTCCCCAATTAAATATCCTCCCATTTTGCCTAATCCTCTCCTTCTCCATAGCTATGTAGAATGTGAGGCAGTTATGGTCACTATCACCAAAATGCTCTCCCACCACAAGATCTGATACCTGCCCCGGCTCGTTTCTGAGCACCAAGTCTAGAATGGCCTCTCCCCTCGTCGGCCTGTCAACGTACTGCGTTAGGAAACCCTCCTGAACACACCTTACAAAAACAGCTCCATTCAAATCTTCTGCTCGAAGCAGGTTCCAATCAATATTAGGAAAGTTAAAGTCACCCATTACAACAACCCTACTGCATCCACACTTTTCCAAAATCTGCCGACCTATGCTTTCTTCAATCTCCCTGCTGCTATTGGGGGGCCTGTAGTAAACCCCTAACGAGGTGACTACTCCCTTGCTGTTCCTAATTTCCACCCATACTGACTCAGTAGGCAGATCTTCCTCGACAATGGAAGCTTCTGTAGCTGTGATACCCTCTCTGATTAGTAGTGCTACACCCCCTCCTCTTTTTCCCCCCCCCCCTCCCTATTCTTTTTAAATGTTCTAAACCCTGGAACATCCAGCAACCATTCCTGCCCATGAGAAACCCATGTCTCTGTAATGGCCACAACATCATAGCACCAGGTACTGATCCATGCTCTAAGTTCATCACTTTTATTCCTGATACTCCTTGCATTAAAGCAAACACACTTTAACCGATCCCTTGGTTCATGTCTGTCTAAATGCCTCTTAAACATTGCTATCATATCAGCTTCTACCGCCTCCCCTGGCAGTGCATTCCAGGCACCTACTACCCTCTGCAAAAATAAACTTGCTTTGCACATCTCCTTTAAACTTTTCCCTCTAACCTTAAACCTTATGGCCTCTAGTATTTGATATTTCCGCCCTGGGGGAAAAAGGATTCCAACTATTCACACCTGTCATAATTTTATATACTGCCATCAGGTCACCCCTTGGGACAGCCTGCAACACTCTCATGATAACAATCCCAGTTTGTCCAATCTCTCCTTCTGCCTAACGCACTCCAATTCAGGCAACATCCCTGTAAATGTTTTTTTTCATGAGGGCATCATTTGTTGCCCATCATAGGCAGCATTTGTTGCCCATCCCTGATTGCCCCAGAGAGCAGTTAAGAGGCAACCACATTCCTGTGGGTCTGGAGTGACACGTAGGCCAGACCAGGTAAGGATGGCCGTTTCCTTCCCTAAAGGGCATTCCCTAAAGCAGATGGTGTTTTCCAACAATTGGTAATGGATTCATTCCAGACTCTTAATTCCAGATATTTATTGAATTCAAATTCAATCTGCCATGGCAGGATTCAAACCTGGGTCCCCAGGACATTATCTGGGCCTCTGGATTAACAGTCCAGCGATAATACCACTAGTCCATCACTTCTTTGCATTCTCTCCTAAGCCTCCACATCCTTCTTATCATGTGGCAATCAGAACTGAACACAATAGTCTACATGTGACCTAGCTGAAGTTTTATACAGTTGCAGCATGACTTACCAGCTTTCACAGCCAGTGCCCCAACCACTGAAGGCAAGCATGCCTGATGCTTTCTTTACCAGCTTATCCACTTGTGTTGTCGCTTTCAGGGAACAAGATAATTTGCTTCATGCTGAAGCATCAGTGAATGTTCTCGTATGGTACAGCTTAGACATGAATATCTTTAGCACCCTTTTGTGATTTCTTGAGTCTGGGTTTCACATAGTGGACAGAATTTAATGGAGCTATCAAGAATAGGAAAGAATCTGGGTAGGGTGACTTAATCAGGCTGGAGCTGACATTCCATGTTGAGTTTAAGGGATTAAATCATCAGCATTTCAGCAGGGCTTTAGGATAACACCATTTAGTTGTGGGAATCCCTTTTTCCCTTAAGTTTGCTTGCCCTGAATACTCATTAAATCACAACTTCTCCAAATTAAGTCAGATGGTGGAGATTAAGTCAACAGTGAGTGGGAAACTCATGCCCCCAATTAATGAAAAGTTAAATGTGGTGTGCACCAGACAAGGTAATCCAATCAGATCGAAGGTTAGCAGTTGTCTTTGCTGAATGTGGAGGAAAAGGGGAGAGGAGAAGGAGAATGCTTTCAGACCAGACCCAAGGTGAAGATCACAATGGATCCAAGACCCAGGGAAGGAAAGGCATCTGTGGGGAGCTTTGGCCACCTTGGGGGGTGGTATCCTGATTAACAAAGAACACTCCCCACCACCCCACCCCAACCCAAGCAGGCACCTATCTTCCTCACTGCCATTTGAAATACCAATCGTATTATGGTGGGACAGGTTGATCAATGTTTTATCAAGCTCAATTGATGCTTAATTCTTCAGTTATGTATGATGGTGAGCAAAGGGGTCTTGTGATGCAGTGGTACTGTCTCTGGGCCAGAAGGTCGGAGTTCAAGTCCCACCTGTCACAGAAGTGGCACGGTGGCTCAGTGGTTAGCACTGCTGCTTTACAGCACCAGGGACCCGGGTTCGAGTCCTCCCTCGGGCGACTGTCTGTGTGGACGTTCTCCCCGTGTCTGCGTGAGTTTACTCTGGGTGCTCTGTTTTCCTCCCACAGTCCAGAGATGTGCAGGCTAGGTGGATTGGCCAGGCTAAATTACACATAGTGGGCAGGGATGTGTAGGTTGGGTAGGTTAGCCATGGGCATTGCAGGGCACAAAGATGGGGGATGGGGTGTCTGGGTGGGATGGTATTCAGAGGGTCGGTGTGGACTCACGGGCCAAGTGGTCTACTTCCACACTGTGGAAAGGATTCTATGTTTTAAGTGTGTCAAAACAGGTTATTTTAAAAATCTCTGGTGGACAGTAGCTGATTTTTGGCAACTGCCCAGCCTCCATGTTATGGGGATGGTTGGGGAGGTGGTGAGTTGTGGACCCATTCTTATTTTGTGTGCCTTTTCCACTGCAGAAAATGCACTTGGCTAGGGCATGTTATTCCCAGCGCTATGTTTTGTCATCCCCTGCTAAGTGCCTGTATGATCATGAATTGTATGAGGGGACAGAGCTGAGCCTGGCTTTGCTTCTTTTTTTTTCCTCTTTCCTCACCCGTTCCCACGCTGTAACAACCTGCCAACATTTTTAAAATTCTTTTGATGGTATTTGACCATCCCTGGCAAAGCCACATGGGAAGGGTACTGGGTAACATGTGCTGCCTGTGGAATTGTAAACCAAATTGAAAACCCTTGGTCTGCAGAGGAAGGCAAGCAAAAATAATTTCTCCCAATCTTGTGTAACTCACTCTTTTCTTCCCCCCACCTTTGTAAAAGCTTGCAGATTGGCAGTGTGCTTCCAGTTCTTCTCCCACAACCTCTTCTATCCCTGGAGAACAGCAACAGCAGCATTTAAATTTGTTCTTTTTTTAAAAAAAGAGGTTTGAGATCCTGAGATTTTTTTAAAAAATAAGTATCACCATGAGAGCCTTTTCTTTCCGCTTATATTTCCAAGCAATTACAAAAAAAAGTGATGCTTTTATCTTTCAATATTTTTTGCCAAGTTGTGGGTTTTAGGAGTAGTATTTTTGTACATACTATTAACCTTGGGGGAGAAGGTTTGCTCAGCGCAATAGCATGTTAGAGCTAAATTATCACCAGTTGATATTATGCTTGTTTTGATTAAATGCTTTCAGCCATCCCTTGAATCTGTCGCTGTGTGGTCAGTATTCTCTCCAAAGCATTTTCACCTTCAAGCCTGTCAGCACTGATGTTTTTTGAATAAGAGTTGTTTGAGCTGTCTCAGTTGATCACTGTAATATATGGTGTTGAAGCCCTAACAGCGTTTTTACAGAGACTATCAGACAAGCCAATGAAGTTCTCATTGACGTTCCAAGATTAAAGCCTAATGGTATGATTTGGACCTATGTCAGTTGATTTCGCAATGAGCAATTGTCTGTGCTGTCTCGTGCCAGCTTCAGCAGAAGCACTGAGCAAGAAGAAGAAGCAAGTCCACAGGAAGATGGAAAAAGTTGCTTTATTTTATTCATTTATTTAAACATTTCTTTGCAGTGCCCACACCAGGAAACCTCAGCTCCTGGGCTTTCAACCCCCTGCCCCAGTGAGTGCCTCACCACTTACCTGATTGCTGGGGTCTGTACCTGGCTGCATCCTCCTGAGGCATTCACCAAACCCTTGGCTTCTTGCCTGATGCTATCGAGGCTGGGCTCACCGTCGAAGTTAGGCTAAGCACATTTAAATAAAGTCCCAAAGTTAGAATGGCAAGAGACTTGCACCCACAGCCTGGCCAAATTACCTCTGCTTCCACGGGGTATAATCTCTTCTCTGTTAAAACTAGGAATGTTTTTGATGCTGTAAATGCTCTGAGTTAGCTGATCTCGCCCACAGCAAGAACTGCAATTGGCTTCCCCAATCCTTGTGAAAAGCTTGTATGTGTGTGTGGATGTCTGTTGAACAGATGACGGGGCTCTTTAATGATGACACACCCAGCTGAATAGCCTGCCTGCAGGATCTGCCTGGGATCCCATGAAGAAGACCACATAGGTGCATAATCAAAGGTAGCAAATATATGTGAAACATAAGCCCACTAGAGCTTGAACAGAGGTTGTAGAGAGAAATTGATTTGAAAATAGTGGAATTAAGTCAATTGCCTGGAAAAGTTATGCACTTCGACTTCAGAGTTTAAAAGTTTGGCTGGTTATCAGTTTCAATTATAGTGTAGCAGAATGCAAGTTGTGCGAAGTCACCTCTTCTTCAAACTTCTAACACTAAGCTGGTGATTTCTGAGAACTTAGAGCATTTTATCCACTGTTGATGTACCACACCCTACAACCCAACGTAAAATCAAACTTGTAGCCGCAGGGTGTATAGCCTTTCTAATTATTTTCTTCTTCTATAAAATGTCCCATTCACCGCTGTTCATGTAAATTGAAAGATCATCTTGGTGAGAAGTATTTGGCTCCCAATCCTTTGCTTTTTACAGAAAATTATTCTTTCCATCTGTTTTCAGACAGAAATCGTGTGCATGTTCTTGGAAAACTGCAAGGCCCGTTCGGTGCTACAAACAGCCGCTTGCCTTTTCAAGTTTCCCACGTCTGGCTTGACTTTCCCTCATGCTCGTGACTGCTGTTTGGTTTTGGTATTTCAGTTCAGAACCCTTTTATTTAATGGCCCCACCCTTGGACTGATTCAGACCAACTCTTGTCATTTTTTCCAGTTTCCCACTAATAAAATCTTGCAATTGTACTTTACTGGAATGACGTTTACACTGCCTTGAGCTGCCTACAGTGGCCGGCAGCTGTGAGAGACTGGGGCTCTCCGATTTGGCAACAGAGAAATTCTTCAGCACTGTGCCAACAGTTTTTAACTCTTTCCTTTTTAAAAGCAACACTGAGCATATGTTAAAAGGAAGCCTTCTTTAAATCAACCAGACTAGTAAAAGTGAAACTATGAATGATTCACTTCTTAAATTTGTATAGGTTTGATTAATTTACTTACCTCCTGGCCAGCATCCCATCTTCACCGGTGTCACCCTTGCTGATCCACATTGGCTTCCAGTCACCCCATGCCTCCAGTTTACAATGTTCATCTTCTTCATATTTTAAATCCCCTCCAATTTCTGAACACTCCTCCACCCTTTCGACCCTTTCTCCACGCTCCCCATCTATTTGGCTCTGGCCTCTTCTGTTATCTTCTCATTTTGCCTCCGTATTGGCAGCTGTGCCTTCAACTGGCTACCTTCTACTAATTGGAATCCCCTGTCTCACATTTTCCTTGGAACATTTTACAGAATATGTTTAAATGGTGTTGCATAGTGGAGGGCATCCCAAAGTTCAATTCAAATATTTATCTAGTGGCATACTACTGGTCAAAATCCTATATAAACCTAAACCATCCTGATCAAAGGATGATCACCAATGTACCTGAGTTAGCTCACTTCAAACATTGCAGCAATTGGGACTCTTCAGTTGGTCCCTGCTCCTGGGCTAAGAAATGACAAATCAGGAATTTAGTTCTATATAACAAAGTGTGGAGCTGGATGAACACAGTAGGCCAAGCAGCATCTTGGGAGCTCCTAAGATGCTGCTTGGCCTACTGTGTTCATCCAGCTCCACACTTCATTATCTTGGATTTTCCAGCATCTGCAGTTGCCATTATCTCTGATCACAATTTAGTTCTATATGTTGTTCAGGGACCTCTGCCAGAAAGTACATAGCTGTAAGAAATTGAATGAGCTGGTGTTCAATCTCTGCTGTGATGCCTCCACTGTGGAACTGCTAAGGAATTTTCACCACCTAAGCTGGCTCATTAAAAATGACCAGCAGACGAAGGGACCAGCGGATAGGCCATCTCTCTGAAACCATAATGGGAATCTACATTTCCAGGAAAGCAGGCAAGAAAATTTGGACTTTGAAGGTAAAGCCAATAACGTACTCAAGTGGTTAGCAGGACCACTCTCTTGTTACCCTGGATGATCCAGTATTTAAAGCCATTCCTGTAAACCAAGCTATTAGAATTATTAATTCAAATTAGAATGAATTACAGTCAGGCATCCAACGGTTTGTAAATGTATAATGTTAAGGATTCACCTGTGAGCATTGTTTGTGCAATGATCCTTGTGGCCAGTGCAACATGCTCAGCCAGCTGGGATGACAGCAATGCGTTAGCGAGTGGTTAAAGAGCTTATTCTGGTTTTGTTTTCAAATCCCACTTGTGTTGAGATCTCGTTTCTATATTGTTACATAGAGTGGAAGCACCTTGTTGCATCTCAGATTCACAGCTAATAAAAGCACTTCAGCCGTTTTGCGCTGGATTTTACAGGATTCTAACGCATCAATTCGGTTTTTGTAGGAACATGGACAAATGTGTACATAGAATGTAGATATCGCTGTTTTTTTTTAACATGGTAGTAATAATTGCCATTTATCAATAACCAAAGCAGTTTGGAGATGAGATTTATTTTCCCTGAGGGCTTCTCATTTGTGGAGTTCCCTTCCCCAGAGAGCAGTGGAGGCTAGGTCATTGAATATTTTAAAGTTGCGTTAGATAGGTTTGTAATTCATTAACAAGGGAGTCAGAGTATAGAGGTTAGAGAGATAAAAGTGTCGCCAAAGCCAGAATTAGATCAGCAGTGATCTTATCAACTGGCAGAGTAGACTCGAGGGGCTGATTGGCCTACTCCTAATTCATATGTATATACTGCAGTTATAGATCCTGGCAATGTATGTGTATTTTCAAACTCTGTCTCAATTTAAGATAACAATGACAACATTTCTTTACAAACTGAATCTTTTCCCCTGTGATTTATGGTGTATTCCAAGCCCTTAATTCAATTACTGTCATGTGTCTCTCAACCAGTAATCTATTAACCTTTTATTAATCTATTAATCTTTTGTGTGTGCATTTCCGTATATGCACAGAATTCCATTTACGTTTCCAGAGTATGCTCTCTGCTGTGTTTGGTGACTGGAAAGCTTAAATGGGAGAGAATAATGTGGGAATTTCAGCTGCTAGTCTGTGTCGCGCTCTTGGGAATCTAGTTGACTGTATAAACAGCTTAATCTTCACTTTGTGTATATTTCCAATATTTTCTGTGTTTGTACAAGATCTGCCACATCTGAAAGAAGGGAGATAAGCTGCTATTTCCCATGAAGATGCTCAGGCTGGAGGAAGGGTCTTTACCTATAACACAAGCCTGTCTTTTCTCTCAGCAGTGTTGGATCAACCTGCTGTGTAATTCCACCATTTCTTAATTTACTTCTTAACTCTGTTGCAAGAGATGTCTGCAGCTGGCATCTAGTTCAGCTGGGATCTTCTTTGGGTACATTACCTCCTGCCAACCCTCCTCCTAACACTAGTCCACAGGACTTCCACGCATTGAGGAGTGATCATTTAACCAGTGAAAGGTATTTGCCAGAGGTGACATGTACTTGAGCAATATGAAGTAGTTTCTTACATATAAGTGAGATGACAGGTTACATTAGTTTAAGACTCGTTAACTACATTAACACGAGGTAAGACGTTAGCTCCTAAGAGATAGCAACTAAATCTATGATACATGACTATAGATTGTGGACCTGACAAACAATTAGCAACAAACTGGGCACCTGACTAGTTCTTCCCAGAGGTGGTCATTTGTACATCAGTGGGCAAAGCTCAGCTTCTGAGTTAACCCTTTTCAGATCAACTGCATTATACAACAGGCTTCAGCATCTGCAGTTTTCACGTCATCTCTCCACCCATAAGTTTCTGCATTTGAGGTTGGTTCTCAAAACCCACAACCCAAGCTACAGATCTGCTTCAAAAGCTTAGAGTTTCTGCTTTCCTATCAACCCCTCGGATATATTATAAACCTTGTAAAGGGCTGTTCGGTGTTAGTTCATTATGGATAAGTCGAGTTACATTAGACCTTACAGCTCAGGAAAAGATCTTTCAGCCAAACAAGTTTGTGGTGCTATTTCTGTTCCTTCACCCATCCCTCACTATCTTTTGCTATCAGCAAAGCATTCTATTCTTTTCAACTCCTGTTAATCTATTCAATGCATGTAAACTCCATCATACTACTGATCGAAACGGATTACCTGATAGTAAGGCAGAAAAATCAAACTAATAAATTTGACCAGTGAGATTAAGACTGGATTTGGGCTTCAGAATTTGTGTAATGTGCCACATCTCTCTGTCCAACAAACCTCAAATCCTATATTGGAGGGCCATGCTGAGATGGAATAAAATAGCGTTCTAAATTTCTGTTACGGACTTCGCTTTGTTAGAAAAATACTTTCATTGATAAAAGCCCATTCAATGCTTTGAAATCACTCCGAGTATGTTGTTCCCTATCAAAGAAAAACTTCATTTATAACCTTGCATCAAAAACAGCTAAATCATTTACAACTGTTTGAAGCTGTCAATCAAAATGTGAATTTGCAGCTCCCCACTGCTGTGATAATGTTAGGTTGTGGAAGCAGTCCAGGAACGCAAAGGCCCTCTGGCTTATTGTCAACAAACAGCAATTGAAATTGAAAAAACCTTGATGTTTTCAACTGAGTGTGACAGCAGGCAGCTTTTAATATTTCAATATTTAAAAGCACAGGATTTAAGTGATTTTAAGGCCTTGACAGTTCTTATCTACCTTTTTTTTATACACAATAACCTCTACTATTAAAGGGTACCTGGATCTCTCCAAAATGGTACCATTGCTCTCGGAAGAACTCCGATCAGTTCAGATCTTTTCCTAAAATGCCTGATGCTTACAAGTTGTGCGACTGCAACTTAGTGAGGTACATTGTATCTGAGTCAAGGTAGCTGCACTACCAAACATGATGCTGCCTCCTTGAATTGTGGATAAGTAAGATGCATCCTGCCTCATTATCCCAGCTTCCTCCAGCAAAAATTATCAGGGCTGAGTTCGGGGGTGGAAATTCTGGAATCTGGGTTCAACCATCATTTTGGCTGAGCAGCAGAGCCCTTCCCACTCTGAAAGTTCTGGCCCAAGTATCCCATGTCTGGTGCTGGGTTTTTCCCTGGCTCTGCCTAGCTGATTTTGGAGCTAGGAAAAATACAGATCCGCATGGTACGCGTTACTAATGTCTGAAAATATTACCGTAATAACCAGCCATTAATGCAGTAGCCGTCATCCCCTTAAAACATGCAAAATTAAGTATTTGATGATGAAATGGACCTAAAGAAGTGTTTTTATATGTTCCATCGATGTTGAACTCTTTGAATTTTTTATTTTTGCAATCTGTCTTGGTGTCCCTCCTTCCTGTACAGATAAATCATATCGGGAGCCACTGAAAATTCTGACTTTAAGTGATTTAGAATTATCCTTCTTGTCTGGTACTCATTATAAACCCTCATCCCTTCCTTGTCCTCTTCCCCACCCCCCCACCCCAAACAGTTTTTAAAAATTCATCTAGTGAATGGCCAGCAATTATTGCCTGTCCCTAGTTGCCCCTTGAGAAGGTGGTGGTGAGCTGCCTTCTCGAGCTGCTGCCGTTCATGTGCTGTGGATTGACCCACAATGCCATTAAGGAGGGAGTCCCAGGATTTGGACTGACCAACACTGAAGAAACGGAAATATATTTCCAAGTCAAGATGGTGAGAGGCTTGGAGGGGAACCGGGAGGGCTGGTGTTCCCATGTATCAGCTGCCCTTGTCTTTCTAGATGGAAGTGGTCGTGTGTTTGGAAGGTGCTGTCTGAGGATCTGTAATGAATTTCTGCAGCGCATCTTGTAGATGGTACACACTGCTACTGAGCGTCGGTGGTGGAGCGAATGGATGTGGTGCCAATCAAGCGGCTGCTTTGTCCTGGATAGTGTCAGGCTTCTTGAGTGTTATTGGGGCTGCACTCATCCAGGCAAGTGAGGAGTATCCCATCACACTCCTGACTTGTGCCCTGTAGATGACGGACAGGCTTTGGGGCATCAGGGGATGAGTTACTCACTGTAGTATTCCTAGCATCTGGCCTGCTCTTGTAGCCACACTGTTTATGTGGCGAGTCCAGTTGAGTTTCAGGTCAATGATAACCCTTAGGATGTTGATAGTGGGGGATTCAGTAATGGTAACACCACTGAATGTCAAGGGGAAATGGTTAGATTGTTTCTTACTCATGATGGTCATTGCCTGGCATTTGTGTGACATGAATGTTAATTGTCACTTGTCAGCTCAAGCCTGGATATTGTACAGATCTTTTTGCATTTGAACATGGATTGTTTCAGTCTCTGAGGAGCCGTGAATGGTGCTAAACATTGTGCAGTCATTGGCAAACATATGCACTTCTGAACTTATAATGGAGGGAAGGTCATTGATGAATCAGCTGAAGATGGTTGGGCTGAGGACACCACCCTGAGGAACTCCTGCAGAGATGTCCTGGAGTTGAGATAACTGACCTCCCACAACCACGACCATCTTCCTATGTGTCAGGTATGATTCCAACCACTGGAGAGTTTGTCACCAGATAGACATTGATTCTGGTTTTGCTAGGGCTCCTTAATGCCACACTCAGCCGAATGCAGCCTTGATATCAAGGGCTGTCACTCTACCCTCACCTCTGGAGTACAGTTCTTGTCCAGATTTGAACGAAGGCTGTAATGAAGTCAGGACCTGTGTGGCCCTGGTGGAACCCAAACCGGGCATCGCTGAGCAGGTGCTGCTTGATAGCACTGTTACTGACACCTTCCATCACTTCACTGATAATCAACAGTAGACTGATGGGACGGTAATTGGCTAGGTTGGATTTGTCCTGCTTTTTGTGTCCAGGACATATTTGGGCAATTTTCCACAATTCCAGGTAGATGCCGGTGTTGTAACTGTACAGGAACAGCTTGGCTAGGGGAACGGCAAGTTCTGGAGCACAAGTCTTCAGTGCTATTGCTGGAATATTGTCAGGGCCTGTAGCCTCCACCCTTTTTTGTTGATATCACATGAAGGGAATCGAACTAGCTGAAGACTGGTATCTGTAATGCCGGGGACCACTGGAGGAGGCCAAGCTGGATCATCCACTTGGCTGAAGATTGCTGTGAAAGCTTTAGCCTCATCTTTTGCACTGAGGTGCTGGGCTCTTCCACCACTGAGGATGGGGATACTTGTGGAGCATTCCTCAGTAACATGAGAAAGAACCCTAGTTTGCTCCAAAATCATCAGTCAGAATTGCGCTAAATTGTTGGACTTAGGAGCCAAAAAAAGTGCAGTTGTGGTGTTAAAAGTTACTGCAAAATCATCACGCAAAATGGTAGGTGCATACTTCGAATCTTTCAAACTTGCTTGAGTCGGGTCCGGTTTGTGGAAAAAAGAATGCCAGTTAATATTCCAAGAAACTGATGATTAATAATGAGCGTTCAATCCCAGGGCATTGGATGGAGGATTAATTGGCACCACAGCACAGCGAGCGAGCACTGTAATTGCTGAGGAACGCATGCTTTGAACTGAATGTTAAGCCATTCAGCTGTCTTTGTGGATAACAAATAATAAGTGCTAGCCTGACATTGGAGCTGATGTTCTCAGAAGGATGTTTCTAATCAGAGGAAACTTGTGATGTTTTTGAATTGACCTACCCCTCTCTTTTTTTTGCATTTTATTTAAAAATTTTAAGCTTTTCCTTGCCCTCACACTGCAATGGGTTGGCTAAATAACATCAACTGGTGTCATGAGCCATGCAGACCATGATGTGCAAGGTGTCATGCCCTTGCAGTGTCTTAAATCAGCCACACGCAAGGGACAGAACAACTTAGAATGTCCCAGGGTCTGCAAAATATATCATGACTACTGCTGGAAAGAGTGCAATTTGGCGGGTGGATGTTGGGTGAGGACATGGTTGAGCTTTAGCAATGACCCTTTGATACTTTTGCTCTTGTTCAACATGCAAAGAATGGACCTTTGGGTACCAAATAACTGTTAGCATCTGTAGAATTACAACACAGCAACACTAGTTGATGTGACTTTTTTTTTAAAAAAGTGACATGTAGCCCCTCTCTCCATACCTCAACACTTTTGAACCTTTAGTCCTGACCCTGTAATTTTTGAATCTGCCCAACAACACTTTGAATTTACATAGCACCCTAAATTTGCTTCACTGTCAAGAATTGGTGAGATGTCCTTGCCTGGAAAGAGTCAACACTTTCACGAAAAGAGTATGAGAACATCAGAGGTGAGGAATTTTAGAATGTAAATGTTAACATATTACAATACATAACTATAGCTGATAGACAATTCATTCTGCTTTAGCTCTGCATTAACTTGGAAGTATACAGCTGAACAAACTTTGTTAAATCCCAAGTCCATGTTTTAAAATAAACGGGAAAAGGTCACTGCTAGTTCTGAGGTGAAGATGCTAAGCATGTTTCACAAGGGGCTTCTGTGACTCTCTTGTGATTTATATTTCATCCATAAAAACAAGTTCAGCAAATCTTCTCTACACTATGTAACAGGCCAAGCAAAATAATAATTTAAGAGCCTAAAATATCTTGCATGTTTTGTTTTAATGCCTCTGAATCTGAAACATTTGAAATGGTGTAACCTTTTAGATTTTACTTGTCGCTTGTTTCTTTATTTTTCTGTGGGAAGAATAAGTAACGTGCTACTCGGAAGGACATTCTTGAACTGCCTGCATCCACCCAGTCCATTCATGTTGGTTTATATTGGCATTTGCCTAAGATGGGTAATGGGAGTGGAATGTGGACTACAAATTTTCAAGACTGCTAGGAGTGCAGTACACAATGCTTCAAACGAAGACTCCTCCCAGGAACTGGGTGTGCCATTTAGATCTTGTTTATGTGGCGTAGTCATTCTAATGAATCATATTCTTTAAGCCCAGTGGCCCTTGTGGCATAGTGATAGTATCCCTATCTCTGAGTGTGAAGGTTGAGATTCAAACCTCATCTGGTCGGGTTGATTAAAAATATCTACACTTCAAGCTACCCTTATTTAACCAGATTACCAATGGATCAAATCAATTTTCATGGCACAGTGTTGAATCATTTTACATAGCAAACTCAACTGTGGAGACTAACAACAGAAGACAGTAACTTGGTCGTGTCCTGCATGTTCTGGAAGAGTTTAAGAGAAGGACGTTTTCACGGTTTTGACATGTCAGTTTTTTTTTTAACATAGCAGGAAGAAGAATTTCAAGACTTCCCCATTTATTTTTGGAATAGTTATTATCCATGCAAACTTATTCTTTCCCCATTCTCTGCCAATCTTTATAGGGTGGCAGCAATGTGAAAAGCAAGCCCATCAGTAGAGGATTTGTTTCTCACTGTGTTTCTTCTCTCCTGATCAGAAATTTACTAACTGAGCCATCAGAAGAGCTCATTACTGTCACCACTTGCAGCCATACAACTCTTTGGGATAGCTGTGCTCTTTCAATTCGGGCCTCTCGACCATCTCTAGTATTCATTTCCGTACTGCTGGTGGCCTTGCCTTCTGCTACTTTGGTGCTAACCTGGGTAATTCTCTCCCTTAATCTCCCCCTTTCAGATGCTTCTTAAAACCAATCTATTTAACTAAACTTTCAGTCACCTTTTCATGATATTTCTTTGTGTGACATGTCTTGGTATATTTTACGATGTCAAGGGGACTGTGGGGTAACTGCAAAATAGTGGTAGCGTTTGTTTACTGCCGTGATGATTCCATCATGTGATCAGCCACAAAGGTGAATAGGATGGGCATTAATCCTTGCAGCCAACTGGACCTGAAGGACTATACTATTCAAGAAGGGATGTGCTTTTGGCAGCAGAGCATACTGACCTAATAATGTAAGCAGGCATCTTCTTTGTGAGTCTGTGCAGCACCTTGTTCTCTTGAATTACTGTTCGGTTGGAAAGCTGCATATTTTTCAAGACATGTGCTTGTTACAGATGTTTAGAAGACAAAATAAACTTGGTGTATCTCCTTTGGGACTGCTGTCCAGGAGAGCACAACAACCATGGATTGGTATCCCAGTTCCAGAGGGCAGCAACCCCATGCTTGTTGGACATATTTCCTGTGCAGAGCGAGGTTCCCTGTAGTTTGTAGGCCGGCACTGTTGTGTTTTCCCCAAATCGGGGAACTGTGTCACTGGTTGAAAGTCACAAATTTACAAAATCAGTTTCTAAAATTTTGTTTCTACCAGTTGAATTTTGCCTGCTAATTGATCCTAATACAGCAATTTCTATTTTTCTCAGGTATATTCAATATGTAAGTCTTGTTCTGTGACTGAAGTGATGGCACTTGGAACATTTTGTAAAAGGTGGATCCCACCTCTTTAATAATAGACTGAATGATGAATATCTTTTTTGAATCTGCCCTGTATATTTCACCCTTAATGTGGAACCTTTGAACTCCCACTATAATTACTTGTACCATGCATCTGTAATGAACTAACATCTAGTAATTATTGCAAGTCATTTAGTCGCATCTTGATAAATGCCGAACTTGTTTGCTCAGATCTGGTACTTTGATCAGAGTGCACTGTATGAAAAAATGCCCAAAAATGAGCAATTTACAATCTCAATACGGTCACTTATTTAATTTACCAAATTCATTTGCAAAATGAAGCAGTGTGCTGGCAATAAATTCTGTCTTGCACAATGAAAGCTTTAATATTTGGGAGGGGATGAAACTTTTTGCAGCAAGTTCTCCAAAGCTGTAAATACTATTGTACCCCACCTTTTATGTTGCGTATTATCCCCAGGTAGAAATAGTTCAGTGTCATTTAAAGGCTCCCAGTGCTATGGAATGCATAGCTTGTATTTTGTGGGCTGATTTCACAGCTTGTGCAGTAGACAAACCACTTGCAGCTTTCTTCCCAAGAGGGTTTCTGAGTAGCTGAGGAAGATCCATACAGGCCAGTTATGGGAAAAACTCCATGGTTTGTGTGAATGAACTGTGTAGTCATGTTTTCCCACAGATGTTGCTGCCCAGAACGTGAATCTGGGTTTTAGATTACTGGTCCAGTGACATTACCACTACACACCACCTCCCGTAATGTTGGATTAGGCATATCAAAATGAAGAAATATGTCTTGATTTTTCTTCTGATTTATTATTGTCCCATGTACCCAGGGACAGTGAAAAGTTTCCGCAACTTTCCCCCCACGGTGATCGAGAACGCCCTTGACCGCGTCTCCCGCATTTCCCGCGACACATCCCTCACACCCCGCCCCCGCCACAACCGCCCCAAGAGGATCCCCCTCGTTCTCACACACCACCCTACCAACCTCCGGATACAACGCATTATCCTCCGACACTTCCGCCATTTACAATCCGACCCCACCACCCAAGACATTTTTACATCCCCTCCCCTGTCTGCTTTCCGGAGAGACCACTCTCTCCGTGACTCCCTTGTTCGCTCCACACTGCCCTCCAACCCCACCACACCCGGCACCTTCCCCTGCAACCGCAGGAAATGCTACACTTGTCCCCACACCTCTTCCCTCACCCCCATCCCAGGCCCCAAGATGACATTCCACATCAAGCAGAGGTTCACCTGCACATCTGCCAGTGTGGTATACTGCATCCACTGTACCCGGTGCGGCTTCCTCTACATTGGGGAAATCAAGCCGAGGCTTGGGGACCGCTTTGCAGAACACCTCCGCTCAGTTCGCAACAAACAACTGCACCTCCCAGTCGCAAACCATTTCCACTCCCCCTCCCATTCTCTTGATGACATGTCCATCATGGGCCTCCTGCACTGCCACAATGATGCCACCCGAAGGTTGCAGGAACAGCAACTCATATTCCGCCTGGGAACCCTGCAGCCATATGGTATCAATGTGGACTTCACCAGTTTCAAAATCTCCCCTTCCCCTACTGCATCCCTAAACCAGCCCAGTTCATCCCCTCCCCCCACTGCACCACACAACCAGCCCAGGTCTTCTCCCCACCCACTGCATCCCAAAACCAGTCCAACCTGTCTCTGCCTCCCTAACCGGTTCTTCCTCTCACCCATCCCTTCCTCCCACCCCAAGCCGCACCCCCCGCTACCTACTAACCTCATCCCACCTCCTTGACCTGTCCGTCTTCCCTGGACTGACCTATCCCCTCCCTACCTCCCCACCTACACTCTCTCCACCTATCTTCTTTACTCTCCATCTTCGGTCCGCCTCCCCCTCTCTCCCTATTTATTCCAGTTCCCTCCCCCCATCCCCCTCTCTGATGAAGGGTCTAGGCCCGAAACGTCAGCTTTTGTGCTCCTGAGATGCTGCTTGGCCTGCTGTGTTCATCCAGCCTCACATTTTATTATCTTGGAATTCTCCAGCATCTGCAGTTCCCATTATCTCTGATAAGCAGGAGTAGGTTGTTATTCAAACTTTTGAGGCTAGTCTGCCATGCAGTATCATCATGGTTAATCATCTTTCTCGATGCCATCTTCCTGCTTTCTCTCCATACCTCTTGATGCCTTTAAAATTTAAAAATTCGTCAATCTTTTTCTTGAATGTATTAAATGACTTGGCCTCCACAGCCTTCTGTGGTAGAGAATTCCACAGGTTTGCTGCCTTTTGAGTGAAGAAAGTTTTCCTTATGTAACTGGTCTGTGGTTTGGAAGCTTGTGATTTCCTCTGGTGCCAGTTAAAAGAATCCTCTTTCTTCACAAGGCACTGTGAACTAAATGTGGATCGAGAACCATTTTTGAACCACTGTATAAATGTTTTCTTGTTATGCAATTTCTAAAGTACCAAAATGAAATAGATCTGGTCAGCTTAGCCTAGCTTCCATTGGGTATTGATCCATAGCACAGAACCATGCAGTGAGCAGTGTGAATGAGTTGGAGGTAGGGATTTGACTGAATTAGTGAAGAAAAAGTCAGCTAGGTCTTCCATTCCTGTTTTCTATCCAAGGAATCCTGCTGTAAATACAAATGAAAATGCTGGCCTGAGTGCAGGATCAGGATCCCTGGTGACCAAGTACTGTCATGGTTCACAGAAGAATAATAGCCACTTGGGCACGATACTAAAGGATTCTGACATTTACAGATCAGTCCTTTTAACTATAATTGGACTTCTTCAGTAGAGGAAAAATAAAACATTGGTGTAAAAAACAATATGAAGTGACGTGAACAGTGTGGAAAATGGGAAAGTCACACTAGCAGAGGAAGGCACTGTTTCTTAAAGAGGCTGTGCAGAGATTTACCTTGCATTGAAACAACAACAAACCTAATTATCATAGCTGCAAAATGTGGAAGTAGTATCCAGACTTCAGGACTTGTGTGTTCACGGTGAAAACATTGATTTTGTGAAAAATGAACTGGTGATTTGTGCATGGTGCTGTAAAGGTTAAAAGAGCAAGCATTCTCCATTTTGAAATTTCTTTTATATAGAACTGAATGTTTGGACTATCCATTGATGCCAACTAAAGAATACTGTTTCTTCTCAAACATTCGAAACCAAACTTGGATGGAGAACCGTTTATCTAAAGTCAACTGCTTTATCTGCCTGTCCAGATGTAGTGTTGAGCCTTTGTTCTGACTCTTGGTTTAGGAAGGAAGTTTAAAAATAGATATATCTTGTAATTGCTTGGTGACTCATAAAGATGAGTAATATTGCTGAAGTAACTTGTACTGGTTAAGAATTATCATAACAATGATTAATATTGCCAGTTTACAGAGAATCCAAAATTGCTACCATAACTAAGTGAATTTCATTTTTCTGCTCAACTTGAATATCTGTGCTAGGGTGGGGAAGAGGTAAGGAAGAATTTGGGATTATTCCATGAGTTCCACTTGTATGCTTTACTGCTGGTGAATTTAATCAAAAACTATACAAATCTGAAATGAACCCATAAATTGTAACGGCATATGTGGAAAAAAAAGATGTTTATTTTAGAATAAATGACTTTTGATAGTACAGTTTCCTTTTGTGTGAATTTAAGGATAATTTGCTTGAAATTGGCCTGCTGATGATCCAGATCCACCTTTTTAGATTTTTTTGTCTTTTTTTTGGGTTGAAGAGTACAATAAACTGTGTTTATCGCAGAGATTTTAAATTGTGGAATGGGGGTCTTGCTAGTCGGGCCAGCATTTGTTGATCAGCCCTAATGACCCTTGAAGTGAGCTGCCATCTTGAACCGCTGCAGTCTTTTGTGGTGTAGGGACAGTACTGTTTGGAAGAAGCTTTCAGAATTTTAACCTAATGTTAATGAAGGAACGACAATGTAGTTCCAAAGACCGGTGTATGATTTGCAAGTGCTTCGTCACACTTGCTGCCCTTGTCCTTCCAGTTGGTACAAACTGCAGATTTGGGAGAGACCCTGCTGAGATGCGACAGTGTATCTTGTAGATGATACACGGTGCTGCCAGTGTGTGCTGGTGGTGGAGGGAGTGACTGCTTAAGATAGTGGATAGGCTGTCAATCCACTATTAGATGTGAATGACTCCAATACTGAAATATTTCAGATATTACAAAGAGGAGTCTAAAATAGAAGTTCTCTATATACTGAGGAGAAAATAAGAGGCTGCTGAATTTTAAACATTGTAAATTCCTTCTGTCAATGGCTGTACATTCCAATCCATCATTTGCCTTCTCTATCATCACTGTCAAGATTGCTTGAGAGCAGTGACCCTGCAAATTCTAGCAAGAAGCCCTTGCAATAATGGAAAAAATCAGAGATTCTGAGAACAGAAATTCAAGACATTCACACACTCTAATTATAACCCTGTGTAGCCAAGATCTCTACAAAAAACTGGCCCACCTGCTTTATTTCTTGTTCATGCCCCTTTATGTCTAATAAAGAGTATGTTTTGGACATCTTTTCAACAGGTTTTCTCATTTTACATCTGCAGTAGTCTTTTTAAAAACAGAAATAAATTACTGACTGCCATCCCAATCATCTTTTTCACCTCTCATTGTAGAATTAAGCTTTTTGTCGAATGCAGGAATTCCAGTGAGGGGAAATCCGTATTCATTAAGATAGAAGACAGTGCTGAGGATTTTATTTTTTTCATTTGGCACAGAACAATCCAAGTTTTCAAACAATCTGGATTGATTGGAAGTATTTGTGAGTTGGATACTTGTACTTTCTGTTGATATAATATGTGGAATTTTTTTGTCACGGACATTACATTCAAATATTCACTTCAGAGACTTCCATCATGATTCAGTAAAGGAAATGAGTAACTGCCCATTCCAGAAGGTGCCAGATTCAACTCCAACTTTAAGATGCGTTCCCTAACACCTCAATGCTACTTAGACCCATCAAGGTGACAAGTTCCCAGCTCCATCAGTGCTGAAGGCACTTGACGGAAATATTCAAAATGAAACTATTCTGAACCTGTACCACACTAAAATAGATGAATCAAGCTGCAAGTAAGCAATAAATTCTTTGTTAAACAAAACTATTGACTTAAGTTAATTTTTTAGCATCATTATGTTAGAAAGTCTGGTGTCTAGCTTTCATGTCTTGGATCATGTTTTTGTCATGCCTACATATTTCTTGAACCTGTAAGTTTGCGCCCTTCCATTATGGTTCAGTTCTCTCAATGTAAAGTAGAATTTCTGGCCCTCCGAGTGCCATATCCCAGGTGTTTTCCTGTAGATACCACTGCAAATAGTGTATTTCTTTTCTCTCTGCTTCCCCCCAGATGTCAGATGAGTTTTGTGCAGAGTAGTTTTAACTTCCTTTTTCCTTTTTCCTTCCTCATCCCTCAAACTATCGCAAATGTTATTTGCCCCCAAGCGCCACTCACTCACTATTAACATCCTTGAACCAGCTTACTGAAATGATATAGAACCAGAGGTAATTGGGTTCTCTTTTGAGAAGGATTGAGATCTAGCCTTCAGCCTTCAGCCTCCAATGTACTCCAATCCCACAACTTGGGCATCCTGCAAGTGCTTACAGCTGAGCCAGGATCCTGCAAGATCCCAATTGGTGGATGGAAATATCAATGTCACTATAAGAACAGAGAGCTTTGTGTTTCTTTCTTTCTGTGTCTCTCTTGCTCTGTATGTGTGTCTGTCTATCTGTCTCTTCCTCCCCAGTATCTGGTCATTTATCACGTCTGTGATTGTGAGATCTTGCTGTGCTCTGTTTGGTTACTGTGCTTGCCTATGATACACTGTGACCAGAGTTCAAGACTTCTTTACCTACAAATTGTTCTGCCGTGCTAAAGAGGCTGTATGAACTCAAATTCTTTGTCTTTTGCTGCCACCTCTTTACCAGTCCAATTGACCTAATTCAAGTTTCAATGGCTCACTTGCTGCACCCAGCTCTGTTCCCTGTTTTGCCTGCACCAAACTCTGCAATTCTGTGTCATTGAACTGAATGCGATCAAAGCTAAATTCCTAGCTAATTGGTAGGGGAGCTGACAAAGATAAGTCAACAAGGAAGGAGGACATGTGTCAGTCGTCATGACAAGGAGAATTTAGAAGTGATGGCAGTGCAGGGAGGGGACCAAGTGGCAGAGAGCATGGTGGTAGACGGGATGGGTGGAGGTGGGGGGAATGCTGAAAGTGTTGGTAATTGGAAGATGGACCTGGGTTGAGAAGTGGAAGTTCATGGGGCAAGCTGAGCTCTCAAAGTCTAGGCCTGAAACTGTAAGGGACCCAAGAGATAGTTTGAAAAGAGATACATTTGAGGCTGGTATTGTGGGTAAGGGGAGCAAGCCAAATAGTCAAGGCAAGGAAGAGCGCAGCAGAGAATGAGGTAAAACTGATAAATGAAACGGTGTGTGACTGAGAAGGGAGAGATACTAAGCAAAGATTTTGCATCAGTATTTACTGTGGAGAAGGGAATGGAAGCTAGGGACCCTGGGGAGATAAATAGTGATGCCTTGAAAAGTGCCCAAATCACAGAAGAGGAGGTGCTGGAGATCTTAAAACACAAAGATAAATAAGAAGAAGGGTCCCGACCCAAAACGTCAAGCTTTCCTGCTCCTCTGATGCTGCTTGGCCTGCTGTGTTCATCCAGCCTCATACCATGTTATCTAAGTAAAGAAATCCTCGGGACCTGAACAGGTGTATTCCCAGAACTTTGTGGGAACCTTTGCTGAGATATTTGCATCATCTACAGCTAATATGGTGCCATTACTTAAGCAAGGTGTAAGGAAAAGTCAGGGAACTGTAGACCAGCGAGCCTGATGTCAGCAGTGTGTAAGTTGTTGGAGGAGATTCCGAGGGACAGGATTTACATGCATTTGGAAAGGCAAGAACTGATTAGGGATAGTCAACGTGGCTTTGTGTATGGGAAATCGTGTCTCACTGACTTGATTGAGTTTTTTTTTAGAAGAGGTGACAAAGATAATTGAAGGCAGAGTGGTAGATGTTGTTGACATGGACTTCAGCAAGGCATTGGCCATTCCACATGGTAGAATGGTTGGTACGGTTCGCTCACGTGGAATCCAGGGGAGCCAATCAGTTGGTTACAAAATTGGCTTGAAGGTAGGAGATGGAGGGTAGTGGTGGAGGGCTGTTTCTCGGACTGGAGGCTTGTGACCAGCAGTTTGTCACAAGGGTTGGTGCTGGGTCCACTGCTTTTCGTCATTTTATATAAAATGATTTGGTGTGAGTAAAGGTGTGGTTAGTGAGTTTACAGGTTACGCCGAAATTGGAGGTTATTGGGCAGTGAAGAAGGTTACCTCAGAGTACAATGGGACCTTGATCAGATGGGCCAATGGGCCGAGGAGTGGCAGATGGAGTTTAATTTGGATAAATGCGAGGTGCTGCTTTTTGGAAAGGCAAATCAGGGCAGTACTTATACATTTAATGGTAATGTCTTGGGGAGTGTCACCGAACAAAGAGACCTGGGGTGAAGGTGCATAATTCTTTGAAAGTGGAGTTGCAAGTACGCTTGCCTTTATTGGTCAGTGCATTGAGTATAGGAGTTGGGAGGGTCATGTTGCGGCTGTACAGGACATTGGTGAGGCCACTTCTGGAATACAGTGTTCAGTACTAGTCTCCCTGCAATAGGAAAGATGTTATTAAACTTGAGGTTTCAGAAAAGATTTACAAGGTTGTTGCCAGGATATGGGGGTTTGAACTATAGGGAGAGGCTGAATAGGCTGGAGCTATTTTCCCTGGAGTGTCGGAAGCTGAGGAGTGCCCTTTTGTAGAGGTTTATAAAATCATGAGGGGCATGGATAGGATGAATGGACAGGTCTTTTTCCCAGAAGAGGATTCCAAAACTAGAGGACATAGGTTTAAGGTGAGAGGGGAAAAGATTTAAAAGGGACCTGAGGGGCAACTTTTTCACACAGAGGGTGGTGTGTGTATTGAATGAGCTGCCAGACGAAGTGGTGGAGGCTGATGCAATTGCAACATTTAAAAGGCATCTGGATGGGTACATGAACAGGAAGAGTTTGGATGGATATGGGCTGGTTGGGATAGCTGGTTGGCATGGACAAGTATCCATGCTCTATAACTGTTTTACTCTGACACTCAACAAGTTCCACTTCCCCATTTTCCATGTACTTTGTGACACTCACTGGCTCCCAGTCCATATTTCAAAATTTCTGTTCCAAGTGCATTTCCAAGGTCAGATGATGTCTTGCGTAAATTGGAACTTAGAGAGTGTGGTGTTTCCATTATTTGCTCCCTCGTCCTTCTCGAGAGTAGCGGCTATCGGTTTGGAAGGTGCTGTCTATAGAGCCTTGATGAATTTCTCTAGTACACTTTGTAGGTGGTACACGCTGCTGCTACTGAGCACTGGCGGATGGAGTGAATGTGGTGTCAATCAAACGAGCTGCTTTGTTCAGGATGGAAGCTTCTTGAGTGTTGTTGAAGTTGCATCATCCAAGTGGGAAGTATTCCAACACATTCCTGACTTGTACCTTGTAGATGGGGTGAGGCTTTGGAGAGTCAGGAGATGTGTTACGTACTGCAGGATTCCTAGCTTCTGGCTTGCTCTTGTAGCCACAGTATTGATATGGCTACTCCAGTTCAGTTTCTTGGCAATGGTAACACCCTTGATGATTTTAGAGGATTCAGCAATGGAAATGTTGCTGAATGTCAAGGGATGGTGTTTAGATTCTCTCTTGTTGGAGTTGGTCATTGCTTGGCACTTGTGTGGTGTGAAAGCCATCCAGGCCACTTGTCTTCCTAAGCCTGGATATTGTCCAGGTCTTGTTGCATTTGGTTCAGAACTACTTCAGCATCTAACGTTCAGTGTCGCAAATGGAACTGAACATTATGTGAACATCCCCATTTCTGACCTTATGATGAAGGAAGGCCATTAATGAAGCAGTTGAAGATGGTTGCGCCTAGGGCACTCCACTGAAGAACTCCTGCAGAGATGTCCTAGAGTTGAGATGTGTTCAAATTCCCTTCATGATCTTGCCTATTCCTATTTCTGCCTCCTTCAGCTCTATAATCCTCAGATCTCTGTATTCCTTAAACTCTGGCCTGTTTTACATCCCCAGTTATCTTTGTCCTGCCATTGGTGTTTGTGCCTTCAGCTGCCAAAGCCTGAGGCTCGGGAATTATCTCCCTAAACCTCCCTGCCTCTGCCTCTTTCTTCTTTTGACCCAGCATTTAGGCATCTTTGCTAATGGCTGATGTTTATGTCACTCTGTGTCAAACTGTGTTCCCGTGAAGCTCTTTGGGATGTTTTACTTTGTAAAGGATGCTCTAGTGATTATGGTTGTTCAATGTTTCCCTTTTCAACAGCAAAGATTCCATTTTCAGAAAGAAAGCCTATTTAAGAACGTTCATTTGAATTACCTTTGCTAACCAGCTAGCTGTAAGCACTGGGATCCTAACTTTGTTTATTATCGCAGCCATATATACACATAGTCCTTTTAAAGTTGTAATGTTATTTCTCCGTTCTCAGTTGCCATGGGACAAATTGCTGAAAAACAGGGTTTTACTCACCATTATTGCTGACCTTTTGTGGCTTAAATTGTCTGAGTAGTACAACAGGAGAAATCCCATTAGAAAAGTAAGAACATCTGCAGGAAAAGAACTGAAATCTAGGCTTTTCTGTTTTTTTTTAAAAAAAGGTTTTTATATTCCATCCTTTTTCTCCTTTCAACCTGTCTCTGTTAGAAATAGTACCCTGTGAAGTCTTGTAGTTCTTCTCTCCTGCTTTCCCGTCTTCCTTTCACAAATGCATTAACCCATACTTGGATGCGACTCCCGAGGTATGGGCAGCCACCAATTCTTCCTCTGTCTCTCTGTCTCTGTCTCTGTCTCTGTCTCTGTCTCATTTGTTTGATGTTGCTACTGCAGTCCTCCCTTGATCTGAAACTTGTGTCTGACTTAAGCAGGAACCTAAATCCTTTTGATGTGTAAACCCAGAGTCATGTTGATAGGACGTTGTTTATTTTAGAATAGTATTTTGCAAGGTGGCCCAGTCAAAGAGGATCCCACAGGTAAGCTGTCAGTATTTATCGGAGGGCTTCAGAAGGGTAGCAGTGCTACTTCAGCCTGAACAAACTTATCCAGGACTGCTGCACCAGATTCAGTTTTCATGGGACATACTTTCTTCTTACTCAGACCCTGGCCAGCTCATCAAGCCTTGCAGTGACTCAAGAGTTGACAGGCTGCTTCAGGACATTTGTTTCTGGTCAAATTTTAGTGTGGTGCTGCCCTCAAAATGGATCAGGTCTCCTGCCCAGACTATCAGTTGGTTAGCGGATACTCTCTGGTTGCCCAAATCTGTACGGAGAAAAAAACAACTAACCTCCTCTTGAGTGTTAAATGGATCCAAGCCAAATGGTGAAGGATGGACCAAGACTTGATCCTTTTCCTTGTTCATAGGTTTATTCACAGAATGCACCCTGACAGATCCAATACCACATGGACTGCAGCAGTTCAAAAAGGCACCTCTCCACCACCACCTTTTACGGCAGTTAAGGATGGGTTTAAATGCTGGCATATCTAACAATGTCCATATCCTGTGAACATATAAAGAAAGTACCATCCCAATGTCCCAGCTGACTGTATGTGATCTCAATCCTTACTCACACAATGCCTCTCATGTCTGCACATTTACAGAGCCCATTAATATTGGATATCTGTCTTTCCATTCAACACTGAAGGGTATCTCTATTGAGATGCTCGCCACCAGGATACATGAACATCAACTAGACACAAAAAGACATGACCCACTATCACTAGTATCCTTACATACAGATGAGGAAGGACACCACTTTGATTGGGACAAGACATCCATCCTAGGGCAAGCCAAACAGAGACACCACGAGAATTCCTAGAAGCATGGCATTCCAACCGGAATTCCATCAACAAACACATTGATTTGGAGCCCATCTACCACCCCCTGAGAAAAAGAACAGGAAATGACATCACCAATGTAGGAAATGACATCAACGTAGGAAATGACATCACCAACCCAAGGAACCCTAAACACATAAATCGAAAGCGGGGCATAACACCAGCACTTCACCGGAGGCTCACTGATGATGTTACCTAGAATGGTGACGAAACATCTGAAAACGAACCTTCCAGCTCAGCGAGCAAAGTCACATCCAGAACCTCGACCTGAGCTACAAATCTTCTCAAAACTCGCTATGCTAGCCTCCAGTAACATTCACATGTACTTTGTAGTGTTGGCTATAATAATAGCATAGATGGCTTGTTTGTGATGCAGAGTGGTGCTAATGGTGTGTGGGTTCAATTCCAATACCAGCTGAGATTTCCACAAAGGACTCTTTGTCAACTTCTCCCCTTGTCGAAGTGACTCTCAGGTTAAACCACCTACCTCTCTCTAATGAAAGAGCAGTCCTGAGGTCCAGTAGGACTATGGTGACTTTACCTTTCCTTTATAGTAGCCAGGCGTAAGGTAGCTTGATTTGGTTCTTCCAAGGCCTGGGAGTGCTGACCCTAGTTCGAGGTTATCTTACTGCTGTCCTGGTTTGAGGAGAGTTCATCAACTTTTCCCAAGGTGGGGAGAACTATGACAGCAAGTGTTAGGGATATAAGCCACGTGAGAGTGGGACGAGGGGCACAAAGAAACGGTAGCTGTTGCTGCCTCTGAGCTTATGATGGGGCAAGCCCTTCTCTCCTGTCCGCTTATCCCCCATGCCATTGCAGGACTAGTGCTCACTTTCTTTTCCTCAGTCATCCCAGCTCCACTATGAACTAATGGTGCCTGAATCAAATCAAATCTCACTTCCTTTCTCTCTCACTGTCTCCCCAACTATCAGCGTACTACAAAATCTCCTCTTCTAAGCACGTAACAATTACAAGGATTTAACGGACACAAGTGCCTTCAAGAGTAGTCATTGAATGTGATGAATTATTCTAAAAGATGATAACTAGAAAAATATGTCAGCTACATTAGTTACAATAGCCTTTTTTCTCCTGACTTTTTGAAAGTAAACCTGATGATATATTGCAAGGTTTGAGCCATTAATTCCATTGAGTAGGTCTGATGGTTTAAGAAACTGTAAGAGTGTTGTGTATCCTGAACAGCAGGAGATATGAGACATTGAATTAGTGCCTGAAGGCTGCTGCAAGCTAATGGTTTCTTTACAATTGTGATACCTAATTGATGCATTGTTTCTGCGGGATAGCAGGCATATTGAGTGTGCTGAAGGTGATATGGCTATAACAGCAGCAAGTGATATTGGATGTAAAGGTATTTGTGACTGCTAGAACCGTACAAGCTTTGATTTCCCTTTCCCATCTGAAGAAAATAAATGTTGCACAGCACTGTCCCATGTAATGCTTCTTACTGACTGGCTCCCCAGTTATCACCATTGCAGTTGTCAGCAGTCCTCCAGTTAACGTCAAGCCTTTGGTTAGGGGGTCCTGGCATAATAATTTGAGGACAGTCTTCAGTACCAGTCCGTGGGCTTGGACACGGTCAGCCAACCACTTGGGTGTTCAGAATCTGGATTCTCGCCACAAGGCTGAGGAGCAGAATGTCAGCAGCCCACCATCCATCTGAAACCTTGCTGTCCTACTGTGGCCTCCTTTCAATCTGGAATGGGTAGAGTCCAGTATTAAGTGAGGTGGAAGTGGGTGACACATTGCATTCCCAATAGAGAATGTCGCTAATGGGGTGAGCTTGGTAAGATGTAGTGCGAAAGCTTGCTACGTCTCATGGAGAAATTTTCCATGAAACTCAATGAAACTGATACAACCAAAAAAAAAATAAGATTCAGCTCATTATTCAACTGTTTTAAAGTTCTTTCAGTACGGGTTAGTGGCTTTGAAATCGGAGTCTGCTTTTCCTGGTTACAAGACTCCTGTGTGAAGTCAAGTTAAAGAATGTATTGAGTGTGCTGAAAGAGAACTCGAGCACAAAGAAAAGGTGAAATGAAATAGTCAACACATGGTTTTACAATACATATCAGTGAATTAGTAAATAATCTTTACATTTGAGATTTTTTTTAAAAAAGAGAACTTTTGTTTGAGACCTTCCATGGTCTGGGGAGATCCCATTGATCTTTACGCTCTTAAGTACTTTTGAAGTATACTCACTTTTTTATATTATCATAAACCATAGGAGCAGAAATTGGCTGTTCAGCCCATTGAGTCAGTTGTGCCATTCAATGAGATCATGGCTGAATGTAGATGATGGTGTTCCCATGTATTTGCTGTCCTTCTAGGTGGTGATGGTCACGGGTGTGAAAGGCGCTGTCGAAGGGGCCTTGATATATACAGTTTCCGTGCATTTGTGTTTGGTCCCCACTTAATGATGCTGTATGTCGATGGTCGAGGAGTGAATATTTAAGGTGGTTAATGGGGGCCACCCAAACGGACTAATTTGCCCTGGGAGGCATTGAGCTTTGAGTGTTGGAGTTGTTTTTATCCAGGCAAATGGAGAATATTGCATCACACTCCTGACAGTTCTGCTTGTGTGGTAAACGGTCCCTGGGGGGGGGACCTGGAGGTGAGTTAAACACCACAGAGCTCCCAGCCACGACCTTCAGTTCTAGCCATAGTATTTATCGGGCATTTGTTTGATCAATGGTAATCCCGTGATATTGATAAGTGATTAAGGAAACACATTTAATATCAAAAGAATGTGTCGCTAATCAGTTGTTAATTTTTGGATAAATATTAGCCAGGACATTAAGGTGAATTCTCCTGCTCTTCAAATGTTGCCCACCTGCGCCTCCATTTACTGTCTTTCCAAAAATAAGGCTACTCTTATTGTATTTCATAAATCCAATAAAATTTCAACTTGGCTGGTGTCCTGCATCATAGGTCTTGATGTTTTAACCAAATAAAAGGTAAAGTTACCATAGTCCTAACAGTCCGTACTCGTTAGAGAAAAGTGACTGGTGATTGTTTGATCCAAAGGTCACCACGCCTCAGGCAAGGGGAGAGGTTGAGAAGGAGAAGGCAAGTCCTTCAAGGTAACCTCAGCTGGTTGTGGAAATTTAAGGTTCTTAAGTAGCTTTGTCACTCAGATTGTGGATGCTGTGGTTGGTTCACTCGCCGAGCTGGTTCGTTAATTCACGGGCGTTTCGTTACCCTGCTGGGTAACATCATCGGTGCAGCCTCTGATGAAGCGCTTTTTGTTTTCCCACCTGATATTTAAACTCTGGGCTCCATTGGATTTGTTTACCTCATTTCTAGCTTTCCTTCGCAGTGCTGTGCGATAGGGTTTTGTTCCCCGTGTTTGTTGAAGGCCTTGTTGGTGGAGAACCAGGCCTCTAGGAATTCCCGTGCTTGTCTCTGACCTGTCCCAGGATCCTGGTGTTATCCCAATCGAACTGGTGGTTTTCCTTATCCGTGTGAATGGCGATGAGTCAGGATTGGTCGTGTCTTTTTGTTCCTAGCTGGTGCTCATGTACCCTTGTGGCCGACTTTCTTCCTGCCTGTCCAACGTAATGTTTGTCACAGTCTTTGCATGGAATTTTGTACATTACGTTGGTCCTGTCCATAGTGGGTAAGGGGTCTTTGCGTTGAGTTAGTGCTTGGAGTAGGGTTTATGTGGGTTTGTGCGCTACTCTGATGCCTAATGGTTGTAGAAGTCTTGTTGGTGTGTGGATATGTTCTTGATGCATGGTAGTGTGATGAGTGTGACAGAGTGTGCAATATCTTCCTGCTGTTTTTCATGAGATGGGCACCATTAGATCCAGTTGTTTGGGTATCCATTGTCCTTAAGTTCTTGATGGAGGTACTGCTCTTCTTTTTAGCGTAGTTCTGGGTTGCTACAGTGTGTTGTCGCTCATTTAAATAGTGTTTCCACACAATTTTGTTTGTGGGTGCCGGGGTGGTTACTGTTGTAATTCAGTACTCGGTCAGTGTGTGTGGCTTTTCCTTTTTCTGAAGAAGGGCCTAGGCCCGAAACGTCAGCTTTCCTGCTCCTCTGCTGCTTCGCCTACTGTGTTCATCCAGCTCTACACCTCGTTATCTCATTTTGGTCAGTGTGGCTTTTCTGTGCACCTTCGTCAGGAATTCCCTGTAGGCCCTGCATTCTACCATGACGTCCAGGAATGGGAGCCGTTCACTCTTTTTTTCTTTTCCTCTTGCCTGGTGAATTTGATGCCAGTGAGAGTGTTTATCAGTTGGTGTGTCTCCTCTAGTTTGGTCCATTTGTTGATTACGAAAGTGTCCACATATCTAACCCATAGTTTGGGTTGGCCACAGGATGGTGAAGGTAATGATCAACGATGCACACAACCAGCTCCATAGATATGGCAGTGAAATTACGCACCAAAAAACCCTATTCCTAGACGCTACCAACCTAGGTTGGATAACAGACTTAGAATGAGCCATTAACATAAGCCAACAGATAACAAGAACCAACAAAAGATAGATCAACCAAGAAAGGACAGATCCTACAAGAAAAACTAGCCAAACTAACCCACCAAAAGAACAACCATAGGTCAGACATTTGGGTAAGAAACATTTCAGGCCAAAAACTAACAGACGCAGAGAAAGCTGTTCTAATACGTGGGCTCCACTACAATCACAGAGGTGTGAACAAGACAGAACTTCTAGCCACACTGAACACCAACAGCGTCAATGAGGAAACACAACAAGCCATAAGATGCACAGTGGTCCCGACACTGACCAGAAGGAGCGAACTTGACACACGCAACACATAGAAAGGAAGTTCCTAGAAGGATGGAAGAAAGACAAAAACATCATCCAGCGGACAAAAGGCGCACGATGGTAATACTAAACAAACAGGACTACCTCACTAAAGCTCAGGCGCTACTAGCGGGCATGAACACATAGCAGCAAGTGCAAATAGACCCAACACTGCAATTGGTAATAGAATAATCTCCACACTAAAGAGACCAGAGAAATCAAAAAAACAGGCAACTTAAAAATGAAACCAGAAGGGACAAACACCCTCCCAATTCTACAGCCTCCAAAGGTTCACAGACTAGAAGTACCTGTCAGACCTATAGTCTCCTTCTCGGGCACACCAACACACAGATTAGCCGAGGAGTTACAACAAACGCTGAAGCACCTCGTCAGCAAGTCACCCCATTCAATCCACTCAGCCCAGGAGCCCCTCAGATCCCTCAAGGACGTGAGAATAGACGCTGTCGAGACAATGGTTTTGATTGACATTACTGCCCTATTCACATTGACTGACATAGCACTGGCAAGGGAAACACCTAGCAACACTACTGAAAGAACGAGACCCAAGTGACACACAGTCTCCACAGTCAACATACTGAAATTACTGGACCTATGCCTCACGACCTACTTTACCTTTAATGACCAAATCTATGGGACACCCATGGGGTCACCAGTTTCCAGACTAATAGCAGAGACTCGAAAGCATGGATCTTCCACAAATCCAACCTAAACTATGGATCTGTTACATGGACAACACTTTCATCATCATCAAATGGACCAAACTAGAGGAGACACACCACCTAATAAACAACACTCTCGCCGGCATGAAATTCACCAGGCAAGAGGAAAAGAGTGATAATGGGAACTTCAGATGCTGGAGAATCCAAGATAATGAAATGTGAGGCTGGATGAACACAGCAGGCCAAGCAGCATCTCAGGAGCACAAAAGCTGACGTTTCGGGCCTAGACCCTTCATCAGAGCAACAGCTCCCATGCCTGGACGCTGTTGTAGAACGCAGGGCTTACAGGGAATTCCTGACAAAGGTACACAGAAGAGCCACACACACTGACCGAGTACTGAATTACAACAGTAACCACCCCGGCACCCACAAACAAAATTGTGTGGAAACACTATTTAAATGAGCGACAACACACTGTAGCAACCCAGAACTACGCTAAAAAGAAGAGCAGTACCTCCATCAAGAACTTAAGGACAATGGATACCCAAACAACTGGATCTAATGGTGCCTATCTCATGAAAAACAGCAGGAAGATATTGCACACTCTGTCACACTCATCACACTACCATGCATCAAGAACATATCCACACACCAACAAGACTTCTACAACCATTAGGCATCAGAGTAGCGCACAAACCCACATAAACCCTACTCCAAGCACTAACTCAACGCAAAGACCCCTTACCCACTATGGACAGGACCAACGTAATGTACAAAATTCCATGCAAAGACTGTGACAAACATTACGTTGGACAGGCAGGAAGAAAGTCGGCCACAAGGGTACATGAGCACCAGCTAGGAACAAAAAGACACGACCAATCCTGACTCATCGCCATTCACACGGATAAGGAAAACCACCAGTTCGATTGGGATAACACCAGGATCCTGGGACAGGTCAGAGACAAGCACGGGAATTCCTAGAGGCCTGGTTCTCCACCAACAAGGCCTTCAACAAACACGGGGAACAAAACCCTATCGCACAGCACTGCGAAGGAAAGCTAGAAATGAGGTAAACAAATCCAATGGAGCCCAGAGTTTAAATATCAGGTGGGAAAACAAAAAGCGCTTCATCAGAGGCTGCACCGATGATGTTACCCAGCAGGGTAACGAAACGCCCGTGAATTAACGAACCAGCTCGGCGAGTGAACCAACCACAGGTTGTGGGAATGGCACCTTCACTGTTGTCATCACAATGCATTGCAAACCAGCTGCCCTGCCAACTGAGCTAACCAAATCCCAGTCTCTATTTGAGAAAATAATGTTATTTAGAACAGAATCCACAGAGAGTCTTTGGGAAATAATGTGTGACTAAAACCATGTAGATTTTTAAAGGGCGCGGAGGATTAGAAGAGTCCATTTTAATTGCTGTAACAAGGAAGAATTATTGGCAGCCAAATTAATTATGTTCTTCACAGTTGTTCATCCACCTAAAAAGTGGTTTTCACCAGAACACAAGGCCTTTTGTTTTATGTTGCAACTTAGTTAGATTATCTAATATGAGACGATGTTAGCAATCTTGGTTCTTGTGTGACAAACATCTGGTTTGATCATTACAGCAAATTTTGATTGAAACATTCATGGGAATAGAGTATGCTGGAGTGTCCCAGGCACCATCAAGTAGTACAGACAATACTGTTTATTGTTTATAAATTTCTGAAATCTAGCCTGAGCAGAAATACAGTGTTATGTTTTTCATTTTCTTTTTATCTCTCTCTTTTGAAGACACCATCTATTGCTGGGGTACAATAATCTACACTGCTGTCTTTCTTGTGCGATAATTTCATATGCAACCTTAGTGAGTATCAGCTGCACCCAACTCTTTTCACCTGCTACACTCACCAGTCTACTTCCAATCAAATAGCAATCCAAGGTGAGAGCTCTCGCTGTCACTGTCACTCTCAGTCTCGCTCACGCCTTATTGGTCATGTTGATGACTTTTACTAGCTGCTATCTCTTTGCAGAGGTGTGTGTGTGTGTGTGTGTGTATGTATTCATCCCATTCTTTCCTTGCAACTCAATGCTTCGGTCTTCAGACTTTGGTTGTTTCTTATGTGCATTAATGAGAAGGGCAGTATTCCAGCAGCGACTTGACAAAAGCACCATACAGCTTTGGCTTAACTGCCTCAGCTTTTGACTTGACTGATTTGGCAGTGTAGCTCAGCATTCAGTGATGTGACCTGTTTAGGGTTGAGTTTAAAATTGCTCCTGTTTCTTTCCCTGCCTTTTCACCTGCACCACTCTATAAAGGAGAGCAAAGTCATAGGGTGAGATGTCACAGATTGGCTAGGGATCAGATCAGGGAGGTGAATAAAATGATGATGTAGGAATAGGCTGACCAAACGTGATTGGGTATCTGTTCATGTGGAGGGTCATTCTCAAGAAGGACTCATTAGCTGTGCAACACTATTCACTCTGTATGTCTGCCATTTTTCTTCCTGTATGTAAAAACTTTGAATTTATCTGCATTAAATTTCAATTTACTATAATTTTGCCCACACACAAATACTGTCTGGGACCTTCTGTAACCACTTAGATGTTTTATGAGACTACTGATCTCCCAGGCTGTTTGATGTTACCAGCTGGTCTAGCTAACTTGCATTATTCTGAACTCAAGGCATTTTCTAACCCCGAAACAAAGGGGCTTTCTGCGCCAGAATCTGAGAAAGTTCACTATGGATATCACAGCTTAATCTCACTACCCTATGATTTGCTTCTCTTCCTAGCTCCTCAGCCGCCTCATGTTTTTTGTCAGGTCAGTTTCTTCACCTGGAACCTTATTAAATATCTACCAATGTATGACTTTATTTAATATAGGATGTACCTCAAAAAGGAAGAATTACATTAGTCAAGTAAAATCTATTGGGGTTAACCATGTTTCCAAAGGTTTTATTGTAGTTCACCATTGTCTCAGCCTGAAATTCAATCCTGTTGTTACAACAGATGGCAATCAGTCTTTAGTGGGAAGGAATTTCTATCCATCTCATGCCTGTGAACTAGCTCTAGCTGATTTCCTAGGTTCAGGGTAGTTGTATATTTGAGCAAGTGCCAAAATGAGACCATATGACCATAAGGTTAGGAACTGAATGAGGCCATTTGACCCATCAAGCCTGCTGTGCCATTCGATCATGGCTAATGTGTTTCTCAACCCCATTTTCCTGCTTTCTCCCCATAACTCTTGATTCCCCCTTACTAATCAAATACCTATCATTCTCTGTCTTACAAACACGCAATGACTTCACCTTCACAGCCCTCTGCACAGATTCACCACTCTCAGGCTGTGCCCTTGGGTTCTAGTCTCTCCTACTCGTGGAAACAGCTTCTCTGCATCCACTCTACCCAGGCTTCTCTAATATTCTAAAAGTTTCAGTCACTTCTCTCCTACTACCCATCCCCTACACACACTCCCATCCCATCCATCAAATACTGACCAAGAGTCCTCAACTGTTCCTCATTAGACAAATCCTCCATCTCTGATATCAATCTTGTAAACCTCCTCTGTGCCCCCCCCCCCCCCCCCAATGCCAGCACATCTTTCCTTAGATACGGGGCACAAAACTGTTCACAATATTCCAAATGCAGTCAGACCAGAGCCTTAAATGGGCCTCAGCAGGACATCTCTGCTCTTGTATTGTAGACTTCTTGAAATGAGTGCCAACATTGCATTTGCTTTCCTTACTGCCAACTGAGCCTGCAAGTTAATCTTAGGATCCTGAACCAATATTTCTAAGTCCCTTTGTGCTTCAGATTCCTGAAGCTTTGTGCCATTTAGAAACTAGTCTGCGCCTCTTTTCCTGCAAAGTTCTTAAACTCACGCTTTTCCACATTTGTATTCCATCTGCCAATTCTTTGCCCACTCTCCCAGCCAGTCAAGTCCTTCTGTAGCCTCAACATAACCTGTCCCTCCGCCTATCTTTGTTCATCTGCAAACTTAGCAATAATGCCCTCAATTCCTTCATCCAGATTGTTGATGGAAAACGTGAACAGTTGTGGCGCCAACACGAACTCCCCTAGTCACCAGCTGCCATCCTGAAAAGACACCTTTATCCCCACACTCTGCCTTCTGCCAGTCAACCAATTCTCTATCTATGCCAGTATCTTGCCCCTAACACTACGGGCTCTTGTCTTATTCATCAGCCTCCTGTGTGGCACCTTATCAAAGGCCTTCTGGAGATCCAAATAGATTGTGTCCATCGGCTCACTTGCTTGTTACCTCCTCAAAGAATTCTAACAAATTTGTCAGGCAAAACTTCCCCTTGACAAAGCCGTGCCGACTCCACCCTATTTTAACCATGTATTTCCAAGTACTCCACAATCTCCTTCTCAATAATGATCTCTCAAATCTTATCCATGACCGAAGTCAAGCTAACCAGCTTATAGTTTCCTGCCTTTTGCCTCCCTTCCTTCTTAAAAAGGGCTGTTACGTTGGTGATTTTCCAGTCTTCTGGGACCATCCCCGACTCCCAGTGATTCCTGAAAGATCGCCACCAATGCCTCTACAATTTCCTTTATCTCCTTCCGAACTCTGGGGTGTAGCCCCTCTGGTCTGGGTGATTTATCCACCTTCAGACGTTTCAGCTAGTCCCAGCACCTTCTCCCTAGTGATTGCCGCTACACTCACCTCTGCCCCTGACACTCTTTTCGCTCTGGTATGTTGCTGGCGTTTTTCCCTGTGAAAATGGTTCCTTTGCCAGTTCTTTGTTCCTTATTACTACTTCTTCACCCTCATTTTCCAGCGGCCCAATGTCCACTCTCACCTGTCTCTTACTGTAGTAGTTGTAACAAGGCCAGCCAGGTGGACCTCATAGAGTCTGCATTCCCTGATTGGGGCTGTTAATCTGGCCCAATCGGGGAAGCCCTGGCTAACCGATATAAACAGGAGTGTCAAGGGTTCTGTTCTCTGAGAGCTGGCTCTGAGGGAGCTGGATCAGGGTCAAAGACTCTCCACGTGTAAGTGGGTGAATCGGTGACGAGATACCGACCTCTCTTGAGCTATTTCACTTAGCTTTTTAGATATTTAAAAAACACTCTTGCTGTCTTCTTTTTATATTACTAGCTAGGTTACTCTCCGTGTATACCTTCTCCCTCCTTTATTGTTTGTTTTTAGTTGTCCTCTGCTGGTTTTTAAAGGCTTCCCAATCCTCTGGCTTCCCACTAAACCTCATCACATATGCCTACTTTCTTAAACTTTTAAGCTGTCCTGATGTCCCTTGTCAGTCACGATTGCCTCATCCTCTCCTCAGTATGTTTCTTCACCCTTCGGATGAGTTTCTGCTGTGCTTTCCAAATTACCCCGTGAAACCCCAGAAAATCATTTATACTATCTTTTTGGTTACGCATTTCAGATGGCTTGGGGAGGGAAATTGCTGAAGTGCACACACCATTGCAAAACTAACAAGTGATAGATATAGATAATGAAATGTGAGGCTGGATGAACACAGCAGGCCAAGCAGCATCTCAGGAGCACAAAAGCTTTTGTGCTCCTGAGATGCTGCTGGGCCTGCTGTGTTCATCCAGCCTCACATTTCATTATCTTGGATTCTCCAGCATCTGCAGTTCCCATTATCTCAAGTGATAGATATATTTTACTTCAAGTTTTAAAATTCTCCTTTTAATAATTCTATTGATTTATTGCATTAGTAAAAATGTACCCATAAAATTTAAACATCTTGCCCAGCCATAACAACACCCTGTGCCAAGAACTTGCATGCAGTCTTCCTGTCCAGTTTGGTTCGTGTGCATGTGACTGACAATCCATTGCATCATGTATTCCCATCGTTTTTTTGGATTTATTGTGTGGTCAATGCTCCAGAAGTGAGATCCAGTGATAGATAATTGGCCGAATGATTCACCACTTGATTTTTGCTCCCTTGTCTGACCCACCTAAGCCAGTTTATCAGCCTAATCTCTGGAAATTTGTCCCAATTATGTTCAAAGCAGTCATTTTGAAGATTTTTTTTAAAAACTGATCTTGTTGCTGTTAAATTTTCTCTTTGGTTTTTCCCTTTTGCCAGGGCTAAGAAGTTTAGATATCTTTTTAATTGTCTCCGCAGGAATATTGTTACCGCAGTCCAGTTTAAATGTTGGGCATCCCATCTAAACAGGTTCCCCTTGCTGTATCTCCATACCTAAGGAATTGAAAATCCTTTCTTATCTAATCTATGTCTAATGTGAGATGTAACACCTAACGTGCCTAGTGCCTGGCGCCAAACAAATCCTGATACCTACATGGTCTTGTACCTCAATTGAGAGCCAAATTCCTCAAACTCCCTCAGTAAGACCTCCATTTTCCTTGTGTCCTGCGTCATCATTAGCTGCATGAACCATTGCTTCTCGTGGGTGTTCTGTTCTTTTACAGAATTTCTTACACTCTCACTGTTCCTTCTTTCACCCTTTGCTCTTCTATTTTCTCCCACTTGTGCTCCCTGCAACCTCCTTCCCAAACAAAGCAAATGAGATCACTTGAAGGCTAGTGCGGGAAGCTGAACTTCTGTGTCCTTTTGATGAGGATTTTACTCAGTGTTGAACTCCTGGCTTGCCTTCGAGTCATTGCCTTAACCAACTGAAGTGACCTTTCTACTGTGTAATAAAGCCATGTACTTCCCTGGATTATTGCAAACCAAAACATGACTTTGGTTTTACATTTTTAAAAATGTTCTTCGTTTGTTTGAAAATGGCGTAACTTGTCTGGCACTGCAGTAATCGACTGACTGAGAAGATCAAAATACAGATGCTTTCATCCAAGGCACAGTGTTGTCTGTGATTGACCTCTTTTACAGAACACAAACTGGCTACCCAGCATTGAGAGGCTCCCTCATCAAGGGAATGATTTATGCTGCCATTAGCACAATGGCTCAGTGTTGTGACTGACTTCGAAAGTAGGCATCTCTGTAACGCCAACAAAGAAATCATTTTACATAATTTGTGATGGAACAGTTTATTCCACTTTTGCTGCAGTTTTCTTTCAGTGACTAAACAGAAATGTTGTCTTTTATTGGAAATTAATGTTGGAGTGTTGTGATCAAGCTGTAATACCATTTTCATGTGCAGAAAGTAAGGTCCCAGAGGGCTTCAAAAAATGTTCTGTTTCCTGAACTCTGTGGAATGACTTGTTCTGTCCTCAGTTGGTGTTGGAATTCACCTCTTTTCCCAGTACACACGCTTCCCCTTCCCACGCTCTGATACGTCATGAAGAGGGCATTTTTTGGCTTTTGCAAGCCTAGGTGAGAAATTGGATGCCAGACATTGCCATCCCAATTCTCTCTTGAATACAATATTTGTGAAGGTGTGTGCTTTTGAGATGAGCCTGTCACCTGCTTCTATTTTTACAGTTTAGTTTCAAGACCTTTTCTCATAGCCAAGACTATTGATGCTGGAAATCAGCCACATGGTCCTACACAGTGCCTCCAGGACCACAATGAATCCCATGTGCCTTGGTGACCAGAACTGAACTTCAACCAGAGGGCCAGACTGACGAGAGCATCGTGGCTTTCCCTGACTTATATTCCACTGTTTTGGCAATATAGTTGAGCATTCTATTAACTTGGTTAATTTCTAGTCCATACCCACTGGAAATGTTGAATATGAGGAGTTTGTAAGTCTTTTCAATGTCACCCTTGTTTATTTCAGCAATGTTCAGGAGGCAGTGCAGCCTGTATTTTCTTCCTAAATAATAAAAACAAAACACAGGAAATACTCAGCAGGTTAGACATCATGAAACATTAACTCCATTTTTCTTGTCTGTAATGTTCAGAATCATTACAGACCTGAAACGTTCACTTTTGTTTGTCCGTCCAAGATGGTTCCAGACCTGCTGGGCATATCTGCCATCTTCTATTTTAATTTCAAATTTCTAGTATCTGCCTTAGGACTGAGCAAGTCAGGTCTCTGCTTTCTGAATGCATATTGGCACAGGCTTTCTCTTGGCTAGTCTTCCTTTTTCACATAAATTTGAAATAAGACTAATGGACCTGGAATTGCCTGTCATTATCATTTGTATAGTGGCCTGTTTCAAATCTCCTAGCCATAGAGTCATAGTGTCACATTGAAAGAAAAACCATACAATGTAGAAAAGATTAGTAGTAAACCAGAGGGTGGGAAAGTTTTAAAATCCAGCAAAGGATGACCAAAATGTTAGTAAAAGGGGAGAAAATAAATTGAGGGCAAACTAGCAAGTAATTTAAAAACCGATTGCAAGAGCTTCTTTCAACGTACGAAAAGGAGGAGAGAGGCTAAAGTGAATGTAGGCGCCTGGGAGAATGAGGCTGGGGCAATAATAGTGGCGAACCAGGAAATTGCCAAAGAGTTGAACAAATACTTTGCATCAGTCTTCACGGTCAACAACAGAAATAGCATTCCAAGAATTGTAAATAATCAAGGGACTAAAAGGGGAGAGAAATTAAACACAATAATTATCTCCTAGAGGAAAAGTGCACAAGGAACTATTGGGACTGAAGGCAGATAAGTTCCCTCACCTGTTGGACTGCATCTGAGGATTGTGCAGGAAGTAGCTACAGAGATAGTGAATACACTAGGAATAATTTTCCAAGAATCCTTAGATTCTGGAAAAGTTTCAGACGATTGGAAAATTGCCAATGTTACGTATTTATTCAAAAAGGGAGGGAAAAAGAGTCTATTATAAAGGCTTTCCTCACAGACCATTTAGAATTTCATAATGTAGTCAAACAGAATCAGCATGACTTTGCAAAGTTGAAATTATACCTGACAAATCTATTAAGGGTTCTTTTGAGAATGTAATGGATGTGATGGATGAAGGTGGAACCATTTGATGTAACAAATTTGGATTTCTAAATGTTATTCAAAGAACAAAGAAAATTACAGCACAGGAACAGGCCCTTCGGCCTGCCAAGCCTGCGCCGATCCAGATGCTCTATCTAAACCTGTCAACTATTTTCCAAGAATTTGTATCCCTTTGCTCCCTGCCCATTCGTGTATCTGTCTAATTACATCTTAAATGATGCTATCATGCCTGCCTCTACCAACTCCGCTGGCAAAGCATTCCAGGCACCCACCACTCTCTGCGTAAAGAACTTTTCCCCTCTCACCTTGAACTCATGACCCTTAGTAATTGAGTTCCTCACTCTTGGGGGGGAAAAAGCTTCTTGCTATCCACCCTGTCTATACGTCTCATGATTTTATATTTGATAAGGTATCTCACATAAGTCTATTGAATAAGCGCCCATGGTATTGGCCTCCTATCAGCAAGGATAGATAGGCTAACTCGCAGAAGACAAAGAGATGGATACAGAAGGGTTTTCAGGATTGCAACCTGTAACTAGTGGAGTGTCACGGGAACTAGTGCTGGGGCCACAATTATTTACAATATTGATAACTTGGATGACAGAAGTGAATGTACTCTCACCAAGTGTATGATGACAAAAATATGTGGAAGACAAGTAGTGAAAATGACACGCAGAGTCTACAGAGGGATACAGACAAGTGAATGGACATAAACTTGTCAGATGCAATATAATGTGAGGTATCTACTTTGGCAGGAGATTAGAAGAGCTGCTTATTATTTAAATCCAGAAAGACTGCAGAAAGATGGATGTGGGAGTGTTTGTGCATGAATCGCAAAAAGTTAGCATCCAAGCTCGGTGGGTAATAGGGAAGGCAAATGGAGGGAATAGAGGTTTTGCTAAAACTATAACTGCTGCTGGAATATCGTAAGTTAAGGAAAGATATACTGGCATTGGAGGCCGCCCAGAGAAGGAACACTAGGCTGATTGTGGATATGAGGGGAGGTTGAGTAGTTTGGGTTTGTACTCATTGGAGTTTAGAAGAATGAAAGACATCCTTAATGATAGACACAGGATTCTTAGGGGATTAAAACAATGAACTGCTGGAAACCTGAAACAAAAGCAGAAGTTGCTGGAGGAGCTCAGCATGTCGGGCAGCATCTGGAGAGAAAGCAATGTTCGCGTTTTGAGTCAAGTGATCCTTCAGAAGAAGATCATTTCTGAAGAAGAAAGGTCACTGGGTTTGAAACGTTAATTCTGCTTTCTCTGCACTGGTGCTGCCAGACCTGCTGAGTTCCTCCAGTTACTTCAGTTTAAGATTCTTAAGAGGTTTGGCCAGTGTAGATGCACTTGTTTTCCCTTGTGGGAGACTCTAGGGCTAGAGGGGAAAATCTTAAACTAATGGATCATCCATTTAAGACAGAAATGAGGAGAAATTTCTTTTGTCAGAGGGAGCTAAATCTGTAGAATTCTTTACTGCAGAGAGCTGGAGGGGCTGAGTCATAATGTATATTCAAGGTAGAGACAGGCAGATGTTTAATCAGTAGGGGAATGAAGGGTTATGGGGAAAAGGCAGGAAAGTGGAGCTGAGGATGATCAGATCAGCCATGATCTCATTGAATGATGAAGTAGCATCAATTGGTTGCATGGCCTACACCTGTGGTCTTCTACATCTTATGGTCTTATTGCACTAGTGTCCTGTGTCTCCCTCATAATGATTCAGTGTTTTGTACATCCCTTCCTGGGTTTTCCAAAGACTTAGACCAAATATCATCATTTATTTCTGGGCTCGGAGCATTTTTTCCTGATGTTGCATGTTGGTACTTCATTGGATTGCTAGCTGTTTATCACTGAACAAACTTACTGGCATATTCAGTAAACTGGCCATGTAGTTGATTGCTTCATAAATCTTCAAACAATCTAATCAAACCTTTTGATTATGTAAAAACTATCAACCTGGTCTGAGTGCCTCTGACAATCGTATTTGAAATGTAGAACCCCCAGCCCGCATTGATTCACATGCCTTCCAGCTTCCCCGCAGCAGCCTAAGATCACTCCGGTTCAGTTCATAAGCTGACGTTAAGGAGTGGCTGCCTCTGGCACAAAACTAATCACGTCCCATGGCACATTCTCCTGCTGATTTGAGTCCAGGTAGATGCCACTGCTTCAGGGTTTCAAAGACAATAACCCTGGAAAGTAAATGGCATAGGTTCTTAAGATTGTATTTACTCAATGTATTTTATTTGAGCAGTTTTATCTCGGAAAGCAGAAAGCCAAAATAATTTTGTTTGTCACTCTTTCCAATAAATTTGAATGTGAGGAACCCAAAGAAGAAGACAAAAGTAGCTTAAAAATTGAAGCAGGACCATAAATAGCTGCTTCGCTGTTTTTGCAAGAATCTTAACACAGAATATTTATCACACAGGAATCTTTTGGGAAATTGCTAATATCCATTGTGAGCATGAGAATCATAAATATTGATACAAATACTCTGTTTTTCCGTCTAAATTCCAGCCCCATCTTCTGAAAGGTCTGCCTAGACTATGTTCTCCTTGCACAAACCATTCCTCGTGCAAAAGCCTTGGCAGAGAGATCTGGCAAGCTGCTAAACTGTGGCAGGACATCACAGCCGAAAAGTATGATCTCCATAATTGTGTACATACAGCACGTCGAGCCTGTTTAATTGGAGTGACGTTAAGTCAGCTGTTTCTTATTGTGTATCGCCATTAGTGCTGGCTTGTTGGCGATATTTCATCCTGGAAGTCAATTATTGTTAACCAGTTAATCTTCAAATGGAGTTTTCAACCTTCTCCAAATCTGTTGTAACCTTCTATGGTCCTGTGCATTCCTTCTGTACAGTACAGAATTGGTTCCCATCAAATTGATGTGATTCCATAATATGTGGATGCTCCAGAATACATCTTATTATCTTCATACTCCTCTAATTCTGGCCTCTTGAGCATCCTAAAAACAATTGTTGTTCTACCCTCCCTAGCTGTACCTTTTTATCTGTTTATGAGCTATGCTCATATGGGAACTCCTCCACCTTCAAGTTCCCTCCAAGCCACTCCCCATCCTGACTTGGAAATATATCGCCCTTCCTTCACTGTCACTGAGTCAAAACCCTGGAATTCCTTCCCTAATAGCATTGTGGGTCAACCCACAGCAGGTGGACTGCAGCGGCTCAAGAAGGCAGCTCACCACCACCTTCTCAAGGGTGAGTAGAGACAGGCAATAAATGCTGGGCCCAGCCAGCGACGCCCACCCAGCGACACTCACATCTGACAAATAAATAATGGGGGGGAAAAAAAGGCTGTGAAATTTCCTCCAAAATCCTCTCGAAGACAAGCCCTAAAACCATTCTCTTTGACCAAGCTTTTAGTCAGCTGTCATGAAATCATCTTATGTGGTTTAGTGGTGAAATTTGAATTAGATAATGCACAGTGTCTTGGATTATTGACTGCATAACTAGTCTATTTGATCATCCAGTAAAGTGATGGAAGGTGTCCATCAACAATACTATCAAGCAGCTCGTGCTCAGTGATGCCCAGTTTGGGTTCTGCCGGGGCCACTCAGATCCTGACCTCATTACAGCCTTGGTTCAGACATGGACAAAAACACTGAATTCCAGAGTTGAGATGAAAATGACAGCCCGTGGCATCAAGGAGCCCAAGCAAAACTGGAATCAGTGGGTATCAGGGAGCAAACATGCTGCTAGTTGGAGTCATACCTGACACGTAGGAAGATGGTCGTGGATGTTCAGCACCATTCATGACCCTTCAGATGCTGAAGCAGTCCATGTGCAAATGCAGTAAAATCTGGACATTATCCAGGTTTGGGCTGACAAGTGACAAGTAACATTTACATCACGCAAATGCCAGGCTATGTCTATCACCAATGAGAGACAATCTAACCACTACCCCCTGATACTCGATGTTACCAAGAGTAAATTCCCCAATCAATATATGGGGGTTACCATTGACTAGAAACTCAGCAAAACACAGTGGTTACAAGAGCAGGTCAAAGGTGAGGAATACTGAGCAAGTAACCCCACTCCTGACTCCCCAAAGCTTATCCACCATCTACAAGATGCAAGTCAGGAGTTTGATGGAATACTCCCCACTTGCCTGGATGGGTGCCTCTCCAACAACACTCAAAAAGCTTGACACCATCCAGGACAAAGCATCCCGCATGATTAGCAACACATCCACAAGCATCCACTCCGTCCACCACCGATGCTCAGTAGCAGCAGTCTGTACCCTCTACAAGATGCACTGCAGAAATCCACCAAAGCTCCTCAGACAGCACCTTCCAAACCCATGTCCACTTCCATCTAGAGGGACAAGGGCAGCTGATACCACCCGCTGCAAGTTCTCCTCCAAGGCACTCACCATCCTGACTTGGAAATATATCCCTGTTCCTTCACTGTCACTTGGTCATAATCCTGGAATTCCCTCCCTAATGGCATTGTGGGTCAAGCCACAGCAGGTGGACTGCACTGGTTCAAGAAGCCCCCACCACCTCAAGGGGCAACTAGGGTCAGACAATAAGTGCTGGGCACAGCCAGTGCTACCCACATTCCATGGGTGAACAAAAAGAAACAGCAGGAAGTTGAAGGATTCTCAGCATTGGCAGCAGCACATAAAAAAAGTGATGTTTGTCTTATCAGGATCATCTGCCTGACAGCAACAGATTGTTTTTAGCTGCTGCCAGAGATACTTCTGCTTCAGAAAGAGCAGACCATCCCATCTCTTGAGCTGGGTCTTTGCTTCTCACACAGTAATAGTTGGCTGGATTTATCGCAGCAACATGTTCTCTTGCTGCTTGCTCCAACCAGTTTTAAAAACTGGTGGAACACCTGCGTTGTTTCTGAAGGGGAGGCCCGATGCAATTAGCTGCATTTCAAGCACTTACTGCAAGCATTGGATCTTCCACACAACCAAGCTCTGAATGGGGAGGAAATCCTGCCTGTGAAACTGACAGTTTGCCATTCTTTGTCCTGGTACAGTGGCTGCTGCCAGTAATATACTGTGATAAGAGAGGAAGGCGTTTGATGGTCATCCCCTTCCCAATGCCGAGTCCCTCTATTAGGCACTAAGCACCTGTCAGTAAGGTCCCTCCGCTTTCTAAACCACCGCCACCCTCACAAGGCCACAACTAATCACAGCACAGTTTGCTGGATGGCCTTCAGAAGGCACAGGAGAGGTGAGAAGATCCTATTCAGTCCCTGAGCCACCATTAAATCACAGTGGGATCAGGAATAATTGGCTTCCTACGGTCAGTGGGCTTGTTCCCCGCACTGGCCCCATCTTGCCCAAACTTAATTAGGAACTCTTTCTTTGCTGTAGGTACTCCTGTCTGATTGGGGCGCCACTAATCCAGCCCAGAGACTCTGGAAATGGGGCTTGAATTTGGCTATCGTGGCACGTTCAAATCCGGCTACATTCTGATTTACACTCGGTTTACATTCTGATTTACATTCTGTTATATGTTGCCATCAATATTTCCTTCAAACCAATGCCTGGTAGCACCAGTGAAACCTTATGTAAAGCATTGCTCTATCTAGATGCCTGTGGTTATGACTCAAGGAAAAGCAATTGTGACCTGTTTGGGTGAGAATTGTTAGCTGGAACAATTTTTTAACACTTTTGTTTTCAAATATGAATGACTCAGGAAAATTTGCCCTAGAAGGTAGTGGTAACATCTCACTGAATGATTGCAGTCCTTTCATGGTGATAGCCAATGATCAGTTAGATCAGGAATCTCAGGGTACTGCTAGCAACAGCAGTTAAGGAACAGCAATTTATGTTTGAACCAAGCTGGTACGTGTGACTTAAAAGGAGAATATGACCACGATGGTGTTCCAATAGCATTGCAGCCCTGTCTTGTCTTAATAGTAAATGGCACAGGGAATACACATGGCAAGTTAGGCCTGTTTCCTTGCTGTAGACCTCTATGACATGCTTTTGAAGAATGCACTGATTGTGTAAGCACACACACGAAGAAAGTGCAAATGCATTGTACTTTATTCAGCAAAATAATAGACTCTGAATGTTCAGTGAAATAAATAAGTACAAATGTTGATAAGATTATTCATCATATGTAGCCATGTAATTGGAAAATAAGTTATCTGTCATTTCTGAACCTCTGCAAGGATGCTGATTGATACATTGTTGTCTCCCTTTCAGAGTGGCTCAGGCATATGTGAATCAGCGGAAACTGGACAATGAAGTAAAAACGCTGCAGATTCAGGCTGCCCAATTTGCCAAACAGACACAACAGTGGCTTGGTATGGTGGATAACTTCAACCAGGCACTAAAGGTACATTTAAAAGTGCAAGGACCTTGTATATACAGTAAAGTAGCCCAACATTTGTTAATTACCTTGATTGTGTTTTTGACTGGTTACAATAATTCACTTTAAATAGCGAGTGTGACTTATTTCCTCCAACGGGGGGGAAAGAATTATTTTTGTCCCTTCAGAGTGTTCAAGGTGTTGGTCTTATGTTTGCGCAGTAGCCCGGATGAAACAGTCGGAGCTGCATAGACCTGTGAAAGAAGGAACTTGCATCATGTCCTTAAGGTCTCCAAAGCATTTCACAGCCTATGAATTTCTTCCAAAATTGTTGGGAGGACTAAATGCAGACCAGGTGACCAACTTCGCAGAACACCTCTGCTCAGTCCTCCAGTGGGACCCCTACCTTCCGGCTGCTTAGCGTTTCGATACACTATCCTGTTTGCTTGCTCATGTTTCTGTCTTGGACTTGCTACAGTGTTCTTGTGAAGCCCGGTGCAAGCCGGAAAAATAGCATCTTATATTCCATTCAGGCACTTTACGGCCTTCTGGACTCAACACTGAGTTCAACAGTTTCAGACAATGAGCTGTGTTCTCTGTTCTCCATTTGCATAAATATAAACCCCCTCCACCATCACTTATCCCATTTTGATGGCTTTGGCTTGAGTTTGAGCTGACCTGTTATTCTGCTGTTAGCACCCACTCTGGATTTCTTTGTCACCTCTCGACAACGATTACTTCTGTTCTGTGGCACCTTTTTGTGTCCTATCTTCTTCAACCTCTTGTCTTTTCCCGACCTTCCCTTTTAACTCATTTGCCCTATGTCCCCCTTTTTTTGTCATAAAAGCCATCACATTTCTCCCTGTCTTCCATTCCGAAGAAGAGTCACATTGGGCTTGAAACATTAGCTCTTTCTGTAACCACACTGTTGAGTTTTTTCCAGCACTTTCTGTTTTTAATGTCTAAAACACTGTCACTATTATTTTGTAGATAGAACTGGTAGCCAGGTTGCACGCAGCAAGATCCCATAAGCAGCAATGATATGCATGACGAGTGAATTGCTTTTTTTTGGTGTTGATTAAAAGAGAAATGGTAGCTAGGAATCCTCTCTGATGAAGGGTCTAGGCCCGAAACGTCAGCTTTTGTGCTCCTGAGATGCTGCTGGGCCTGCTGTGTTCATCCAGCTTCATAATTTGTTATCTTGGTAGCTAGGAATTTTGCCTATCAATTAATGCCACAAATCTCTGCTCCCCCGAGCAAGTCGCTGTGACCTTGGTTTAATGTTTTAACCAAAAGGGGCTACCTCCAACAGTGCAGTGCTGTAGTGTCAGCCTAGATTATGTCCTGAAGGGGGCCTAAATCTTGAGACATTTTGATTTGGGATGAAAACGCTATCCTCTGTGCATACTCATGCTTTGATCTAAAACCAATTATTTTTACTATCTTAGTGTTGCCCGAGAATGCACAAGATTGCAGAATCTCTGGGTGGAAGCTTTGGTGTATAATATCTGTGTAACCTTGTAAACACTGTGAACACACTGTACCCTGACTGAACCTGATGTGCAAAATGTGCTTCCTGTAATTTTCATTCTCCTTGAGAGATTGGTGATGGTGGGGGAGAGCGGGAGGTGGGGAGTTGGTTTACTTGTACACATTTGGCTTCTAATTGTGGGAACAGGAAATTAAATATATCTGATTTTGGCACATTGCCATACCTACTTTAACTGTAGTCACTTAGGAAGTGCTAACCCTTTGAAATAATGAGCTGCTACATCTTCCCAGCACTTGTCAGAGAAACTGTACAGTCTGGACAGCATAATCACTTAATTATCGCAGGTTAATGACTATCTCCACTGATGTCCCAGGTCAGGGAATTGAATCTCCATCATTACTTAGCCAGTAATCAGTTAGTCAGGACAGACAAACAGGAGGTTGGCAGAACACAGCAGGCCAGGCAGCATCTAGAGGAAAGGAGCAGTCAACGTTTCTGGTATTACCCTTCTTCAGTTACTGAGAATCTTTTGTTTGTGATGGTATATTTACTGATTTGTTTTTTTAACTCCCTTGCCACTCTCACTCATTGTTTCACTGGATGCTCGTACTATCATTTGGGTAAATCTGTTTTTCTTGATGCTACCCACACTCTGAAGGACGGATAGAATGCTTTTTCTTCCCCATTTCAGATAGGCCTCTGTAAATTGACACAATCCAAGCATGGTTGAATATCTCAAATAACAGACTTCACTTGCACATGGCATTTTCCTGGGGAGGAAGAATGCCATCTTTTTAGTTGAATGTCCTATACGGGTTCATCTGACAACATGTTTCAACAAGCTATGTATCATCCTGTAGTGCATTCTACCCATTTCCGAACTCATCCATTACACCCCATTGCATTCTCCTCAAACATGTTTCACTGCAGTGGAATAACCCAAGTATGCTGTTTGCCTTCAATTGAGAGCCCACACCTGTGGGCGTGATGCTGCTTGATCTCTTAAGAGACCTAGTTAACTATTGATGCTATAATTATTTTCAACTCTCCAGCTGCTGCTCAAACAGCCTTTTACCTTCTGCGTCAAGAATTTGAAGCTGCTTAGCTGTTTCATAATGAATGCATTCAGGAGGGCTGTGATTTTCGTGGAAAATGTGGCTCGATCTGTCATTTGGAGGGTTTAGATAGTTACTTTGATATTTTCATTTTTCTAACCTACTGTTATAACTCTGGCAATTAAGTCGCTACAAGATTTCCACTCTGCCGATCAGTGAATTTAATAAATAAGATTATTCAGAACAATGTGGCTCCAATAACTCATCACCTGCCAGACTACTGCAAATTTGTGAACAGCAGGCTTGGAAGTCCTTGCTTAATGCTAATGGAGGTTCTTGCAGATTGTAAACTGTTTTCTATATTATTTGTTAATCATTTCTTCAGGAAAATGACACATGAGGGCACATGAAAAATTGCAACTTAGTTTGTTACTTTAAGAAAATACTGAAAATGTAACAATGCCGACAGATAACAGTATTTCCGCATTACATTTAATTGATAAAGATTCCTGGTATCATGAATTCGCCAGAGTGCTGCAGCGATTTTTGTTTTCTTTACATTTTCTAACGGTCATTAATTTGAAACTTAACAGGCTCATTCAGCTATTTGTGATTTGCTGTTTTCTCCAATTTGTAAAGTCTTGACTGTTCTCGCATTCTCAGCCTTTATTAGTATAATCTTTGTTTTAAGGTTTAGAAATCTTTTATTTGAGGCTTTTCCTAATGGCTCGTAAGAACAGGGATAAGAACATGAAATCACAGAAATGGGAGCTGGAGTAGGCCATATGGCCCCCTCAAACCTGTTCCACCATTCAATACGATCAAGATTGATTGATTTTAGTCTCAACTTGACCTTTCTGTTTGGTCCTTGTGACTCTCTTATGCAACAAACTTTGTTTTAACAGGCACTTTGTGAACCAGCACGCTTGATAAACTGGCAAAATTTATGTACCTCAAAATACTGCATAGTTTACCGTATTATTCTGTCCAGTTATTGTAGTTTTTTAAATTTATTAACCTCCGTGTAAATATACTTGTTCAATCGAATGGCTGCACAAAATATCGACAGTTGATTAACTTTCGAGTCAATTTCTCCTCAAACATCGTGATGTCCAAGTGGTCAGTTGAGGGTACGAGGTGAGAAGGCTCTCTGCCAGTAAATTTTACTTAAGTCAGAGTTTCATAATTATTTCAGTGTTTTATGCTGCAACTGTAGTATAACAATGATGTGTATACTCCTGCATTACATTTTTTACTTAGTGTGTGCTTTTACATTGATTATGCAGACCTTTTGATTATCCAGAATATTTGATCAACCAACCCACTCCCTGCCCATGTGCTACGTAGTGAAAGGTTAGCTGTAGTTCAAGAATTCCTGTCTATCTCAGCCTTGAATATTTTTAATGATTCCACCTCCTTGGCTCGAGGCATAATATTACAATGGAGAAAGAGGCCTATTGGCCCAACATAGTAGGGGAGTTGGGCTTGGCTGGGATGGTCTTCAGAGATCAGTGTGGACATGATGGGCCAGATGGCCGCCTTCCACACTGTGTAGGGATTCTATGAAATATCCACACCGGTCATTAGACTCCTATCTAATCTAATCCTATTTCCCAGCATTTGTCCCATAACCTTTGTATGCTGTGGCATTTCAAGTGTATGTCTTGAGGGCTCCTGCCTTCACCAGCCTTTCGGGCACCGAGTTCCAGATACCTGCCACCTTCTGACTGGATGAAATTCTCCTCATATCCCTTCCAAACCTCCTGGCCCTTACTGTCAATCTGTGTTCCCTGGTAAATTGACCTCTCTGCTAAGAAGAAAAATTTATTCCTTTCAACCCTACCTATGCCCCTCAGAATTTCGTAGACCTCATTCAGGTCCCACCGTCAGTGTTATCTGTTCCACGCAAGTAACCCTAGCCTTACCCAGTCTCTCTGGGAGTAGAGCATTCCAAAGATTCATGACTCACTGGGAAAAGAAAATCTTCCATATCTATGCTCAACCCTTCTAAAGTGTCAAGAATGTGCCATTCCTACACTTGGTCACCTTACAACCACAGGCTGGAATGGGTGGGCCTGCATCCTGGGGAAAGCCAGGAATCCTGTTCTCACTAATGTGAAAACAGGCCCCACTGTGACAGTGGTGAAGTAGGGCTGAAATGGAGAACCTACTGGCTGGCTAATCAGGCTCATTATTGGGCCACTTGATCATTATCACAAGCTCACTGAAATTTCAGGGTGGCCCAGAGATTCTCCAGGACTTGTAAAGAATTCCTGTTTCTCCTGAAGTTCACCCAAGCAAACCTTGTCTGGATCGACAGCAGTCTGTTGGGAATCTTTCTTTTCAAAGGCACTTCAGTACCTGATCGAGGGACACAGCATCAGGAACGCAAGTGGCTTCTAAGAGACAGCCCTCCACTCTTGCATTTTAAAAAAAGGTGGTGACCCCAGTGCATTCCATCTGCCTCTTCTGTGGGTCCCACAATGATCTCTGGTGAAGGCTTCACTGTATATATAGTAACAGCCATGATGTTAGTGACAGTGCCAGCAACAGAGAGCTACTGGCCTCTGCCTGGTAATTCTCAGTGGACAGGATTTCTGTTGCTGCCATCCTAAATCCTTGGAATAAATGGATGGTGGGGTTCACATCAGGAACATTAAATTCAGACTCCAGTCTACATAATGGCTATTAGATTGTACCCATTTACTTATTTGTGTCATCAATTCATCTATCTTATGATTAATGCTGTGTCTATTCATGTAAGAGCTTTTCATTTTGTCCTTTATCATGTTTCCCTACTCTAATCCTATCTATAGGTCCTGTGGCTCCTCATGCATACCCCACCACTCAGTATAAAGTTTCTGTACTAGCCCTGTATCCCTCAATTCCCTCAGTACACAAAAATCTATAGATCTCTGCCTTTGAATAAACTCAACAACTAAGCACACACGGTGCTCCTGGATCAAGAATTCTGAATATTCACAATCCTTTGTCTCAAGAAATTTATCTGCTTCCCAGTCCTAAATGATCAGAGCCCTATTTTTAGACTGTAAACCCTAGCTCAACACTGTCCAGCCAGGAACCATCCTCCTAGCCACTACCCTCACTTGGGAGAGCATTAGATTGAAAATCTAAAGGTCCCTGGTTCAATCCCAGGTTTTGGCAATGAGTTCATTCCATTTGGCTGGAGCCCAATTCTGATCCTGTTCCCAGTCACGGTCTCGCGTTGCCCAGAGGAAGCTGGAGCTGAGTGAGCAACTTCCTGTGGCTTGCTCATCTTCCACCAATAGCCATTGCCCCAAACCCTGTAGCTCTGGCAGCTGGGTCGGATGGCACAGATAGTAAGCATGGCTGCGGGAGTGGCGGTGGGCTCAGCTGTTGGCCACATGATGGGGAGTGCCCTGACAGGTGCCCTCAGTGGAAGAAGCAGTTCTGAGCTAGCCAAGGCTGATGTTACCTACCAGGACCCTCCATTGGCAGTCCCTCGAGCCCAGTCACAGACCCAACAGAACATGCCATGCTAGTTTAAAATGAGACAATTCGTGGAGTCTGCCCAGAATCCACATGATCTGACCCTCTGCAATAGGTTCGGTCCGGTGTTGAAGCAATGCAAATCATCATGTGGTCTGCCTTGAAGACTGGAAGCCTGCGGTTTGAGGAGGAATCCCAGGATTATGATGACCATATTGATCAAGCCCTTTTGATTTCACTGGGTCATGTACAGTGACTGAATGTGAATATAATATTCTCAAAATTGGGGATAAAATAACAAATGTGCTGCATCATGTCCAGCGAAGAAGCTTGGGAATGTTGGGATTAGCCTGATAGTAAGAGGATTGGCATTAACTTGTTACACTCACACCTAAAGAATAGCCGCTTTGTCTGACATACTGTTAGTAGAGGTGCCAACTTTAGTTGAATGGAGGGCACAATTTCAGAGTAAAGGGTTGTACATTTAAAACTGAGATGAGTAATTTCTCCTTTCAGAAGGTAATGTATCTATGGAATTCTTTACTGCAGAGGGCTGTTGAGGCTAAGATAGACAGATTTTTAAACCATTCAAATAATTAAAGCGGGACATAACACCAGCGCTTCGTTGGAGGCTCACTGATGATGTTACCTAGAATGGTGACGAAACGTCTGAAACCTAACCTTCCAGCTCAGCGAGCAAACTCACATCCAGATTATTAATCAGTAAGGGAATCGAGGGAAATGGGGTAAAGGCAGGAGGGTGGAGCTGAAGATTATCAGATCCGACATGATCCTGTAGACTTGCTCGCCGAGCCAGTGTATTTGATTGCAGATGTTTTGTACCATCTGAAAAACAGAACTGGAAGTGATGCCAACCACCCCAGCAAACAAAGGCATGTTAATAACAAGCGGGACAGAACACCAATGCTTCACTGGAGGCACACTGATGATATTACCTAGCACGATGACAAAACATCTGCAATTAGACACACCAGTTCAGCGAGCAAGTCTGCAACCTCATCCACAACCCGAGCTATAAATTTTCTCAAAAACTTTAGACATGATCTCATTGAATGGTGGAGCAGACTCGATGGGCTGAATGCCTCCAACATCTAATTGTCTGTAAGAATGTATGCAACACTCTGGGAGGATTGACAGCCCTACCTCATGGGTCTCTGTTAGGTACAAAACGCCAGCATGGTTAAGTATTTTGTCAAGGGAGAAGTGCAGAAAAATAGATGGAGAAAAGATAAAGCCTGTTTGGTTAGCAACATTGAATTGATGCCGCACTGAGCACCATCTGCTGGCTTGGGGAGAAAAATCAAATCAATCTTAGCATGACCCTGGCAAATCCAGTTTTAACTCGAATCATCAGTCCAGAAGAATTGCTGTTATCATTGGAAAGGTGAGTTCGGAGAGGCAGCTGTTACTTTAGCCACAATGTAATCTGGAAGAGTGATGCAGTAACATGTTTTCATCTGGTGTATATCTGTGTTTCAGGAACCATTATGCTCCATCGCCCAGCACAATCCTTAAATTCTCAATTCTGTTCATCCAGCTGATTTGCAAAGAAAAAACAAAATCATGCATGCCTTGGTAATGAAATAATGAATTGCTAAGACTAGGACGGCTACTCCCTTCCTGAAGCTGTAATCCAATCCTTCCACAAGCAATAGAACACTCAGCAGTACAGCATAGGAACAGGCCCTTTGGCCCACTATGTCTGTGCCAACCGTGATGCCATTCTAAACTAATCCCATCTGCCGGCACATGGTCTGCAGCCCCCTATTCTCTGCCTGTTCGTGTGTCTGTCTAAATCTGCAACTATGATCTATTCCCAAATGTTGTTACTGAGGGTATCTTTAGAACGGAGTCTTAAAGCTTTGGTGTATGAAAATAGGGACGTTGCAACTGTATAGTGCATTCACGATCTAAAATATTTAGCTGCTGACTTTAATTAACCTTTTGATAAGCAGTTAACTGTCGTTAAATATGTCAACATGGCACAAATCTGCACACAGCAAGGTCCTGCAGAGAGAAATAAGCTGTTAATCTACTTTCGGTGGTGTTGATTGAAGCACGTGTTTGCCGGGAAGCTACATGAACTCCCCACTGCTCTTCCATTAGTACACTGGGATCTTTTTAGAGACCGATTTTAGTTTTTGTTTAACAGATAGCCAGAGACTATTTCCCAGGGCAGAAATGGCTAGCACGAGGGGTCATAGTTTTAAGCTGGTTGGTGGAAAGTATCGAGGGGATGTCAGAGGCAGGTTCTTTACGCAGAGAGTTGTGAGAGCATGGAATGCGTTGCCAGCAGCAGTTGTGGAAGCAAGGTCATTGGGGTCATTTAAGAGACTGCTGGACATGTATATGGTCACAGAAATTTGAGGGTGCATACATGAGGATCAATGGTCGGCACAACATTGTGGGCTGAAGGGCCTGTTCTGTGCTGTACTGTTCTATGTTCTATCCCATCTGAAAAATGACACCTCCAACAGTGTAGCACTCACCCAGTCCATCAAAGTGTCAGCCTATATCAGCATTTCCAGAATTATTTTCTAATATGACCCCAATTTAACACTCGATGGTTAATGCAATCCCAGATGCCAATAAAAGCAAAACAGCAATAAAGTAGCATAATAACAGTATATAATTAATGAAGTTTGCACATCTTATGACAAGAGACAATATGTTGTATAAATATGAAAACCTGTGATGAAAATGACTGGGCTGCTGCCTGTTGCTAAATCTGCATCCACTTTCATAGCTAACGCTGCAGGAAACCTCTACTCTACTTAAGTAGAAGTGTAGGGAGAACCAGTGTCTCTCTTGGATGAGTGAGTAGCCCTGTGGTCCTCCTGGGATGTTGACACTTTTCTTCTTTAGTTACTTCATAGCCCAACTGATCAGAGTTGTCAAAGCCCAGTGCTGGGAGTTCATTTTATGATTGGCTAATTCTCACTGCTGGAACAATACAAGCTGGGGGAAGAGGAGGGGAACAGGAGCTTAATGTGACTTTATTTCGCAATGTCATATGCTCACCTGTCCTGGGATCAGCTGGTCAAGGTTCTGTGCCCAAGTATTGCACTCTGGGTTTGAATCCACTGCTGTCTGACTTCAAACAGTCAATTTTACCTGGAGGTAGGTGACCATGTATTGTGGCAATAAAGCCCCCAGAGGGGGTTTCGGCACAAGATCCAGGAAATTTTAACCCTAGGTCTCACTTACAAAATACAAGATGATGTGGATCTCAACAGGGGAGATAGGCAGAGGTGGTTATTTTACCCTTGTAGGAGAGTCTAGGACCAGAGGACATCACCTCAGATTACAAGGCCACACATCTAAAACAGATTATCAGACTCAATGGGCTGAATGACCTATTTCTGCTCCTACAATGGTCTTACAGTCTGACAGCGCCAGTTGGGTGCCCAGGTGAGTAGTTAATAAAACTGGTGTTGGACTGGGGATTTGGAAGTCAATGTCAGTGCTGGGTCAGAGAGGCCTGGCTAAAGCTGGGAAGACCTGAGAAATCCTTGTGCGGTCTAGAGGAGGAAGACACTCTGCTCCTCGCCTGCAAAGGTACAAACAAATAGGCTGTTCTTAGACCTTATGCTCAGCCTTTTCTGGCCACTCTCTGGTTCTGCTGTTGGGCTTGGCCTCTTGAGAACCTTCCAAATACAGAAGTCAAAATGGCATTACAACACTAATGTCATTAGACCACAATTTTCCAATGTAAGGGAGATCCCCACGTTTTGGAAGACTCTCCTTTTGCTTTTTTTAAATCAGGCATGACTTTTTTTGGAAACAGTAAGCACTGCAGATGCTGGAAGCCAGAATCACTAGCTGTGGAACTGGAAAAGCACAGCCGGTTAGACAGCATCCAGGGAGCAATGTTTCAGGCCAAAACCCTTTGTCAGGATTGGGGAGGGGGAGGGGAACCCAGAAATAAATGGAGGGGCGTGGGGCCGGGGCAAGTGTAGGTGAGATGGAGATCAGTAGGGGGTATTGTGATTGGGCAGTGGGAAAGGTGGATTGCATAGGTGGGTAGGAAAATGGACAGGTTGGGGGTGGGGAGACTTTGAAGCTGGTGATGCAAGTAGCGGGTTATTGTAGGTGGCCAGTGGGAAGGGTGGACAGGCTGGTGGAGGAGAGATTTTGAAATTGGTGAAGTCGATGTTCAGGCCATTGGGCTGCGGGCTCCCAAGGCAAAATATGAGGCATTGTTCCTCCAGTTTATATTTGGTCTCACTCTGACTTTTGTTGGAGGGTGTGGGGCAGAGGCTTCTGATCCGGATTGAATCATGTTCCACAGGTTAGATGGAGGACTCTTGCTTCTCGTGCATTTTCAGACTTTTTGAAATAAAAGCAAAATAGTCAGAATGACAAAAATTGGAAATAAGGGAACTGCTTAACAGGCCTAATAGCACCTGTGAAGAGAAAAACTTGAGCTAACACTTCAGGCCCGTGACATTTTAATGAAAGAGGGATGTTTCATGAATTCTGTTTCTCTCGCCACAGATGCTTTCTGATCTGCTGAGTATAAAGCATTTTCTGTTTTAATTTCAGACTTTTAATTGTTTTTTTGCCTTCACCTGCTCTAAACACGGGTACAACTCTGAAAAGACAGAAAGTCCTTCAGTATCTCATCCAACTACCCATTCTGTGGGAGAGCCTGGGTGGCAGTGTTAGTAAGCTATGTAGCTGTATGGGGCATCATAGTGGGGCTCATTCATGTCCATATACACAAGCTAGCACAAATTGTCCTCATGTTGCACTAATTAGCACAATAGCAGCAATAAAGAGAGTATAAAATTTTACGCTCACTGATAGACTGAGCTGCAGATTTTGAATTGTCTCTCACACTGGCTAACAACTTCACAGCTGCATAATTGTGGTCATGTGATGACCAGATAAATTGTGCAAAATCTGGCAAGCCCTATCCAATTGAGTTTTCATTGCTTTCCTTTGAAATATCTTCAGCTTTCATGGAAGCACACCCCTCCACAATATAAATGGAATTCAAGGAGCCAAATCACCAGTTTCCTGCTGTTGTCAAGTTCAACTGTAATGCCTTTAACGTGATTGACTATTACCATCTTGCCTTTACTGTTCTGTACCTCCTGCATGGCACTGACCCAGTTTAAGATGGATAGAGATGTCCTAGAATAGCATGTCAAGCAGCAAGTTACAGTGCAAATGACTGCTGGGATGCAGATGTACCCCTCACTGTGTTTATTTGCATAATCCTAGTCTCATTATCTACAGAACCCATTGCAGACATTTTCACATGAGAGAAAATCCGGTCACGGTGCCTACTCTCCTAAGCAGGACTGGGAGCAGATCACCAACCTGCCTGTTTTGTCTTCCACAGGAGGTGGGCAGTGGAAACTATATAATTCAATGAAAAGAATCTCACCTGTACGCTAACCCATTTGCAGTTGACATGTGATGTGCAATTTCAGACATTCAGAAGGTGCAGTGTAGATTCATGAGCATGTTGTTTGATTTAAGAAGGTGTAAATACAAAGGAAGACGTGAAGAAGTGGGTCAACACTCAATATATCAGAGGAGATTGTTTCTGCCGCCATACCAAATCACCCTACAGACTGTCCCCAGTATGTACTTTGATATGGTTTTGGACCTGGGAGGGGCAGCTGAGTTCATAGAATCCCAACAGCCTGGAAGCAAGCCATTTCGCCCATTGAGTCCATACTGACCCTCCAAAGAACAGCCCACCCAGACACTAACCCTGCATTTCCCATGGCCAATCTGCCCTAACCTGCGCATCTTTGGACTGTGGGCACTCCACATTGTGTTAGCTCTGACCTGGTTAGTATTGGATGGGAGACTGCCAAGAAATACCCAGTGCTGTAAGCTTTAGTACTCTTGTGACATAGTGGTAATGTCCCTACCTCTGGGTCAGAAGGTTCAGGTTCAGGTCACACCTACTCCAGAGTGTTCATTTAAAAAAAACTTGAAGATAGGTTGGATAGGTGGTTGAAAGAAAGTAGAATAGAGGGAAATGGGAACAGTGGGATCATGGGATTAGGGTGGCTCAGATGTTAGCACTGCTGCCTCACGGCACCAGGGACCTGGGTTCAATTCCAGCCTCCAGCAACTGTCTGTTTGCACATTTTCCCTTTGTCATGTGGGTTTCCTCCCACAGCCCAAAGATGTGCAGGCTAGGTGGATTAGCCATGCTAAATTGCCCCATAATGTGCAGGCTACATGGGTTACTCATGATAAATGTGGGGTTACGGGGATAGGGTAGGATGCTGTTTGGAGAGGCGGTGCAGACCCAATAGGCCGAATGGCCTCTCTTTTACACTGTAGGGATGCTTTGATTCTATGACTTACTGATGGAGTGCTTGAATCAGACAGCTGTTTCCTTTTTCCAGTTTATTATAGAGAAAACTCTCTGATGGCCTAGTGAGCAGATATCTTACCTGCCAGGGTGAGTGGGGTGTCTCAGATGTGATTTCCAGGCATTCATTGCAGATGCTCAAATCAGCTTGGGAGCAGGAAATCGGTCCACATCCTTCCTCTTGCTTAGTATCAAGTAACCACTGCTATAAGTTCTAACAAAGGGACAGGATTTCAGTTGGCTATAATAGCTCCTATCAGCAAATATCTTGTCATAATCCTTGCCTCTGAGTCAGAAGGTTGTGAATTCAAGTCTCTCTCCAGGGTCTCGAGCACATGCAATAATCCCAATCAATATTCGACTGCAGTATTGAGGGATCATTGCACTGTCAAAGGCGCTGGCTTTTGAGCGAGATGTTAACCATGATTCTCGTCTGTCCTCTCGGGTAGATACAAAAGATCACATGCCACTTTCTTAGAGAAGAGCAGGGGAGTTCTTCCGATTGTCCTAGCCAATATTTTATCCTTCAGTCAACACCACCAAAACAGAGATACTGTTGAAACACAAGTTCATTCTTTTTTTACCGGAAGACTGGCATCTGAGGGCAGTGCCCAAAAACTAGCTGTGCATGTTTCATTTTAAAGGGCCAGGGATGCTAGCCTTACAGATAAGCAGCAAGTGGATATTTCTTTGGTCTGGCCTCACTGAATCTCTTTGTTTTCTCTTCAGGAAATTGGTGATGTCGAGAATTGGGCAAGAAGTATTGAGATGGACATGAGAACTATCGCCACTGCCCTAGAATACGTCTATAAAGGACAGCTACAGCCTGCAACATGAAGTTTCAAATGTGAGCCTGCAAAATGGGCATTTTGTGAGGAAGAAGTTGAAGCATCTTCAGAATTTAAAGCTGACATTCTAAACAAGCTGTACAACAGGATTTCCAACAGGAAAGTTGCATTAATGCTGCAATCCCTTTCCTGTTGGGGACTCTTATCCACCCACTGTCTGACTGTTAATTTCAATATCCTAAACTTGAATGCAGATATCTATGACTTTGTGCGTTTATTTGTTTTCCCAGAGTGCAATCATCTAGGAAGGATAATGTATAAATCCTGAGGTCTCGAATGAAATATATCTAGGCCCATGTCATTCTCCACTGCTAAAACAATTTGTACGAGTCTTTGGTTGTTATTGGCAAATTTTCTTTTAAAAAGACACCAGAGAGAATTCTTGATAGAAATACTCGGTGGACTACTGCCCAGTTGAAACCAAACTAATTCCATTTTGATCAAATTTTCCCACAAGCTCAGTCCTCTGTGCCAGACAATTAACATCACATGTTGCTGTATTTTGTACACTTGTATTTATTTGTCCCGCTGGAGGACATTGTTACTTTTCCTTCCTGCGGTCTATTGTCTGCGATGATGTCAATTGCCAGACTACAGCTATCGCTTCTCATTCGACTGCGCTGTCACTAGAATCACCTTCCTTGCTAGACTTCGCACAGCAGCTGCTGCTTCCCTGTTGCTGCAGTGCATTCTTGATGGATGGCCTCATTTGCCAGCTTGTTCTTTTTATCTGTTGCTTTTCCTTTCTGCAGTTTGCCAAACAGATAACTTGATTTCCCAGCGTCTTGTCACTACTACTTTCTGTTCTTATTGAGATAGATCTCACTCGCTTGTGTTCTGTTGCTGTGTTCTGGCATTCCTCAGAATGTGGGATCCTTATTAAAATAGATGCTTTTTCTTTGTTTAAATGTGCCAGTCTTTTTGTGTCAGAGTACAATGTTGCCCCACCCAAAAGCTTCTCTGCATACTAATGTATATAAATGAGTGACTGAAAGGTATTCTTGGTGTTGATTTAATCATGTAAGATGATAAATAACACTGATGCAAATAAACTCACTGTTTACTGATTGTGTTGCTGTGTTTGCATTTGCCCCCAGTGACCCTGGTGTGTATGTAGTGTGGTTGAGATGATCTTTTGATCACACAGTGCAGTTTTACCGCATTGTCCTTTTGCCTTTTTGGGCTAAGCCCAGCCAGAGTGAAAATCATCTCTGCCTGCAATGCTAAAGACTGATTTAGGGTAATCTCAAGCCCATTCTTTCCAATTGTCCAAGAGAGATAGAGTAGACTGGGACTATACTCATTGGAATTTAGAAGAATGAGCAGGGTCATCTTACAGGAACCTATAAAATTGTGAATGGAACAGATAAGATAGAAGCAGGGAGGTTGCTTCCACTGGTGGGTGAAACTAGAACAAGGGAGCACAGCCTCAAAATAAGGGAGAGCAGATTTAGGACTGAATTGAGGAGGAACTTCTTCACCCAAAGGGTTGTGAATCTGTGGAATTCCCTGCCCAGTGAAGTTGTTGAGGCCACTTCATTGAATGTTTTTAAGGCAAAGGTAGATTTTTGAACAGTAAAGGAATTAAGTGTTATGGTGAGTGAACGGATGAACGGAGCTGAGTCCATGAACAGATCAGCCATGATCTTCTTGAATGGCAGAGCAGGCTCAAGGGGGCAGATGGCCTGCTCCTGCCCCTATTTCTTATGGTCTTATCAGGCCATGATGAAGACTACACTGACAATCTGGTAAAAGGATTCAATAGGCGATCTTTCGAATGGGAACTAGTAGTTTACATCAAGTTCTAGTTCTCTAGTATAATGGAAAGAGATGACAGTATCCCTGTCACGTGCCCTAAAACTAAATGCTTGCAGTATTTGGATTTCATTTGTCACTTTTGCTTTTTAATTTAAAATAATATAGTTTGGGTAGACCAATTTTCCCAACAAATACTTGTGGTGTCTCAACTTTAATGGGAGACACTTGATTGTATCCCTTGTAGGATCAGGCATGCTTGGCTCTGCATCCATATGGGCCTTTTTAAAAACAGAACCTGCTGTCGGGTTTTTGTGAAGAGACCAGAGGCAGATGCACAGAAACTACACAGAAAGAGGGACACTCTTCCCACCATTTCCATGTTGCAGCTGGCTGGGACTGTCACTGGTGATGTTCACCCTTAATCCCATTTCACTTTTGAAATGTTTATCCAGCCCTGTTTTTAAATGATAACGATTCTGCTTCAGTAGCAACTTCGGCATAGGGAAAAATTCCTTCAAACTTCCCCCTTCCTTGCTGTTCTGATAATCCTCCATCTGTTAATAATATGGCAAGCCACTGGAGACAATTTTTCATTTAACCTCTCAAAACATTTCATAATTTTCAAAGCCTCGATTAAATTTTCCCCACCCCTTAGCTTTTCCTGTTCAATTGGAAAAGGCTCTAATTTTTGAGACTATTATTTGTATTTACAGCCTTTTTTTGTGCTGTCCTGGTAAGTCTTTGCTGTGCCTGTTCTGTGCTTCTGGTGTCTGCCTTGTTATGGAGTCTCTGTAACTGAATGTGTTCCCCAATTATGCCTAAACAACATTTTGTATTAATTAATCATCAGCTCCTTTCTTTTTATGTGTTCAATGACCGCATATATTAAAAACTCAGAAATCAATTCCCCTTTTTAAGTTCTGATGAAAGGTCTTTAAGACATAAGAAACAGCAGCTAGAATAGGCCATTCAGCCCCTCAAACTGCCTCCATTCTGCAAGATCATGACTGATCTACTGCAGGCCTCAACTCTTTTATCGTAGAATCTCTGCAGTGTGGAAGTAGGTCATTCAGCCCATGCCAACCCTCCAAAGAGCATCCCATCCCATCCCTGTGCAGTTGCACCTAGGCCCATCCATCCCTGTAACTGCACATTTCCCAAGGCCAGTCCACCTAGCCTGCACAGCCCTGGACTCTGTAGCCATTTAGCATAGCCAATCCGCCCTAATGTGGACATCTGTAGACTGTGGGAGGAAACCCCCGCAGACACGGGAAAATGTGAAAACTCCACACAGACAGTCACCTAATGGTGGAATCAATCCCGGGTCCCTGGCGCTGTGAGCGAGCAGTGCCAACCGCTGAGTTGCCCCATGCTGGAACAACGTAGCCCTCAACTCCCTGATATTTCAGAAATCCCACTCCTCTTCAAATACTTTTTGGACGGGCCTCCACAACTGCCTGTATTCCAGACATTCACTCCCCTCGGAAGAAATTCCTTTGCATCTGGGTTTCAAATGGTGTCTCCCTACTCTGTCACTATGTCTTTTAGTTTGCGGTTCCCTAACATTATCTCAACATTTCCCCCGTAAGGCCCTCTCGGAATCTTGTATGTTTCAATAAAATCAGGCTCACTCTTCTAAACTTTAATAAATACAGGCCTAACCTATTTAACCATTCTTAAGAAGTCAACTCCTTCATCCCAGGAATCAGCCAAATGAATCTCTATTGAACTGCCTCTGATGGTGACGCATCCTTTCTTAAATATGGACCACAGCTGTGCACGCTACTCCAGGTTGCAGGCTCACCAACACACTGTACAGTTGGAACAAAACTTCAATAATTTTAAACTCCAGTTCTCTAGCAATGATAACAAAATTCCATATGCCTTCTAAATTGCTTGCTGCACCATAAGGCTAACGTTTTGTGGCTCAGCGGTTAGCACTGCGGCTTCATAGCACCAGGGACCCGGGTTCAATTCCACTCTTGGGTGACTGTCTGTGTGGAGTTTGCACATTCTCCCCGTGTCTGCGTGGGTTTCCTCTGGATGCTCCAGTTTTCTCCCACAGTCCAAAGATGTAGAGGTTAGGGTGGGTTGGCCATGCTAAGTTGCCCATAGTGTTCAGGGATGTGTAGATTAGGTGGGTTATAAGGGGATGCGTCCCAGTGGAATGCTTCAAGGGCCAGTGTGGATTTGTTGGGCCAAAGGGCCTGTTTCCACACTGTAGGGATTCTATGATAAACCTCACACATTCTTCCATTAAGCACCATCTGCCACGGTTTTGCCCACTCACTCCATCCATTTTTACACCCCTGAAGTTTCCTCATGTCCTCATCACAGCATTCCTTCCCACCTAGTATTGTATTATCAGCAAATACATTACACTCTGCCCCTTCTACCAGTCATTTAATATAGTGAGTGAATAATTGAGGCCCTGAAATTGATTCTTGTGCCACTCCACTGGTTATATCTTTCCGACCTGAAAAAGACCCATATAAGAGCAATAATTACTCAGAGGCAGAGGATTTTGTTTAAGTGAACGGGGCAGTTTATTACAAGCAGTTACTGGTAAATGCAGGGAGAGGAGTTCTAGGTAGACATGCAGGAATACAGAACCCTCTCTAATTCATGAGCGTGAGTTACAGCTTTTTATACACAGAAACAACTTGTCCAGCAGTCACCACCCCCCCCCCCCCCCCCGCCTCCTCCGCCCCGCTCTTTCTAGTTTGGTCACTCCCTCGGGCACATCATGTGCTCTCATTTTAGTTTGATAGTTTAGTCAGAGTTTGATCGTTTCATCAGCTACCTACTTTGTCAGCTATTCTGTCCTATCGTCCTATCTAATCCCATTAGCCAGCTACCTAATGGTCAGGGTAGATAGTCCTGTTGTCTAAATGAAATATCAACTATTTCATGTGTATTCCACTATACTTATGTGTCTGTGTCTGTGTGTGTGTATGGGAGAGACTTCTGTTTCAACCCATTACTTCCAACCCTCTGTCATCTGTCTGCAATCCAGTCCTCAAGTCATTTCTCAAAATGGAGAACTGTGACCAGTGGTGTTCCACAGGAATCCATATAGAACATAGAACATTATAGCACAGTACAGGCCCTTCGGCCCTCGATGTTGTGCCGACCTGTCATACCGATCTCAAGCCCATCTAACCTACACTGTTCCATGTACGTCCATATGCTTATCCAATGACGACTTTAATGTACCTAAAGTTGGCGAATCTACTACCGTTGCAAGCAAAGTGTTCCATTCCCTTACTACTCTCTGAGTAAAGAAACTACCTCTGACATCTGTCCTATATCTTTCACTCCTCAATTTAAAGCTTTGCCCCCTTGTGCTCGCCGTCACCATCCTAGGAAAAAGGCTCTCCCTATCCACCCTATCTAACCCTCTGATTATTTTATATGTCTTAATTAAGTCACCTCTCAACCTTCTTCTCTCTAATGAAAACAGCCTCAAGTCCCTCAGCCTTTCCTCGTAAGACCTTCCCTCCATACCAGGCAACATCCTAGTAAATCTCCTCTGCACCCTTTCCAAAGCTTCCACATCCTTCTTATAATGCGATGACCAGAACTGTACACAATGCTCCAAGTGCGGCCGCACCAGAGTTTTGTACAGCTGCAGCATAACCTCTTGGTTCCAGAACTCGATCCCTCTATTAATAAAAGCTAAAACACTGTATGCCTTCTTAACAGCCCTGTCAACCTGGGTGGCAACTTTCAAGGATCTGTGTACATGGACACCGAGATCTCTCTGCTCATCTACACTACTAAGAATCTTACCGTTAGCCCTGTACTTTGCCTTCCGGTTACTCCTACCAAAGTGCATCACCTCACCCTTGTCTGCATTAAACTCCATTTGCCACCTCTCAGCCCAGCTCTGCAGCTTATCTATGTCTCTCTGCAACCTACAGCATCCTTCGTCACTATCCACAGCTCCACCGACCTTAGTGTCGTCTGCAAATTTACTAACCCATCCTTCTAAGCCCTCATCCAGGGAATTTATAAAAATGACAAACAGCAGTGGACCCAACACCGACCCTTGCGGTACACCACTAGTAACTGGTCTCCAGAATGAACATTTCCCATCAACTACCACCCTCTGTCTTCTTTCAGCAAGCCAATTTCCGATCCAAACTGCTATATCTCCCAAAATTCCATTCCTCCACATTTTGTACAATAGGCTATTGTGGGGAACCTTATCGAACGCCTTGCTGAAATCCATATACACCACATCAACCGGTTTATTCTCATCTACCTGTTTGGTCACCTTCTCAAAGAACTCAATAAGGTTTGTGAGGCAGGAACTACCCTCACAAAACCGTGCTGACTATCCCTAATAAATTTATTCTTTTCTAGATAATTATAAATCCCATCTCTTATAACCTTTTTCAACACTTTACCAACAACTGAGATAAGGCTCACTGGTCTATAATTACCAGGGTTGTCTCTACTCCCCTTCTTGAACAGGGGAACCACATTTGCTATCCTCCAGTCATCTGGCACTATTCCTGTAGACAATGACGAGTTAAAGATCAATGCCAAAGGCTTGGCAATCTCCTCCCTGGCTTCCCAGAGGATCCAAGGATAAATCCCATCCGGCCCAGGGGACTTATCTATTTTCACCTTCTGAAGGATTTCTACTACCTCTTCCGTGTGAACCTCAATCCCACCTAGTCTAGTAGCCTGTATCTCAGTATTCTCCTCGACAACATTGTCGTTTTCTAGAGTGAATACTGTTGAAAAATATTCATTTAGTGCTTCCCCTATCTCATCTGACTCCACACACAACTTACCACTACTATCCTTGATTGGGCCTAATCTTACTTTCGTCATTCTTTTATTCCTTAAATACCTATAGAAAGCCTTAGGGTTTACCCGGATCCTATCCGCCAACAACTTCTCATGTCTCCTCCTGGCTCTTCTCAGCTCTCTCTTTAGGTCTTTCCTGGCTACCTCGTAGCCCTCAAGTGCCCTAACTGAGCCTTCACATCTCATCCTAACATAAGCCGTCTTCTTCCTCTTGACCAGAGATTCCACCTCCTTCGTAAACCACGGCTCCCGCACTCTACAGCTTCCTCCCTGCCTGACAGGTACATACTTATCTAGGATACACAGGAGCTTTTCCTTGAATAAGCTCCACATTTCTAACGTGCCCATCCCCTGCAATTTCCTTCTCCATTCTATGCTCCCTAAATCTTGCCTAATCTCATTGTAATTGCCTTTCCCCCAGCTATAACTCTTGCCCAGTGGTATACACCTATCCCTTTCCATCACTAAAGTAAACATAACAGAATTGTGATCGCTATCACCAAAGTGCTCACCTCCTTCCAAATCTAACACCTGGCCAGGCTCATTACCCAGTACCAAATCTAATGTGGCTTCGCCCCTTGTTGGCCTATCTACACACTGTGTAAGGAAGCCCTCCTGCACACACTGGACAAAAACTGACCCATCTATAGTACTTGAACTATAGTGTTCCCAGTCAATATTTGGAAAGTTGAAGTCCCCCATGACAACTACCGTGTCTCTCTCACTCCTATCGAGAATCATCTTTGCTATCCTTTCCTCTACATCTCTGGAACTATTCGGAGGCCTATAGAAAACTCCCAACAGGGTGACCTCTCCTTTCCTGTTTGTAACCTCAGCCCATACTACCTCAGTTGACGAGTCCCCAAACATCCTTTCTGCAACTGTAATACTGTCCTTGACCAACAATGCCACACCTCTGCCCCTTTTACCATCTTCTCTGTTCTTACTGAAACATCTAAATCCCGGAACCTGCAACAACCATTCCTGTCCCTGCTCTATCCATGTCTCCGAAATGGCCACAGCATCGAAGTCCCAGGTACTAACCCATGCTGCAAGTTCACCCACCTTATTCCGGACGCTCCTGGCGTTGAAGTAGACACACTTCAGACCAACTTCTTGCTTGCCGGTGCCATCTTGCTTCCCTGAAACTTTATTTCGGACCCCCCTACTCTCAACCTTTTCTATATTCGAACTACAATTTTGGTGCCCATCCCCCTGCTGAATTAGTTTAAACCCACCCGAACAGCCTTAGCAAATTTCCCCCCCAGGATATCGGTACCGCTCTGGTTCAGGTGAACCTCTGTTGTTTGTGATATACGTAAATGATCTGGAGGAAGATATAGATGGTTTGATTAGCAAGTTTGCAGATGACACTAAGATTAGTGGAGTGGCAGATAGTGAAGGGGAATGTTGGAGAATGCAGCAGAATATAGATAGGCTGGAGAGTTGGGCAGATAAATGGCAGATGGAGTTCAGTCCAGGCAAATGCAAGGTGATGCTTTTGAAAGATCCAATTCAAGAGCGAACTATACGGTAAATGGAAAAGCGCTGGGGAAAATTAATGAACAGAGAGATCTGGGTGTTCCGGTCCTTTGTACCCTGGAGGTGGCAAAGCAGGTCGATAGAGAGATCAAGAAGGCATATGGCATGTTTTCATTCATCACACTGGGTATTGAGTACAAGAGTTGGCAGGTCATGTTGCAGTTGTGTAGGACTTTGGTTCGGCCACATTTGGAATACTGTGTACAGTTCTGGTCGCCACATTACCAAAAGGATGTGGATGCTTTGGAGAGGGTGCAGAGGAGGTTCACCAGGATGTTGCCTGGTATGGAGGAGGCCAGCTATGCAGATAGAGTAGATTAAGATTATTTACATTAGAAAGACAAAGGTTGAGAGGGGACCTGATTGAGGTCTACAAAATCATGAGGGGTATAGACAGGGTGGATAGCAAGAAGCTTTTTCCCAGAGTGGGGGACTCAATTACTAGGGGTCACAATTTCAAGGTGAGAGGGGGAAAGTTTAAGGGAGATATGCATGGAAAGTTCTTTACACAGAGGGTGGTGGGTGCCTGGAACGCGTTGCCAGCGGAGGTGGTAGAGGCAGACACGTTAGCGTCTTTTAAGATGTATCTAGACAGATACATGAATGGGCAGGGTGCAAAGGGATACAGATCCTTGGAAAATAGGTGACAGGTTTAGATAGAGGATCTGGATTGGCGCAGGCTTGGAGGGCCGAAGGGCCTGTTTCTGTGCTGTAATTTTCTTTGTTCTTTGTTCCAACATGGGACCCCACACTACTTTAAGCTCCTGTCTTGAGTAATAACCTTTTATGTGGCATCTTCTATTGAATGCCTTCTGGAAATCCAAATATACCTCATCTTTGACCTGAAACATTAACCCTGTTCCTCTGTCCACAGATGCTGCCTGATGTGTTATTTCCAGCACTTTCTGTTTTTACTGCCATTTTGAAGTCTTCTCCACCTGCACCAGTGCCTTTTACAAGCTTTTAACAAAATTGGGAAGTATATTTTTCCTATTCCTAGTCTTTGTCTCAAAATAAAGTGCTTCGAGTTTCTCTGCAGTGACCACCTATCTCTGCAAGCTTAGCCCTTTCCTCCTGTAATTAACATTCTTCCTCAAAGTTTGCCTTATCCTTCAACTCCCACCTTGTTATGTCCAAAGAATTTATATTAATGATAAGAAAAAATGTCAAGGAATAGCTCTAGGGTGCACGATACTTCCTGTAAGCTGTTAATTGATAAAGCACCCATTTATCACTTTTCTCTACTTTCTGTTATTTAGCCATCTCTCTATTCGTGTCTTTTTTTGACTCTCGTGTGTGTTTTCAGAAGGTTCTTCTACAGTCCTTATCAAATGCCGTCTGAAAATCCACACAGTCTACACCCTTTAAACACTCCTATAATTTACTCAATTTAGTAGGTCAGGGATGACTCGCAATTTACAAATCCTTCACAGTTTACCCACAACTGACATAAATTTAACTGGCCTATAATTTTCTGGCTTATTCCTTTACTCCTTCTCAAGCAAGGGTGTAATGTCTGCTATCATCCAGTCTTTTGGCATAATTCCTGTTTCCAAAGATTTTTGGAAAATGATGGAGTATGTTTTTTGTTATCTCCTGAAGTAGTATGCTATGCATCCTTTCTGGGCTTGGTGGACGTAGCTACTTTCAGACCTATTAACTTTTTAAAAGCTTGTGATTATTTCCACATTCTTGCTAAGTACCCCTGTTGTGCCTACTGTTCATATATGTTTCGTACTTGTGTCAATTCCTGACTGTAAATATGACCAAATGGGCCCTCGCGTCTCTAAGTGATGCCATGCCTTTATATACTTTATCTATGTGTTTGCAATATCATTTGTTACTCTCCCTTTCATTGACTTTTGGTTCTTCAATCATACACCATTTTGTCTTCTTAATCTCCCATTTTGGTTGCTAGCCGTACTTCTATTTTATAATTTCTTTCTGTATTGTACCCTCTATATTTATTATCTGCCTGCTGTACCCCTTTCCCTGAGGAACTCAGGTCTTCAACGTGATATCCTTCTTCCCTCACCAGAATGCATTTAACTTCTACCTTATCCAAACAGACCAGTGCAGTGAGGTCCCACAGATTGAAAAAAGGTTGAATGACCAGGTAGTATGTACACTCTGTGAGCTGGCCATGAAAACAATTTGCTCTTCAGAGAACTCCTGTGAAGTTTTTTTTTGTCCTAACATCTCAGGACCTTAATTTAATACTTCATCTAGAAGACAACACAGCCATCAAGTCATACAACACAGAAACAGACCCTTTGGTCCATCCAGTCCATTGCCAACTAGTCCCACCTGTCTGCTCCTGGCCCATATCCCTCCAAACCTTTCCTATTCATGTACTTATCCAAATGACTTTTAAATGTTGTAACTGTACCCACGTCCACCACTTCCTCTGGAAATTCATTCCACACATGAATGACTCTCTGTGTAAAAAAGTTCCCCCTCATGTTTTTTTTAAACCTTTCTCTCACCTTAAAAATATGCCCCCTTGTCTTGAAATCCCCCAAATCTGTCATTCACCTTATCTATGCCTCTCATGATTTAATAAACCTCTATAAGGTTGCCCCTCAACCTCCTGTGTTCCAGTGAAAAAAGTCCCAGCTTATCCAATCTCTCCTTATAAGTCAAACCCTCCATACCCGGCAACATCCTGGTAAATCTCTGCTGAACGCATGATATAACAGCAATTCAAAGAAGAAACTTTTCTGCTTGCTGCTTCTGTGCAGTGTCTTTTTGACCAGATTATCGCCGGCACAATCCACTCGAGTTTGGTCCAAATAAGCAAGGAAACCATCGTGATTATTTTTCAGTAAAGGGTTGAACGCAACGCATTTTTTGTGTAAGTGCAATGTTTAATTTGATACTCAATTACAGGAGACTGAGAAATCCTCACTGTTGATCCTTGGTTTGTGCTGAGCCAGTGAATCTCAAAGTCGGGACACTATGGACGCCACAATTGCCTTGTGAACTTTTGGATTCGAGAAGAGAAATATTGTCATGTCCGAAGATTGAAGGTGATCGGAAACGTTAGAGGGCAAAATTGGGCCCCGCTGTGATGCTTTCTATGGTGGGATAGACTTGTTGGTCATGTGCGACCAGGGTGCCCCATGAAGAAGGGCGACTTGGATGAGGGTATGGGAAACTGTCGATGCCCAGGGAGTCCTGCGAGAAGGTGTCAGTTTCGGGAGAGGTGATGAATTTCTCTTCCCCTCCTCCCACTCCCATGTATGAACCATGAAGCAGACCAATTGTGAGTCAATATTTCCTTACTCGTGAGCAGTCTTGTGTACATATGAGGAAAGGAAACTGCCTTTTTTCAAAGTTCCTCCAAACTGTGCTCTCCTTCCATTCCAATGTGTTTTGCTCTGAATTTCTCAGAGCGTGCTGAGAGGGGGGAACCTTCCTTTCAATTCCCTCCAGGAACCACATGGAAACCTGACATTATGGGTCAGGAAGTTTCCCCCAATGTCACTTGCCTGACAATGAGTAACTCCATTGAATTAGCGGAGATTAGCATCCCTAAGGGTTGGTAGCCGAAAGGAAGCTTTCTGCTATTAGGTAGGGGAGCTTTTGTTTCTGAAAAAATATTTGGCAGTGGTATGACTGAAAGGGCGGATACAAAAGCAACTCTTCTGACCTCACTTGTGCACATAATGCACACAGCAAGTTCCTCTTTCGCATTGAAAATACTGAATGATTTACCAGGACTGCCATTATGGAAGTGAAAATTGTGTTGCTTTAGCCTTTTGATGGTCGGTTAGGCACAGACTGATTCCATTCCAAGCTAGTCTGCATGTAAATGAGTAATTTATTGGCATGTACAAAGATGAAAAGTAGCAAAAGAAGCCAGCTGGCAAATTGATTTTAAATAAACCAGTTAGACGATAGCCTGGTGTCATGTGACTTCTGACTTCTTCCACCCCCGTCCAGCGCCAGCATCTCCACATCTTGATTCAATTTGATTTTGATTTTATTATCGCATGTATTTTACAGGGAAAATGCAATCAAATACAGCGAAAAGCCTTCGCTTGTCGCCACGAAACAGTGCAGTTTTGGATAATTTGAGAATAAGGAAAGAAAAAGATATGGCTTGAATCAGTCCTGAGGCCAGCTCATCACTCAATGATACCCATGGCCCACTGGTAGATGGGGATGGGGGCACTACCTGAAGAACTGGGTTCAAGTGCCAGCTGCCCCAGAGGTCTGTCATAACACGTCTGAGCAAGGTGATTAAAAATGTTTCTTTATACATCTCCTTTCTTCTCTTCACCACCGCCCCCCAACCAAACCACTTGGCAATAGCTGGTACTGTACAATGTAATATTTAGCTATATTAACGAGAAGATCAAAGACCTGATGTCTGGAGTTTTCTTTTGCTAAATTAGCTCATCCCAACTGTGACAGTGCTTGAGGCTTTTTATTCATCGTGTTGTCGAAGTCCTGCCCCCGCCAATGCTATTCTAACCTGTTGCCGTAGCTTATACTGCTTTTCACTGTTACAGCAGCCTCGGGCTTGAAAAATGTCCTGGGAATTCTATATTTTGCTTCCTCATAAAGCTCACTTTCAGTGAATTAATGATGAAATTTAAGGTGTACTTGTTTTTGGGGGGTGGGATGGGAGAGTGGCAGATGGAGGAATAGGATACAGACACAAGCTGGGCTGGTTTCTGAGAACAGAGACACAGCACCACCGACTGGCATTTAGTGGCTAGTGCGGCATTCTGTCCTGCACTCATTTTCACCGAGTATAGAAGTGTGTGTTGTTGCAGTAATACAGATCCTTACTGAGGCCACACCTAGAATACTGTGTGCAGTTTTGGTCTCCTTTTCTGAGGAAGGATGCTCTTGCTCTCGAGGGAGTGCAGCGACGGTTTACAAGTCTGATTCCAGAGATGGTGGGACTGGCGTATGAGGAGAGATTAACTGTGTTGGGATAGTTTTCACTAGAGTTCAGACAAATGGCGGGGAGGATCTCATACAGACTTATAAAATTCTAACAGGACTGGGCAGAGTAGATGCAGGGAGGATGTTCCCGATGGTGGGTGTGTCCAGGACCAAAGGTCACTGTATGAGGATTTGGGGTAGACTATTTAGGACGGAGATGAGGAGTAATTTCTTCACCCGAAGAGTGGGGAGCCCGTGGGATTCATTACCACAGGAAGTAGTTGATGCCAAAACATTGAATGCATTCAAGAGGTAGCTAGATATCGCACTTGGGGTGAATGGGATCAAAGGTTATGGGGAGAAAGCAGGATTAGGCTATTGAGTTGGATGATCAGCCATGATCGTGATGAATGATGGAGCAGGCTCGAAGGGCCTTCTCCTGCTCTTATTTTCTATGTTTCTGTGTTGCTATTCTCTTTTGAAATCATGAACTTTAGATATGAAATAGGGGTTAGGGTGTGTGGAGCCTTGGATGAATCTATATTTTGGTTCGAAACAACAGCAGCGATTGTTCAAATAATAAGTTGTGAAAGGTATACATGAGCAGCCAATATTTATGCTCCTTGCCACTGTCCGTTGCTTTGTGCGAGAGGTTGGCTGTAAGTCAGATCTGATTCAGCACTTATACCCCAGTAAGTCAAATTGCCTGCCCACACCTTTTGGCTCTTAGGCTCACAATAAGTCTTCTCTTTCACTTTGACAAAAGGTACAGAAATATCTGATTACAAATCTTTATTCAACCCACTAAATTTGGGAGATGATGGTGTCACTTTAATGTCACTGGACAATTAATCCAGAGGTTCCAGGCTAACGCACAGAGGACATGAGTTCAAATCCTTCCATGGCAGCTGTGGAAACTTAGATTCAATGAATAATCCGAGAATTCAAACCTAAACTCAGGGATACTAACCATAACAACTGTCTTTGTTGTAAAAACCCATTTGGTTCACTAATGTCCTTCATGGAAGGAAATCTGCCATCCTTACCTGGTCTGGTCTACGTGAGACTCCAGGCCCACAGCAATGTCATTTGGAGTTTAACATTGTTTCTTATTTGCTACTTTATACCGAGAAGAACTGTAACATTGAACTTTTGACTTATTTCTTTATTTTTCTACATTTTACCTAAAATGTTGTCATTTATATAAATGATTTGGATGTGAGCATAGGAGTTATGATTAATGAGTTTGCAGGTTACACTGAAATTGGAGGTTACTGGGCAGTGAAGAAGGTTACCTCAGAGTACAACGGGACCTCGATCAGATGGGCCAATGGGCCGAAGAGTGGCAGATGGAGTTTAATTTAGATAAATCCTTCATTTTGGAAAGACAAATCAGGGCAGAACTTATACCCTTAATGGTAAGGGCCAGGGGAGTGTTGCTGAATAAAGAAACCTTGGGGTGCAGGTTCATAGTTCCTTGAAAGTGCAGTCACAGGTAGACAGGACAGTGAAGAAGGTGTTTGGTACGCTTGCCTTTATTGGTCAGTGCGTTGAGTACAGGAGTTGGGAGGGTCATGTTGCAGCTGTACAGGACATTGGTGAGGCCACTTTTGGAGTACTGTGTGCAATTCTGGTCTCCCTGCTGTAGGAAAGATGTTGTGAAACTTGAAGGGGTTCAGAAAAGATTTACAAGGATGTTGCTGGGGTTGGAGGGTTTGAGCTACAGGGAGAGGCTGAATAGACTGGGGCTGTTTTCCCTGGAATGTCGGATGCTGAGGGGTGACCTTGTAGAGGTTTATAAAATCATGAGGGGCTTGGATGGGGTGAATAGTCAAGGGCTTTTCCCTAGGGTGGGGGAGTCCAAAACTAGAGGGGTATAGGTTTAAGGCGAGAGGGGAAAGATTTAAAAGGGACCTGAGGGGTAACTTTTTCACACAGAGGGCGGTGCATGTATGGAATGAGCTGCCAGAGGAAGTGGTGGGGGCTGGGACAGTTACAACATTTAAAAGGCATCTGGATGGATGTATGAATAGGAAGGGTTTAGAGGGATATGGGACAAATGCTGGCAAATGGGACTGGATAAATTTAGGATATCTGGTCGGCATGGACAAGTTGGACCGAAGGGTCTGTTTCCATGCTGTACAGCTCTAAGACTCTATTTTGTACACAGGTTCCTTTGTACCTAAGATGGTGCCATAATTAGTGACATTGTAAATTTTTTGTTGTATTCCTTGTTGTACTTCTGTGCTTGAGTAAACATGACAATAAAACCTCATTCCAAATGTGGTTGACATTTGACCCCTTGAAATGGTGTAGCGACCCAGAGGGAAAAAACCAGTATGTGAAAAGAACAGGAGTACTTGGAAATGAATGTACTGGTTATACTGGTGCCCTGTTCTGAGGTAAATAAAACAAGTCAGACCAGTATGAGTGAGAACGCCCTTGACCGCGTCTCCCACATTTCCCGCAACACATCCCTCACACCCCGCTCCCGCCTCAACCGTCCAAAGAGGATCCCCCTCGTTCTCACACACCACCCCACCAACCTCCAGATACAACGCATCATCCTCCAACACTTCCGCCATCTACAATCCGACTCCACCACCCAAGACATTTTTCCATCCCCACCCCTGTCTGCTTTCCGGAGAGACCACTCTCTCCGTGACTCCTTTGTTCGCTCCACACTCCCCTCCAACCCCACCACACCCGGCACCTTCCCCTGCAACTGCAGGAAATGCTACACCTGCCCCCACACCTCCTCCCTCACCCCTATCCCAGGCCCCAAGATGACTTTCCACATCAAGCAGAGGTTCACCTGCACATTTGCCAGTGTGGTATATTGTATCCATTGCACCCGGTGTGGCTTCCTCTACATCGGAGAAACCAAGCGGAGGCTTGGGGACCGCTTTGCAGAACACCTCCGCTCGGTTCGCAACAAACAACTGCACCTCCCAGTCGCAAACCATTTCTACTCCCCCTCCCATTCTTTAGATGACATGTCTATCATGGGCCTCCTGCAGTGCCACAATGATGCCACTCGAAGGTTGCAGGAACAGCAACTCATATTCTGCTTGGGAACCCTGCAGCCCAATGGTATCAATGTGGACTTCACCAGCTTCAAAATCTCCCCCTCCCCCACTGCATCCCAAAACCAGCCCAGCTCGTCCCCTCCCCCCACTGCATCCCAAAACCAGCCCAGCCGCTTCCCTAACCTGTTCTTCCTCTCACCCATCCCTTCCTCCCACCTCAAGCCGCACCTCCATCTCCTACCTACTAACCTCATCCCACCTCCTTGACCTGTCCGTCTTCCCTGGGCTGACCTGTCCCCTCCCTACCTCCCCACCTATACTCTCCTCTCCACCTATCTTCTTTACTCTCCATCTTCGGTCCGCCTCCCCCTCTCTCCCTATTTATTCCAGAACCCTCACCCCATCCCCCTCTCTGATGAAGGGTCTAGGCCCGAAACGTCAGCTTTTGTGCTCCTGAGATGCTGCTGGGCCTGCTGTGTTCATCCAGCCTCACATTTTATTATCTTGGATTCTCCAGCATCTGCAGTTCCCATTATCACTAAGCTGAAGAAGGGCCCTGACCCGAAACGTCAGCTTTCCTGCTCCTCCGATGCTGCCTGACCTGCTGTGTTCCTCCAGCTCCACACCTTGTTATCTCAGACTCCAGCATCGTCCTACTATCTCTCAGCACTTGACAGTGCTTTGCAAGCTGGCATCGCTCTCTACCTCTCAGTTTTCGTAATGCTCACGTCGAAAAAACATTGAGGCTTCCTTCAGTGTGCTACTTGGTTTTGATGATTCTGCTGGTGGCGACACAGCACACCGCCCTCAATTCCCTTACACAGGTTCATTCAAATATGCCGCATGCCTGATCAATGAAAATGAACCTTCAGAATATTTACATCTTATCTCTCTAGATATTTATTACTTTGAGGCTTATTCTGTATCTTCCCCCAATTATCTGAATTTCGCTTTCCTCCTCTGGAGCTGTTAACTCATGCTAAAATTCCCTGGCACCTGATAGCCGTCACATGGCTCACTTGAGAGCCCATTTTCTGAATATGAGCCAAAGCAGTAGAGGCATCACATGTAGGCTTGGTCCTTAGACTGCAGACTCCCTGTTTTTCCCAGGCAACTGTTGCAAGTTGAATCCGACCATTCACAACTTTACTATATTGGCCTTTGTCACTCTCGATGTGACTATTCTCCTGTCTGGTCTCCTGGATTCTACCCTTCATAAATTTGAGGTGATTTTCCAGAGAATCCTGTTCCTCTATTGATCCTGTAGTCACTGATCTACAATAGCTCCCAGTTAAGCAACAACTTGAGCTCAAGCGTTCCATCCCCATTTTCCAATTCCTTCACGGTTTCGCTTCTCCCTATCTCCTCCGGCCACACACCCTCAGATCTCTGCGTTCCTCCTATCCTGGCCTCTTGAGCAGCTCCAATTTTAATCGCTGTGCTATTGATGGCTGCACCTTCGGCTGCCTGGACCCCAGGCTCTGGGATTCCAACCCCCCCACTCCTCTCCACCTCCCCATCCTCCTGAGGGAAACTCCTTAAAACCAATCTCTTTGACCAAGCTTTTGGTCACCTGACCTAATATCTCCTTATGTGGCTCAGTGTCAAGCTCTGTCTTGGGGGGAGCGGAGGGTTTCTCCTGGAAAGGCACCACTTGAACGCAAGTTGTTGTTGCAGTTCGCACTGATGATGGGAACGTGTGCGTTTCAAGTTTGCAATCAGACTCAGGAACCCCAAGTGTTTGCCTCCCTTGCCAGGGGGAGAGAAACAGGCCAGAGTTAGCTGTCCCAGCCCCCTCCCAGCTGACATCAACTCAATCTTGACAGAGCAGCACAAACGCAATGTCTTCCTGGCTTGCTCTTTGCATCCTGCATGTCATTGCTGCATGGAGGGCAAGAGAAATTGACTGGGCAGATGTCTAAAACATTGGTAGGAGAGGCTCAGGCTAGTTCCTTCCACTGTGCCTCACTTAACCCGAGCTGAGCTCAGGACCTTGCTGTGGAAGGAACTGGGCATGCAGGCTTACAGTTCCCTAAAAGTGGCAACGCAGGTAGCCAAGGTGATTAAGAAAGTATATGGCGTGCTTGCCTTCATCAGCTGGGGCGTGGAGTACAAGAGTTGGCAAAACATGTTGCAGCTATTTAACAGAGACAGTAGGAACTGCAGATGCTGGAGAATCCGAGATAACAAGGTGTGGAGCTGGATGAACACAGCAGTCCAAGCAGCATCTTAGGAGAAGGAAAGCTGGCGTTTCGGGCCTGGACCCTTCTGCTTGGCCTGTTGTATTCATCCAGCTCCACACCTTGTTGTCGCAGCTGTATAAAACCCTTGTTAGGCTGCATTTGGAGTACTATGTGCAGTTTTGGTCACCATAATACCGGAAGGATATGGAAGCTTTGGAGAGAATATGGAGAAGGTTCACCAGGATGTTGCCTGGTCTCCAGGGCATTGGTGATGAGGAAAGGTTGAAAAGACTAGGATTGTTTTCACTGGAAAGACGGCAGCTGAGAGGAGACCTGATAGAGGTCTACAACATTCTGAGAGACAGTTAGATAGGGTGGACAGTCAGAGGCTTCTTCCCCGGGTTAAAGTTTCAATTACAAGGGGACACAGGTTCAAGGTCAGAGGGGGGAAAGTTTAAGGGAGATGTGCGAGGGAAGTTTCTCATGCAGAGAGCGGTAGGAGCCTGGAATGCACTTCCAGAGGAGATGGTGGAAGCAGGCACATTGGCTGCATTTAAGAGGTGCCTGGATGGTTACGTGAATAGGGAGGGAATAGAGGGACATGGATCAAATAAGGGCAGAAGGCTTGTTTTTTAGTTTACTCAGGGCTTGGTGATCGGCACAGGCTTGGAGGGCCAAAGGGCCTGTTCCTGTGCTGTGCTTCTCCTTTGTTCTTTTGCTCTTGAACTTTGTCAGCAGGCAGGCTTTATATTTATAACTCTAGTCTTTATGCCCAATCTTTTCATTTGCACTCACCTCTCCTGAAGGTACAAACTTGATAGTTAAATGAGGATTGGGGGGGTGAGGGGAAGAAAGAAACCACACCTCTCCTTTGTGGAGTTATCTGCTGTATGGGGTACAGGACAATTGTAACAGTCTGAAAGCAGTAAGGCATCCCAGGAAAGTAGGTCAGGAAACCACGACACAGTCATTGGGAAAATAAATACACTGAAGCCGTGTTTCCGGACCCTCATCAAAACTGGACAAGTTGGAAAAAGGAAATTTTTCACCCTGGCTGATTCCATTTTTAAAACTATCACTGTTCATTTCAATTGTTACAGAGGCTGTCGAGAATTTCTGGGATTTTCTCTCCGTGATACTACATGTTAACCAAAGGCCTATCATGGTAGGTAGAGGCTGCATGGTGTTATTGCTGCACACATGCCTTTAAGGAAAGTATTATTGTATTTCTGAAGAATTGGTCACTCAAGTACAGCAGTCTTTTGTTTTTATTTCATTTAGTTTGTCAAAAAAACTCATGTTTCTGCTTTTAGCTGTGGCTGTTTTGGAAATCATGTTCTTATTAGCACTGCTGTGAGTTTGAGCTTTCAACATTGAATGAAATGCGCTGTAAGGTAAAGGATTGATTTCATCACTGACCCGATTGGCAAAGCGTTTGGGTCTTTTTCAGTGGGGTGGGAAAGTGCAGCCCTCCCTAAATGAAGCCAATTCTCCGAAAAAATGTCTCCCCATGTTCCCCACACACCAAATAAAAAACTCACAACTGAAAAACTTTAATCAGTGCAAACACAGACTCAATGAGGTTCGTGAGTGATAATTTCATCCATCTGGAGATACTTAATGCTCCATTGTTATCCTATGACATTGTCTCTTGAATAATTCTAAGACTTGCATGCTATTCTGTCTCTGGAGCCTACTCCAAATGCCGATTACTATTTTTGAAGAGTTTCCTGATACTAATCCCAACGTTGCCTTTGCAAATTCGAACTCATGTTTTGCAAATTCGAACTCATGTTTTGCAAATTCAAACTCATGTTTTGCAAATTCAAACTCATGTTTTGCACGATTCAATGTAATGTTTTTAATTGTCCTTTTTCATTCTCATAATTTAATAGCTGGGTGAAATCTTCTGTCTTTCTGCATAACTAAACCCTTCTAATACTCCGCGGGTATATCTTATTGTTTATCTCTGTGCTACCTCCGGTTCTTGAATGTTTCTTCCATCTACCAGCAACAAAAAAAAGGATGAAAACAGAAATTGCTGGAAAAGCTCAGCAGGTCTGGCAGCATCTGTGGAGAGAAATCAGAGAAAACGGGTCTAGGCAGCCTGACAGAAGCCTTGTACCCTCTTCCTCTATCTTGTGCTCTCCTGTTTTGCCCATGCTGTTCAATTTCTGTTTGATTTGTTCATAGGTCATGTTGACCAATGACTCAACCCTGGACTCTCGGATTTTGTTCAGCTTTAGCGTTAACTATTTCAACACCATTTCACGAAGCAATTGTATTGCCCGTATTCCCTTCTGCTGCGCAATGTTTTGGCTTCAACAAATTTTGTCCATCACAATTTATTGTTTTGAATACACCGTAGAAACTTAGAAAATAGGAGCAGGCCATTCAGCCCTTCAAGCCTGCTCCACCATTTAATCTGATCGTGGCTAATCATCCAACTCAGTCCTCTGTTCCCACATTCTCCCTCACACCCTTTGACCCCTTTAGTCCCAAGAACTATATCTAACTCCTTGTTGAAAGCAGAGAATCCCACAGCACCCCCCCCCCCCCCCACCAACCTTTGGGTGAAGACATTTCTCCTCATCTCAGTCTTAAATGGCATACTATGTATCCTTAGACTGTGACCCCTTGATTATCAGAAACATCCTTCCTCCATTTACCCTGTCTAGTCCTGTTAGAATTTTATAGGGCTCCATGTGACACCCCATCATTTTTCTAAACTCCAGTGAATATAGCCCTAACTGATCCAGTCTCTCTTCATACAACAGCCTTGCCATCCCAGGAATCAGTCTGATAAACCTTTGCTGCACTCCCTCCATCACCAGAACATCCTTCCTCAGATGAGGAGACCCAAACTGCCCACAATACTCCAGGTGTGGTCTCACCAAGGCCATGTACAATTGCAGCAAGACATCCCTGCTCCTGTACTTGAAGCCTCTCACTGTGAAGGCCAACAGAGCATTTACCTTCTTCACTGCCTGCTGCACCTGCAATGCTGACTTTCAGCGACTGGTGTACAGGGTGTTATCGTATGGTGTTATTGCATCTGCTACATATTTCTTCTCTAAACCAGAGCAACACCAACGTGTCTCAACTGGTAACCCATAGGGAACCTGGAGTCTGGTACGTACAATAATGTATTCCAAGTCTCTCTCATTCTAGTTGTAACCTTGTTATGATTTCACTCATTCTTATTTCAGTGCAATTCACTTAAAAGCTCCTCCTCATTGAAAATGCAGAACGTATTTGCACTCCTATGGATCTGCAGTGATTAGCTTTTTTATGACTTTCAGACTCCACCCTCTGGGGAGTGTTCGTTTCAGCCTGTTGCGTAAGCTTTCCTTAAATGCTAAGTGCTTTCACATTGTCTCGTCTTTATCTGCATTCAAAGTGGAAAACTTAGGGAAGGAAAGGCGCTAGGATTGTTCCAAACTACTGGAAACCAGGAGAACGTGGGGAGCAGAAACGGTCTTCATCTCCTTATTGTCCAGGTAAATCAAATCAAAATGATTAATCGCGAGCAAAAGAGAATTGTCAGAATCTGTGTTGAAACTATAGGCACAGATACCGATGAACTCTGCACGGTGGATATCTGCAGAAAGTTTTCACAATTCAGTCAGGGTGACTTGTTAACTAAATTAAGCAAAACATGAGTTTTTCTTTGTTTGTTTCAGGTTTTTATTTGCTTTCTGTAATGACAGTAACCAGGGCAACATATGCCTCAACAAGAAGGTGCTTTCTCAGCCAGTACCAATTCTCTGTTATGTGACATGCTCTTCACATATATCTCGCAGCTGAGGCCGATGGTGGGGTGTGGTCCCTGGATGGCTGTCAGGACTGGGAAACCGAACTGCTTCACAGTTTTCCCTTCCTTCAAGCTTGGGATCACCTGTAATGAGCGGCCTGCTTGCTGTCGAGGCTAAGAATCTGCTCATTCAGCCCAGACCTGTGCCACAGACCCCAGTGCTGTCTCTTTGCACCTGCACCTGGACGGCCAGCAACTTGGTGAAATACTCTCTTTGGCCTGCCCGAAACGTGTCGGTTTTCCAGAGCAAGGAGTTGACCCCAACAGAGTGCGGCAGACTGGCACATGCCAAGCTCCAGGACTGCATGTGCTGAGGGACACACTAAAGCTCGGGGCAGCTTTCTCCGAGGGGCAGTGGGGAAAGACCACCGTCTGAGATCTTTCTGCTGAAGGTAACCGGGGGTCGGTTCAGGTATCGGACCGTCCCAGGGCCTCAAATGCATATAAACACTGAAAGGAAAGTTTGGTTTGTTCGGATACATTCGAACTCCAATATTTGTTTGTTTTCTTAATTATGCTACTGTACAGAACTGAACTGCCATGTGACCATGTACATACATTAAGATAGTTTTTATGAATAAAGTATATTTTTGAAATTAACAAATGGTTGGGTGGATTGGCCATAATAAATTGCTCGTAGTGCCCAGGGGTGTGCAGGCTGAGGAGATTGGCTGTGGGAAATGCAGGGTTACAGGGACAGGGTAGGAGGGTGGGTCTGGGTGGATTGCCCTTCAGAGAGTCAGCCTAGACTCAATGGGCCGAATGGCCTGCTTCCACACTGTAGGGATTCTATGATTCTATCCAGTTAGGCTGACTTCCCAGCTCTTTCACCACCCTCCGCACACTTTCCCTTCCACCCTTCCCCCTCCCCCACCGCCCTCCCCGTCTCTCTCCAATTTTCTTTTGGACTCTACTTCCACTAGTCTTTCAGTTCCAGAGCGAAACAACTCGTTGCATAGGCAAAAGAAAGCATTTCTCCCTTTCTCTAACACTTCCAGTCCGTACGCAAGCATCACCCCGACCTTTCCAGAGCTGGTTATTTTAACACAGTGTCCTGCTCATACACCCACATGTCTGTCCTCAGCTCCAGTGAATCACAGCACAAACTGGAAGAACAATATCTCATGACAATAAAGTGTGGAGCTGGATGAACACAGCAGGCCCAGCAGCATCTCAGGAGCACAAATGCTGACGTTTCGGGCCTAGACCCTTCATCAGAGAGGGGGATGGGGAGAGGGCTCTGGAATAAATAAGGAGAGAGGGGGAGGCGGACCGAAGATGGAGAGAAAAGAAGATAGGTGGAGAGGAGAGTATAGGTGGGGAGGTGGGGAGGGGATAGGTCAGCCCAGGGAAGACGGACAGGTCAAGGAGGTGGGATGAGGTTAGTAGGTAGGAGATGGAGGTGCGGCTTGGGGTGGGAGGAAGGGATGGGTGAGAGGAAGAACGGGTTAGGGAAGCAGAGACAGGTTGGACTGGTTTTGGGATGCAGTGAGTGGAGGGGAAGAGCTGGGCTGGTTGTGTGGTGCAGTGGCGGGAGGGGACGAACTGGGCTGGTTTAGGGATGCAGTGGGGGAAGGGGAGATTTTGAAGCTGGTGAAGTCCACTTTGATACCATTGGGCTGCAGGGTTCCCAAGCGGAATATGAGTAGCTGTTCCTGCAACCTTCGGGTGGCATCATTGTGGCACTGCAGGAGGCCCATAATGGACATGTCATCTAAAGAATGGGAGGGGGAGTGGAAATGGTTTGCGACTGGGAGATGCAGTTGTTTATTGTGAACCGAGCAGAGGTGTTCTGCAAAGCGGTCCCCAAGCCTCGGCTTGGTTTCCCCAAAGTAGAGGAAGCCACACCGGGTACAATGGATGCAGTATACCACATTGGCAGATGTGCAGGTGAACCTCTGCTTAATATGGAATGTCATCTTGGGGCCTGGGATAGGGGTGAGGGAGGAGGTGTGGGGGCAGGTGTAGCATTTCCTGCGGTTGCAGGGGAAGGTGCCGGGTGTGGTGGGGTTGGACGGCAGTGTGGAGCGAACAAGGAAGTCTCGGAGAGTGTGGTCTCTCCGGAAAGCAGACAAGGGTGGGGATGGAAAAATGTCTTGGGTGGTGGGGTCAGATTGTAGATGGCGGAAGTGTCGGAGGATGATGCGTTGTATCCGGAGGTTGGTGGGGTGGTGTGTGAGAACGAGGGGGATCCTCTTTGGGCGGTTGAGGCGGGGGCGGGGTGTGAGGGATGTGTTGCGGGAAATGCGGGAGACGCGGTCAAGGGCGTTCTCGACCACAGTGGGGGGAAAGTTTCGGTCCTTGAAGAACCTCCCCCTCTCTCTCTATTTATTCCAGAATCCTCACCCCATCCCCATCTCTGATGAAGGGTCTAGGCCCAAAACATCAGCTTTTGTGCTCCTGAGATGCTGCTGGGCCTGCTGTGTTCATCCAGCCTCACATTTTATTATCTTGGATTCTCCAGCATCTGCAGTTCCCATTATCACAGAACAATATCTCATCTTCAGGCTCAGCACCTTACAACCCTCTGGGCTCAATATTGAGTTCAACACCTTCAGATTGTGAACCCATTCCTTCCGTTTCTTTTAGCATCACTTTGTTCCATTCTCTGTCACCATTTCTCCCCTCCCCACACCCCAATGGGACAGTCTGTCCTTCCCGCTCTGGCTGTCAGACACGCCATTGTCCTGCCATTCTCACATTCCCATCACTTCATATCAACCATCAGCATCTTTTCTCCCCCAGCACTCCAACGCTCCCCCGCCACAACTTTTGCATAAATGCTGTCCCCTTCACACTTCATGTCAGCTCTGATGAAGAGTGATCTCGATTCGAAACGTTGACTTGCTGTCTCTCCCTGGATGCACTGACCCACTGTGATCTCAGTATTTGTTGTTTTCTGTTTCTCCTCCTCTTTTGCCAATTACCTTCAATCTGTGCCCAATATAATTCCTAATATGCCAGTGTAATTCACATGCCAGTAAAATGCCAAAAGTTCATGACATTATGGACTGAATGGAATTCCGGACAGGGATGCTGATTTGAGGACCATTTGCTTTCAGATCAAGCTATATGTTTGGGAATTTGTGTAATCTCTGTAGGCCAGGCAGCATCAGAGGAGCAAGAAAACTGAAGTTTCAGAAATGAAGAAGGGTCCCGACCCGAAACGTCAGCTTTCCTGCTCCTCTGATGCTGCCCAACCTGTTGTGTTCCTCCAGCATCAGCAGTTCTTACTGTCTCCATGTAATCTCTCTTTTCGCTTGAAGTTGACAGTTCAATCCCAATGGTATGAATGTGGACGTCACGAGCTTCAAAATCTCCCCTCCCCTACCGCATCCCAAAAGCAGCCCAGCCTGTCCCCGCCTCCCTAACCTGTTCTTCCTCTCACCTATCCCTTCCTCCCACCCCAAGCCCCACCCCCACTTCCTACCTACTAACCTCATCCCGCCCCCTTGACCTGTCCGTCCTCCCCAGACTGACCTATCCCCTCCCTAACTCCCCACCTACATTCACCTTTACTGGCTCCATCCCCGCCTCTTTGACTGGTCTGTCTCCTCTCCATCTATCTTCTCCTCTATCCATCTTCTATCCACCTCCCCCCTCTCTCCCTATTTATTTTAGAACTCCCTTCCCCTCCCCCACTTCTGAAGAAGGTTCTCAACCCGAAACGTCAGCTTTCCTGCTCCTCTGATGCTGCTTGGCCTGCTGTGTTCATCCAGCTCTACACCAAATTATCCCAGAATGAGAGGTCACAGTTTTAGGATGAGGGGTAGCAGAATTAAAACAGCGATGAGGAGAAATTACTTCTGTCAAAGGGTTGTGAACCTGTGGAATTCACTCCCCCTGGACTGTGGTGGACACTGGGACATTGAGTGAGGGGGGAGATAGGCATATTTTTAATTAGTAACGGGTTGCAGGGTTACGGAGAGCGGGCAGGAAGGTGGAATTGAGGCTGAGGTGAGGTCGTGTTAAAGGGCGGAGCAGGCTCGAGGGGCTGAATGGCCTACTCCTGCTCCCAGTTCTTTGTTCTTATATTAAATCAGCCATCCATTTTACAGTTCTCCATGCTTCTACATTCATTGATTCCAATTGAGAGGAATGTGTAATGGCTGATGGATTGACATCATCCAGTCCAAATTACCCCGTGGTATTGAAATCCTCTTCAAAAAAAACCATGAGACTATGGTTTACATGCCCTACGCGATGGAGGTTAGACCAAAGTAGAAGGCCAAAATTATTTGAAATCACTTTCCCTCTTTCTATTGGAATGTGACTTTAACCCATGTGCGGCTGGCATTATAAAACCACGGTACAATCGGAAGAAAAGCCTGTGGTTCTCCCAGATTAATCTCTTCAGTTTCTTTCACAGGATGGGGCTGGGCCCAGCATTTATTGCCTCGTCCCTAGTTGCCCCCCTTGAGAAGGTGGGGGTGAGCTGCCTTCTTGAACCGCTGCAGTCCATGTACTCTATGTAGACCCACTAAGATTCCTTAGGGAGGGAATTCCAGGATTTTGACCCAAAGACACTGAAGGAACGGCGATATAGAATAGAACATAATAGAAATTTATTGTCATGTGTGCTTTTACATGAAAAATACAGTGAAAAGGGTATAAGTCGCCCCAGCATGGGGCCTACATCAACGGCAGAAGTCATACATAATGATAAAGTAAAATGAAATCAAGACCAGGTTCATCACAGTTTGGTTAATGGCTCCCGGACTCAGGAAAAGCCAATTAAGGAGCAATGGCCTTGCCTGTGGGGCTGGGCCGGGGCAGACAGTCACGGACCTGCTCCTTGCTTGTGAATCTATGTTCAGCCTGTCCTGGCATTGCCACGAGAGACCTCCCCCTTCACCCGCCGCTCTCCAGGCTGTAAAGAAACAAAATAGAAGAAAAGAAAAAGAGCAAAAGAAGAAAAAAACAGAGAAAGAAAGCCAATGGGAGTGAATAAGCTCTGGGTTCAGCCGAATACTCTGTCACTATCTTGAAAGATTTATGCATTAATAGATTTCCAAGTCAGGACGGTGAGTGGAGGGGAACTTGCAGGGGAGGCGTGTATCGGCTGCCCTTGTCCTTCTAGACGGAAGTGGCCGTGGGTTTGGAAGGTGCTGCCTGAGCATCTTTGGTGAATTTCTGCAGTGCATCTTGTAGATGGTACAGACTGTTGCTACTGAGCGTCGGTGGGGGAGGGAGTGGATGCTTGTGGATGCAGAGCCAATCAGGCGGCTGCTTTATCCTGGATGGTGTCAAATTTCTTGAGTGTTGTTAGGGCTGCCCCTGTCCAGGCAAGTGGGGAGTATTCCATCCCACTCCTGACAGTTTTGCCTTGTAGGTAGTGAACAGACTTTGGGGAGTCAGGAGGGGAGTTACTTGAAGCCAAATTCCAAGCCTGTGATCTGCTCTTGCATTTATATGGCTAGTCTTGTTCAGTTTCTGGTCAATAGTAACCCCCAGGATGTTGACCAGATGTTATCGCATTTGCTGCTTGTGGGTCCTGGTGCCCAAATTAGTTCTGATGTTAGCCAACACACCTGTGACTACACACCAGAAATAGTGAATGCTTGGTGGGAGAAGGTTTTTATAAAGTGTAAACACCAGTATGAACTAGTTGGGCCGAACGGCCTGCTTCTTTGATATAAACATACTTCACTCCAGGATCTGTAGTCATGAGCAACCTGAATTCTTTGTAAAGAATGCTTTTTAATTTAAAAATTTCCAGACCAGCCTTATCACACACGTCTAGAGCAGGTGGGCCTTGAACCCAGGCCTCTGTGGTTGAGGGGTAGGGGCACTGCCTTAGATCAGCTATCCAGACACGTGATAACACCCCTCAAGGGCAATTGGAACTTTAACCTAAGTCTTTTGTCCCAGAGATAGGGTTGCTACCAGACCGACCTTCAAATACATCTGTACAACACAAGCTCCCCATTCTTGTGTGCCTCCATTCCAGGAGAAGCAAAGGCGTGGTTTTGCGGGGACACTCCCGTTCGATGGGAGTAGTTCATGTGTAAGCTTTCTCCTGAGGTGCCAAATGTAAACTGGACCTGGGGAAAGAAAATCTGTGTGAAATGTTGTCCTTCTCCCTATAAAAAAACCTATTGCATCTCGTTTACCCACAGCCAGCGGGCCTGTAGCCCTTCCCTCCATTGCAACCCCCCCCCCACTATCCTTCGCCTTTTGGCATCTCTAAAGAAGGCATTGTAACCTTTTTGGCATTGAAGGCAGTATTGCGGATCACACCTTTCAATGAAGCAATAGACCTGGCTGGGAAACGTTGTCATTATGGACCTCTCACCATCAACTTCTCCTGCCTTTGGCCACTCATTATGGCATTTATAACGGGTACACTATGCCACACCATCCAGCCGGTCGATGCCCATCATCACTTGCGCATTTGACAACCGAAGCCAAGTCATAGAATCGTGGAATTTCCACAGTGCAGAAAGAGGCCGTTCGGCCCATCGAGTCTGCAGAGGCACTCCGAAGAGCATCCTACCCTATCCCCGTAACCCTGCGTGGGGATTTTACAGTGGGTAACCCACTTCACCTGGACACTACGGGGGGAGTTTTTTTTAGCATGGCCAATCCACCTAACCTGCACACCTTTGGGCTCGATGTTGGGCAAATATTACAATGCATTTCCAATCAAAACAACAGGTACAACTTCTCCTGGCAAGACAATGTCATTTTTTTTTTAATTTCAAAAACACGCTTTGTTTGTAAAAGCTATCTTTGTATACATACGTTGTCACAAATGCACTTTGGTTCTGTATAGTAGCGTATCGAGGAAATGAACAAACATTGCAGTTTGACTCTATTCAAACAAACCGAGGACATATCCTGCACATACAAGACGATATTTTACATGTGTTTAAGGCACGAGGAGGGCCCAAAAACTGAACAGACCCCCAATTAACTTCAGCAGGAAGAGCTCAGACAGTGGTCTTTCCCCACTGCGCCTTAGCAAAATAGTAATTCTAGCAAACATTGCTGAAAGCTTCAGGGCAAGTTAATACTTGGCTAATTTCACCTATTACTGACATTCAACCATCTCACATTTGGGTCTGAGATAACAAGGTGTGCAGCTGGATGAACACAGCAGGCCAAGCAGCATCAGGGGAGCAGGAAGGCTGATGTTTCAGGCCTAGACCCTTCTTCAGAAAATGTTTGGGTCTTCCTGGTTTAAACATTAATTTGTACAGAGTGCCCTCAAAACTCGCCAGTGCATCACCTTCAGTAACGCGGTGACGTTGAACAATGGGCAGTGTGCAGAGTTCCCTCCACAGTGAGTTGTTGACATTTGACATTTCAATCGAATGTTCGCATCTGTTCCTTCGTTGAAGGCCATCAGAAATGGACGGGTAAATTCTTGAGCTGAAGGTTTGATTTTATTTTTGTTCTCCCCGTCCACTCGTCCCCTGGCTCCAGGCCACTGTTGAAAACCTTGCTGGGAAAAATTTGTTTGCCCATGTGTCACACTTTGTCAGTTTCTGTTTGACTGGTTTGTCAGAAAGATAGCCCTCGCCCCCACAAAAAGGACAGAGACGAAGTCAATGTCACTCACTGGCCTATGCTGATCCAAGCTGAATTGCTTCAATTGTTGGTTAAACTGACAGCTTCAGGGATATTTCCCTTTCATTTCCTGCTGTTGTCTGTATGTGAAATAGCAAGAGGTAATGTCTGAAGGTCAAAAATGATCCAGGCTGATTAATTATAATAGAAATGGATCAACACGATCTCTAAAATGAGACCATTCCCATTCTTTAGTGATTACAGATTTAGATTTTAATCTATTGATGCTTTGTGTTTATTTTCTTCACCACACAAGAATGCTTTCTTGTGCTCTGTGTTAATTGGGGCCTGGTTGCCAAGCGTTACATAGTTTATTGCATGTGCTCGGGTTTAAACAAGATTAACAAGATAAATCTAATCCTCCGCGAATGCCATTTTCACTGAGCAAGTGCTTGCGTAATAAGATTTACTGAGCTGTGAGAGTGGTCTGGAAGCGAGGTCAGGTTAAATGCTGAGAGCACAAGAGAAAGTCTGGCCAGCAGGATCAAAGCCGGAGGATGTTTTTTCTCCCAATCACAGCCAGATGTTCAAGCACAAGAAATCCAACCATTGTGCACTCACTGCCAGGCTCGGCTGCCCATCACCTTTTGCAAAGCCTCCTTGCTGCTCGAATATGCCAAGAATGCCCAGTGCAGTTTCGCTGCTGGCTGTGTAAGACCATAAGATATAGTAGAAGAAGTAGGCCATTCAGTCCATTGGGCCTGGTCTGCTATTCACTGAGATCGCACAGTGATCTGATCATCCTTAACGCCCTCTCCTGCTCTTTCCCCGATAACCTTTGATTCCCATACAGTCTGTATTTTTTTTTATTCATTCATGGGATGTGGGCATTGTTGGCCGGGCAGCATTTATTGTCCGTCCCTAATTGCTCAAGGGGCAGTTAAAGGTCAACCACATTGCTGTGGGACTGGAGTCACACATAGGCCAGATTCCCTTCCCTAAAGGACATTAGTGAATCAGATGGGTTTTCCCCTGACAATCGGTGATAGTTTCATGGTCATGGTTAGACTCTTAATTCCAGATTATCGTTGGATTCAAATTCCACCAACTGCTATGGTGGGATTCAAACCCAGGTCTCCAGAACATTACCTGCATGTCAGGGTTAATAGTTCACCGATAATACCACTAGGCCATCGCTTACCCCTTTGACAAAGTGGTTAGAAATTCCAAATGCCTAGACCTTTTCCATTTGTGAATGCTGCCGGTGGAATAGTTTGGGCACAGTTTGGGAGCTGAATGGAAACTCCCAACAATTCCATGCAGGTGCCCAGCTCCTTTACTGGAGAACAGCAGGAGGGTAATGCCTATGGAAATATTGTCCTCGCTCATTCTGCAGCAACTGCGACTCTAAGCTAAACTGGGAACTGCAACACAGCGTCTGAGCGCTAACATGTGGAGCATTTTATGCTCCCTTTCACATCAGCTTTCTCCGGCTTAGCTTAAATTGAGTGGCTTGGATGGGGTCAGCTAAGCAACAGCAAACAGAAGTTTATGAGCGCACGCAGACTAAGGAGCTGTGTGACAACTGGGGGCCAGGCAGCTGATGGTCCCAGTGGAATCAACCAGGACGGAAAGGAGAAGTGCTTTTCTGCTATGAGCCATCGACCAAATGGCCCGGCTCATGCAAATAACGTGGAACAGCAGAAATAGAAAGCATTGTGGACAGTGACGGTCTGGAGACGACGTCTGGGAAATATTCTGATTGGTTCTCGTTCTAGTCACATAACCCACATCACTATGAGAAAGTCCTAATGCTCACAACACTGCCATCTATACTGCCCTGCACCCAGTCAAGCTCAGTCCTTTTCCAACCAATACCTGCTTCCCTTCATTCTGGTTGCCTTACCGATAGCAAGTATGTTATTAAACTGGAAAGGGTGCAGAAGAGATTTACCAGGATGTTGCTTGGGATAAAGGGTTTGAGGTATAAAAATAGCCTGGGACTTCTTTCACTGGAGTGTAGGAGGCTGAGGGGTGACCTTATAGAGGTTTGTGAAATCATGAGGAGCAGAGATAAGGTCTTTTCCCCAGGCTAGGGGAGTTCAGAACTAGAGGTGAGAGGAGAAAGATTTAAAAAGGGACCTGAGGGACAACTTTTACACACAGGGGGTGGCTCATGTGTGGAATGAACTGCCAGAGGAAGTGGTAGATAAAGGCATGATTACAGCATTTAAAAGAAATTTGGACAGGTACATGAATAGGAAAGGTTAGTAGGATATGGGCCAAAAGCAAGTAAGTGGGACTAGTTTGGTTTGGGAACATGGTTGGCATGGACTGGTTGGACCCAAGGGTCTGTTTCTGTGCTGTATGACCTTAGTCATTTAACCACAGTCCCGATACATGCATTTCCACCATTCCATGCACTTGACTGAATGACAAATCCTCGTTTGCCTTAAACCTCCTTGTCCTGGGATCGCAATAGATTCTAGGCACCTTGTGATTCTGGATTTATCTGAAGGTTTCCATGAAGTTAATCCTAATGCAACTTCTCGATTATCAATTTAGACATCAGCACCTAAATCTTGTTGAAGTAACACATTGTTTCAAGAAAGGAATTGTTTCTAAGCTGCTCTGAAATGCTTTATAAAACAGGTTAGACAAGTTTCAGTTCCAAAGGAGAGTCCCTTTCTCTCTTTCCACAGAGATTGCCAGAGCGTCTCCAGCATTCTCTGCAACTATTATAAAACAAGCGAAAGCTCTCTGCAGCTTACAGAGCAATTGAGTAACTTTGAAGCTTCATGCTGACTTGTCAGGGTCCTGCTCATTTTGATTGGGGCTAAGCCTATTGTTTCAGGTCATTCAGGCTGATCGGGACTAGGCCAATGACTTCAGTTGTTGACATGTTGAGCCCCTAAATTGGAGGAAGGGCCCAGAGTAAAAGCAAGCCAAAGTGCCACATGTGAGAACCATTCAAACATGAGCAGCAGCACATGGACAGATTAAAGAAAAACAACTCGTGAGAATTGGAATTGTACCCATCTTAAAGCTGCCATAAAGTCAGTCAGAAGGCAACTGTGGGAGAAATGGTGAAATGGTGATGTGTGTATGGAATGAGCTGCCAGAGGAAGTGGTGGAGGCTGGTACAGTTACAGCATTTAAAAGGCATCTGGATGGGGACATGGATAGGAAGGGCTTCAAGTGAAGTAGGAGTGGATTAATTTGGGATATTTGTTCAGTATGGAAAGAAGGGGCTGTTTCATATGACTTTACAAATGGTGGTGGTTTAACTTGAGGGTCACCTCAGGCAAGCGGGGGGTGGGGGGGTGGCAGCGGCTGAAGCAATTGAGAAGGAGAGCCCTTCACAGTAACCCCAGCTGGTCATAAGAATCAAACCCATGTTGTTGGTGCCTCTCTGTGTTACAGACCAGTCATCCAGCCAACTGAGCTAACCAACCACCCAGCAGTTAATGGACCACATAAGGGGACTAAAGCATTTCTCAGGGCAGCATGCGATGGACTTTCAGAACATTGGTGGAGGTTTGAAGCAATCCTTACTCCTGTAGACTGTGCTCAGTTGCCACTAATGGAGTGAGCATTTCACACTGTGGTTATTAACGTTGAAGGAGAATTTCCTTGAAAAGATTAAGAGTTCCTAAAGCAGATTGAGCTGCTGACTGAGACAGCATTTCCCCGAGCGTACTGAAAGATGTGCAAACTCTACTCCATCGTTTGCATCTAGAGGCCATCGCTGGAAGGAAATTAGTGTTGCACAATGTTCTAAAAAGACAATAAGTCAGAAAATGAAAGACTCTCTTGTTTAATGTCAATTGCAGGAATTCTGCTTGGCAGGATTTTTCAGATGGTAACGACATTGACAGACTAAAGAGAGTCAGACATAACTTCTAGATAAGAAGGTCAGGGCTTATTAATCTGGTAGAACTTTTACAGAGATCACCAAGTTGATGAATAAAAGTAACCCAGTCAGCATTGTGTATTTTTACTGCAAACATAAAGTACTGGAGATCTCAGCGGGTCAGGCAGCACCTGTGGGGAGAGAACAAGGTAACATTTCAAGACTAGACTCGAAACATTAGCTTGCTTTCTCTCCATGGATTCTGCCTGACCCCCTGTGATGTCCAGCAATTTCTTGCTTTCAGCGCACATTCCAGCATCTGCAGGGATTTGCTCCTACCTTGTACATTTTTACTGTCGAATGCTTTCGATAAGGTATGTACCTCACAGTAGATTGCCATATCATAGAGAGTGCTGTGGGAGTGTTTGGCAGGTCTTGTGTTGGAATTGGGGGTCACATCCTCATTGGATTGTTACTGTTCAGGATTTGTATTAGTAGCATGGACATTGGTGACAAACACCTTACAATCTGCACTGGTTTCAGAAGCCTTCCTGAAAAGGAAAGATCACAACCTGAGCTAGATACGATGGGGAAATGAGCCCACATCAGGTGGATCACATAACATTGATAAATAAAGCATGGTGCTCATTGGTAGGGCTAGTGCCAAGCATATATGTATGTTGTGCTGGACTTGAATGAAATAGTGCATTGATCTCTGAAGGCTCATGATCAGTGATAAGAACCTTGGCAACCCTGAACAATGCCTTGGTTGAGCCCCATTTAAAATACAGTGTCCAGTTTTGGCCCCTTACATAGTGGAAGCTATGCAGGCCCTAGTAAGGGCTAAGCTAAGAGCACTTAGCTATTATAATAGGTTGAGGGTCTGGGGCTTAGGACTTTGGACAAACTTGGTTACATGTTTAAAATGATACAGGGGTGCGTGAACAAATGATTGAAATTGCATACATTTTGATATGAAGTTGATAAGTTGAAGAGAAACCACATAAGCCATAGAACCAGGTTCAATGATGGGAGGATTTTCTTTGCTCTGAAACTCAAAAAACATTGCATTCGGTTGTCAGCTAACCCAGGTGGGTGATTTTTTATTTGATGCACACTTGTAGTACCAATTTAAGACTGAGCTCAGGCTTCTTCTGGAGCTGGCTGAGGTCGTTACTTTGTTGCTCAGTGAACTGCGTGGTCGTTACAATTTCCTGGAACTTGCCTTGCTTCAGGAAAGGAATTTCCCGGGATTTTCTTTTCTCCTGAAATTGGCTGAGGGCTTTTTTTAAAGTCACTCTTCATAGGTGCGGCAGAGAAACGGCGCATCTCCCAGGGTTTGCAATGATACGCGTAGATTTTACCCATTCCTTGTCCCATATTCAATAGGAGGAAATACGCCATGATAGTATGACTGGGTGATCAAGGGGGGTGCTGCATGGTCTCCATAGGAACATGAATTAGGAGCAGGAGTAGGCCATTCAGCCCCTTGAGCCTGTCTGCCATTTAATAAAATCATGGCTGACCTGTCTGTGACCTCAACACCGTTAACATTAACTCCCTCATTGATCAAAACTCTATCTAACAGTGCCATGAAAATATTCAATGACTCAGCTCCCATCGCTGTCTGGGGAAAAGAATTCCACAGATTAATGACCCTCTCAGAGAAAAATCCTCCTCAACCCTGTCCATCTTGCCCGTGTTACACTGAGCTAGTGGCTGGTGTGACCCAGTACCTCATTGGCAGAAAATTGGCAGTAAAAAGTCTCCTGCCTATTCACAAGCACTACACCCTTCACTTAGAGATAACAAGGTGTAGAGCTGGATGAACACAGCAGGCCAAGCAGCATCAGAGGAGCAGGAAGGCTGACGTTTCAGGCCCAGAACCTTCTTCGGAAATGGGGGAGGGGAAAGGTGTTCTGAAATAAATAGGGAGAGAGGGGGAAGCGGATAGAAGATGGACAGAGGAGAAGATAGGTGGAGAGGAGACAGACAAGTGAAAGGGGCGAGGATGGAGCCAGTAGAGGTGAGTGTAGGTGGGGAGGTAGGGAGGGGATAGGTCAGTCCAGGGAGGACAGACAGGTCAAGGGGGCGGGATGAGGTTAGTAGGTAGGGAATGGAGGTGGGGCTTGAGGTGGGAGGAGGGTCTAGGTGTGAGGAAGGACAGGTTAGGGAGGCGGGGGCGGGCTGAGCTGGTTTTGGGTTGCAGAGGTGGGACGGGAGATTTTGAAATTTGTGAAGTCCATACTGATACCATTGGGCTGCAGGGTTCCCAAGCAGCATATGAGTTGCTGTTCCTGCAACCTTCGGGTGGCATCATTGTGGCACTGCAGGAGGCCCATGATGGACATGTCGTCTGAGGAATGGGAGGGGGAGTGGAAATGGTTTGTGACTGGGAGGTGCAGTTGTTTATTGCGAACCAAGCGGAGGTGTTCTGCAAAGCGGTCCCCAAGCCTCCGCTTGGTTTCCCCAATGTAGAGGAGGCCACACAACAGGAACAGCAGATACAGTATACCACATTGGCAGATGTGCAGGTGAACATCTGCTTGATGTGGAAAGCCTTCTTAAGGCCTGGGATGGGGGTGAAGGGGGAGGTGTGGGGGCAGGTGTAGCACTTCCTGTGGTTGCAGGGAGAAGTGCCAGGGGTGGTGGGGTTAGAGGGGCGTGTAGAGCAGACAAGGGAGTCACGGAGAGAGTGGTCCCTCCGTAAGGCAGATAAGGGTGGGGAGGGAAAAATGTCTTGGGTGGTGGGATCGGATTGTAGATGGCGGAAGTGTCGGAGGGTGATGCGTTGGATCCGGAGGTTGGTGGGGTGGTGTGTGAGGATGAGGGGGATTCTCTCTTGGCGGTTATTGCGGGGACGGGGTGTGAGGGATGAGTTGCGGGAAATGCGGGAGACACGGTTGAGGGCGTTCTTGACCACTGCCGGTGGGGGGATGTTGTGGTCCTTAAACCCTTGACTTAATTCTTTCTGGAATCCAGGTGCAATCTTCAGTATATTACATGTGACCAAATCTGATCATGCGCTGCGGTATGTTCCAGGGTCACATGAAATGCACCAAAGGAAAGCCTAGGAATTTATCAGGCCCCGATAACCGACAGGCAAACTTAGCCTCTCCCTGTAAATGCTGGAACATTGCAAGTCAGCTGAGAATCTTGCGTAGAAAGAGATTAGTAAAACATGAGCTCCTTACAATCTAGAGAGTGATCCTCCCATGGAGGCAAGCTCTGTGCAGTAAAAGGCTGAAAAATAGTGAGAGCTGCTCACAGGACTGGAGTCTGAGTGACAAAGCTGGATGTTAACCATTATTCCAATGAGATAGTGAGCTTCCTCTGTTTCAAAATCCAAGAACAAAAGCTTGAAATACAAGACAACAAAGTGTGGAGCTGGATGAACACAGCAGGCCAAGCAGCATCTTAGGAGCACAAAAGCTGACGTTTCGGGCCTAGACCCTTCATCAGAAAGGATGAAGGGTCTAGGCCCGAAACGTCAGCTTTTGTGCTCCTAAGATGCTGCTTGGCCTGCTGTGTTCATCCAGCTCCACATTTTGTTATCTTGGATTCTCCAGCATCTGCAGTTCCCATTATCTCTTGAAATACTGGACACATGTTTTAAACTAATTTTAAATCACTTTTGGCGGACGACTATCAGATAACCGTTCCACGTTTTCACTGTTGTTCAGGCCTCTGGTGTTGTCTTGATACATTCTATTTTGCACACACGTACGAACAGATTCAAGAACAGCTTCTTCAGTGCTATTATAAAACTTTTGAATGGACCTCTTTGATGTTAATGTTGATCTTTCTCTCTGCACTTTCTCAGCAGCTATAACACTGTATCCTGCGTTCTGTTCTGTTACCCTGATGCATCTGTCTGCCTGTAAAGCAAGTAAAACAACACTTTTCACTGTACCTGAGTACAATACTAAATTGAATCAAATTCAATCAAAATTGTGATCTTTGTTGTTTTCTATTGTTTCTCCAAGAAACTTGAGTATGAAGTTTGTAAGGTAGGACTTCATCTCTAGGTGACAGTTAGATGGATGGGCACCAGGGTGGCTTTATACAGAACCTCTTCTATTTTTTTGTCTGGTTAACTTTTGCCGTTACTTTCACTCTATGCTGGATCTCCTCGCCTCAATATGGGAAGCTGCATTTAAACAAGACAAGAATGTCCTGTCTCCCATTTCCTGTCACTTCTGCCTTATTCACACTGGATCTTAATCACAGCTCAATGAAACAGCTGTACAGTCTTAAATTGGTCACTGAAACAGAAAGGAAGTACCTTGTGTTTTTTTAATAAAAACTGTTTATGAGACGTTGGCATCACTGGCTAGGCCAGCATTTATTGCCCATCCCTATTTGCCAAGGGGGCATTTTAAGAATCAACCACATCACTGTGGGTCTGGAGTCACACATAAGCATTTCCTTCCCTGAAGCACATGAATAAACCAGATGTGTTTTTATAGCAACTGACAGCTCCTCAATGTGCATTTCATCGTCTGCTGTAGCGTATTTGAATCCAAGTCCCCCAGGTTATTAGAATCATCATAGAACCCCCTGCAATGTGGAAATAGGCCATTTGGCCCATCAAATCCACACCAACCCTCGGAAGGGCATCCCACCCAGACCCACACAATCCCTGTGTTTCCCATGCCTGCACCTAGCCTGCACATCCCTGGGCACTGTGGGCAATTTCCCACGGCCAATCCACCCTAACCTGCACATCATTGGACTGTGGTAGGAAACTCCACACAGACACGGGGAGAATACACAAACTCCACACAGACACGAGGAGAATACACAAACTCCACACAGACACGGGGAGAATACACAAACTCCACACAGACACCGGGAGAATACACAAACTCCACACAGACACGGGGAGAATACACAAACTCCACACAGACACGAGGAGAATACACAAACTCCACACAGACACGGGGAGAATACACAAACTCCACACAGACACCGGGAGAATACACAAACTCCACACATACACGGGGAGAATACACAAACTCCACACATACACGGGGAGAATACACAAACTCCACACAGACACGGGAAGAATACACAAACTCCACACAGACACGGGGAGAATACACAAACTCCACACAGACACCGGGAGAATACACAAACTCCACACAGACACGGGGAGAATACACAAACTCCACACAGACACGAGGAGAATACACAAACTCCACACGGACACGGGGAGAATACACAAACTCCACACAGACACCGGGAGAATACACAAACTCCACACATACACGGGGAGAATACACAAACTCCACACATACACGGGGAGAATACACAAACTCCACACAGACACGGGAAGAATACACAAACTCCACACAGACACGGGGAGAATACACAAACTCCACACAGACACCGGGAGAATACACAAACTCCACACAGACACGAGGAGAATACACAAACTCCACACGGACACGGGGAGAATACACAAACTCCACACGGACACGGGGAGAATACACAAACTCCACACGGACACGGGGAGAATACACAAACTCCACACATACACGGGGAGAATACACAAACTCCACACAGACAAAAGGAGAATACACAAACTCCACACAGACACAAGGAGAATACACAAACTCCACACAGACACGGGGAGAATACACAAACTCCACACAGACACGGGGAGAATACACAAACTCCACACGGACACGAGGAGAATACACAAACTCCACACGGACACGGGGAGAATACACAAACTCCACACAGACACGAGGAGAATACACAAACTCCACACAGACACGGGGAGAATACACAAACTCCACACAGACATGGGGTTGAATACATAAACACCACACAGACAGTTGCCCGAGAGTGGGATCAAACCCTGGTCGCTGGCTTTACGCGGCAGCAGTGCTAGCCATTGTGTCACTTTCGGCGATCTGGAGCACCAGGCCAGTAACGTTACCAACCACTGCCTTCCCAAGTAAAACAGGGAATAGCAGGCAGTGCATCTTGACCATCTACGCTGGACTCTGCTTTGACAATGTTTCTGCTTGCCAGCCCCCTTTGAAGTATATTGAAGTGATTTTGTAAACTGTCATCACAATAGATGCAAATGACTTTGCTTGCCTTCCCACACTGGACACAGCCTTGCCCTTCTTGTGGCAGAGCAGGGATCAGACTAGGGACCTTGAGATAACAAGGTGTAGCACTGGAGGAACACAGCAGGCCAAGCAGCATCAGAGGAGCAGGAAAGCTGACGTTTCGGGTCTGGATAATTTTCTGAAGAAGGATCCAGGCCTGAAATCAGAGATAATGGGAACTGCAGATGCTGGAGAATCCGAGATAATAAAATGTGAAGCTGGATGAACACAACAGGCCAAGCAGCATCTCAGGAGCACAAAAGCTGACGTTTCGGGCCTAGACCCTTCATCCTCTCTGATGAAAGGTCTAGGCCCAAAAACGCCAGCTTTCCTGCCCCTCTGATGCTGCCTGGCCTGCTGTGTTCCTCCAGCTCAACACCGTGTTATCTCGGATTCTCCAGCATTGGCAGGTCCTGCTTTCTCAAACTGGGGACCTTGCTGTTCTGGTTGACTCATTGGTAACATTGAGGACTGTATTTGCCAATTAAGTCATTTGGGGCAGATTATATGGAGCCCACATTCCATGGAAAAAGAGAAGGATGATAGAATCATGTAGTACAGAAGAGGCCACTCTGCCCATCCAGTCTGCACCAACAAAAACAACTCTCAATCTACACTAGTCCCACCTCCTGCACTAGGCCTTGGATATTCAAGTGAATATTGACACTTCACATGCTCATTCAAGTGCTTTTGAAAGGTTCTGTGGTTTCCCACCTCAACTACCCTCCCCAGGCAGCACATTTCAGACCCCACCAGCCTCTGGGTGAAAAGAATGACCCTCAAATCCCCTCCTTCCATTCGCCTCAGAATGGCAACCCCTTGCCAACCAGTGTTGTGAACTGGCGAGCGAAGCCTCACTCATTATTATTGGTTCTTTTCCCCTCAGCTCCTCCAAACAGACTCCATGTGGGTGTACCTCCTCACTGCTGCTGCTCTGCTTGCCGTTTGGTGGCTAATCAGAGACCGTCAGCAAATCGGAGATGTGAAAGACAAGTTTGTATTTATCACCGGGTGCGACACGGGCTTTGGCAACCTCCTGGCGAAGCAACTGGAGCGGCAAGGATTCCGGGTCCTTGCTGGCTGCCTGACCCAAAAAGGAGTGGACGGCCTACAGAGGAACAGCTCATCCAGACTGAAAGCTATCCTCCTGGATGTGACTGACTGCAGCAGCATAAGGAAGGCAGCGGATTGGGTCCAGGCAGAGGTGGGAGAGAAAGGTAGCCGTGAGCGTAATGCGCTGACCTCGTTCATTTCTTGTTCCTTTAACACAGGGGTGGCGAATGACAAAGCCAGTTCAGTTCTTGCGTTGCTATCACCATTAATAGACCATGATGCTGCAGGTGCGGCAGGTCATGTGGCACAGACCAAACAGACATGATCTATGTGGGCTTCAGTAAGGCGTTTGACTTATGGTAGAGGAAGGTTAGATCACACGGAATACAGGGAGAACTAGCCATTTGGATACAGAACTGACTCAAAGGTAAAAGACAGAGGGCAGTGGTGGAGGGTTGCCTTTCAGACTGGAGGCCTGTGACCACCGGTGTGCCACAAGGATCGGTGCTGGGTCCACTGCTTTTCGTCATTTATATAAATGATTTGGATGTGAGCATAAGAGGTACGGTTAGTAAGTTTGCAGGTTACACTGAAATTGGAGGTTACTGGGCAGTGAAGAAGGTTACCCCAGAGTACAACGGGATCTTTATCAGATGGGCCAATGGGCCGAGGAGTGGCAGATGGAGTTTAATTTAGATAAATGTGAGGTGCTGCTTTTTGGAAAGGCAAATCAGGGCAGTACTTACACACTTAATGGTAAGGGCCAGGGGAGTGTCACCGAACAAAGAGAGCTGGGGTGAAGGTACATAATTCCTTCAAAGTGGAGTCAGAGGGAGACAGGATAGTGAAGGTGGTGTTTAGTATGCTTGGCATTATTGGTCAGTGCATTGAGTACAGGAGTTGGGAGGGCATATTGCAGCTGTACAGGTCATTGGTGAGGCCACTTTTGGAGTATTGTGTACAATTCTGGTCTCCCTGCTGTAGGAAGGATGTTGTGAAACTTGAAAGGGTTCAGAAAAAAATTACAAGGATGTTGCTGAGGTTGGAGGTTGTAAGCTCTAGGGAGAGGCTGAATAGGCTGGAGCTATTTTCCCTGTAATGTCGGAGGCTGAGGGGTGACCTTATAGAGGTTTATAAAATCATGAAGGGCATGGATAGGGTGAATAGAGAAGGCCTTTTCCCTGCTGTGAGGGAGTCCAAAACTAGAGGGGCATAGGTTTAAGGTGACAGAGGAAAGATTTAAAACAGACCTAAGGAGCAACTTCTCACACAGAGGGTGGTGCGTGTATGGAATGAGCTGCCAGAGGAAGTGGTGGGGGCTGGTGCAATTACAACATTTAAAAGGCATCTGGATGGGGACATGAATAGGAAGAGTTTAGAGGGATATGGGCCAAATGCTGGCAAATGGGGCTGGATTTATTTAGGATATCTGGTCAGCATGGACAAGTTGGACTGAAGGGTCTGTTTCCATGCTACACAGCTCTATGACTCTATAAGCACATTTGCAAAATTTGAAATTACTGGAGAAACTCAATAGGCCTGGCAGCGAGAGAGAAATAGTGTCAACATTTCAAGTCTAAAACAATCCTTCCTCAGCATTTCAGTTCTGAATAAGTTATATTGAATTTCAAAGGTTAACTCTCATTTTTCTCTCTTCTGCCAGACCTACTGAGTTTCTCCAGCGGTTTCTGTTTTGTAATTCAGAACGCTAATGCCCTCACTGTTTTGCTTCCATTACACTTGCAAATCCGGCAATTTCCTCACACTGTTGACCTGTTTCCCTGACAGGACTCTGGGGCTTGGTCAACAATGCAGGGAGAGCCATTCCCATTGGCCCAACAGAATGGATGAAGATGGACGATTATTTGAAAGTGCTGAATGTGAATTTGATTGGATTGATGGAGGTGACGCTGACCTTTCTCCCATTGGTTAAGAAGGCCAGGGGCCGGGTCGTGAATGTGGCTAGTATTCTGGGGAGGATATCGCTTATAGGTGGTGGCTACTGCCTCTCCAAATGTGGGGTGGAGTCTTTTTCTGACAGCCTGAGGTGAGCTTTTCCATTCCTGTTCATTGCTGTTTGCACAGTCAGAGCAGAAAGGTTTTGCATACCTGTCATTTGTAAGTCACCCCAAGCAAGCAGAAATGGTCCTTGCATTTCAGCCCAAAAGCACTCTGACCTGTCTCATTCTGAGTAGTCCTTGTCGACAAGTGAGAAATTTGTCTCAACAGCTGGCTTTCGGGTTTATTTAGGCTGTGGCGCAGCAGTAATGTCATTGGGCTAGGAATTCAGAACCCCGGGCTAATGTTCTCAGGACTGGGTTCAAATCCCACTGGGGTGGTTGGTGGCATCTTGATTCAGTAGCAATCTGGAATTGAGAAAAATGCTAGGCTAAAGGTGTCCGTTGTTGTAAACAAAAAACCATCTGGTTCACTAATGTAGTATCAGAGATAATGGGAACTGCAGATGCTGGAGATTCCAAGATAATAAAATGTGAGGCTGGATGAACACAGCAGGCCAAGCAGCATCTCAGGAGCACAAAAGCTGACGTTTCGGGCCTAGACCCTTCATCAGAGATGATCTCTGATGAAGGGTCTAGGCCCGAAACGTCAGCTTTTGTGCTCCTGAGATGCTGCTTGGCCTGCTGTGTTCATCCAGCCTCACATTTTATTATCTTGGTTCACTAATGTCATGTTTTGGGAAGGAAACTGCCATCCTTACCTGGTCTGGGCCGACATGTGACTCCAGACTCACAGCAATGTGGTTGACTCTTAACTGCCCCCTGGGAAATTAGGGATGGACAGTAAACACTAGTGACACCATGAATGAATAAAAATGTTTAAAATATTTTACCCATTATTGCTGATCATTGCAAGGCCGTTGTCACTAGATTCCCTCCATTTGGATGGTGTCTGTCAAGGTCCAGTTGGTAGCTCTCTCACAGCTATGTTGGAACGTAGCATTCTTAAGTTCCTCTTGGGTGAATCGAACACAATGTCTGGCCGACACTGCAGCACCGAGCGAAGTGCCAGGGTAAAAATTTTGGGTGAGGACTGCACCTCTTGGGTGCTCCCTGGTGTTTATCACTCCCCTGCCCATGGCCACGCCTTCAGCTGGTGGGGACTCTCAGCTCCAGAATGCCCTCCCATAAAAACCTTCCCCCTCTGAGTCGCCCCTGGAAACAGACCTGTCTGCCACCTGACCCGATCTCCCAGAACGCGAAGCATCTTGGAACTTTTGCACTGCATTTAAAGGCGCTATGTAGATGCAAGCAGCTGTTCAAAAGTGTGTATGTTTAGTTAAAAGGATATGGTCAGTTTCAGAACCTCCCCGTGGGAGAGAGCAAAAAAACATTTCCTCATCCCTGTCTTAAATGGGCAGCCCCTCATTTTTAAACGATGACCCCCAGTTCTAGATTCTCCCACAGGAGGAACCATCCTTTTCCACATCCACCCGGTCAAGTCCCCTCAGGGTTTTATGTGTTTCAATTCAGTCCCCTCTGACTCGTCTAAACTCCAGAGGATACAGGCCCAGCCTTTTCTCATAATCTGCTTGTACCGGGTATCAGTCTAGTAAATCTTCTCTGAACTGCTTCAAACACTTTAATGCCCCTCTGTACATACAGTGTCCACTACTGTACACTATTCCAGATGTGGTCCTGTATAACTGAAGCGTAACCTCCCTACTCTTGCATTCAATTCCCTCACAATACTATATTCTATGAGCTTTCCTGATCACCTACATTTCCATTGTCTTGTTTTTTTTTGTTGCCTTAGACGGGACATGCGTCACTTTGGTGTCCACATCTGCATCATTGAGCCTGGCTTCTTCAAGACAGCCGTGACAAACCTGGAAGGCATCGAAAATGACTTGCAGCGTCTGTGGGACAGACTGTCTCCTGAAGTCCGCGAGAGTTACGGGCAGAATTACTTGGCAAAGTGTAAGTGACTTCCATAGTTCAGCCTGACCGTACCAACTGTGCTCTGACCCTGAGTGTCAGGATCCTCTTCAGGAGTTGAGTGAAGTTCAGCAGCTGGCATGAGAGAGGAGATCCTCCTGTTGGAGATAGGCCACCTCCCGGGGGTGAGCACAAAATGACACTGAGTTACAAAGGGGCTTGGTATTCTTTTCATGTTCTAGGTTAGTATCGTAGGATTGAACATCCTATCCTTTACTTTTCTCTTATGCACAATCTTGGATGCCCACGCTTGAGGAGTGAGGCCAGCTGTTGCCCCTGGGGTTAAGGTGAGCCAATGTGGGGACTGAATGTGAGTCAAGTCTTGGGGATGGGGGCAGTCCATCCAGCCTTCCTTGTCAACTGTGGCACCTTGGCGGCTGGATGGACTGCCCCCATCCCCAAGTTTGTGTGGCTGAGAGCATCTGTCTCGGGTTGGTGGTTCTTATTGCTGTAGCCCATGAAGGGATGAACAGAATTTTGGTCTCCTCATGCCATCACTGTTTGTTTTCCACAGATTTGAGTTCATTTAGAGTGAGGGGAGCTCATTGTCGCAGCCTACCTCAGAACAAATGTCTCTCATCGGCACCGGGATAGGGGGAGGGGTTTCACAAAGAAACAAGGGGATGGTTATTTTATGATCATTGAGTATCTTCGGGTAGGTGTGAGGTAGAGTCTATCCAAGCCCGTTTCCTTTCCTTTGCAGATGTGAAGTCCCAGCGGTTTTCCATTAATGCGCTATGCGATGGCGACCTGTCCAAAGTCACCAATTGCATGGAGCATGCTCTAACTGCCAACCACCCTCGCACACGCTATGCCGCTGGATGGGATGCCAAGCTCTTCTGGATCCCCCTCTCCTACATGCCAACGGTTCTCAGCGACTTCCTGCTCAGTCTCCTAGTGCCAAAGCCTTCGCAGAGTGTCCGATAAACAGATGCGCAGGCCGGTCGTTGGAGCAAATGGTGCACCACTACCCTAGGGGCTGGTTGGCAGGGACCACTACTTTGCTGGGATGACCATCAAAAGCAGAATGACCCCACCTACTACCCAATCCCCCTCTCTCGATCCCTGGTGGCCATGGGCAGCCAGAACATTTGCCTGTTTCAGATGCAACCCTCAATCAAATAAAACCCTAAGACATAGGGACAGATGGAAAGCAATCGGCCCATTCATTGAGGTCAGGGCTGAAAATGGATAGATCTGATTCTTTTGAAATCCTTCTGTGGAAAGGGACTGGCGTATTTCTGACCCTCCCTAGCTGTCCTCGAGCTCACTGACTTGCTCAGCCATTTCAGAAGGAAGTTGAAAGCCAGCTATATTTCTGTGGGCCTGGAGTCAGACATTGGCCCCATTGGATAAGGTCATGAACGACCCACGCAGGTTTTAGACAGTTAATGGTCATGTGAGTAATGATAAATAGCTTTGAATTATTTTTGCTTGGGATTTGAATTGAAATACCTCCAGCCACTGTGGTGGCATTTGAGGGCATGACCCAGAGCATTAGCCGAAGTGTCTGGATTACTAATCCAGTGTCACAGAGCTGTACAGCACAGAAACAGACCCTTCGGTCCAACGCGTCCATGCCGACCAGATATTCTAAATTAATCTAGTCCCATTTGCCAGCATTTGGCCCATATCCCTCCAAACCCTTCCTATTCATGTCCCCATCCAGATGCCTTTTAAATGTTGTAACTGTACCAGCCTCCACCACTTCCTCTGGCAGCTCATTCCATACACACACCAACTGCTGTGTGAAAAAGTTACCCCTCAGGCCCCTTTTAAATCTTTCCCCTCTCACCTTAAACCTATGTCCCTCTAGTTCTGGACTCCCCTACCCTGGGGAAAATACCTTGTCTATTCACCCTATCCATGCCCCTCATGATTTTATAAACCTCTATAAGGTCACCCCTCAGCCTCTGACATTCCAGGGAAAACAGCCCCAGCCTATTCAGCCCCTCCCCATAGCTCAAACCCTCCAACGCCAGCAACATCCTTGTGAATCTTTTCTGAACCCTTTCAAGTTTCACAACATCCTTCCTAGAGCAGGGAGAAAAATAACAGAACATTGTATTCCAAAAGTGGCCCTCACCACTGTCCTGTACAGCTGCAATATGCCCTCCCAACTCCTGTACCCAACGCACTGACCAATAAAGGCAGGGGTACCAAATGCCTTCTTCACCGCCCTGTCTACCTGTGAGTCCACTTTCAAGGAACTATAAACCTGCACCCCAAGGTCTCTTTGTTCAGCAACACTCCCCAAGACATTTCCATTAAATGTATAAGTCCTGCCCTGATTTGCCTTTCCAAAAAGCAGCACCTCACATTTATCTAAATTAAACTCCATCTGCCACTCCTCGGCCCATTGGCCCATCTGATCAAGATCCCGTTGTACTCTGAGGTAACCTTCTTCACTGCCTGTAACCTGCAAACTCACCAACTGTACCTCCTATGTTCACATCCAAATCATTTATATAAATGACGAAAAGCAGTGGACCCAGCACCGATCCTTGTGGGACACCGGTGGTCACAGGCCTCCAGTCGTTGAGTGAAGAAACTGGGCTGAGCAGGAAATGGTGAAGCAAACTTCAAAGAATCACATAATTGTTTCGGTGCAGATGCAAGCAAATCCCCTCGTGCCAATCTCCTGCCTTTTCCCCGTATCCCTGCGCCCCATTTCTGTCCCAATAACCATCCAATGCCTCTCTTGAATGCCCCAATGGAACCTGCCTCCCCCACATTTCCAGGCAGTGCATTCCACACCCTAACTACTCGCTGGGTGAGAATGTTTCTCCTCACATCCCCCTCGCTTCATCACTTTCAATCCACTCCCCTCTCGTTCTAGTTCCTTTTACATGTGGGAACAGCTTCTCCCTGTTTACTCTGTCCAGCCCCCGCTCATGATGTTGAAAACCTCGAACAGATCTCCCTCTCAGCCTTCTTCTCTCCAAGGAGAACATTCCCAACTTCTTCAATCCATCCTCCTCGCTGACGTTTCTCATTCCGGGAACCATTCTTGTAAATCCCTTCTGCGCTCTCTCCAATGCGCTCACATCTTGCCCATAATGTGGGGCCCACAGCTGTACACAGCCCTCCAGCTGAGCTCTAACAAGTGTCTTGTACAAGTTCAGCATCACCTCCCTGCTCCTGTACTCTGTGTCCCAATTAATGAAGCTGCGGGCACTGTGTGCTTTATTCACTGCTCTCTCCACCTCTCCTGGCCCCTTCAATGATCTGTGCACAGATACACCCAGCTTCCTCTGCTCCTGCACCCCCTTTAGAATCGTACCCCCGTTTTATATTGTATAATTTTGAGTTCATATCACAAACTTGTTTGGAAATAACTGCTAGCTTCCTCGACAGTGCTCTGGGATGAGCCTTTGTTTTGAGGAAGTGCCCAGGATTAAATCTCTAGGCTGTGGGGAATTGGTTGATAGCACAGGCAGGATAATGAACATCATCAAGCTGGCTTGGGAGGGAGAAAGATAAACTGCCAGGGGAGGCCACACATCCAGTCAGCCTGAGCTCACATCTCAGGATTGCTCAGAAATCCCTACCATCGAATAGGCCGTCAATGCCAACTGTCTAACCTCAGGCAGGAGTCATTCTGAAACTGGCAAAGTGCTGGAGGGTGCCCAGCTCCACACCTGTGGGTTATATCTTCCAGGTTGTCATGAATTATTTCAACTAACATTATTTGAATCAAGGTGGAAATACATAGATGGTGCAATAAATTTTCTAACACTTGTTTAATTTCACATCTTGTTATTTTTTCAACAGAATTACACATTTCTACAGTACAGAAATAGACCTAACAGCTCCATGCCTACATTAGTGTTACACACACACACACTCACACTCACACACACATTCACGCACACACACACACTCACTGACACACACACACACTCACTCACTCACACATTCACAGACACACACACACTCACACACACACACACTCTCACACACAGACAGACTCTCACACTCACTCACACACACACACACACATTCACACACTCACATTCACACTCACACCCACTCACACACACACACACACACACACACACACACTCACTCACACGTTCACACACACACACGCACAGACTCACACACACACACACACTCACTGACACACACACACTCACATACACACACACACTCACACATACAGTCACACTCACACCCACACACACTCACTCACACACACACACACACACACACACACACATTCACGCACACACACACTCACATTCATGCACACTCACACATTCACACACACACAGTCACACTCACACCCACACACACACAACACAACACACACACACTCACATGCACACACACTCACACGCACACACTTACACACACACACACACTCATGCGCACACACATACACTCACACAACACACACTCACACACATAGAACATAGAACATAGAACATTTCAGCACAGTACAGGCCCTTCAGCCCTCAATGTTGTGCCGACCTGTCATACCGATCTCAAGCCCATCTAAGCTACACTATTCCATGTACGTCCATATGCTTATCCAATGACAACTTAAATGTACCTAAAGTTGGCGAATCTACTACCGTTGCAGGCAAAGCGTTCCATTCCCTTACTACTCTCTGAGTAAAGAAACTACCTCTGACATCTTTCCTATATCTTTCACCCCTCAATTTAAAGCTATGCCCCCTCGTGCTCGCCGTCACCATCCTAGGAAAAAGGCTCTCCCTATCCACCCTATCTAACCCTCTGATTATTTTATATGTCTCAATTTAGTCACCTCTCAACCTACTACTCTCTAATGAAAACAGCCTCAAGTCCCTCAGCCTTTCCTTGTAAGACCTTCCCTCCATACCAGGCAACATCCTAGTAAATCTCCTCTGCACCCTTTCCAAAGCTTCCATATCCTTCTTATAATGCGGTGACCAGAACTGTACACAATACTCCAAGTGCGGCCGCACCAGAGTTTTGTACAGCTTCACCATAACCTCTTGGTTCCGGAACTCAATCCCTCTATTAATAAAAGCTAAAACACTGTATGCCTTCTTAACAGGCCTGTCAACCTGGGTGGCAACTTTCAAGGATCTGTGTACATAGACACCGAGATCTCTCTGCTCATCTACACTACCAAGAATCTTACCATTAGCCCTGTACTTTGCCTTCCGGTTACTCCTACCAAAGTGCATCACCTCACACTTGTCTGCATTAAACTCCATTTGCCACCTCTCAGCCCAGCTCTGCAGCTTATCTATGTCTCTCTGCAACCTACAGCATCCTTCGTCACTATCCACAACTCCACCGACTTTAGTGTTGTCTGCAAATTTACTAACCCATCCTTCTAAGCCCTCATCCAGGTTGTTTATAAAAATGACGAACAGACGAACTTAGTTTTGAACTCCCCCACCCTGGGGAAAAGACCTTGGCTATTCACCATATCTACACCCCTCATGACTTTATAAACCTCTATAAGGTCACCACTCAGCCTCCTACGCTCCAGTGGAAAATGGTCCCAGCTTTTCAGGTCCTATTTTAAATCACCAACCCTCCAGTCCCAGCAACATCCTGGTAAATCCCTTCTGAGCCCTCCCGAGTTTGATAACATCATTCCTATTTCTCAAGATGTGATCCAAGTAATAAACCATTCTCTGAACGAATTCATTTACATCCTTTCTTAAAAAAGAAGACCAAAACTGTACACAGTGCTCCAGAAATTTAACAAGACACCAATTGCTGGAGAAACTCCACATCTGTGGAGAGAGAAACAGAGATAACATTCCGAGTCTGATAATGGTTTGGTATTCGACATGCGATCTCACCAAAGCTTTTGTTTTTGCAGCGAAATGTTACAATATTTTTATTCAATTCCATTTGCCTCCCTAATCACTTGCTGTGTCTGCATTCTAAGTTTGTCATTGCAGTACCAGGCCATCCAAGTCTCTTTGTACTGAAGAGTTTGCATGCCATTCTCACCTTGCTACATGTGAACTTGCCTGTGTTAAAAGAGTTACCACACATGACAAAAAGATATATTCCTCAGTATCCTTTTCTGAGAGCCCTCTTAACAATGAACTTTGCAAGTGTGGAACTCATTGAAATGTCAGTTAAAAATAAGTTTAAAATCGTAGCGACACACAGATGTTGATTTTTGTGGCTCTTCCACTCCACCCACTGCATCCCAAAACCAGTCCAACCTGTCTCTGCCTCCCTAACCTGTTCTTCCTCTCACCCATCCCTTCCTCCCACCCCAAGCCACACCTCCATCTCCTACCTACTAACCTCATCCCACCTCCTTGACCTGTCCGTCTTCCCTGGACTGACCTATCCCCTCCCTACCTCCTCACCTATACTCTCCTCTCCACCTATCTTCTTTTCTCTCCGATAATAAAATGTGAGGCTGGATGAACACAGCAGGCCAAGCAGCATCTCAGGAGCACAAAAGCTGACGTTTCGGGCCTAGACCCTTCATCAGAGAGGGGGATGGGGGGAGGGAACTGGAATAAATAGGGAGAGAGGGGGAGGCGGACCGAAGATGGAGAGTAAAGAAGATAGGTGGAGAGAGTGTAGGTGGGGAGGTAGGGAGGGGATAGGTCAGTCCAGGGAAGACGGACAGGTCAAGGAGGTGGGATGAGGTTAGTAGGTAGCGGGGGGTGCGGCTTGGGGTGGGAGGAAGGGATGGGTGAGAGGAAGAACCGGTTAGGGAGGCAGAGACAGGTTGGACTGGTTTTGGGATGCAGTGGGTGGGGGGGAAGAGCTGGGCTGGTTGTGTGGTGCAGTGGGGGGAGGGGACGAACTGGGCTGGTTTAGGGATGCAGTAGGGGAAGGGGAGATTTTGAAACTGGTGAAGTCCACATTGATACCATATGGCTGCAGGGTTCCCAGGCGGAATATGAGTTGCTGTTCCTGCAACCTTCGGGTGGCATCATTGTGGCAGTGCAGGAGGCCCATGATGGACATGTCATCAAGAGAATGGGAGGGGGAGTGGAAATGGTTTGCGACTGGGAGGTGCAGTTGTTAACAAACCATCACCATTTCCACTCCCCCTCCCATTCTCTTGATGACATGTCCATCATGGGCCTCCTGCACTGCCACAATGATGCCACCCGAAGGTTGCAGGAACAGCAACTCATATTCCGCCTGGGAACCCTGCAGCCATATGGTATCAATGTGGACTTCACCAGTTTCAAAATCTCCCCTTCCCCTACTGCATCCCTCAACCAGCCCAGTTCGTCCCCTCCCCCCACTGCACCACACAACCAGCCCAGCTCTTCCCCCCCACCCACTGCATCCCAAAACCAGTCCAACCTGTCTCTGCCTCCCTAACCGGTTCTTCCTCTCACCCATCCCTTCCTCCCACCCCAAGCCGCACCCCCCGCTACCTACTAACCTCATCCCACCTCCTTGACCTGTCCGTCTTCCCTGGACTGACCTATCCCCTCCCTACCTCCCCACCTACACTCTCTCCACCTATCTTCTTTACTCTCCATCTTCGGTCCGCCTCCCCCTCTCTCCCTATTTATTCCAGTTCCCTCCCCCCATCCCCCTCTCTGATGAAGGGTCTAGGCCCGAAACGTCAGCTTTTGTGCTCCTGAGATGCTGCTTGGCCTGCCTTGTCATCCAGCCTCACATTTTATTATCTTGATTTTTGTGGTCACTTTTTTTGACGCATATCAGAGAAATTTGTGATTTTGCGGCACTTTGTTGGCGCGTCCCAAGGTTGTGAAAGGTGCTATCTAAATGTAGTCTGGTGCTGGAGGAACACAGCAGGCCAGGCAGCATCAGAAGAGCAGGAAAGTTCGGGTCAGAATTTTCTGAAGAAGGGTCCTGACCTGAAATGTCAGCCTTCCCGCTCCTCTGATGCTGCTTGGCCTGCTGTGTTCCTCCAGCTCCACACCTTGTTATCTCAGATTCTCCAGCATCTGCAGTTCCTATTATCTCTGTACTAATTGCAAGTTCTTTCTCTTGCAAGGTCCCCTGAACGCCAGCAGCAATGCTCCCCCGAAGTTCTGCTGCACACCCCTAGTCCCCAGTGCAAGCTGGGTCCTTCCAGTTAATCACATAGTCTGTAGCCTTTACAGAGAAACACCTAAGGACTGCTCACAACAGAACCAATGCATGTTGAACAGAAGTTCTCCGGCCCCCCATCTACCCACTGCGGCTCGGAGGAGAGATTTCACTTCTGTCTAACCAAATCAGAAATTGCTGGAGAAACTCCGCAGGTCTGGCAGCATCTATAGAGAGGGAAAAGCAGAGTTCCAGTTCCCTAGCCCAGTGACCCTTTTTCGCTTCTCTCAGTCCCTGTTGTGTGAACAGGCACATCATTTGTTAAAATTAAACACAACTCGTTTGATTGCGACCAAATTTAATTCAAAAACTGTCGGAATCTGGAACCTGCAATCTTTTGGAATTCTATCACAGTTTGAAAGATGAGGTCGAGGTTAATGTGGAGAACAGGTCGGCTCAGCAAAGATCTGCCTCTCCATCTTCTTAGCATGCTTTATATAGATTAGATTAGATTCCCTATAGTGTGGGAACATCAAGTCCACACCGCCCCTTGGAGCATCCCACCCAGACCCATCCCGCTTTAACCCACACACCCCTGAACACTACAGGCAATTTAGCATGGCCGATCCACCTAGCCTGCACATCTCTGGACAAAGAGCAGGAGGAGGCCATTCAGCCTCTAGAGCCTGCTGTGCCATTTAACACGATCGTGGCTGATCTCACCTCGAGTTCACTTTCCTTCTCATGCTCTGTCACCATTCAACTCACCACTGATTAACAAATTGCCTCCTTAAATCTACTCAAAGCCCCAGCACTCACCGCGCTGTAGCGGGGTGAATTTCAAACCCTGACCTTTTGAAAGAAGCAATTTCTCCTCCTCTCTGTTTTGAATCTGCACGCCCTTATCCAAAAGCTCTGACCTCTTATTCTAGATCATCCCACATGAGGGAACATCCTCTCTCTACTTCATCAAAGCCCTTTAGCATCTTCCATCAGGTCATAGAATCCCTATGCTGTAGAAGTAGGCCATTCAGCCCATACCAACCCTCTGAACAGCATCCTTTCCAAACTGCGCACAGACTTGAACCCAGGACCCTGGCGCTGTAAGGCAGCAGTGCGAACCACTGAGCCACCTTACTGGAATCAATGCTGTGAGCCTCTGAACTGCTTCCAAATCATCTCCCTCACCTCCTCAAGTGAGGTTTGTGTCAGTTCCTCGACAGGTTTCTCAGGTTGTGGGCGTTGCTGGCAAGTTGCTTATCTACTGCCCACCCCAACATAGCCTTCTGCTTCACCTGCTCTTTCTGAATTATAACTGCTGGTAGCTGTGAGGTACGAGCGGGCAGCGTCATTCTGGTCGGCATTTTTCTTTGTAACCCTCGATGCTAATCTGACCTGGATTTTCAATGTGCTATTTCATTCACTGATGCCAACTTGGTGCCTTTAGCCGTGGGTTGATTCCTCGCGATCAGCGCAGGGCATGAGGGAAAGATCCTCTGTCTCAATTCTTCCATGACCTTTGTTCATTTTATTAGAAGAGCCATTTGCTTTTGGGGCAGCGGGTGGTAAAACAGCCACTCCGAACGGAATTGCAGGTGAGATGGCACCTGGTACTTGGGTGACAAAGTGGGCATGTGCCCCAGCAAGAGTTGGTGCCCTTTAGTCAGAACATCAGGCACAGGGCATTTCAGCAGCTTAGCGGGTGTTTGAACGTCACTATCCACTAGAGGGCAGCAGATGAGCGTATTCCCCGTTCGCTGTCGGCCACTTGAAAAGGATTTGGGTGATATTTCCATGTCTCGATAATTAGATGCGAAAAAGGGAGCAGCATCAATATTGGATGCTAAAACTCTACGAGGAATTTGTAAGTTGGGTGCTCTGCTACTGCCCTTTGGATTGCCCTGGCTTGTGGTACAACAACTTAGAGCCATACAGCACGGAAACAGGCCCTTCGGTCCAACCAGTCCCTCCTGAGCATAATCCCAAACTAAACTAGTCCCACCTGCCTGCTCCTGGCCCATATCCCTCCAAACCTTTCCTATTCATGTGCTTATCCAAATGTCTTTTAAATGTTGTAACTGTTCCCACATCCACCACTTCCTCAGGAAGTTCATTCCACACATGAACCACCCTGTGTATAAAACAGTTTGCCCCTCCTGTCTTTTGTAATCTTTCTCCTCTCACCTTTAAAATGTGCCCCCTTGTCTTGAAACCCTCCATCCTAGGGGAAAGGTAACCACCATTAACTCCATCTGTACCCCTCATGATTTTATAAAGTTCTATCAGGTCGCCTCTCAGCCTCCTAGGCTCCAGTGAAAAAAGTCCCAGCATATCCAGCCTTGCGTTATAACTCAAACCTTCCATACCCGGTAACGTCCTGGTAAATCTCTTCTGAACCCTCTCCAGTTTATTCATATCCTTGCTATAGCTGGGCGATCAGAACTGGACGCAGTGCTGCAGAAGAGGCCTCCCCAGTGTACTGTACATGTCCCAGAGGCAGCTCCCAGGAGCGTTATTGGGATTGGCTGTGACACCACATCATGAGACAGTCAAAAGGGAAGGTGCTAAGAAGTATTTTAAAGGCGAGGCCGAGAGCTTGAGGGAAGCTGGTACTGATAACGGATGGTTCAATTCAGTTTTACAGCTGAGATAAGAGCATTGTTTTTGATGATAGAAAGAATGAGTTTGTCTCAGTGTAACCCAGCTCTCTGGGACTTTAAGTCCCATTTCATTCACAGGACTGTGATGTTGAGCTCCAGTCATCTGACTGAATAAAGCAAGTTTTCCTAACACCTGTTGGACATTGATTTCAATTTATCCTCTTGCTTTCTCATCTGACTTTGAAGCAATGGTATCTGTTCACTCTTTAATAATTTCTGTATCTCATGAGCTGCCCTCATCCCCTCGCCTGGTAGGTTTTGAGGCCTTTTGATCTTCCTCCCTCACACTTAAAGTGTGAAATCTCCTCTGGTTCCAAGGCCCCTCTCTGAATTCCCTCTACTGGTTTAATCTGATTCGATGTGTACCCCTGATGAGGTGATATCACTGCTGAAGTGAACCTGCTAATTCAAATATACACCAGTTTAGTTTTTAGTGTAAACCTTTCACCTCATTGACCACTTTTACTGTCTCTCTGCCTGTTCCAACGGGAGAAGCTTGTATCTAAAAAGCTCATTTTATCAGCCTGCGCTCTCTGCCTCACTTCAGGGGCTGCCTACCACTGCCTTCTACCCTACAGTGACCAGTGTGAGGCCATAATGATACTGTGAGCACTCTCTCCTCATCTGCAGGAGCAACTTTTTCACGCAGAGGGTGGTGCATGAATGGAATGAGCTGCCAGAGGAAGCGGTGGAGGCTGGTAGAATTATAACATTTAAAAGGCATCTGGATGGGGACATGAATAGGTAGGGTTTAGAGGGATATGGGCCAAATGCTAGCAGATGGGACGAGATTGATTTAGGATATCTGGTCAGCGTGGACGAGTTGGACTGAAGGGTCTGTTTCTGTGCTGTACAGCTCTCTGACTCTAATATATTCATAGCAATTCAATTTAAACTCTGTGCAAATCCTACAGTTCAAAGTCTCTTGCAGCAGATACAGTGTAAATATAAATTGACAGTGTGAAACGGTTTGTATCTTTTCTCTGAAAGTCACTTTCTAAGAGTTTTCTTTCGCTGTCTGCAATTTCAACCACGTCTGTCACCTTTTGGTATCATTTGTACTTTTGCTAATGCCCTGAAAAATATTTAGGTTATTTTTGACATGAAAGGTGAGCCGTTTTTACCAATTGTTAAGTTACAATATAGCCCTTGTTCCCAATGTTGTCTCCAAAGGTGATCTCCAAAGTGTGGCCCAGTATTTGGCTGCTGGGCCTGGGATAGGATGCAGCTCATAAACTGTCTACAAGGCAGAACACGAGAGAAACTCCTTGTGACACTCCCAGAGTCTTAGCCAGGAGCTGATAGTTCATATTTGAAAATGTTCTCGCATTTTGTGAGAAGTAGTCTTCAGAATTGCACTAAATTAAGTTTCTCTCCTGCTCCTCTGCTGAACACCCTGGTTCTTGTGGGTGGCACGGTGGCTCAGTGGTTTGCACTGCAGCCTCACAGCACCAGGGGCCCGGTTCGACTCCAGCCTCGGGTAACTGTCTGTGTGGAGTTTGCACATTCTCCCCGTGTCTGCGTGGGTTTCCTCCGGGTGCTCTGGTTTCCTCCCACAGCCCAAAGATGTGCTGACTAGGTGGATCGGCCATGGGAAATTGCCCATAGCGTTCAGGGGTGTGTGGGTTACAGGGGGATGGATCTGGGTGGGATGATCCAAGGGGCGGTGTGGACTTGTTGGGCCGAAGGGCCTGTTTCCACACTGTAGGGAATCTAATCTTGTTAGGGCATAGTTTCAGGAACACTGTCACTGTATGGTACTCTTCAAATATACACCTCTAAACCCTGCCCTGGTCTCCCTGAAATTTACTGATACAGAGCTTCACTAACTATTCCTCACTGCCCTCAGGTTTCAGACTCAGGGCCCTAACCCTGCAGGGTTAAGAGATTGCTCCCTGAGGCAGTACACAGGCCATTCAGCCCATCAAAAGGAGCTCACTTATTCCTAATTTCCCCAACACAACATGAGATTGTAAGCAATGCAGAAAGTCAGCATCACAGGTGCAGCAGGCGGTGAAGAAGGTAAATGCTCTGTTGGCCTTCACAGTGAGAGGGTTCGAGTCCAGGAGCAGGGATGTCTTGCTGCAATTGTACATGGCCTTGGTGAGACCACACCTGGAGTATTGTGGGCAGTTTGGGTCTCCTTATCTGAGGAAGGATGTTCTGGTGATGGAGGGAGTGCAGCAAAGGTTTATCAGACTGATTCCTGGGATGGTAGGGTTGATGTATGAAGGGCGACCAGATCATTTAGGACTGTATTCACTGAAGTTTAGAAAAATGAAGGGGAATCTCATTGAAATCTGTAAAATTCCAACAGGATGAGACAGGGTAAATGCAGGAAGGATGTTCCTGATGGCCTGGGAGTCCAGAACCAGGGAACACAGGGATACGGATTGTACCATTTAGGACTGAGATGAGGAGAAATGTCTTCACTCAGTGAGTGGGGAGCCTGTGGGATTCTCTGCCACAGAAAGTGATTGAGGTCAAAGCATTGAATGTTTTCAGGAAGGAGTTAGATATAGTTCTAAGCGGTTAAATGGATCAAAGGATATGGGGTGGGGGGGGGAGAAAGTGGGAACAGGGGACTGAGTTGGATGATCACAGCCATGATCCTATTGAATGGATGGATCTGGCTCGAAGGGTCGAATGGCCTCCTCCTGCCCCTAGTTTCGATGTTTCTGTATCATCAATAGGAGAATTGACTATAAAAGCGAAGATGTTATGGTAAAACTTGTATAAAACTCGATTCCAGCCTCAGCTGGAGGACCACGCCCAGTTCTGTGCATCACATTTTATGAAGGACGTGAAAGGATTAGGGGAAAAAACCCTACAAAAACGCTTCCAAGGTAGCAAAAACTCAGTGATGTGGATTGACTGGAGAAGCTAGGTCTGTTCTCCTTGGAAAAGAGAGGATTGGGAAGAGATTTGATCGAGGTTTTCGAAATCATGAGGATAGAGCGGCTGGAGGCGAAACGGTTCCCGTCGGTGGAAGGATTTAGAGTCAGAAGTGCACAGCCTGAGAGTGTGGGGGAGACTGAATCGATTGAAACTTCCACAAGAGGAATTGGATAAGTCTCTGAAAAGAGGGAATGCACAGGGAAAAAGCGGGGGAGTGGCACTATGTATCTTGCCATCAGCCAGTGCAGATACGATGGGCCAAATGGCATCTTCCTGTGTTTTCACCATCAAAGAACTCGGTTTAAGGCAAGAGGAGAAAGATTTAAAAGGGAGCTGAGGGGCAACTTTTTCACACAGAGGGTGGTCCGTGTGTGAAATGAGCTTCCACAGGAATATTTATGACATTAAAAGTCATTTGGATAGGTACATGACTAGGAAAGGTTTAGAGGGATATAGGCGAAACGCAGATACATGGGACTAGATTAGTTTGGCAAACCAACCCTTTCGGTGTCTCGGCCTGCAGTTTTTAGTTGCTGTCCTGTCACGCCCTGGGGATTAATGTCAGCACGATGCCAAACAATGTCGAATATCCTGCCTGCCTTGCTTCCAGTGGTGCACAGGGAGTGGTCGCACAGGAAAGGAGCCCGGTTCGAGGGGGAATTACAAAAAAAAAGCCAGACGTAAAACTCTTTGGAAGTTTCCAGACCTTTAATCAGCTGAATTTGCAGCCCCTCGGAAAATTTGAACATGCGTGTAGGTGTCTGTATTTGACACCGAAACATGAGAACGCTGTGAAATGCGTGATTAAAAAGTAATTATGGCACGAAAGCGTGGGAGCTTTCTTTTTAATTAAGTAAACATCACTCGAAGAGTAAAGTGTGGCCCTGCCTTTGTGGATCAAAGTGATGTGTATTAAGCACTTATTAAGTGACAGCTCCATTTCTAAAGCCTCAGTCATACTAATGCAACGAACGTAGGCAATTTAAATCCCATCGGTGAATCACCAGGATGCGTAGCACAGAGAGAAACCACTTGACAAAGTGATTCTGTAAAAACAGGGAAATCAGACATCGTTGTCTTTCCTTCACATTATGTGTAGCTCCTAGGTCATCTTGTCCCGTTTGAACACTTCGATGCCCCCACTCACAGAGTCATGCTGCACAGAAACAGGCCCTTCGGCCCAACTCCCCCACTGCTGTCTTTTTCTGCCTTGCACCGCTTCCCCGCCCCCGCCACCTCTCTTTATTGATCATGTGGTCGAAAGATCATAGAATCATAGAATCCCTCCAGTGTGGAAACAGGCTTCGTCCCAACAAGTCCACACCGACCCTCTGAAGAGCATCCCACCCAGATCCATTATCCTACCCCTACATTTCCCATGTCTAACCCACCTAATCTAAACATCCCTGGGCACTTTGGGAAATTCATCATGGCCAATCCAGACTACCGTGCACATCTTTGGACTTTTCTCCCTGTAATTTGGCCAAGGAAGCATTTGCTGTTGGCATAAAGCTTTCACCCACTGTAATGAGACCTTCCAATCGTACCCACCATCTTGCATTACCATCTCTAGTAGGAAAAGCCATTCAAGATAACAAAAGTGTGGAGCTGGATGAACACAGCAGGCCAAGCAGCATCTCAGGAGCACAAAAGCTGACGTTTCGGCCCTTTTCAGTCAGATGGGGTGTGGAGGGGAACGCTGGGGAGATCTCGGGAATGGGAACCTTCCTCCTGGCACACATCCGGGCAGCTGGGCAATGGTCCAGCTCAGGGTCTGCAGCTGATGGGTGTGGGGTTGGCTCAGTGCCATTATTTGGATAGGAGCTGGCTGAGATTAACCACAAACCAGGATTAAACCTGGGCAATTCTAATCAGTATGGGCCAAACTTGTAGGAAGCACTGGTTTCGTGACACAGCGGTAGTGTCTCTACCTCTGACCTAGGAGGCCCCGGGTTCAAATCCTGCCTGCCCCAGAGTTGTGTCACGACATTGCTGAGCATGTTGATTCGAAGCTATGTTAGAAACAGCAAGGGTTTTCGAGGCCACAGGTTTGAGTGGAAGTGTTGGAATTCCATCCGGATCTTGACATTTGCCACTTGGCCAACTAGAGTCAGTCAACACATTCGGGAGAAGCAAAAGGAACGTCCCAGGGGGCTATGATGACAAAACAGAAATAGTAAAGGCCCAAATGGAAATCTCAACAATAAAAAAAATCCCAGTTCAGTCAGAGGGACAATGGCGCCACCAGTTACCAGGCGAATAACATTCCCAGGATGGGATGCTTGATCTCAGGGATTGCTGGAATCTTTACTGGGTAAAGGGAATCCAGTGCTTTGGGAACCAGGGTGAATGGATGGAGTTTGGATTAAGGTCCCCCATGATTGTGTCAATGTGAAAACAGGTTGAATGTCTTCCTCCTGTTCTTATTGGAGACGCGAACACGGGGATGCGGGAGCAGGGACAGGATCAGAGGGTGTCATTAGACAATAGACAATAGACAATAGGCAATAGGTGCTGGAGTAGGCCATTCGGCCCTTCGAGCCTGCACCACCGTTCATTATGATCATGGCTGATCATCCACAATCAGTATCCTGTTCCTGCCTTATCCCCATAACCCTTGATTCCACTACCTTTAACAGCTCTATCCATCTCTTTCTCGAAAGCATCCAGACAGTTGACCTCCACTGCCTTCTGGGGCAGAGCATTCCATATATCCACCACTCTCTGGGTGAAGAAGTTTTTCCTCAACTCTGTTCTAAATGGCCTACCCCTTATTTTTAAACTGTGTCCTCTGGTCCTGGACTCACCCATCAGCGGAAACATGCCTCCTGCCTCCACAGTGTCCAATACCTTAATAATCTTATACATCTCAATCAGATCCCCTCTCATCCTTCTAAACTCAAGTGTATACAAGCCCAGTCGCTCCAATCTTTCAACACATGATAGTCCCGCCATTCCAGGAATTGACCTTGTGAACCTACGCTGCACTCCCTCAATAGCAAGAATGTTCTTCCTCAAATTGGGAGACCAAAACTGCACACAATACTCCAAGTGCGGCCTCACCAGGGCCCTGTACAGCTGCAGAAGGACCTCTTTGCTCCTATACTCAATTCCTCCAGCATGCTATTAGCTTTCTTCACTACCTGCTGTACCTGCATGCTTGCTTTCATTGACTGATGTAGAGTGGGCGAAAGTCCATGTGAAAGGTTTTTGTTGTTGGATGCTGTCATAAGGGCCTCTGAACACCATTCTCTCCTCATTGTTGCTTCCTTCAAGAATTGAACTGAGTAATGGCACCTCCCTAAGGCGTATCAAAAATATATTGCTTCACAGCTTGGAGAGGCCACCCACTCCATCATGACTCAGGGACATGCCTCTCCAATCATTCTGGTTTCTGACTGTATATTTCTGAAATGTGAAAAATTTAGACTTAGGCAGCAACTGTCTGATGTCTCAGACAGGTTTCAACTATTTCTGGAGTTTAAAAGAATGAGGATGTGAATCTCATAGAACCCTATAAAATTCTAATACAGCTAGGCAGCATAAACACAGGAGGGATGTTCCCAGGGAGTCCAGAACCAGGGGCTCATAGTCCAAGGATGAAGGGACTTGAGGTGAGGAGAAACGTCTTCACCCAGAGAGTGGGGAGCCTGTGGATTTCTCTGTCACAGAAAGTGACTGAGGCCACAATATTGAACGTCTTTAGGAAAGAGTTCGACATAGTTCCTAGGGTTAAAGAGATCAAAGGGAGTGCGTGAGAAAGTACAAACGAGACACTGAGTTGGATGATCAGCCATGATCCTATTGAATGATGGAGCAGGATTAAGGAGTCAAATCTGGGGTCATTCTCTGGGCAAAGCGAGTGTTTGTGACAGAATATTTTATAACAGACTGTAGCATTGTCCCCTCTACTGATGTTTGCGTAAACTGTCTATAATTCCCAGTTTTCTCTCCACCGCATTTATTTTAAATAGTGGGCCCATGAGTGACCCTCCAATCCATAGGAACTGTTCAGACCCCACAGAATCTTGAAAGATGACCACCTATGCCTCCACTATTTCTAGGGCAGTTTCTGATTGGGCTCTGGAATGTAGATTACCAGTCCCTGGAGATTTATCTGCCTTTAGTCCCATCAATTTCTCTAACACCATTTCCCTACTAATGCGGGTTTCATTCTGTTCTTCCCTCTCACGAGACCCTGGTGTTCCCCAACGTTTCTGGCACATTATTTGTGTTCCCCTTTGTGAAGGAAGAACCAGAATATGTAGTTCATTGATCTGCCAGCTCCTGGTGCCCCATTATAACTTCCCCCCTTTCCGACTGCAACGGATCTACATTAACCTTCACGACTTGTTCCTCTTCGCTTACCTACCGAAGCTTTTCCAATCAGTTTGTGTGTTCCCTGCAGGCTTTCCCTCATACTCTATTTTCCCATTCTCTTTGTTGGTCCCTTTGCCCTCCTTAGATGAAATCTAAACTGTTCCCATTCCCCAGGTCTGCTGTTCCTTTTTTGGTCAATTTGAATGGCCTTTATTTACATCTAGTGCTATCCCTAATTTCCCTTGTTAGCCATTATTAGGCCACCATTCCCATTTCATTTGATTACCAGATTGCAAGGAAGAATTCTTGCAGTTTGCTTAAATGCTCTTTTAATGTGTACCATTACCTATCCAATGTGTACCATTATCTATCCAATGTGTACCATTACCTATCCAATGTGCACCATTATCTATCCAATGTGTACCATTACCTATCCAATGTGTACCATTACCTATCCAATGTGCACCATTACCTATCCAATGTGCACCATTATCTATCCAATGTGTACCATTACCTATCCAATGTGTACCATTACCTATCCAATGTGTACCATTACCTATCCAATGTGTACCATTACCTATCCAATGTGCACCATTATCTATCCAATGTGTACCATTACCTATCCAATGTGTACCATTATCTATCCAATGTGCACCATTATCTATCCAATGTGTACCATTATCTATCCAATGTGTACCATTACCTATCCAATGTGTACCATTACCTATCCAATGTGTACCATTACCTATCCAATGTGTACCATTACCTATCCAATGTGCACCATTACCTATCCAATGTGTACCATTACCTATCCAATGTGTACCATTACCTATCCAATGTGTACCATTATCTATCCAATGTGCACCATTATCTATCCAATGTGCACCATTACCTATCCAATGTGTACCATTACCTATCCAATGTGTACCATTACCTATCCAATGTGTACCATTACCTATCCAATGTGTACCATTACCTATCCAATGTGCACCATTACCTATCCAATGTGTACCATTATCTATCCAATGTGCACCATTACCTATCCAATGTGTACCATTATCTATCCAATGTGCACCATTACCTATCCAATGTGTACCATTATCTATCCAATGTGTACCATTACCTATCCAATGTGTACCATTATCTATCCAATGTGTACCATTACATACCCAATGTGCACCATTACCTATCCAATGTGTACCATTATCTATCCAATGTGTACCATTATCTATCCAATGTGTACCATTATCTATCCAATGTGTACCATTACCTATCCAATGTGTACCATTATCTATCCAATGTGTACCATTATCTATCCAATGTGTACCATTATCTATCCAATGTGTACCATTACCTATCCAATGTGTACCATTACCTATCCAATGTGTACCATTACCTATCCAATGTGTACCATTACCTATCCAATGTGCACCATTACCTATCCAATGTGTACCATTACCTATCCAATGTGCACCATTACCTATCCAATGTGTACCATTACCTATCCAATGTGTACCATTATCTATCCAATGTGTACCATTATCTATCCAATGTGTACCATTACCTATCCAATGTGTACCATTACCTATCCAATGTGCACCATTATCTATCCAATGTGTACCATTACCTATCCAATGTGTACCATTACCTATCCAATGTGTACCATTACCTATCCAATGTGTACCATTACCTATCCAATGTGCACCATTACCTATCCAATGTGTACCATTATCTATCCAATGTGCACCATTACCTATCCAATGTGTACCATTATCTATCCAATGTGTACCATTACCTATCCAATGTGTACCATTATCTATCCAATGTGTACCATTATCTATCCAATGTGTACCATTATCTATCCAATGTGTACCATTACCTATCCAATGTGCACCATTACCTATCCAATGTGTACCATTATCTATCCAATGTGCACCATTACCTATCCAATGTGTACCATTATCTATCCAATGTGTACCATTACCTATCCAATGTGTACCATTACCTATCCAATGTGTACCATTACCTATCCAATGTGCACCATTACCTATCCAATGTGTACCATTATCTATCCAATGTGCACCATTACCTATCCAATGTGTACCATTATCTATCCAATGTGTACCATTACCTATCCAATGTGTACCATTATCTATCCAATGTGTACCATTACCTATCCAATGTGCACCATTACCTATCCAATGTGCACCATTACCTATCCAATGTGTACCATTACCTATCCAATGTGTACCATTACCTATCCAATGTGTACCATTATCTATCCAATGTGCACCATTATCTATCCAATGTGTACCATTACCTATCCAATGTGCACCATTATCTATCCAATGTGTACCATTACCTATCCAATGTGTACCATTACCTATCCAATGTGCACCATTACCTATCCAATGTGTACCATTATCTATCCAATGTGCACCATTATCTATCCAATGTGTACCATTACCTATCCAATGTGCACCATTATCTATCCAATGTGTACCATTACCTATCCAATGTGTACCATTATCTATCCAATGTGCACCATTATCTATCCAATGTGCACCATTACATACCCAATGTGTACCATTATCTATCCAATGTGTACCATTACCTATCCAATGTGCACCATTACCTATCCAATGTGTACCATTATCTATCCAATGTGCACCATTACCTATCCAATGTGTACCATTACCTATCCAATGTGTACCATTACATATCCAATGTGTACCATTATCTATCCAATGTGCACCATTACCTATCCAATGTGCACCATTATCTATCCAATGTGTACCATTACCTATCCAATGTGCACCATTACCTATCCAATGTGCACCATTACCTATCCAATGTGTACCATTATCTATCCAATGTGCACCATTACCTATCCAATGTGCACCATTACCTATCCAATGTGTACCATTATCTATCCAATGTGTACCATTACCTATCCAATGTGCACCATTACCTATCCAATGTGTACCATTACCTATCCAATGTGCACCATTACCTATCCAATGTGTACCATTATCTATCCAATGTGTACCATTATCTATCCAATGTGTACCATTACCTATCCAATGTGTACCATTACCTATCCAATGTGCACCATTACCTATCCAATGTGTACCATTATCTATCCAATGTGCACCATTACCTATCCAATGTGTACCATTACCTATCCAATGTGTACCATTATCTATCCAATGTGTACCATTACCTATCCAATGTGCACCATTACCTATCCAATGTGTACCATTACCTATCCAATGTGCACCATTACCTATCCAATGTGTACCATTACCTATCCAATGTGTACCATTACCTATCCAATGTGCACCATTACCTATCCAATGTGTACCATTACCTATCCAATGTGTACCATTATCTATCCAATGTGCACCATTACCTATCCAATGTGCACCATTACCTATCCAATGTGTACCATTATCTATCCAATGTGCACCATTACCTATCCAATGTGTACCATTACCTATCCAATGTGTACCATTACATATCCAATGTGTACCATTATCTATCCAATGTGCACCATTACCTATCCAATGTGCACCATTATCTATCCAATGTGTACCATTATCTATCCAATGTGTACCATTACCTATCCAATGTGTACCATTACCTATCCAATGTGTACCATTACCTATCCAATGTGTACCATTACCTATCCAATGTGCACCATTATCTATCCAATGTGTACCATTACCTATCCAATGTGCACCATTATCTATCCAATGTGCACCATTACCTATCCAATGTGTACCATTACCTATCCAATGTGTACCATTACATATCCAATGTGTACCATTATCTATCCAATGTGCACCATTACCTATCCAATGTGCACCATTATCTATCCAATGTGTACCATTATCTATCCAATGTGCACCATTACCTATCCAATGTGCACCATTATCTATCCAATGTGTACCATTACCTATCCAATGTGTACCATTACCTATCCAATGTGGGATGGGCGCTACAGGTTGAGATGGGCACTGCAGGGTGGTATGCACACCACAGGGTGGGATAGGCATGTCCACCTCTGACTCAGTCCCCATGAGCAGAGTATGGCTTGGCTCTCAGAGACTTAGCATGTCCCTTAAGGAGCCAATCACTTGTTCTTTAAGCCCTTCAATCAGCCTCCACCGCTATAATATGATGGCAAGAGCAGCTCTTGTGGTAACAGTGGTAGCGTCCCTACCTCTGAGCTGGGAGGCCCAGGCTCAAGTCCTAGAGGTGCATCCTAACATCCCTGAGCAGGTTGATGTGACAAATGCCGATGCAGGATGGCAGCAGCAGCTGAAAGTGGTTCTGTGCCTTCTTTACAAACAGTTTTGGCAGGAAGGATGGGGGTTAAATCATCCAGAGGTGCTCTGTATCATTGCCCTGCCACACTCCCCCCAACCACAAACACCCTCTTGCCCCCAATCCACTTCACTTATTGCAAATCCCTTCCCTTCTCCCAAATGTGCTTAGACTAAGGAAGAACGAAACATAGAAACTAGAAACAGGCAAAGGCCATTCGGCCCTTCAAGCCTGCTCCCCCATTCAATCTGCTCATGGATGGTCATCCAGCTCAGTTCACACTTTCTTCCCAAACCCTTTGATCCCTTTAACCCTGAGAACTATATCTAACTCCTTCTTGAAAACATTCAATGCTTTGGCCTCAGTCACTTTCTGTGGCAGAGAATCCCACAGGCTCCCCACTCTCTGGGTGAAGACATTTCTCCTCACCTCAGTCCTAAATGGTACAATCCATATCCTTAGACTGTGACCCCCTGCATCTGGACTCCCTGGTCATTGGGAACATTTACCCTGTCTAGTCCTGTTAGAATTTTACAGATTTCTATGAGATTTCCCCTCATTTTTCTAAACTCCAGTGAATATAGTCCTAACCGATTCAGTCTCTCTTCATACATCAGCCCTGCCATCCCAGGAATCAGTCTGGTAAACCTTCGCTGCACTCCCTCCATCACCAGAACATCCTTCCTCAGATAAGGAGACCCAAACTGCAGTGTGTTGGAAAATTGCATGTTGCCACAGTTTGTTTCCATTCTGTAATTAGTGTGTATTAGTCACACAGAGAGAGAGAGAGAGAGAGAGAGTTGTTACATTTTTTTCTGGGATGATCTCATCATTGCGAACCCAGCATCCTGTCTCCTCTGCCTCGGGTGGGTGTGGCTGCCAAGCTGCAATTAGATCTCAATGTGGAGGGGATGGCACGCTCCTTGCTGTGTCTGCAATGCAGTTAACACCCTTCTTGGTGGAGGAGCGAGGGTCGGCAGGGGTCGGGGGGGGAGGTGGGGTCGGCTGCGAAGGCCCACCCAGTCAAACAGCTAGCTCGAATAGTGAGTGTGGCAACTTGGGCAAAACAAGGTAGCAAGGGGTCTTCTCTAAAGCATGGATCCCCATCAAGGAGAGAAATGTAATTCCCAATTGGCTGACCGTTATTGTGAGAGAGAGGACATTCCCTCAGACTGCTTCCTCGGGAACATTTTCTCCAGAACTCAGGGGCAGGTTATACATAGACAACAGTCACTAATAACTCAGTTTGGCATTTTAACTCACAGCAGAGAATTGTCAGAGAAACTCAGCAGGTCCGGCGGCATCTGTGGAGAGCGAAACAGAGCTAACGTTTCGATCTGCAATGACTCTTCTTCAGAACTGAAGACTGTGAAGATTCTTCTGAAGAAGAGTCAGACCAGATGCAAAACGTCGACGCTGTTTCTCTCTCTGTAGATGTTGCCAGGCCTGCTGAGTTTCTAACAGCGCTTCCTGTTTTTAGTTCAGATCTCCAGCATTCACAGTATGTTACTTTTACCCAAAGATCCAAAGATACATGATAGGTTGAGATAAAGTTACCTGACAAAGGATCAGCGCTCCGAAAGCTTGTGATTTGAAATAAACCTGTTGGACTATAACCTTCGCATCAGAGTTGAGAAAAGGTAGACGATGAGAGGTTGACCCCATTAATCGCTGGTACAGGGACTAGGGGGCACAGATTTGAGGTGAAAGGCAAAGCATTCAGGGAGATATGAGGAAGATTCCTTTATGCAGTGGATGGTAATAGCCAAAAACTCACCACCCACGAGATGGGGAAGAAATGGAAACAGCAGCTGATTAAGAAGCAAATGAAATTAGTTGGGTCACTGAAGGAAATGAACAGAAAGAACGGGCGAGTTTCCACCCTCATTCTTCCATGGGGCATGGGCATCGCTGACTGGGCCTGCCCATTCTTACTTGCCCTTTGGACTGAGTGACTTGAAAGGGTTCAGAAAAGATTTGCCGGGGTTGTGGGGTTTGAGAGGGTGAATAGGCTGGGGTTACTTTCCTCAGAGTGTCGAAGGCTGAGGGGGTGACCTGATAGAGGCTTATAAAATCGGGAGGAGAATGGATAGGGCGAATAGACAAGGTCTTCTCCCCAGGGGAGGGGAGCCCAGAGGGCATAGGTTTAAGGCGAGAGGAGAAAGATATAAAAGGGACTTGAGGGGCAGCTTTTTCATGCAGAGGGTGGTGCATGTATGGAGAGAGCTGCCAGGGGAAGTGGTGGAGGCTGGTATGATTATAATATTTAAAAGGCATCAGGATGGGTACATGAATAGGAAGGGTTTAGAGGGATATGGGCCAAATGCTGGCAAATGGGACTAGATTTATTTAGGATATCTGGTGGCATGGATGAGTTGGACCGAAGGGCCTGTTTCCATGCTCTATGTCTCTATGACTGGCTTGACCATCTCAGAGGGCAGTTAAGAGTCACCCCACCTTGCTGTGGGCCTGGAGCCATGTATAGGCTAGCCTGGGTAATGAGGGCAGATTTTCCATCCCTAAAGGACATGAGTGAACCAGATGGGTTTTGTATAATAATTGATGGTACTTATCATGGACACCATCACTGAGATAAGCTTTCAATTCCAGATATACTAATTTCATTAAAATTCCACCTGTTGTTGTGGCAGGATATGATCCCATGTCCTCCAACTCACCAATGAGAGCATTACGCCCGAGGGTTACTAGTCTAGTGGCAGTGTCACTACACTGGCACCACGGTGGAAGGGAAGCAAGACTGACTGGATCGCTCTTTCGAGAGCCAGTAAGGACTGGATGGAGTGAACGGCCTCAATCTGTCCAGTGTGACTGTGAAATCTACGGCACAGAGCAGCTGAGGTGAATAGTACAGATGCATTTTAAGTGGAGGCGAGATAAACACATGGCAGAGAAAGGAATAGAGGGTCGTGTGGAATAGGCGTTAACACAAATACTGATGTTGCTGGGCTGTGGCCTCAATGCAATGCGTCTGCTCCTACAAGTGGAAGAGAACAGTGTCTGCTGTAAAGGTTTGCAAAACTGAAAGGCACATTATGCAACCGTGTAATTGAGAATATGATTGCTACTTTCTGTCTGCCTGGACTCTCATTAGGGGAGATCTGTCACAATCAATCCCATTGGCTTATTCGGCTCAGCGTGTCCATACTGGTAATATCACACATCAATGGTTCTGACCATGGACTGCGTGAATTAGACCGCAATGAGACACTCAGACAGTTTCGATGGGAATATTCTTGGTTGTTATGTAAATCTCCTCCCTACTCCTACAGCTGTCCCTCACTGCAAATAACCAGCTTTCTCCCGTCTTGTATTCAAGGTTCCAAATCCTGGCTGATGGGCAGTGCCACAGGCATTATTTGCCCTCCTCTCCCTGGCATAATCCTTTGCTGATACACACATTGTGCATGTGAGCTCAGATTCAGAGGTCAGTCATGGTTTTGTTGGTTGGTCGAACAGGTAGAGGGGCTGAATGGACAATTCCTGTTCCTAGTGCAGAAGTACAGACTGTGAATGTCAGCAATTCCATCCACTATAGAGAGACGTTATTGATGAACTCACCCAATAGGAAACATCAATGGATTAGAGAGCAGTTCTCAGGTGGCCCACGACCTCACTTAAACTTCCAGCTCGTCCAAGAAGTATCTTCAGCCCAATTATCTTCAGTTTCCTCGTCAATGACCTTCCCTCCATCATAAGGTCAGAAGTGGGGATGTTTGCCGATGACTGCACAATGTTCAGCACCATTCGCAACTCCTCAGAGACTGAAACAGTCCATGTCCAAATGTAACAAGATTTGGACAATACCCAGGTTTGGGCTGACAAGTGACAAGTAATGTTCACACTCTGGAAGTGTCAGGCAATGACCATCTCCAACAAAAAGAGAATCAGTACCATCTCTCTTTGATATTCAATGGCATTACCATTATGATGGTCTCCTCTACGTTGAGGAAACGCAGAGCAGACTGGGTGACCATTTTGCGGAACATCTACGTTCTGTGTCCAAAAATGACACTGAGCTTCCAGTTGCCTGCTATTTCAACACACCACCCTGTTCCCTGACCAGTATCTCTGCCTCAGGTTTGCTGCAGCGTTCCAGTGAAGCTCAATGCAAACTGGAGGAACAGCACTTCATTTTCCGATTGGGAACTCTGCAGCCTTCTGGGCTCAGTATCACGCTCAACAATGTTAGGGCTTGAGTCTAGTCCTTACCCCAGCCCCACACACCAGACCTTGTCATCACATGGGCTACTACTGCGCACAACCCATTGTCCGCAACCACTGGCCCTCATTGGCAGCTATTAATCCCCCCAAACTAATCTTTACTCTCTCCTTTGTCTCTCCAACTGTTCTTCTCTCTCTTTGGGCTCTAACCCCACCTATCATTTACTCCTTACCCCTTTCGCCACTCTATCTTCTACATGTGAACTAATATTTTTCTAGCTACAGTTGGTTCTGAGGAAGGGTCGTTCAACCCAAAACGTTCTGATATCTCTCCACAGACCTGCTGAGCTTTTCCAGCAATTTCTGTTTTTGCTCCTGATTTACAGTTCTTCTGTAGTTCTTTCGGTTTTTCGCTACATCAATACTGTGGCTACAAGAGCAGGTCAGGGGCTAGGAATCCTGCAGCAAATAACTCCCCTCCTGACTCCCCAAAACCAGTCCATCATCTACAAGGCACGGGCCAGGAGTGTGAGGGAATACTCCCCACTTGCTTAATCTAGAAAATTGCACTCCACCCGCTTAAGTAAGCGGAACTTCTCAAAGACAGAAGCGCTGACCACAAATTATTTTATTTATTGTTCCACCCATCTTTTATATCCAATTATCTCTGGCCCAGCCAGGAACTGCATGTGATGAAATCATCATGGTGACAGCCAGCTTCCTCAGCCCACCTTCGCTGGCAAATGAAGGAACTGCTGACCTGTAGCCTCTGTGCAATGGTTCCTGGTCCTTCTGTCCATTCAACTGAATTACCCTGCGGGCAGTGGCGTGGCGGGCCCCAAAGCGGACATATGGCAATGGTGGAGTCAGGTTTGAGCCGGGGCGGCATCGGTGGCACCTGCATTGGTGAGGCCTAGCGAGGACACACAGTGGCCAGGGCATCGGTGGAGGCAAGATGGCACCCAGAGTGGGCAACTTTTGTTCCAGTGACAGTGGCACAGTGAAGGGGAGTTGTGCCTGGTCACTAGGCCCATGACGAAGCATGTAAAAAGAAGGACTGTAAAGTTGGATATCTTTTCTTTATTTCTTTATTTTGCTGCCTTTATATTCTATGTTTTGGGTTGTTTTTCTGTGTTTTAAGATGGCGTCAGAGACCGGCAACACTGTCCAATACTTTTCATTGTTTTTTATAACAAAATACACGTGACAATAAATAAATCAAATCAAATCAAAGCCCAGGCTAACAGAATAATTCTGTCACAAATAATTGAATTCAATCACTTCTCGACTGAAACACCTCCATCAGGTAACATGCCCCTTCCCCATCTCTGAACCACTGGCACTTCTGAGCTGAGTGAGTCAGTGTTTTTAGGCTCTTCCGGGTTTTGGAGATATCATCCTTTTGACTGTCTCCTGAAAGAATGCTGTGTCTGGTTTGCTGTGACTGCTGTGTCAAGTTGAGGCTGGTTTTCCAAGGTGAAATGGCCATACTGAGGTGTGTAGGAGCAAGCTTAATCTCTGGTCTGTGATGAGTTAGCTCATTCCAGGATGGAGAAAGTGAGACTGCTGTAATACACCTCGACACAGAATCACTATGGCACAGGGAGGCCATTTGGCCCATTAAATGAGCATCGTTACCCAGTGCCAATCTCCCACCTTTTCCCCATATCCCTGTGCCCCATTTCTATCCAAAGAACCATCCAATTCCCTCTTCAATCCTCAACGGAACTTGCCTTCTACCCTATCCCTGTAACCCTGCATTTCCCATGGTCAATCCACCCTAACCTGCACATCCCTGGGCATTATGGGACAATTTCCCGTGGCCAGCTCACCCTAACCTGCACATCCTTGGGCACTACAGGACAATTTCCCATGGTCAACCCACCCTAATCTGCACATCGCTGGGCACTACGGGACAATTTCCCACGGCCAATCCCACCCTAATCTGCACATCCCTGGGCACTATGGGACAATTTCCCATGGCCAACCCACCCTAACCTGCACATCTTTGGACTGAGAGAGGAAACCGGAGCACCTGGAGAAAACCCACGCAGACATGGGGAGAATGTGCAAACTCCACACAGACAGTTACCCGAGGCTGGAATCGAACCCGGGCCCCTGGCGCTGTGAGGCTGCAGTGCCAACCGCTGAGCCACCGTGCTGCAGAGCAGCGCATCTCTGTTGGCAGTCACTTTCTCGTTCGCAGAAATTGTCTTCATCTGACCGTGGCTTCCTTTGTTTTCATCGTCCAGTTCTGAAATATTATTTGCTCTGAAATACATGATCGTTCTTACAAACAGGTGAAATTGTATTGGTGTGGTTATGTCACTGGCCCAGCCAATTCCAATCTCAGAATTATTACAGACATCAGCACATTGTGCCAGCTCTTCAGGTAGGCATCATTACCCAGCGCCAATCTCCTGTTTTCTCCATTCTCCATCTCATCATTTTCAATCCACTCCCCTCTCGTTCTAGTTCCTTTTACACGTGGGAACAGCTTCTCCCTGTTTACTGTGTCCAGCCCCCGCTCATGATGTTGAAAACCTCTAACAGATCTCCCTCTCAGCATTCTTCTCTCCAAGGAGAATAGCCCCAACTTCTTCAATCCATCCTCATCGCTGATGCTTCTCATTCCTGGAACCATTCCTGTAAATCCCTTCTGTCCTCTCCCTCTCTTTCTCTCTCTCTGTCTCTCTGTCTCCCTCTCTCTCTCTGTCCAGTGCAAGCTGATGACACTGGACCAATTAGAAAATATGAGAGAGAGAGCGAAAACTTTTTCTGAAGAAGGGTCTAGGCCCGAAACGTCAACTTTTGAGCTCCTAAGATGGTGCTTGGCCTGCTGTGTTCATCCAGCTCCACACTTTGTTATCTGAGAGAGAGCGAAAGCTGTTTTTATTGTGTAGGGATTCAAGATGTGCTGGAGAGGCAGGAAGGTGTGCAGGTCAGAACCAGGAGCCTACACTTCTGTTTACGTGACACCTTCATTGTGTTTCAGAAACAGCTGGGACTTCTTTGCAGATCATGAATTAACTGGAAGTGCGATGTTTGTTGGCAAACGGGGTGACCATTTTGACTATGAGCCAAGCCAAACAGAAATGAGCTGTGTTCCCAGTTCAGCTGCTTTCAGCAGTGTGTACCCAGGGTGGGAATAGTCGCCAGGACCAGCCTCTGCTCCCGCTGAATGGTCTCTTTGAAGTCGTCTCATCGACTTGAATCATCAGCATGTGACCTCTATACACGGCCGCTTTATGTCACTCCTCTGGGGACATTTCTGAGCTGATAGTCAGAGATTGGGACATTCCTAACATATCCAGAAAATAAAAAAGGAAAGTAGCTGCTGTCAGCTCTGACTCAGAAGCTTGTATTTTGCTATTTCCTCATGGGACATGGGCATCACTGGCTGGGCCCAGCATTTACTGCCCTGTCCCTAGTTGCCCCCTTGAGAAGGTGGTGATGAGCTGCCTTCTTGAACCACTGCAGCCTGTGCGCTGTGGGTTGACCCACAATGACCTTGGGGAGGGAATTCAGGATTTTGACCCAGTGACACTGAAGGAATGACAGTATATTTCCAAGTCAGGATGGTGAGCGGCTCGGAGGGGAACTTGCTTGGCAGGGGATGGTGTTTCCATGTATCTGCTGCCCTTGTCCTTCTAGATGAGAGTAGTCATGGGTTTGGAAGGTGCTGTCTGGATTGGCTGTGCTAAATTGCCCGTAGTGTTCAGGGATGTGTAGATTAGGGGGGTGGGTCTCAGTGGGATGATTTGAGGTTCGGTGTGGACTTGTTGGGCCAAAGGGCCTGTTTCCACACTGTAGGGAATCTATGATCTATGACTACCCAAGGCCCTACTATTAATTGCATAAGCTCTATCCTCGGTTGTTGTACCGAAATGCAACACCTTGCATTTACCTAGATTGAACTCCATCTCAGCCAGACTCACTCACAGTTGTACAGGGAGCTTGGCATGATCTTGAAGGGCCACAATGCCTCCTCCTCTTGCTGGAATACGCACATCTCTGCAATTCTAAGACTGACTTGCTAAATCATGGACTTAGCTCCTTGACACTAATGGAGTGGAGCTAAGGGAGGGAGGGCCAGAGCTTATATCTGGCTGCAGTCCAAATAAAGTGCAAACAGTGAGGCAATCATAACAGATATGAAAGAGGGGGGGGGGAAAGGACACAAAAAAATCACATGTTTATGCAATGACTCAGGATACTTCAAGGTAGTTTGCAGACAATGCATGACCTTGAAGTACAGTGACAGTTGTAACTTCAGAGAATGAGGAAGTTGTTGACTGGTTTATGCAGAGGCTGCTGTCAAAGTGATAAGAGATAACAAGGTGTGGAGCTGGATGAACACAGCAGGCCAAGCAGCATCAGAGGAGCAGGAGAAACGTGTCCATCCTGGACCTCCCGCAGTACCATAATGATGCCACCCGAAGGTTGCAGGAACAGCAACTCATATTCCGCCTGGGAACCCTGCAGCCCAATGGTATCAATGTGGACTTCACCAGCTTCAAAATCTCCCCTTCCCCCACTGCAACCCAAAACCAGCCCAGCTCATCCCCACCTCCCTAACCTGTCCTTCCTCTCACCTATCTTCTCCTCCCACCTCAAGCCGCACCCCCATCTCCTACCTACTAAACTCATCCTGTCCCCTTGACCTGTCTGTCCTCCCCGGACTGACCTATCTCCTCCCTACCTCCTCACCTTTACTGGCTCCATCCCCGCCTCTTTGACCTGTCTGTCTCCTCTGCACCTATCTTCTCCTCTATCCATCTTCTATGCACCTCTCCCTTTCTCCCAATTTATTTCAAACCCCCTTCCCCCTCCCCTATTTCTGAAGAAGGGTCTCGACCCGAAACGTCAGCTTCCCTGCTCCTCTGATGCTGCTTGGCCTGCTGTGTTCATCCAGCTCTACACCTTGTTATCTCAGATTCTCCAGCATCGGCAGTTCCTACTATCTCTGTAAAAGTGATAACACCAGTTTCCAGAGATCAGTCCTTTGCTGATTGTCTTTGCAAAGGAACTTCAGCTCCAGTGATTGAAGTGCCGCATCAAAAATGTACTGTAAAGATATTTTCCCTTCCTTTTACTTTTGACCCCATTATGTCCTCGAACGTAGTGCTACTTTCTGTTCAAAGCACAGAGTGGGACCCCACAAATCCATTGCAAACACCATGAGCTCTCACCCCCGCAGTGGGGGCAAGGAGAGAAAATGTGGTTTGATTAAACTGTTGCACAGTTTGGCAGGGGCGAGGGGAGGGGCAGAGACGAAGCTTGTTGTGTGGAGGGAAAGCTGGACACGCGTTCTCTTGGCAACTTTCTTCATCTCATGACATCCCAAAGAGATTTCCAGCCTTTGGAATCCTCCTGAAGGTTTGCACGATCGGAAGGCAGGGAAATTTGTACACACAGCAATGAGGCGGCTGAGTAAATCCTCATGATTGTCACAAGATTGATTGATTGATGTGTAAATAGTGGCTCCCTAGGACACTGGGATTAACTCCCCAGCCCCTTGTAGAATAGGGACCATGTGATTATTGGCATCACCTAAAATAGCAAGTGGTTCCCAGCAGAAATGGTGACAGTGGTCATCTTAGTGGATGATAATACTTTGGGAGCATGAGATCAAATCTCACCACTATAGTTCATAGAACTTTAAAATTTGGTTAATAAATCTGGAATTGAGGTGATAGTGACCATAAAGCAATCATGAATTGTTGGAAAGCATCCATCTTGTTCAATAATGTCCTTAAAGGAAGGCCATTTTAGAATCATGGAATCCCTACAGTGTGGAAGCAGGCCAGTCAGCCCATCGAGTCCACACTGACCCTCCAAAGAGCATCCCACCGAGACCCAACCTATGCCTGTAACCCTGCAATTCCCATGGCCAATCCACCCTAACCTGCACATTTGTGGACTGTGGGAGGACGGGGAGAATGTGCCAACTCCACACAGATTGTTGCCTGAGGCTGGAATCGAACGCAGGCCCCTGGCGAGGCACCGTGCTACTCTCCAGTGATTGAATTTACCATTCCCTTAACTGCTTTGGCCTACTGTGACTCCAGACCGATAGCAATGTCATTGATGCGTGACTGCCGTGAACTGATCATCTTGAATTGGGTGTTAAGGTGGTCAAATGCTGCCTGACTCGCGCACTGTCTCTCTCATATCTGACAGCATGCATTTGGCTTTGGGCCTTGCAAATAGGCCCAGTTCAGTACAGTCTGCACTCTGTCTTCAACGAACAACCAAAGAAACACGCTGAAAACAACAAATACTGAGATCACAGTGGGTCAGTGCATCCAGGGAGAGACAGCAAGTCAACGTTTCGAATCGAGATCACTCTTTATCAGAGCTGACATGAAGTGTGAAGGGGACAGCATTTATGCAAAAGTTGTGGCGGGGGAGAGTTGGAGTGCTGGGGGAGAAAAGATGCTGATGGTTGATATGAAGTGATGGGAATGTGAGAATGGCAGGACAATGGTGTGTCTGACAGCCAGAGTGGGAAGGACAGACTGTCCCATTGGGGTGTGGGGAGGGGAGAAATGGTGACAGAGAATGGAACAAAGTGATGCTAAAAGAAAGGGAAGGAATGGGTTCACAATCTGAAGGTGTTGAACTCAATATTGAGCCCAGAGGGTTGTAAGGTGCTGAGTCTGAAGATGAGATATTGTTCCTCCAGTTTGTGCTGTGATTCACTGGAGCCGATTCAGACAAATGGGTGCGTGAGCAGGACACTGAGTTAAAATGAATGGCAGTGGGAAGGTCAGGGGTCCTGCTCGAGCACGGACCAGAGGTGTTCTGCAAAGCGTTCACCCAGTCTGCGTTTGGTCTCTCTGATGTAGAGTAGGCCCCATTGGGTGCAGTGTGTACAGTACACAGGGTTGAAGGATGGACAGGCGAAATGCTGCTTCACCTGGAAAGACTGTTTAGGCGGTTGGATGGTCAGCGGGGTGGGGGGGGGGGGCGAAGGGGCAGGTGTTGCACCTTCTGCTGTTACATAGGAAGGGGGGGTGGTGTTGGTGTTTGTGAAATGGGCGAGGATATCCCAGAAGCAACGATCCCTGTGAAATGCAGGCAGTGGGAGTGAGGGAGGTGGCGTTCTGCTGGAACTGTCTGAAATGGCAGAGAGTGATCCTTTGAATGTGGATGAAAGGTGAGGACGGTGGGGGGGCACTGATCATGCTGTTGTGAGTGATGGGAAAGGGGCAAGGACAGATACACAGGTGAGACGTTGGATGTGGTTGAGGGCCTGGTCAATCACAGTGGGTGAGAAACCATGGATACAGGAGAAGGAAGGCATGTCAGCAACGCTGTTTTGAAACGTGGCATCATCCAAGCAGATACAATGTAGGCGAAGGAAGTGGGGGAATGGGATGGAGTCCTTGCAGGATGTGGGGTGTGACAAGCCGCAGTGAAGGAAGCTGTGAGAGTCATAGAATCCCTACAGTGTGGAAATAGGCCATTTGGCCCAACAAGCCCACACTGTCCCTCCGAAGAGGAGCATCCCACCCAGACTCATTCCTCTACCCATGCATTTTCCCATGTCTAACCCATGATGGACAATTTAGCGTGGCCAATCCACCCTAACCTGCACAACTTTGGACTGTGGGAGGAAACCGGAGCACCCGGAGGAAACCCATGCAGACAGAGGGAGAATTTGCAAACTCTACACAGGCAGTCGTCCGAGGGTGGAATCGAACCCGGGTCCCTGGTGCTGTGAGGTAGCAGTGCTAACCGCTGAGCCACCGTACCGCCCATGGGTAGAGTTGTAGAACAGAGAGACCTGGGGTGCAGGTACATAATTCTTTGAAGTTTGAGTCACAAATAGATAGAGTAGTTAAAAGGCATTTAGCACACTAGCCTTCATTGCTCAGTCCTTCAAGTATAGGGAGTTGGGACATCATGTTGAGGTTGTAATGGACGTTTGGTGAGGTCGGTGTCTTTTCCTGGGATGGAATTTCAAGAGTGGGGGGAACAGTTTTAAGGTGAAAGGAGAGAAATTTAAAAAAGACACGAGGAGCAAACTTAACACACAGAGGGTGGTTCAGGCATGGAATGAACATCCAGAGGAAGTGGAGGATGTGGGTACAACTACAGTGTGGCTTGGACGAGTACATGAGTAGGAAAGGTTTGGAGGGATACGGGCCTGGAACAGGCAGGAGGGACTGGCTTAGTTCGGGATGATGCATAGCACAGATTGTTTGGGCCGAAGGGCCTGTTTCCGTGTTGTACAACTCTGTGACTCCATGAATATGATAGAAATGGCTCCCATTGGTGGAAGGTTTAGGATTTAAGAGGACATTGCGAAGACCCAATGGTGGCAGGAGGAAAGGCGTGTTCCAGCAGTGGATGGTGGGAATGCACTGCCTCAGATCAACAGTGAGGCCTTAAGAGTTAGGAACAGAAGTAGGCCATTCAGCCCATCAAGTCTGCTCCACCTTTCAAAGAGATCATGGCTGATCTGATCATCCTCAACTCAACTTACCTGCCTTTTCCCCCATTACCCTCGATTCCCTACCTGATTAAAAATTTGCTTATCTCAGACTTGAATGATATCCTCTGGTCCTAAACTCTCCCACAAGGGGAAACAGCCTTTCCCATCTCCCCTAAGAAAGCAAGCAAGACATCTGTTGACCATCTCACTGAGAGAAGCTGCACCCCCTCCCCCAACCAATGCTGGGCTTCCTGTGCGTTGAAGTAACGTTGTAGATCACCTGCTTCAACCCACAAGTTTTGTGGCCATTTCTAAAAGTGGGTCTTTGAACCCAGGGCATTGTCCTGGACTACTCATCAAGATTGGCCCTGCGTCTTTGTCAGGATCTTACGTGTTTCGACACGGCACTGACATGTGCCGTCAAATGTTGTCAACATGGCGTAGAGAGGGCAGCGTGAACCGGTATTCGAGATCAGCATAATGTGTAAATAGAAGAGTTTGTCGGATCTCCTGAGAGTCGGACAATAGTCTCTCTCCCTCAGGTAAGGAAGCACACTCAGAGAGTGGAGACAGTGCAGCGTGAGGGGACAATCTGTCGGCAGCGCACGCTCGACCTTCGACTCTCAAAGCTCACGGCTGTCAGGACTGGTGGTACCAGAATAGACAGATCGAACCAATCTGCCCTCTGAGAGTCCGCCAGACAACAGTGGCGTAACACAGAAGAACTGGGGTTGGTTAGCTCAGTTGGCTCGATGGCTGGTTTGAGATGCCAACAGTGTGGGTCCAATTCCTACACTGGCCAAGATTACCATGAAAGCCCCTCCTTTTCGACCTCTCCCCTCGTGCGGTGAACTTCAGCACTGACTGTCACTCTCCAGTGACAGAGTGGGATGCTGGTGACTTCACTAAAACCAAAGCTGTGGCCCATTGGCAGTGTTTGATGGCTGTGAAGTCAGGTTTCCGCCTCAGGGAGTCCAGGCTGACAAAGCCAGTGCTGTACTGAGGGACTGCTGCACTGACAGAGGTGTGCTCGTTCGGGTTAAACAAAGGCCATGTCTGGTCTCAGGTAAATGTATTGGCCACAATTCAAACAACAGCATGGTGCTCTGGACAATGTTTATCCCTCAACCAATATTGCTTAGAAAAACCCAAGATGTTTCGGTTGCTATCATGTTGCTATTTGTGAGATCTTACTGTGTATAAATTGTCAGCTGAGTTTCCTCCATCACAACAGCGACTACGCATTAAGAAAGTACCTGGGCAGCTGTAAAAAGCTTGGGAATGTCCCACAATCTGAGTTCTTTTTGTTTTGGCAGAGGGGGAGAGAAGTAAGGAATTACTATGAAGCCTTTCAGTAGGCCCGATCTTCCCTAGTAACTGATAATGCCCAAAACAAAGAAAGAATGTTGATTTATAACATACCTTTTACACATTCAGAATATTCCAAAGTGCTTCCTAGTTAATTATTTACTTCTAAAGTGCAGTCTTGTTATCTACTCAACGGCAGCATGTGACTTGATCACAAGCAAGTACCCACGAACTGATAAGTGGCACAAAATTTGTGCCTTTTTGAGGGACAAATGTAGACCAGGAGAACCACTCAATCATTGAGTTATTATGACATATGAAAACAGACTGAATCGGTTAGGACTACATTCATTGGAGCGTAGAAGAATGAAGGGGAAATCTCATAGAAATCTATAAAATTCTAACAGGACCTGACAGGGTAAACACAGGAGGGATGTTCCCGGAGAGTCACAGTCTAAGGATACAGGGTTGGCCATTGAAGACTGAAATGAGGAGAAATTTCTTTACTCAGAGAGTGGGGAGCCTGTGGAATTCTCTGCCACAGAAATCAGGTGAGGGACAAAACATTGAATGTTTTCAAGAAGGAGTTAGATAATAGTTCATAGAATCCCTACAAAGTGTAAATGGACCCTTCGGCCCAACAAGTCCACACCAACCCATCCCCCTATATCTCACCAAAGCTCCACATCCCTGAACACTACGGGCAATTTAGCATGGCCAGTCCCCCTAGCCTGCACATCTTTGGACTGGGGGAGAAAACCAGAGCACCCGGAGGAAGCCCACACAGACACGGGGAGAATGTGCAAACTCCACGCAGTCAGTCAAAACTGAAATCGAACCCGGGTCCCTGGTGCTGTGGGGTAGCAGTGTTAACCAATGAGCCACCGTAACACCCCAATGTAGCTCTTAGGGTTAAATGGATCAAAGGGTGTGGGAGAGAAAGCAGGAATAGGGGACATATTGCATTGGGGAGCAGGCTCGAAGGGCTGAATGGCCAACTCCCGCTCCTAGTTTCTCTGCTTGAATGGCACTGAGGAGGCCATTTGGCTCATCAATTCGATACTAGGGTCTTTCTGCACACTCCAAGAAAGCAGGCAAGGCCTCTCCTTACTATCTCATTGAGAGAAGGTGTGCCACCCCCCCCCCCCCCCCGCCCCCTCCACCGGCAGTGCTGAGCTCCCCCTGCGTTGAAGTTACACTTTCGATCACCTGCTTCAACCCACAAGCTTTGTGGTCATTTTAAAAAGTGGGTCTTTGAACCCAGGGCATCATCCTGGACTGGTTACTAACTCATCAAGTCTTTGCCATCATTTCATTTTACATCCTGTCGCCAGGCAGCTGTGGGCCAGTGGGCTAATGGAAGGCAGTGCCCCTGCTAATGCAGTTCTCCCTCACCTGGAGCCTCAGGCTGGGACACTGCTGGAGTGGGAGTTGAGCTCATAAAGGCATGAGGATGAGCTGAGATTCAGCAAGGAGTGACCCTCTTGTGATGCAATTGCCTGTTGCAATCGCTGTCTTCATGGGCTACAGGTCAATAATGCCAAGTGTTAAAGTGGGGAGAAATTTGGGGGAAGGGGAAGAAAAGATTCTGCAGAAGAGAGCAAGGTTTGAGCACAGCCAAGTTCGAGGTTATAGTAAGAACTGCAGATGTTGGAGTCAGAGACAACACAGTGTGGAGTTGGAGGAACGCAGCAGGCCAGGCAACATCAGAGGAGCAAGGAAGTTGACGTTTCAGGTCGGGACCCTTCTTCAGAAAAAGGCTCCTGACCCAAAATGTCAACGTTCCCGCTCCCTCTGATGCTCCCTGGCCTGCTGCGTTCCTCCAACTCCACACTGTATTGCCTCAAGTTCCAAGTTCAGGCTTGAACCTAAAGATCTATTGTGCTTTAGGAGGTTTAGGCACGCCACTCTGTGTGTGTCCTCTGAAGTTAGTGTAAAAGATTCCATCTCACCCATGGGGAGAGAACAGGGCAGTTCTCCCCAGTATTTTTGACCAGTAATTATCCCTCAATCAACATCACGAAATAGCCCTGATAAAACACTAACGCTGCTTCTCTCCACTGAGAGGGATTTAATAAAGACACAAGGGCAAATGTTTTACACAGAGGGTGATTCGTGTGTGGAATGAACTTCCTGAGGAAGTGGTGGATGTGGGTACAGTTACAGCATTTAAGAAATATTTGGATAAGTACATGAAAAGGAAAGGTTTGGAGGTATATGGGCCAGGAGCAGGCAGGTAGGACTAGTTTAGTTTGGGATTATGTTCAGCATGGACTGGTTGGACCGAAGGGTCTGTTTCAGTGCTGTATCATTCTATGACTCTATGACCTGCTGAGGATATCTGGCCAGAGATAGTAGGAACTGCCGATGCTGGAGAATCTGAGATAACAAGGTGTGGAGCTGGATGAACACAGCAGGCCAAGCAGCATCAGAGGAGCGGGAAGGCTGACATTTCAGGTCAGGACCCTTCTTCAGATATCTGGCCATTTCTGTTTCCATCATGTTGCTGTTTGTGGGATCGTACCATTCACAAATTGACTGTCCCACTTCCTGCGTGACAAGAGGTGAGTACACTTCAAAACAAAAGCATTTCATTGGCTGGAAGATGTAATGGACAAAACAATGTAACAGGAAACTTCTATTGTCTTTGAGCTTTGTGTATGTGGATTGCAAAGCAATCATTACAGTCAGTTTTCGATTTGGTTACTGTTTTATATTGATTGCAAGCATTTACAATATTTACATTGTGAACAAACTAACATTTGAAGAAATCTCCCATCTGCTTTCAGAATCTATTGATTTAGAAGGCTTGCCTACTTGCACAAATATGCGTCAGCCCATGCAAATTCAGCTTCAGTGCCTGAATGGGTACCTTTGCTTCATACAGCTCAGCAAGTATCTATTTTCCCATTCATTCATAGGATGTGGGCATTGTTGCCTGTGCCCGGCATTTATTGCCCATCTCTCATTAACCGTTGAGAAGGTGGTACTGAGTTGCCTTCTTGAACCGCTGCAGTCCATGCGCTGTAGGTACTGATGATATTTGATGTAGGTGTCGGTGGGGGAGGGAGCGGATGCTTGTGGATGTGGTGCCAAGCAAGCGGGGGCTGTTTTATCCTGGATGGCGTCAAGCTTCTTGTTGGAGCTGCCCCCATCCAGGCAATCAGGGAGTATTCCTTCACACTTCTGACTTGTGCCTTGTAGCTGGTGGGACAGGCTTTGGGGAGTCAGGATGAGAGTTACTCACTGCAGTATTCCTAGCCTCTGTCCTGCTCTTACAGCCAATCTATTTGTATGGCTAACCCAGCTGAGTCTGGTCAATGGTAACCCCCAGGATGTGGATAGTGGGGGATTCAGTGATGGTAACACCATTAAATGTCAAGGGACGGTGGTTACCTTGTTTTTTATTGGTGATGGTCATAGACTGGCATTTGTGTGGCACGAATGTCACTTGTCAGCCCAAGCCTGGATATTGTCCAGATCTTGTTCATTTGGACACGGGCTGCTTCAGTATCTGGGAGAGTGGCATCTGCAATGGCGAGATTTATACCCAAGTCCCCAGAACATTGGGGCTTAATACCCCAGTGACAGTAGCACTGCACCCATCACCCACCTCCGATGGAAGCCATTTTCTGATGGTCAAATTTTGGGCCAGAATGGACAGCACGCTGACCCTCTGGTAAAGTAGCAAGCAGATGAATACCCGATTGCCATGGAAATTGGTTCAGGGCCAGGTTTTCAGACAACCGAATAGTTCAAAGCCTGGCAAACGCCCATCCAAGGTTGCCAATCTCTGCTGGTATCTGCCAATGCCTGTCGGCATCAAATGGTGTCTGTCGGTGCCAGTCAGCGCCCGTCACCGTTGTAGGCAAAGGGATTCTCGCATAGTCTGCATCTTGGACAGATCCTTAGAACATTAATATGGAGCATCGCTGAAAGCACCTACGTGGTTATTTTGAGTGTAGCAAATTTACGAAACAGAGGAGTCCATTCAGCCCATCGTGTCTGCGTCAGTTCAAAACTTGGGAGTAGGGGTGCTGAAGAATCGCTGAGATTGAAAGGTAAAAGGGCGACTTTGGGCAAGAAAATGATGGGAAAAAAGGAGTGGCTGAGTATGAGAACAGAATGGGTAGGACTCAACCTGCCCTCACCATCATCGATCCTCCATGAGGCCACCTAATCTATTAATGCTCACAACAGGCTGAAAACTAACATCTTTCCAGCCTCTTGGAATTTTACATGGTGGGGGTGCATTTATAACAGCTGGAGTTCTGTGGCCGAAAAGTTTTTAAAAAAATATTCACCGCAGGCTAGGCCAGTATTACTGTGGGTCTGGAGTCACATGTAATTCAGACCAGGTAAGGATGGCAGTTTCCTTCCCCAAAGGACATTAGTGAACCAGATGAGCTTTTCCTGACACTAGATTCTTAATTCCAGATAAAGCCCAGCTGTGGCAGGATTTGATCACAGGTCCCCCAGAGCATTACACAGGGCTCTGGATTAACAAGCCCAGTAATAATACCACTAGACCATCACCACCCCGCTGTGAGTGGAGGAGCCTGCAGATTTATTGCTGGATTCAACACATGCTGATTGCCAACACATCATGCCATGCTAAATTGCCCATAGTGCCCAGGGATGTTTAGATTAAGTGGGTTAGACATGGGAAATGCAGAGGTGGGGGTATGGGACTGGGTGGGATGTGCTTCGGAGGGGCCATTAGGACTTGTTGGGCTGAATGGCCTGTTTCCACACTGTAGGGGTTCTGTGAATATGGTCATGGCAAATCCTCATCCCCGAATGCAATGGCTTCGAGTCTCTGCTCAGACAGAGAGAGCCACAAGCTCAACCATTTGCTGTACAAACCATTTGGTAGCGGGGAGACGTCTGCAGCAACTCATTCCTGTACTTTAGTGGAGCCACTGGACGGGTTCTCCCTGTGTCACTGGGAGGCACTTGAATGGGAAACACCAACTTTCATGGAAGGAGGCGTCAATGCTTGGGCTTTAAAATTAATCTTTGATCTGGCAGATGAGGGCTCAAATTTCATTCCTGAAAGATCTGGCTTTACTTCTCATATCCCAAGAGTCTCAGATGGGAGGAATTCATTCCTCCCTATCTCCCTGACCTTAATATTTCGAGAACTTTGATCAGATCGCCACTTCATTTCCTAAATCCCAGGGGATTACAGGTCTTGTAATCTTCCTTTGTCATTTAAACCTTAGAAGACTGGGTATCATTCTGGTCTCTTCTTCTGGTGTCAGTATCTCTTTCTGAAGCTGTGGGGCCCAGAACTGTTCACAGTGTCTCTTAGATGTGGGGTCTAACCAGCTGAAGAATGAATTCAACTCTCTTAAATACTGTACCCCACTTCCCCACTTCATGCATAAAGGCCAGCACTCTATTTGTCTTCCTGACTGTTTTCTGTATGTGTCACTGATATTTTAATCATCTATGTACATGGACGGACTCCCAAGTGTCTGTTTGATGCTTTGTACAGATCACCACTGGACTTCCCACGACTGTAAAAGCAACCGTTTTGGTGATCACAGTGTGATCCCGGCAGTGACATTGCGACATGACAGAACTCAGGCAGTTTGTTGTAATGTGATAATGGGAACTGCAGATGCTGGAGAATCCAAGATGACAAAGTGTGAAGCTGGATGAACACAGCAGGCCCAGCAGCATCTCAGGAGCACCACCCCGCTGTGAGTGGAGGAGCCTGTAGATTTATTGCTGGATTCAACACATGCTGATTGCCAAAACATCATGCCATGCTAAATTGCCCATAGTGCCCAGGGATGTTTAGATTAAGTGGGTTAGACATGGGAAGTGCAGAGGTGGGGGTATGGGTCTGGGTGGGATGTTGTAATGTATTTGCTGGGTTTGCTGTTTATGTTAACTGCCTAAATTATCCCAGAACAATGCTATGATGACATCTGTTTTAACACCTTATTTACAGAAACATCTCAGAACTTACAGGATCTGTACACAGGTGGTCATTGCTTGTGGTTTTTTTTCAGTGAGAAGCCTCTTTCTTCAAGTAACTCTCTTGGACCTATACTCTGGAGGTTAGAGGGCTGAGGGGAGATCTAATTGAGGTCCATGAGATTCTAAAGGGGATTGACAATATAGATGGAGAGAGAATGTCTCCTTGTGTGGGACAATACAGAACGAGAGGTCACAGTTTTAGGATGAGGGGTAGCAGAATTAAAACAGCGATGAGGAGAAATTACTTCTGTCAAAGGGTTGTGAACCTGTGGAATTCACTCCCCCTGGACTGTGGTGGACACTGGGACATTGAGTGAGGGGGGAGATAGGCATATTTTTAATTAGTAACGGGTTGCAGGGTTACGGAGAGCGGGCAGGAAGGTGGAATTGAGGCTGAGGTGAGGTCGTGTTAAAGGGCGGAGCAGGCTCGAGGGGCTGAATGGCCTACTCCTGCTCCCAGTTCATACAACCTTGGGCCCAAAAGCTCTGTGATGATACTGTACCACTTCCACTGAGTTTACTAGCTCGCTGTCAAAGTCTCTGCTTCATTCATTTACTTGTAAACTGCCTGATCTTAGAAATGCGAGTTGCTCGAAATGCAGCGAACTGAAGGAGCTGACCTACTTGCGCTCATCAAAAAATCAATGCCCAAGTGGGTCACACAGTCAACCATTGGTGAGGTGAGTAGTCACATTTTTCTTGCACTAGTTCCAAATGGTCTTGTCTGATGCACTAACCTGGCAATCAGAACTGACTCGTAACAGAGCTGGTAAGTAAAGGGATCGCACTGCTGATGGGAAAAAAACTTCCATCATGAAGGTAACCATTTCAGAAACTGCAGAGGTTGAGGAGCAAGACCCAGAGGGGGGCAGCGGACTAGCCAAACGCATTTGGCCCTACCTTGGGCCCGTAGCTAACCTAGTGCCTCCTTTCCTGAAGTGTCCCACATTATATACGGTTGGAGGTGTCATCCCAGGCTTAGACATAGCACACTCGCCTCAGCTACGAAGGCTATTGATTCAAGTCTTGCTTCAGAGTCTTCACCAATATATCGGGACTGAGGGAATTCTGTGTTGTCAGGCACTGTCTTCCAAGCAATGTTAAACCCTACTGCCTAGGATGCTGCTATTTCAAAGAGGAAGTTCATCATTCTGTCCCGACCAATATTTATCACTTCAACTAACATCACAAAAACATGTACTGCAGTGTCACTGTTGTCTGTGGGAGCTTGCTCTGTACAAATTGGCTGCTGTGTTCTCCACATTGGGGTAGTGCGGTGGCTCTGCGGTTAGCACTGCTGCCTCACAGCATGAGGGACCCAGGTCAATTCCAACCTCACGTAACCATCTGCGTGGAGTTTGCATGCTCTGCCACCCCTCTGAAGAGCCTCCCATGGCCAATCCACCCTAACCCGCACTGCGGCGCCATTCCCCACGGCCAATCCACCCTAACCCGCACTGCGGCGCCATTCCCCACGGCCAATCCACCCTAACCCGCACTGCGGCGCCATTCCCCACGGCCAATCCACCCTAACCCGCACTGCGGCGCCATTCCCCACGGCCAATCCACCCTAACCCGCACTGCGGCGCCATTCCCCACGGCCAATCCACCCTAACCCGCACTGCGGCGCCATTCCCCACGGCCAATCCACCCTAACCCGCACTGCGGCGCCATTCCCCACGGCCAATCCACCCTAACCCGCACTGCGGCGCCATTCCCCACGGCCAATCCACCCTAACCCGCACTGCGGCGCCATTCCCCACGGCCAATCCACCCTAACCCGCACTGCGGCGCCATTCCCCACGGCCAATCCACCCTAACCCGCACTGCGGCGCCATTCCCCACGGCCAATCCACCCTAACCCGCACTGCGGCGCCATTCCCCAAGGCCAATCCACCCTAACCTGCACGTCTTTGGACTGTAGGAGGAAGCCAGAGCTCCCGGAGGAAACACAGTAAAGACAGGGGGAGAATGTGCAAACTGGAGATGGACGGTTGCCTGAGGGTGGAATTGACACTAGGTCCCTGGTGCTGTGAGGCAGCAGCGCTAAGCACTGAGCCACTCTCAGCTAAGAATGTTGCCCAACTCTTGGGAGTCGCAATAAATATAGACTATTATGCATTAACCACTCCCTTTATTCTACTCTATGTCAGAGCTCTCTAGTAAAGGCTATTCCATCTCTCTTCTTAGAGTCTGAACAACATGTGGCAGTAAATGTCAGAGACACAGTGCTATAGGCACTATCATATTCACATAGCTTTATGGTTTTGGAGTAGATCTGTAGCTCGGGTTGTGGGTGTTGAGGTTGGTTGGCTCGCCGAGCTGGTTTGTGGTTCCGCAAACGTTTCGTTACCGTGCTGGGTAACATCTTCAGTGCAGTCTCTGATGAAGCGTCGGTGTGTTTTCCCGCCTGGTTTTTAATCTCTGGGGTCCTTTGCGATGGATTGCCACACTTCCAGGTTTCCTCCGTACGTGGAATGTAGTGGTGGTTCGCCTTGTCCATGACTTCGACTGGGACAACACCAAGATCCTGGGACAGGCTAGGCAGTGACAGGCACCAGAATTCCTGGAAGCATGGCACTCCACGAAGCAGGCTATTAATAAACACATTGAACCCGACCCCATATACATTCCACTACAGAGGAAACCCGGAAGTGAGACAATCCAGTGCAACGGACCCCAGAGTTTAAAATCCAGGCGGGAAAACATACCAACGCTTCATCAGAAGCTGCACTGAGGATGTTACCCAGCATGATAACGAAACGTCTGCTGAACCACAAACCAGCTCGGCGAGCCAACCAACCTCAACACATAGCTTCTCACTGGAGAACAGCTTGAGTCCTACCAGAGTAGCCACTTGTGCTTTCTGACCCCATCCTGAGCTTCACCAATGGAAACACTGGAGTACAAAGGCAGGCAAGTGGCATCACACTTTCAGAAGTCTTCAGCTTTAGGCCTCAGCTGGAGTATGGCATCCAGTTCTGGGCAGCACACTTCAGGAAGGGCGTGAGGGTCTTCGAGAGGCTGCACAGCAGATTTATGAAGGACGGGGAATTATACTGATTAGGTGAAGGCTGAATAAACCTCTTTGAAACAAAGGAGGTCGAGGGGAGCATCCGATCATGGTGTACAATGGCAGGGTGAGACCAGGTAGGCAAGGAGAAGCGGCTCTCATTAACTGATGGTGCAAGGGCTAAGGGACACAGATGTGAAGGTTTGGGTGAGAGTGAAGGACAGATGGTGGCAAGGAACAGCGATTTTTCGGTGTCGTTGTGCTACGAGGGTGGCTGAAGGGGAGGTGGCGAACGATTTTGAAAAGAAATTGAATGGGTACCAGAGAGAAACAGACTTGTTGAGGATTTGGATAGAGTGGGGTAATGGGGCTGACTGGATTGCTCTACAGAGGGTCATCATAGGCAAGATGGTTATATCATAGGCTCAGTGGTTAGCACTGCTGCCTCACAGTACCAGGGACCCACGACCCACTACGAACATATGAATATACCAACAAGGAACAAGAATAGGCCACTCGGCCCTTCGAGCCTGTTCTGCCATTCAATATGATCGTGCCTGATCTGATGTTAATCTCAACTCTACATTCCAGTGCTGTACACAATACCCCAGATGGTGTCTTATCAATGTCTTATACAGACGAAGTGTAACATCCCTACTCTTGCATTCAAATCCCCTCACAATACAACATAACATTCCATTAGCCTTCATATACCCAGCAAGGACAAGGGCAGCAGATACATGGGAACACCACCCCCTTCAAGTTCCCCTCCAAGCCTCTCACCATCCTGACTTGCAAATCTATCCCTGTTCCTTCACTGTCGCTGGTTCGAAATCCTGGAATTCCGTCCCTAAGGGTATTGTGGGATGAGCAACACCCACTTCTCAGAGAAGGAATTTAATAAGTTTTGTAAAAGCCAGTAACTGACTCAATTCGCATTCATTGATTACCCAACATATTGCACAAGAGGCTTGTGAAGACTAGCAGAGCCAGGCGATTGGGGAAGTAATATTAGGTAATATAATCACTTGTTGTATCAGAAAGCTCACATGTTTCTGCTAACACTTCAGCTCTGCTATAGCGTGAAGTTCCCGAATGGAACAAGTTGCCAAACATGGCTTAGCTGTGCTAAATGAAGGGAAGGCCGTTCAATCATGCATTAACTCTGTTGGTACACACTCAAGTGCATGAAGCCTCAGTATCTGAGGGGCTGATTCCCAGCAGAGCTCCCGATCAACCCGAAACACTCCTTCCTTCATTTTGCCAGGGGAGCAACCATGTGAGGCCATTCAACCCATCGGATCCACGTTGGGTTTCTGTGCAGCCATCCAGTCAGTCCAATTCCCCATTCTATCCATGCAGCTCCACTTCCCTCAAGGGGTGTCCCCAATTTTTGTTTGAAATTGCTTAGCATGTCCACTTAATCCACTTTCGTAGGCAGCAAGTTCCGGGTCATTGCGAACTCACAGTTAAATAGTTAATACTCACATTCCCCCTCTGCACCTCTTGCTCAAAACCTTCAGACTGTGTCCCTGAATTCTTGTACCATCAGCTCAGGGGAACTGTTTCTCTTTTGCCTCCTGTATCTACACTTGTCAGGGTGGCACGGTGGCACAGTCGTTAGCACAGCTGCCTCACAGCGCCAGGGATCTGGGTTCAATTCCACCTTCAGGTGACTGTCTGTGTAGAGTTTGCATGTTCTCCCTGTGTCTGCGCGGGTTTCCTCCCATGCTCCAAAGATGTGCAGGTTAGGGTGAATTGGCCATGCTAAATGGCCTGTAGTGTCCAGGGATGAGTAGTATAGGGGGATCGGTCTGGGTGCGATGTTCTGAGGGACAGTATGGACTTGTTGGGTTGAAGGGCCTGTTTGTATACTGTGGGGATTCTATGATCTCTTATCACAAACACGTCACCTCAATTGTAAGCAGCTTTGTTCAATCTCCCCTTGATGTTCTTGACTAGAGAACAGTCCCAGCTTCTCCAACTCAACCTTTGAGCGACACAGGATTCCAACAGCCAGGCACGGTGGTCTGCTCATGCAGGCTCTTCAGCACCATGGTGGGTCCAACCCAAGGTTCAGCAGTTTCAGTGTTGCCTTTCTGCAATAGGGGAGAATGTGGGCCTTGTCTTTCCTCAACCTTGGGAGCCCAAGAGCCATGAATTGAACAAAGACAGAGATGGTACTCATTTTCGTTCAATTATATGATTTCTGTTACTAATAATGGGTGCTGCAATCTGGCGACTTAAACACTTTGCACTGTCGTTTTTTGTAAAACAACAAGTGAGAATAGGTTACTACTCTATTCTATTGCAAATGAGGACAGAGGGAGGGTGACAATGGACAGGGGATCCCAAAGCTGAGGTCTAGGCAACTGAAGACCGCGAATGATGGAATGATTCAAATCACGGGTACTCAGGAAGCCAGCATTCATGGAGCACAGAGATCTCAGAGGGCTGTGGAGGAGGTCACAGAGATAGTGAGTGAGCAACAAGAGAATGGAGGGATTTGGGAACAAGGAGGAGAACAAGCCAACATGTTGTTTAGCAGGGAGCTAATGAGCACAGGGGTGAGAGGGCACTCAGGACTTACTGACAGTTTGGGCATGAGCGGAGGAGGTTTGGAATGACCATGGTCAGTGAGACTGTGTCACTATTGGTCACTAGCCAAGTGGATAGCAATGGGCACGGCTTTGAAGTTGGCTGCAGTACCAGCTAGCTTCACCAGGAGGCAATCACCTAGTCATATTATCATTGGGCTGTTAACCTAGACACCCAGGTCATGCTCTGGGGACCTGAGTTCCAATCCTGCCACAGCAGATGGTGCATTTGGAATTCAATAAGTATCTAGAATTGAGAGTCTAACAATGATTATGAAATTGCTATTGATTGTTGGGGGAAAAACAATATGACATGACTGTTGCAGGCCAGATCGCAAACAGTTATATGACAATATACAGGAAAGAGATAGAGTGCTTGGTGCTGTGGTATAAAGATCACAATCTGTCCCTCAGTGTCAGCAAAACTAAAGAGCTGATCATTAACTTCAGGGAGGAAGGTGTGGGACATGCTCCAAGCTCCGTCAATGGAACTGAGATGGAGATGGTTGAGAGCATCAAGTGCTGATCACCAACAATCTGTCCTGGTCCACGTGCATTGATGCAACAGTCAGGAAAGCACAACAATGCTCCTCCTTCCCCAGGAGGCGAAGGAAATTCACCATGTCCATAAGGACTCTCACCAATTCTTACAGATGCACCATAGAAAGCATTCTATCAGGATACATCATGTCTTAGTACGGCAACTGCTCTGCCCAGGACCATAAGAAACTACAGAGCCCAGACCATCACACAAGCCAACCTTCCATCCACTGACTCCACCTACACTTCTCACTGCCTCAGAAAGGTAGTCAACATCATGAAACACCCCTCCCACCCCAGTTTTAGTCTCTTCCACTGGGCAGAAGATACAAAAGCTTAAACACACGTACCAACAGATTCAAGAACAGCTTCTTCCCCACTATTATTAGACTGTTGAATGGACCTCTCAAATTTCAAATTCAACATTGATCTTGGTTTTTGTAGCTGTAACATTGTATTCCTCGCCCTGTTCTATCACCCTAATGCACTTTGTATGGTATGATCTGCCTGTACTGCATGCAAAACAAAACTTTTCACTGTATCTAGGTACATGGGACAATAATAAATCAAATCAAAAACATCCCAGGATGCTTCACAGGACTGACATTGAACCACAAGGAGATAAAACTGGTGACCAACAGCTGGGCCAAAACGATAGGTTTTAAAGGCGGGAGATAGGCAGATAGGCAGAGAGACAGATTGCTTTAGGGGGACAATGGCAGATTTTAAGGCTGAGCCAGCTGTAAGGGTTAAAGCTGGAGATGTGCGGCTGGTCACACAGCACAGAGTTTGTCTCCTCAAGTGAAGCTAGCACTTGCTGACCAGATTAATTGAAGGAGATGTTTGTAGGTTACCCATTTTGGACCAAGAAAGGAGAAAATAAGGTACTTTCTAGATGGAGTTAAATACAGTGGGGGTCCAAAGGGACTTGGCAGTTTGGGTGCACAGATCTTTAAAATGTCACAAACTATTACAGGGAATAATCAAGAAAGCTAAGGGATTGTTGGCCTTTATATCGAGAGGACTGGACTATAAAGGATGCAGAGGTTATGCTGCAGTTATATAAAACACTGGTTCGATCCTGCTGGTACTGACAGCAGGCCTGGGCAGCACATCATAGGAAAGATATATTAGCCTATGTTGTATGGAATGATACCGAGACGTCAGGGCTGAAGGTATGAGAAGAGATTATACACAATAGGTCTGTTTTCTCCAGAGATTACAAAGGTAATAAGTAATCTGACTGAAGTCTTCAAGATATTAACAGGAAATGATAGGGTAAAGAGAGAAACAATTTCCATTGGTCAGGGATTCTAGAACCAGTGATATAAATCAGAGAATTAGGGCCAGACTGCTCAGGAGAGATGTTAGGAAGCAGTTCTCCATGCAGGCAGAACTCGTTCACAGATGGCAGTGGATTAGTTGTTAATTTTAAATGTGAGATATATACATTTTTGTTAAGCAAAAGGTGCTAAGGGATAATGGGCCAAAGTAAATGGAGTTAGGCCACAGATCAACCAATGATCTCATTGAATGGCTGAACAGGCTCGAGGGGCTGAATGGCCTGCTCCTGCTCCTATGTTCTTCAGACAGAGCTGACAACTCTCTTGTACCAGTCAGCTCCATCTGGCTGACCTTGCACTGGATTGTGTGATGATAACATGAGATCCCAAGACACAGCTGGCTTTTCCCTGAGCACATTGATACCCAGTTGAGCCCAAAAGGCCCGTTTCTCCTGCAAAGCCACATCTGAGCGACGTCTGCGGGGAACCACAAGAGGTGCTTTCGTGTGAGCCTCAGGACAGGCATCTGCGTCATCACTTTCTCAGCACAACCAGGCACAGGAGGATGCTCCATGGCATGGTTCTTCCTGGATTTCCCTCTGTCTGAAGCTGATGGGGAAGCAGTGTAGCAAATTGGGATAGGCTCACAGCCAGAGCCAGAATGGACATCGAGCAAGTCTGTTGGGGAAAAAAAAGGGGTCTGGCTCATGATCTAAAAGCCCAGCCCAATGCTCTGGGGATGTGGCATGGAATCCCACCAAGGCAGCTGGTGGGCTTCACATTCAATTAAAACTTGGTCATTCCAGGGCATGGAGGGACTGTCTTATGAGGAAAGGTAGATTCCACTGGGCCTGTACTCATTGGAGTTGAGAAGAATGAGCTGCGGCCATATTGAAACATACAAGATCCTTACGGGACTTTAATACGGGAGATGTGGAGAGGTTGTTTCCCCTTGTGGGAGAGTCTAGGACCGGACGGCCTCATCTCAGAATAAGGGGTCGCACATTGAAGACAGAGATGGGGAGGAATTTCTTCTCTCAGAGGGGAGTGAATCCGTGGAATTCTTTACCCCAGAGGGCTGTAGAGGCTGGGTCATTCAGTATATTTGAGGCTGAGAGAGACAGATCTTGAATCAGGAAGAGAAGCAGGGATATGGGGGAAAAGGCAGGAAAGTGGAGTTGAAGATAACCTCATTGAATGGCAGAGCAGGGCTGATGGGCTGAATGGCCTATTTCTGCTCCTACATCTTATGGTGTTAATAAATGTGGAATATAAACTAGTCTCAGTGATGGTGACCTTGCTGATCATCATCCATTGTCAGGGAGAAAACCCCATCTGGTTCACTCATGCCCTTTAGGGAAGGAAACTGCCATCCTTACCCGGTCTGGCCTACATGTGACTCCAGAACCCGCAGCCTAGGGCTTGAGTCTTAACTGCCCTCCGAAATGGCCGAGCTCAGTTCATGGGCAATCGAAGGCGAACAGCGAATGCTTGCAAGTGTCTGAATACAGGTTCCACGTCACCACCAGTACCAAGGTCCGAGAGGGTACCAGCACCCCGAGAACAATGGCAACTTGGGTTGACGTAGCGCCGTTTATGATGATGCAGCTTGACCAGCAGCAGCGGACAAAGACAGAGAGCTTCAGGGAGGCGATGCAAGAGTTTTAGGGCAGACGGCTGAAGGTGAGGGCACCAGGACCGGACCAAAGCACAATGTGCAGTCAGTCTCTGAGTTATTTGGATTGGCAGCGTCTGTTGAGAGCTGCTCCCTAATGCAGTGTGACTGATGGCCCACACTTCAATGTCAGTACGTGGAGCAGTTCAGAGGATGCCTGGAAACACACTCAGTTCAAACACGTCCTCCATGGGGCATCGATGCAAAATGATGCTTTGCCGTCCAGTCCCTGTTAACTATAGCACTCTGTTACTTTAGCTCGCTGTAAAGAAAGATTCACATTGCTGTTTGAGCTAAAACTGTGCTTGCAGTGATGGCTTCTTTCAGTCCTTGTTCAAAACAGAGAGGAGAAAGTTTTGTTTTCCTTCTTTGCGCAGATGGAGGTGTATCTTTGTGGAATTCTCTGCCCTGAAGGGAAGTGGGCGTTTAGCCACTGCCTATGGGAGGAAGTTGGTTAGCTAATTCGTTTTCGATAAAGAGTGAGACACCAATAACATGGGTTTAATTCCTGCATTAGCTGAGGTTAGCATGTAGGACTTCCCATCCTCTCTTGTGGTGCAGTGACCCTCAGGTTAAACCCATTGCCAGTCATCTCGCTCTCTCTCTCTCTCTCTGGAGAGAGTGGGATTTTTAAAAAACCTTACCTTTAAGATGAAGAATTCTGGAGATTAAATATAAAGTGAGACAGGAATAACGGCTTTGGGGTGGAAGATTAGCCATGATCTAGAATGAATGCATGCCCAGCCTCTGCTGCCAAGCTCCAGCATGTGTGTGGACTGTACCAGCTGGCACTAAACGGGTTAACATGCCTGCTGCTGCCAGTAAACACTCGGTGCCATTTGATGTACCCGCTTTAATTTCATTATCTTCCAGCCTTTCCAGTTCATTACTGCCTAATTGAACACTGCTCTAGATAAACAGATTAAAAGCAAATTGTAATTGTTAGCACACTATCTAATTATCAATTGAGAGCCACACACCCCTCTGTATAAGTCATTTGAATTGCTGTTTACATCTCCTTTCAGGATTACAGCGCATGAAGAGTGGTGTAGGCCTGGCTGACTGGCAATTTGTTGTTTCCATGGTAACGTGGCTCTGGTTGCCATCAGCAAACCGCTTTGAGGTGGGCTGTACACCATTTTACTTCTTTCAGGAACAAAGCTCAAATCTACCTCTTCCCCCAGCCACAGAGGGGCCCAGGGCTCGGTGTCAAGTGGCACGACCTTTGAGATCTCTCAAGAAATTCAGCAAGTACCAGCACCAGGACGGAGGCTCGACTCGCTTTCCTTTTGTGATCCAGGATGCTTCAGTGCCATGCCATATTACCCAGTCATCCCCACTCTCTCAGCTACTCAATCCTCACTGTTCGATGACAATTTAGTGTTCAATCTAATCAAAAAAATCAACCCCCCCCCCCCCAATGTTTCCTTCTCTCATAGAAATGTAGGCTCACGTTAGTCAGTACCACAAAACTTGCATTGCCCCCTCGCCACTGCCCGCTGTACCCTCATATCGAGGCTCTGTGCCTGCTGCCAGTCAACCCCTCCTCCCTCCACATGCGCCAGGATCTTCCAAAGGCTCTCACCCACCTCGATCCCTCATGCTGACATTCTGCATCGCTGCTCTGAATTGAAAAATAATTTATTTTCGGATGGGGTACGAATATGTTTGGGCTGTCAAGAGGCAAGAAACACAGGTGCCAGGCAGTGACCATGTCCAGCACATTGTGCCAGCTCTTCAGGTAGGCATCATTACCCAGCGCCAATCTCCTGTTTTCTCCTTCTACGTCATTGCACTTTGCTTTTACCCCAATAACCATCCAATGCCCCTCTTGAATGCCCCAATGGAACCTGCCTCCCTGACATTTCCAGGCAGTGCATTCCACACCCTGACTACTCGCTGGGTGAGAATGTTTCTCCTCACATCCCCCTCGCTTCATCACTTTCAATCCACTCCCCCCTCGTTCTAGTTCTTTTTACATATGGGAACTGCTTCTCCCTGTTTACTCTGTCCAGCCCCCACTCATCATGTTGAAAACCTCGAACAGATCTCCCTCTCAGCCTTCTTCTCTCCAAGGAGCACATTCCCAACTTCTTCAATCCATCCTCGTCGCTGAACTCTCTCATTCCGGGAACCATTCTTGTAAATCCCTTCTGCACTGTCTGCCCACTTGCCTCCAACAACACTCAAGAGGCTGGACACCACCCAGGACAAAGCAGCCCTCTTTGCTGGTATCTCATCCATCAGATTAAACCCTTACTCCCTCCACCAAGACCTAGTGGCAGAAGGATGTACCATCTGCAAGATTCACCAGAACAACTCACCAAGGCTCCAACAATAGCACCTTCTAAACTCCGGACCTCTACCCCCCTCGAAGGACAAGGGCAGCAGATACACAGGAACACCACCCCCTGCAAGTTCCCCTCCAAACCACTCACCATGCTGACATGGAAATATAATCGCCATTCCCTCACTGTCGCAGTCAAAACCCTGGAATTCCATCCCTAAAGGGACACAGCCCCCAGCACATGGACTGCAGCAGTTCAATATGGCAGCTCCCCACCACCATCCCAAAGTCAACTAGGGACAGGGCAATTAATGCTAGGCCAGGCAGCAGTACCCACGCTCCATGAAATAAACCTTGATTGGACGACAACACCTTGGGGTTTCCCTGACATTTAGGTCAGCGGACACAAACAGTGATGGGAGCGCTGGATGCCCACCCCCAGCTCTGAAGAAATGGAGCAGTCAGTCATCGCCTCTCCCCACAGCCAGATCCTTCTGTTGTGGAGGCCCATGTAGTTCAGAGTGCAGCACGGCCCTGACACCCTGGGAGAACCATATTGGTGGGTACCTAAAGATCAATAGGAGGCACAGAAACTCCCCGGGGCCTGCTCAGCAGCTGTATAGGCATTGGTTAAGCCACAGAGCTAGTGTGTTGTGCACCGTCCTGGAACCCACATTATAGGAAGTTTGGCCGGGGGGGCGCGGCGGTGCGCACGGGGGAAGGTGGTGTTAATCTCCCTCTGTTCCCCCGATCCAGTGCTATCTGGGAAGTTGTCCCTGGGGCTGGAGAGAGATTGGACAGTCAGGGGTTTTCATCGGAGCAGAGGATACGGAGGGCAGGGGGGAGGGCATGTGATTGTGATGTATAAAATGACAAGGGGCACAGGCGCAGTAGACAAGAAACATTTCCCTTTGGTGGAGGAACATAAATTCAGGATAATGCTAATGCACAGGTGGTTTAGGGCGATGGGCGGGGGGAAACAAAACAGAGGGTGGTGGGAACGTAGAACGCGGACGGTCAAAGAGGCAGAAACCCTCAATCATATTAAAATAATACTTCGATATGCACTTGTGACACTAAGGCAGCAGGGTTTATTGGCCTAGCGTGAGGAAATGGGATTGGAATAGTTAGGTGGTTGGTTTTGACCAGCACAGACTTGCTGGGCCAAATGGCCTTTTTTCTGTGCTACAGGCCTCCAATGACACAAGTCAATGGGACAGGACAATTTAAAGTGTGTAACATGGGGCAGGGGAGGAAATGGTTAACCACATGTCACAAGTATGTTGGACAGGGAAATGCAGACTTCCTGCTGCACTATCAATCCATGTGGACAGAGAGGATGCTGGGAAGACAGCCACGCTGGTTGTCCATTCTTAAATCACCCAAGTGGTCACCCAAACATTTATTTTAAAAAAAAACAGCTGTGTAGAAGACACTACATTTTTCAATTTCTCTCCACCTGGAGAACCAAAAAAGTACACTCACCAATTTACGCAGAGACAGCTCAGAATTACTGTGCTACTCACAGGAGCGTAAAGATGGTCAGCGCAGGCAGGTAACATTGGCGGTTTATTCAGGAATCTCATTTGTGACCAAAAGTGACTTGGCATGAAGTCTCACAGCTCCTTTTGAAAGCTATCAATCATTCTGGGAGGCATAGCAAGTCAACCTTGGAGGGTTTTAATTGACTGGGTCGTTTGCTTTGGGAGTAAAAAGCCTTTGAGCTGTGTATATTGGGAGTGGACCAGGAAGTTCCATTTCTACTGCTACATTCTGAGTTTGCATCATACGCGTGGCATGAGTGCAAGTCACCCATTAATCTTACCCATAATAACCTGGTCTCTGCAGCCTTTGCTAGCCTGCATTTTAAAGTGCTGAAGTTAAAAAGCTTCCCATTACTTGGAATTAAAATGTATAGAATTGATTATAGACCCCCCTTTCGCTTCTGATACATACTATCTTTCTTTCTTGCCCTACGACAGGAGGCGGGCCAGCTTTTGTAGCCCAACTCTAATTGTCCCTTGAACTGAATCGCAGAGGAAAGACCTAAAAAAGGGGACCCAAGGGGCAACTTTTTCACACAGAGCGTGGTGCATGTATGGAATGAGCTGCCAGAGGAAGTGGGTGGAGGCTGGTACAGTTACATTTAAAAGGCATCTGGATGGGTACATGAATAGGAAGGGTTTAAGAGGGATATGGACCAAACGCTGGTGAATGGGACTGGATTGATTTAGGATATCTGGTCAGCATGGATGAGTTGGACCGAAAGGTCTGTTTCTGTGCTGTATGACCGACTGTGGTTCTCTTTCCTTCCCTGTGGGATGTTTCTTTAAACAATTCTGAGATCAACTTTCGCCCTAATATTTCACTAGGTGGATTGCAGTGTCAAATCAATGTCTGGTTAATGCTCCCATCAAGCGCCACAGGATTGTTTTCTGCTTGCTCTACAAATAGGTGTTGCGTTTAAGCTGCAGGCTGCTCTCAATTGATCCAGGAACTGTTTCATTAGCATTATGAAATAGCTGGAGTGTGTAAAATGACTCAATCACAACCCTTTTCAGTTCCGAGAAACAAACCCGGAGCCATTAGTGACTAACTGCATTACGGTTAAGTACACACTAAAACTTGCCAATGCTGGGGACACTGATTGGCTCAACTTAGCTTCTTCTATTAGAGACACATTAGGAAGAACAGCATGGCGACAGGTCATTATAGGACCCAGGGCTCCTGACAGACAGCCTTACCTGCCGAGTGCACATAGCCAGGGTAATGCCTCACACAAACCTCAGTGTTTCATCCACTTTTATTCCCATCCAATGTTTCTATTGCAGTTCCAACACAATTGGATATTGCTAGGACTCTTTCAAAAGGGACAGTTAGGGGTCAACCTTATTGCAGTGAGCCTGAAGCCACGTTTATGCCAGGCCAGGTGAGACTGGCAGATTTCCAAGTCAATGAAGTCAAGCAGATGGAGTTTTGTGTTCTCTCTGGGATGACCAATGGTCAATGCAGATTTGTTTTGCAGCTCTCCTTAGACCAGGACAACATTAATTGCAAGACAGAGCAGGAGAAATAGGCCACTCGGCCCATCACATCTGCTGTGACATTCAATGAGACAGTGGGTGATTTGATCATCCTCAACTTCACTTTCCTGCCTTATCCTCAGTGGGCCAAGGAGTGACAGATGGAGTTTGACTGCGATAAAAGCAAGGTGTTGTATTTCAGTAAGACAAACTTACATAGTAAACAGTAGGACCCTGGGAGCGTTGTCAAACGGAGAGACCTGTGGGGGTGGGTTCAGGTGCACAGTTCCTTGAAAAGTGGCTCTCAAGGTGAAGAAAACATTTGGCATGCTTAAACTTTAAAATCAGTCACAACACTGACTATCGGAGCTGGGACAACTTATTACAGCTGTGGAGACCTTGGTGAGGCCACTTGTAGAATACTGTGTACATTTGTGGTCATTCTGCTATAGGAAGCAGTTCAGAGAAGGTTTACTAGACTAATAGCAGATTAGTCCGGAGGAAAGGCTAGGCCTGTAGCCTCAAGTTTAGAAGAGTCAGAGGAGACTTCATCGAAACAAAACCCTGAGGGGATTTGGCTGGGTGAATGTGGAAAGGATGGTCCCTCTTGTGGGAGAATCTACAATGTGGGGTCAGAGTTTAAAAATAAGAGGTACAGATGAAGAAACATTGGAGGATTGAGAGTCTTTAGAATTCTCTTCAGAAATCATTCAACATTTTGAAGGTAGAGGGAGACCGAGGGGATAAAGAATTAAAACAAACAAACAAATAAATAAATAAGGGGATATGCAGGAATGAAGAGTTGAGGTTAAAAATCAGATCAGCCATGGTCTTATTGGATGACAGAACAGATTAAAAAAAAGGGCCAATTAGCCTACTCTTGTAGATGCGAGAGAGATCATAAATCCGAATCAATGTAAGAGTCTTGTGGCACAGTGGGAGTGTCCCTGCTTCTGGGCAAGTTCAGAGTTCAAAGTCAGAGCCGAAATGGCTTGTACACATTCATGACTTGAAATGTAGCGATGAATGATCAGTGCTTTGGGACACAGGACAGGTCTGGTCAGAGAAATCCCTCTTTGCACGCCCCTACATCCATCAAAATATATGGCTGTCCCCAAAAACATTCTGCATTAAAATGGTGCTAACCATACCAAAACATTAAGCAAAAACAGACACTGAGATGGCGCACAACTTAGAAAATATTTAATTTTGCCACATAACACCAAAAAACTCTCTCTACACTTGAATATATGAGAAGCCATATTGAAAATAGCATGCAGTCACGTTTTACATGCTAGAGAGATCGGAAAGTGAAGAAACCTTCAAATTCTACCAAGAGGTCTCCAATTCTCCATGACTGTAGCGAGTTACATAGTTACAGAGCAGCTGTTGCAGACATAATCCACAGGAGGCTGATTAACCACCAAAACTGCTCATTCACCAATGTCCCCGCCCCCCCCCTCCCCAAAACTGTACACTTGGTACATTCCACCCTTACTCCTGTTTAAAATATTTGCTCCAACAGGATTGAGCACATTTATTTGGGTGGGGTGGGACCAGCAGCAAGAGTGAGAGCCTTACCAACACCTACCCTTACACCTTGTACTCCCAACTTCTTAAAAAAAGTTTCCCCAAAAGTGTAATTTGGAGGATATGCAGCCTGAAGATTTGAGACAGCAAACAGGCCAAAACAAAAATCAGATTCTCATCTTCGATCTCCAGAGGGTAGTCAGGCAGGCGCCTTTATTCCCAGAATACATCACTGTCAAGGCTCTACTGGAGCACACAGCGTCACCCCCGGCACAGGCACCCATCAGCCTAAGGGTGGGGGAAAGGAGGGGCACAGGAAGAAAGTTAAATTGCTTTTTATTAACAACAGACAGGCTGTGTTTTGGAAGACCTGACACTGACACCAGAGCACACGGGATTGGCCACTTTGCAACTGACCAGATGTTACAAATCGCAGCACAGAAAAATCTTTGAAACAGCTTCAACTGCCACATGCTATAAACAATATAAACAGTTGACCTAAAACAATTCAGGAGCTGAGTGTGGAGTCTGATTAATACACACATCATGCTGGCTGAGGAAATCCTATACCTCTTCATTCTACACCGCATTCCAGTAATGTAGTTTACTAATCTTACTCACAACACAAAGCCAGAGGGGAAATTCAGATCCCTGCCCTAGATATTGGGAGAAGTGTGCATGCGCTAGTACACTGAAAATTTTAAAGATTCAAGATTGCAAGTTGCAGTGAGAGAAATTTTAAAAAATGTTAGTTCCAAGGGCAAAAAAAAAAGGAATCAGTTTTAAAAACATGCATTTTCACACGTGCTTGAATGAGGCACTGAACAACCCTCTTGCAAGAGCGAGACTTCTTCCAAAGCAAGACTCCAGTTTGCATCTTGGCAATATTTAAAGAAGAAAACAAGATAGCACAGGCATGGGTCAATTTGAAACACACAAATGTGTCGCGACTACTGGCCGTCTGAACAGGCCACTAAACCAGTCAAATTATTTGGACCAAGAAGAGATTGTTTAAATTCTTTTGGTTGCTACCAAATGCTAGGAGAGGTTAATTTGAAAACCAAAAAAGACATTGATTTTTGTGGTGTGGAGGTCAATGGCGATATTTTACATCTAAAACATTTTTTCACCACCCACCCATCTACAGTTGGCTCCACAAATGGCAGTGCGGTCCTTGCTCACAAACAATAATGACCAGCAAAGTCACTCAAAAAAAGGACAAGGTAAGCAGTTGGTTGCCTCAGCATAAAGAGAACATATACCCACGTGCTGTCAAATTCACCTGGAACTAAGGGGATAGGCCTCATCCAAAATCCCAGCCTGCAGCATTTGTTTGCAAGGCCTTCCAAGCCAAAATGACCGCCCTGTAGAAGATGCTATAAGACAGCGAGGGAGGGACGGAGGGGAGGGAAGGAAGAGGGAGAGACAGATCTTTGTAGTCCTCAGAGATAGAACGAGGGTGCCCTAAAAGAAGCCAGCGATGAGCTGTACTTGAGCTGCAATTGGCAAGTCAATACATTTACATTTTAGTATTTATACATTTTTAAAAAACCAAAAGCAGGATAGAAAAAGATACAGACATTTGTTTCCTCTGAAGGAAATAATTTTTTCATTGCGATTAACATTCACAGGTGTGGCAAAAATACAGACAAAAATATATAAATCGGACAAAAAAATTGGCCTTTTAAAGACGGAGACTACATTACTTCATAGCCACTTCGAATGCCTTTCATGAGCACACAGGCAAAGATGATACCCAGGAGCTGGAAAGGAAACAAAAGAAGAAAGCACTTCAAAGACTATACAAAGAGGTACTTTCAAAACATCAAAACAACAAACAGGTCATCATTCTCGTTAGTACAAGAGAGAGACCTTGACACATACAAAGCAGCCACTCCATTTGCCTACTGTCGGGGATATTTTCCAACCGCTGTCATCTTGCAAGGGTGTTCAACATACCAAATTCCTGCCCGCCCACCCACACCATTTCAATATTGGCATTAGCTCAAAAACTATGCCATCAGGGGAAGCAGTACCACGTGGCTTAGAAAGTATTAACTCTTGAAGCACCAAGATGGCAGATTTATAAAGAAAAAAATCTCAACTTGTTCTCTGGGAATGGTTGCTTTAAAGAGATAAAAATCACTGGAGACATGATAAATTTATTAACATTGCTCTGAAGTAGTTTAAACAATTAAATTCAAACTTGGCTATCCACTCAAGAATTGGTATCTCGCTAGGGAAAGAACCTGCCAAAGAACCGACACTGGCAGTCACTATCAATAACAGGCACAAGAGGATCACAAAGGGGGATTTTCTGAGCCTCTCAATCACATCAAATTCCCCATGTTCTCTAAACCAAGGGACTTCCTCCTGTAAAGTAACTGCAACAAAATCCAGAAGATCAGCACAACTATTGCTTCTGTTTGGTTGAAGTTTGTTCTCTCATTCTTCAGTCTTGCCAAATCTTTGAACTCAACCACCAAAGAAAGATTTTTACAGAAAAAAAAAATTTTAAAAACCTCAACCCAAATTTGGGAAAGCAACAAGACACCAGCAGGACTGGGCTATACAAAATACCTAGCGCTCACCAGCACAGCTGTATAACACAGGTAAAGCAGTGGTCACATTCTCATGGCATCATTTTACATCCTGGTAACAAAAAAAAAGTATTTCCAAACAATGTTCATGTGTCGTTACATTGGAGCAGATGGGAATTGAACCCAGGCCTCCTGGTAGGGACATTACCACTGTGCCACAAGAACTCATCACTTCACAGCTCTCATACTGATAGGTGGGTCGTCATTTGTGTTCTCCTGAACAGGAGGCAACGTTCAACTGGCAAGTGGAAACTGAGTTAAGTAGGGGCTGGGAGAACAGCTGAGAGATAATGGGAACTGCAGATGCTGGAGAATTCCAAGATAATAAAATGTGAGGCTGGATGAACACAGCAGGCCCAGCAGCATCTCAGGAGCACAAAAGCTGACGTTTCGGGCCTAGACCCTTCATCAGAGAGCTCTCGGATGAAGGGTCTAGGCCCGAAACGTCAGCTTTTGTGCTCCCGAGATGCTGCTTGGCCTGCTGTGTTCATCCAGCCTCACATTTTATTAGCTGGGAGAACAGCTTTTTGTTTTGGACCAAAATACAATACCCAACACCCCACTACCCACTCCATGCATACACGTCAGGAAGTTTCCATTTCCAGGCACCTAGGCCCTTGATCAAACCATCCTGCATACCCCTGGAAATTACCCATTGGCAATTAGCACCCCACCACAAATTGGACACCCAGTGCCCACTCTCAGGCCATCAGACCATTGGGCTGCTGGAAGTTTTAACAGAAGCAGCCATCTGGCCATTAGAGAGCAGTCTTTGATCACATTGCACTGCACTTCTCTTTTGCCCCTCTAACCCTCCATCTCCCTCTCTACCCACAATCTCTTAAAATAGTCTCTCCCTCAACTAGGCAACAGAATTGCAAATATATTCGTCAACTGTCTATTAGAACAGTACAGGCCTTTTGACCCACAATGCTGTGCTGAAATTTTACCCTAAACCTCAGGTCTACGTAACCTCCACCCCTACCTTATACTATCACCCATATGCCAAACTAATAGCTGCTTAAATGCCCCTAATGAGGCCGACTCCACTACCCTCTCCGGCAATGCATTCCACGCCCTGACCAGTCTCCGAGTAAAGGACGTCTGACGTCTCCCTGATATCTACCTCCACTCACTTTAAAACTATGCCCCCTCGTAATAACTACCTCCACCCTAGGAAAGAGTCTCTGGCTGACTACTCTATCTATACCTCTGATCATTTTGTACACCTCTATCAAGTCACCTCTCGTCCTTCGTCATTCTAAAGAGAAAAGCCTGCGCTCTCTCAACCTTTCCTTCTAAGGCCTTCCTTCCATTCCAGTCAACATCCCGGTAAATCTCCTCTGTACCTCTTCCAATGCTTCCTCATCTTTCCTGTAATGAGGCGACCAGAACTGGACACAATACCCCAGATGTGGCCGAACCAGGCTTTTGGCTAGCTGAACTGTTGTCTATTGCAAGCAGCTTTCTCCTATCTTTTGACCACCCCTTGGCTGTATCAAAATGTGTCTTAAAACAAAGCATTTCAAATTGTGTTTCACCTTAATCCTCTCATTATCATTTTCTGCCCGTTCAGGAAGTACCCAACCCAAAAAGGGAAAACCAAAGAGATACCAGCAGCTTTTTCTTCCCCCCCCAAAAAAAAACACCCAGCCAGAAAAACAACTCCAGCCAACTACACAGCAAGGTTGAATTCAAGTGAAGGACAGGTTTAACGATATCACAAAATAGATTATGGTACAACAGCAGACAGGAAACCCCTCCTCTTCCTAAAATGGTCAGTCCACCTCATACAGGAACGAGTGGATTCCCTTATGAGGAAAGGCTAGACAGGCTAGGCCTGTATCTTATGGAGTTTACAAGAGTCAGAAGTGATTTAATTGAAACATAAAATCCGGAGGGGATCAGGTGCATGTGGAAACGATTCAGAGATAGCAAGAACTGCTGACGCTGGAGAATCCGAGATAATGAGGTGGTGTTGAGCTGGATGGACACAGCAGGCCAAGCAGCATCAGAGGAGCAGGAAGGCTGATGTTTCGGGTCTAGAACCTTCTTCAGAAAAAGAAGAAATATGTGGTTGTGGTTTAAAAATAAGGGATGTCCATTTAAAGACAGAAGAAACAACAACATTTCCTTCCCCCAACTCCCCCCCTCAGAGGATCGTGTCTCTTTGAAATTCCCCACCTCAAAAGGCAGTGGATGCAGAATCTTTCTATAATTTCGAAGGCAGAGGAAGATGGATTCTGAACTGAGGAGGATGGAAGATTAAATTTGCGGGGGGTGGGAAATATACAAGGATGTAAGTTTAAGGTTAGGACGAGATCAGCCCTGGTCTTATTGAACAGCAGAACCGGTTTGAAGGGCTGAGCAGCCTGCTTGTCAATAGGCTCTCACTGGGAAGGTAATTGCACAGTGAACAGAACTGTACATGGAACATGTATGCCAGCTGCATTTTGAACGAGCCAAGCCGCAAGAGATCACTGGCCTTGCACAAGTCAAAATGAAGCAGCTGACTGAAAACAGCCTAATTATAAATGGTCTGTTAAATTTTACTTTATATCCACATCACACCAACTATAGAATGGAGTCTTTTTATACCTGGAATAAGGCGATGCCAAGAGCCACACCCGCAACAATCAGACTGTTTTTTTTGAGCCATGCATTAATAACATTCACACAACCCTGTGGGAAATAAAAGTACGAGGAATTAAAACCATGAAACAGTAGCTTAATGAAAAGCCAAGAAGCATAATGTATTGAGAGGGAAGTTACTAAATTCACAGCAAGACTGCAGAAGAAGTAACACCACAAACTAAACCTGAATTGACTTGTGATACAAGGGAAATTTTGGAGGGGGGGGGGGGGGGGGGAGAGAAACGAGGCGATTTCTTTCCAATCTCAAGACAAAATGCTCTGTCCAAAGAGTCCCGACAGGAGGGCAGCACACAACAGCAGTGCAGGGCAGCTTCAACAACACTTGGGTCTCCAGGCAGGTGATAACATTTAGCCTAAGGGAGGGTCATCGGCACGACATGTTGGAATCTAAAGGCTAGCCCACCACCAGCTCACATCAGGTCTGGTCAAGCCCACAAGTGACTGAATAGGAAATTTAAGAGTACCAGCAGAAAGGGAGGTAGTTGGAGAAGCCTTCAGAGTGTGGGCATCACTGGCATCTCAAATGCCCATGCCCCAGCATCTTAGATGCGGTGGAGTGGCTCAACTTCTCTGGTGGGAGGGGAAAAGGTTTTTCTGCTAGACGACAGTTTTCCCCTTCCTTAAGGGGAAGGGCAGAACGTGAACAAGTCAGGGGTTTTTTGAAAATAACTTCATGTTGACTTTTCGGTGACCAGCTTGAAAAACCCGAAAAGCTAGGGCAGGATGTGACCTTGCATTTTCCAGAGCCACGTCACTGCCCAAATATTCAATTGGTTCTGTCACCCACTTTGCTTCTGACTGTCTACCTTCATGTTAGGTCACAGAGGGGAGTGGTGTCATTTTTACAGCGCATGTGTAGATGCACGTGAAATAAACAGTGACCAGCTAGAAGCAAGGCATGTTCTGATGACTAGCAAAAGGCTGTTGCCATCAAGTTGGCGCCATCAAGTGCCAAACTGCCCCAGGGCAGTGACAGCAACAAACTAGGCAGTCATTTGGGACAGACCTGGCAAGTTACAAGCAATTCCTGCTGAAGAGAAATTATGGAGCTGGGGTATCCTCCTCCAAAGGCCTCCCATTCCCAACAGGCACTAATTTGAAAGATTAAAAAACAAAAAAAAAGCGTCACAAGTGGATACTCGCCTCTTTGTTAATATTGCTCGATGTAGGCTTGCTCCCGCAGCCAGGACGCTCAGCTTTACAACAGGAATCTGGGACTGTGTCGTTCAACAGCGGAAGCCAGTCATTGTAGGAGGCACTTCCACAGCAGCTAAACTGAAACAAAGAACAAAAAAAAAATATCAAGCAAGGGCACTGGGCTACAGGGATCTAAAATCATGGATGCATAGAAATTCAAATACACCAACCTGGTCCTCCTGAGCTCATCGCATTTAAATGCGGAGTCCCAGCCCAGTAATAAATAGGAAGTTTTCACACTCACTTCAAATCAAAGAGTAAATTTCTAGTTTTAGGCATCACAAGAGCTACAATTTCGTCAGAAAATCCCAAAGGAAGGGGGCTGCTGACTACTGCAAAGCCAACACAAAAACAAGACAGCAGTTTTACTGGAGTCAGGGTCGTAGAATTGCTGCAGCATGGAAGCAGGCCCTTCAGCCCAACAAAATCCACATCAACCCTCAGAGCATCCCACCCAGGTCCATCCCCGAACACTACAGACAATTTAGCACAGCCAAACCACCCTATGCGTCTTTGGGCTGTGGGAGAGAACTGGAGGAAACCCACGCAGACGTGGGGAGAATGCGCAAACACCATGCAGACAGTCACCCGAGGGTGGAATCAAAACCCAAGAACCTTTATCGTTTGCCCCTCCACTTTTGAGATTTAAAAGTCAAGAGGATCAAGAGTTTCCAGCTCACCTGCTTCTGCAACTCATCAATGTTGACAGCATTTCCTGTTTTGTTGTAATTCCTCATCGTTTCATTAAGTGTCCTCTCAAGGACCCCACGAATCTGTCATTGAAGGAAGATAAGGCTTTTGTTTGATGCAAATTTAAGTACACAAATTTGGTGCAATTTCTCCAAACTTCAGCTATTTAGGACAGGCACCGAACAACGATTTAACAGCTCTGTACGCAAGATCACTCGATCAATGGAAACACGAACGAGAGATCAATCCCCTTGGGTTCCCTCATGCAATTCATTTCCCCAATAGAAACAAATTGTGCGTGTGTGGGGAGAGAGGCTGATGCCAACCAACCTTTGCAACATGTTACAAACATCAGCTGAAAATTATTCATGAGGCAGTTTATAGTCGCAACTTTAAAAAACAAGCAGCACCTTGGAGAGGTTACACAAATCAAATCAAGACATCAATTCCACCCCCAAAAATCTCACAGCTGAACAGGAATCTCCCCCACTGTTACTGGTTTGGAATTCAAACTCTATCCACTACACTGCAAGACCTCAAAGCAGGAATAAAAGGGAGAGAAAAAAAAGGGGGTGGGGGAAAGAGAGAGTCAACTATATGAGCTCTCCATTTCCAATCTCACTACCTCCTCCACCCCCAAAACTACAGTTAAATGCTAAAGTTAATGTCGATCACAGGTTGGCCTGTTAATGCCCAGATGGTAAGAGGAATTTGAAAAAAAAATGGCTTAGTCAGAAAAGATGCCACAAGATGGAAGTTCAAGCTAACAGGACACACAGTGATACTCAAACGTGCATTTCTCATGTAGATTTAAAAAAGAATGGCCTTTTAAAGAAAAGGCTGATCAAACCTTGGTCATCGTGCCAAGCTCAAGTTTGCAAAATTATCACAAGGATGCACGGACCATGTCTGATTCAGTCATGCTCAATTACTACAAAAAAGTCAATTTAAAAAAACACCTTTGGAGCAGAATTAACTTGGGGAAGCAGTTACAACACGAAGAAAATCCATTCACCCACACAGAGCATCAAGGGAGCTGGATGGCTCACACACTATCCAACCTCTTATTCAAAGAGCAGCTCCACTTCACAGAAACAGCCGTGTACTTTAGGCCAATGCATGACTCACCTGATCCTTGAAGATGTAACCAGCAATGGCAGCAGCAATTTCCACAATGAAAATCAGGATCAGCAGAACTGCAAACTAAAAGAACCAAAAAAAAACAGAAAAACGACAAGCTAGTTTCACCAGGTGAGTACTCTGGAAATTGGCTCCTTAATCAAATGCTGAAAAATTTTGGGGAGACAAAACAATTACAGTTACACTATAGACTGTGAAAGAGGAACATTGTAGGCACTTACCCACTACAATGCAGAGGCAACTAAAAAAGTGGTGGGTTAATGTTTTCCTCTCCTTTTTGCTCATCCTGACCCAATTAAAAACACTCTCATCACACCCAAGCTGTGATATTGCTCGTTCTAGAAAATTGGGTGGTATCACAGTCAGGCAAATTTAAAGCCTCTTCAAAAGCCGAGAATCCTGGACAGCACTTCTGAACTATTAAAGCTTCCAGGCCATTGAAACGGGTCATCAATTTGCCACTCACCACTATTCACAGTCTCTGGACTTGTCACTAGCGTCTGCATTTTATGCCTGCTCTACTCAACCATCCTTCATTCTGAAAGCGGGGGGGGGGGGGGGGGGGGGGGGGCGGTCCCCCCGACCAGAGGCATCAGCTTTCCTGCTCCTTCAATGCTGCCTGGCTCGCTGTGTTCCTCCAGATCCACACTATGTTCCCTCCTTCACATTCATTTTCAGCGTAGTAGCCAGGAGAGACATGTTATAGGGTGTAAACGATTATATTTGGAGTCGTACATCACATGTGTGCCGCGAGAGAGAGCGCGCGCGAGATGAAAAGCACAAAGCTCTACATGCTCCCATATCAGGCTTGGGCTGCAATGCAGCACGAGAAGGTTATGAGACCAAATGGTAAATGACCATCTCCAACAAGATAAAAATCTAACCCTATCGCCTTGACATTCACAGTCATAACTCTTGCTAAACCTGATCACCATCATCAACCAGAAAGTGAACTGGACTCACCACAAACAGCTACAAAGAGCAGGTCAGAGGCTAGGAATGCCGCAGCCAGCAACTCTGCTCCCGACTCCCCAAAGCCTGTCCAAAAGGCACAATTCGTGTGATGGCATACTCCCCATTTGCCTGGATGGATGCAGCTCCAAAACAAAAGCAGCTCGACACCATCCAGGACAAAGCATCCAATTTATTGGCATTCCACCCACAGCCTCACCACTGGCAGCAGTGGGACTGATTTACAAGATGGGCTACAGCTGCTAGCCAACACTCCTTAGAAAGCACCGGGTCATCTCTACCGTCGAGGAGACGGGCTGCAGATACACGGGACCACCATCAACCGAAAGATCCCCCGAGCCACTCGATCCTGACCTAATCTTGTTGCAATTCCAGGACATATAACCTTGTGAAAAATAACAGTACTCCTTCCCCAATAGCAAGGAGCCCTGTCTGTAACTAACAGGCTACAGCAATTCAAAGCAACAGCCTGCCACCACCTTCTCCAAAAAAAAAGGTGGATGCGTTATACATTCTGGTTTTACACTAGCAACATTAGCAGTGTGCACACAAGTGTTTGGAAAAAAAAAGCACTAAAATGAAAATCAAAAGAACTGCAGGTTTTGTAAATCAGTTCTGAGGAAGGGTCACTGGACCCAAAGCATTAACTGATATTTTTCCTTCAGATGCTGCCAGACCTGCTGAGCTATTCCAGCAACTTCTGTTTGTATTGCAAAACACTCAAGTGGATAATCAGGACTGTAACGAGCTGACAACTACCAGGTTAAATTGCTCACATGTACAGAAATGCATTCCTTCCACTTTAAAAAACAGAACTAGATACAAAACTTCAAGAAAAGGAGAAAAATGGAGAATGCACGTGAGGCAGAGACCCACCCACTCAGCTCTCAAAACAGAAACAGCTGCGAAACACACTAATCTGCACCATATCATAGCTTGGGGATTGCTGGGAAAAAAGAAGTGCAAAACAAAAGCCAAAATTGCTGGAAGAGCTCAGCAGGTCCAGCAACATCTGTGGAGAGAAAGCAGAGTTAGCGTTTCAGGTTGAGTGACCCTTGCTCAGGGCTGTCATTCTCGATTGGACAGCCCTCCAACTTGAAGAGTAGCTGACTACGTTCGGAGCTGCAGCCCGAGGGAACGGTTTACGCGGTGCCGACAAGCCCCTTACCGTAGTCACCATGCAGTAGTTCTCCTTCCAGGCACCACAGCAGCCAAAAAAGGCGACAAAGTTGATGATCACCCCGACGATAATGATGACAATGGGAGCTCCAGAGGCAGCGACGCTGGTGATGTGCAGGGAGCCATTCAACTTGGTCTGCACCACGATGCCGACCACGATAAGTGCAATGCCAGAGACCTGGAACAAGGGAGAGGAAAAACCAAAGGGGAACAATTCATGCCAGGCCAGAGGATTGTGACACTTGCCCCTTTGGAGAGTTCACAGCAACCAAAATGCTTCAAATCTCACTGAAGGATAGTTACTGCGTCAAGCAATTCAAGGTCATTTTGGCCTTCCTTCTTTCCCCAGCTCCCCAGAAGAAAATACTTATGTAAAGCAGCAATTTGGCATCTACTAGAGATGGTCACCCACTTCTACTGTCCTTATAGGCAGCAAGGTACAAGTCACCACCATCACACACTCACCCGCATCTCGGACTAAACCTTTAGCTTGTGGTTGCACCTGGTCCTCGTGGCATCACCCAACAGGAAGCATTTAACCCGCCAGAGGAGAACGTGTTCATCTCTGGGCTGTTACTACACAGTAGCCAGAAAACAGTCCTCACTTTAAGCAACAATTTAAAGCACACACACCCCGAAAGTAAGAACTGCCAATGCTGGAGTCAGGGATAACAGTGCGGAGCTGGAGGAACACAGCAGGCCAGACAGCAGCAAAGTTGCCATTTCGGGTCAGGACTCTTTCCCAACCAGAAACGTCAACTTTCCTGCTCTCCTGAGTTCCTCCAGCTCCGCACTTACCAATTTAAAAAAAAGATATAGTCTTTGAAGTGAAATGCTCAAAAATATAGAAAGAGCAAAAGGAATCCCCACTGCTGCCCCCCCACCACTGCCTGTGACTCAGACAAGGGAGAACAGAAATCCACCAAAAAAAAGCCACAGGGTTTTCCAATTCCCCCTCTATCTCAAGAGGAGTTACAAAGCATGGCTCCACATGTGGAAGGAGTCTTTGCTGCTGTTATACAGCCACTGCTCGGAATGGGCAGACAGATGGCAGATGCAGTATAATGTGGTTAAAATGGGAGGTGATCCACTTTGGAAGCTTAAACAGGAAAAGAGATTATCTGAACAGTGATATATTGGGAAGGGGGGAGGCGCAGTGAGACCTGGGTGTCCTTGTACACCAGTCACTGAAAGTCAACATTACAGGTGCAGCAGGCAGTGAAGAAGGTAAGTGGTCTGTTGGCCTTCACAGTGAGAGGGTTCGAGTCCAGGAGCAGGGATGTCTTGCTGCAATTGTACAGGGCCTTGGCGAGACCACACCTGGAGTATTGTGGGCAGTTTTGTTCTCCTTACCTGAGGAAGGATGTTCTGGTGATGGAGGGAGTGCAGCGAAGGTTTATCAGACTGATTCCTGGGATGGCAGGGCTGATGTATGAAGAGAGACTGGATCAGTTAGGACTGTATTCAGTGGAGTTTAGAAGAACAGGGTGTTCTCAAACTTGTAAAACTCTAAACAGTGCCAGTCAGAACCAGGAGTCACAGTACAAAAGGATAAGAGGTTGGTAATTTAGGACCAGTTTTCTATGTTCCTAGACTGCATTAGGGCAGTTACAAAAAGATAGTAGGAAAGAAAACTGTTTACAGCAGCTAACAGCTGTGGTTGCGATCCAGGGGGAAAAACGGCATCTCGCCTTTGGCATCCAATGTCAAGGAGACAGCCATTTGGGTAGTGCAGGAGTGGCCAGGATATTTAACAGAGGCATGTAGCACCTCACTGCTGAATGCAGGCACACATCTGAAAGAAATCAATTTCCAAATATTGCTCCTGGTGCACATCAGAAGGAAGACGGTTGAGACACCATGCTTGCAGCAGTAGTGTCACTGCCTCTGAGCCAGGAGTTCCCAATTCACGTGCCACCTGTTTTTGATCGGGTCTGTACGGGGGCGGGGTGTCCAGGTCCACAGACACTCCGATGTTGCCTGTCCTACCACATTCCTCCAGCTCCACACGACTGAACAGAAACATTTGTCAGCAGACCCCATTAATGAGACAGGATGGGGGGCAAAAATAAGGTGCATAATGGAGATTGGAAATTGCTTCAGTACACTTCAGGGATGCACAGATTGTGCGCACACACAGGACAAAAAAAAGGAAAGCTGTGTCCAAACATCTTTAGTGTGGAGGCACTGGATGGGGACAGACAAGATCATAAGTCCCACGCTGCCAGGTTATAGTCCAACAGATTTATTTCAAATCCCAAGCTTTTGGAGCGCTGCTCCTTCATCAGGCTCACCAAACAGGAGCGGCGCTCCGAAAGCTTGTGATTCCAATTAACCCTTTGGACTACAACCTGGCAGCGTGGGACTTGTCAAAACTTCAACATCCAAAAGATGTTTGTCAAGACTGCAAGGTGACTTGGACTCAATCTGGCTCAGAGGTTTGATATTTGGAGCGTACATAGAGCACTTTTTTTAAAAAAAAAGAAATTCTTCTTGTACACTTTTTAGGCGGAGACTTGTAGATCCCAATATACCTGGGAAGCTTCTCTTCTTAAAAAAAGAGAATATTGATTTACTAGGCCCCTCAGAACAAAGATCTTTTTATCTAGGTTTTAAAAAAAACCAAACTATGAACTTCAAAAATGCCTCTGTGCCTAAAAAGTTAAACCCAACCTGATCAGTCCCTTCCACGTGGGCAAAAGTTCTCAACAACAGGCAATATCCTCAAACCTCCTCCACCACAAATCACATCTTTGTCACTGCCAGCCACCAGCCAGGCCCTCGTCTCACTAAGGCCATTCAGGCTCTCTCAATATCATGGGGCCAAATGTTAGCCCCCTTTTAAAACAGCCCACAAAGATCTACATTTTGGGTGGGATTGAGAGGAGAGATGGAGCCCTGTGTCCTAATTGAATCCAAAAAAAATACAAGACCGACACACGAATTATATTCTGATAAAGATTTATGATTAAACTGTTAACAGTTTAAACGACACTCTCATAACAGTGCTCTTCCCCTAGGCCCTTGTCAAGTATATCTAACCTACACCAGTCTCCTTATGTGTTGTTGCATTATTCCAGATAGTGGAGGCACTGCTGAATGGGACAACGAGAGAGAAAATACTTAACTGACAAGTTGTAAGTAATTCGTTACTATCTTTTTTCAGCTTACATCAAGTCTGTTATTCCTCCCCCCAAAAGTGACACATTTGGGTTTTGGTGAGGGTGAAGAGAGAAGGATCAAAACCAAAAATGAATTCAAAACTGAAGTGGCAGGGTGTATGAGGCACCGTGGCTGGCAGCTTACAAAATATTTAAGGGCAAAGCGAAAGGGAGGTTCAAGAGACATTAAATAACAAAGCCAGAATGTCGAGAGCCTAAAAACAAACAGAAACCAGCTGCTTCCCTCCAGTCGGGACATAACCACATGAATTGCTGGAATGTTTGCATTCGGTCGAAACTGTACCCCTGTGGGATCTGTGAGCAGAACGAGGCTTTCGCCAATACTTCCGGACAAGCAAAGAGTGGGGAAAAAAAAAGGACAAAATTTGGTTCACGCCAGTTGAGGAAGAACTGCCAAGTTGCCAAAAAAAAGGCTTGATATATTTGTCTGCATGGTAGAGTTAATTGCTAAGTCACATTAGATGTTGCTACTGACTTTATTGCCTTCAAGATAAATCTATTTGCCCAATTTCCCCCAGCCTACAACCTGATTAGTGGGGAGCTTAATGCAGCCTAACATTATCCCTTTCAAAACCACTGCTGGAAATACACTCTAAATTAAGCATACAATTATGCCTATTTAAGTTTAAAAAAAGTGAAATCTTCTGAATCATACAATCTGAAGGCATTACTCACACACTTCCCAACAGTAACTGGTGTTTCTGGTAACAAGTTCAAACTCCAACTCAATGATTCAACACCACATGGCAATTCCAACAAACAGGCTTTTATTCAAAATAGATTGGCAAGTTTAACCAAATTAATACTCAGGAGGGGGAATGAGGAGAGAGAGAAAAAAGGAAACAGAATTTCAGTTGCTTCCAGGGGGTTTAGAAGAAAGGTCACACGTTACAAGCAACTCCTGAAGCTGGGCCAAATGACAACATTTGAAGAGATGTAGAACAATGAGCCATCAGCAGGATGAAGGACAGAGGTCAGGGTCACATGCTTACAGACAGACAAAATAAATTCTGTGCAAAAGGAAGATATTTGTCGAGCCCGAGAAATGCATTCACTCCGAATCCCAAACAACGGGCAGTACACACAGTGACACCAATTCATACTTGTGCCTTTCAGCAATGCAAGATCAATAAGTAATCTGCTATCCTGGAGATTGGAGAAAAAACCCCCCAAGCAGAAAGCAACATGGGCAGCAGGTCACATCTCAGAATCTATATCCCTTAACCATCCACCTTCCCCACCCCAAACAAAAACTGCCAAACACCAGCACCCTGCCATGTTTTGGGGGTTGGGGTGGCGGGGGAAAGAAAGAGGAGGGTTGGAGAAGCAGCAAATTGGAGTTCTCTCAGTACTGTGGGGTGAAACATTAGTCCCTGTTAAGTAGTGCTAATGAAGCAGCACAGTCTCAGTGGCCAGTGACCCAGGTTCGATCCCACCCTCAGGCAAGTGTCCTCTAGTTCCTTCCCACAGTCCAAAGATGTGCAGGTTGGGTGAACTGGCCACGCCAAATTACCCATAGCGTTCAGGAATGTGCAGGCTAGGTGGTTAGCTGTGGGGAAATGCAGGGTTACAGGGATAGGTAGAGGACAGGTCTGGGTGGGGTGCAGGCTCAATGGGCTGAATGGCCTGCTTCCACACTAAGGGCTCTGATTCTGGTTTGGGGTGGGGGGTGTTGGATAGAGAAGGAGCTCCAGATTTACTAAGGTATTTACAGGACCAACATACAAAATAATATTCTGATAAAGATTCATTATTGCATGTTAACAGTTTAATGCCTCATATTAGTGCCCTTCCCCAGGTCCCTTCCCAATCATGTCTAACTCTCATTGGTCTCCTAACATCCCGGAGAATGGAGGCACCACTGAACGGACAGCTCCAATCGGAGTTATAGGTACAAGCCAGACAGAGCACACTTAGATATTAAATAATTCATTTATGTGAAAGCAAAAATCACATCAAGTCTGTCATTCCTCCCCATGTCTACTCCAGCTTGGGTTGGAGACAGCAGCAATGGGGGGGAAAAAAAACCTAACTGACCTTGATAAGATATGGTTCTTAACTGCCATGCAGTTTTAAAGCGGTAAATCAGCAGCAACACGCAGGATTGAAGTTAACCATGCCCTCATGTTATGTCTTGTAGGGCAAGATAAGAGAGGGGGGACAGGATTGATTTCATATGCAAGAGGCCATTCAGCCCCATACCTGCTCCTAGAACTCCTCAGTTTGTTCCATTTCCCGTGATGCTTTAAAATTTTTCCCCATTTAAACCCCCAAATCTCTACTGATTGCAATGAGATTATCCATTCTGGTAGCAGATTCCAGATCTGATCTCACCGACATCTTCATCTCCCCTCCGAGTTACCAACTACCTTCAATCTGCAAACTCTCACCTTGTTTAGGTGAGAACTTAGCCACAAAAGGAAAATGTGGGACAATACAGATGGTGCTGGGATTGGGGGGGGGGGGGGGGGGGGGGGTGGGGAGAACTACCTGTGTGATGCTTCTTTCAAATGGGAATTTGAAATTTAAATAAAAACTGGTGTGTAAACAAACCAAATTTGTCACTGCTGGCTTGTAACCAAGTAAAAGTGACTTCCATCGCTCCTAGTGATGAATGCACTGCAGGGAACGTTCACAGCACTCGCTACCTGGACATTGGCCTGTTTTCACATTGGCTGGAGTAGCAGCAGATGGAGTTTAATTTAGATAAATGTGAGGTGCTGCATTTTGGAAAGGCAAATCAGGGCAGGACTTATACACCTAACGGTAAGGTCCTGGGGAGTGTTACTGAACAAAGACCTCGGAGGTGCAGGTTCATAGTTCCTTGAAAGTGAAAAACACAGGTAGACAGGATAGCGAAGGCAGCATTTGGTATGCTTGCCTTTTGAAAGGCAAGTGTATCGAGTACAGGAGTTGGGAGGGTCATGTTGCAGCTGTACAGGATGGTGGTGGGACCACTTTTGGAATACTGTGTTCAATTCTAGTCTCCCTGCTATAGGAAGGATATTGTGAAACTTGAAAGGGTTCAGAAAACATTCACAAGGATGTTGCCAGGGTTGGAGGGTTTGAGCTATACAGAGAGGCCGAATAGACTGGGGCTATTTTCCCTGGAGCATCAGTAGCTGAGGGGGTGAGCTTAGAGGTTTATAAAATCATGAGGGTAAGTAAATCCAAAACTAGACAGCATAGGTTTACAGTGAGAGGGGAAAAGATTTGAGAGACTCAACGGACAACTTTTCCACGCAAAGGGTAGTGCATGCAGGTACAATTACAACAGTTGAAACAAGGCATCTGGATGGGTAGGTGAATAGGAAACGTTTAGAGGGACATGGGCCAAATGCTGGCACGTGGGATGAGATTAAATGTAGGATTTCTGGTTGGCACAGACAAATTGGAGCAAAGGGTGCTGTTCGACCAAGGTAGGACAAGTTAGAAATACTAGGGAAAACTGCACTAAATTTCTTCTGATCCATCAGCATTCCAACAGGATTGGTTTCTAGATGGTGGTCTGGCACTTCAGATAGTTCATTATATTTTTTAAAAAAGGATGAGAGGAGCTACAAATTTTGACGTGGGGTGGAAACTGTGTGGACGTAGGCAAGGCAGATCACCCTGCCAAATCAACTTTCCTTCAAGTTGAGCTGAAACTGTTGGAGCCAAGAATAGATGGTGGTCTCAAAACAAAAAAATAAACATAAAAACCTGAGGGGTCTGGACAGAAAATACTGAGAAGATGCTTCTCCTGGGAGAGAACAGAATTAGGTGACAGGTTAAAACTAGGATTCTTCTATTTATGACAAATTTATTTCTCAAAGCGTTGAGAACTTCCTGGAGCCAGATGCTTTATTCAATACTTCCATGACAGACGTGTAGATTCTTTTAAATAAAAAAAAATCACGTTTTAGAATTTTTATTTGAAACAGAAGGAGAAAAAAGGTGAAGTCAGGGAGAGTACAAGCAGTTACCTTGCAGGTTAGGAGGGATGGGTACAAACACAATGCTTCAAAAGAATAAATAAATAAGCAGCTTGGAAATTTTAAAAGCGGTGAAAAAAATTGAGCTACAGTAGTCAGCCTCGTCATTCCCTCCCTCCTAGGGATGGGAAACCAACTGTATCATCACACAGTCAGTCATTATCAATTTGCTCAGTGGAGGCTGTTGATCAACACTACAGGGAGCTTTGATTTAAAAAAAGTGCTAAACTCGATATCTTGTTTAGAAAGGGGGGGCAGGGGGGTCATTATGATGGCTAGAACAGATTGCTACACTCTAGGCTCGAGCAGGAATCACTCCATTTCACGGCAGTAAACATCAGGACAAAGGGCGATGCTCAGAGCAGAAATAGGCAAACGAGATGCAAGAGCCAAAATCTCCAGCCCTAAAACCGAAACATGCCACAATTTCACTGGGGCAGGCAAATCAGAGTTTAAGATTTACAGACAAGATCCAGCTCAAACATGAACGGTGTTTATTTTCAGTTTTGCAAGCAAAGATGCATAAAAAACAGTCGCTTATGAAAGTGACATCCCTGCTACCACTAGTCACAACCCCCAGCCCAATAATCTCCAAATTGGGGAATTTATCCAACCTGTTTATTTTCACAGGAATTGCTGATGACTAATCGTACAAATTAAAGCTGGACTTGAATTGAAATAATTTATTCCAGTACGCAAGAGGCCGTTGCTCTATCAATGATGGCATTCTTAAGTGAAGAGTTCACCAAGTGGTCACTCCCAGTCCCCACCTGTGCATTCTGCTCAGATTATGATCTAATTCAGTCTTGAACATCTCAACTGAAATGGCCTCCAAGCTCAGGAAGTGCATTCCCAAACCTAACTGCTGAAGAACAAAACACGCTGGAGTCCTGAAATAAAATAACGTGCTGCAGGAACCCAGGTCTGGCAGCATCTGAGGGGAGAGGAACAGTTTAACATTCATAGGATCCCTACAGTGTGGAAACTAGCCCTTCGGCCCAGCAAGTCCACACTGATCCACAAAGCATCCCATCTGGACCCATTCCCCTATAACCCACCTAATCTACATATCCCTGGGCACTACGGGGTAATCTAGCATGGCCAATTCACTCTAACCTGCACATCTTCAGACTGTGGGAGGAAAGCTACAAACATGGGGAGAATGTGCAAACTCCACACAAACAGTGGCCCAAAAAGGTGGAACTGAACTTGGGTCCCTGGCAGCAGCGCTAACCTCCGCCTTGGGGTCTGAGATACATTTTTTAAAAAAAGCTCAGCTGCAGATTTCTTCAGCTGACTGTTTCATCCCATAACCTGACCGCTTACTCCATCTTAGTCTTGTCCTCTCCATCTCTTTCACTACCAACTACATTGCATTAGCACCCTATCGTGTTTGAACCTTCTACCAAATCTCCACCTCTCCAACCATTCCCATGATGTACAACACCTACAAAAAAAAAGTTTCTCCATGACTGCCTCACCTCGATCACCTTTCCTCGCCCCCAAAAAGATTTAAGACTTCAGCAAACATATTAGCCAAAAAAGACCTCACAAAAGGGAATGTGTGACCAAACAGCAAAAAAAAAAGACAAAACATTGTTTTGGGAGAAGAATTATTGATCAGGCATCTTGGTCCTCTTCACACCATGATATTTGGCATTTGCCAAAGAGAATCAGGCTACAGAACCAGGTGCCTAACAAGGGGACCATGTTCAAGAACAGCCAGCAAAATGGTGGTCAGAGTAGGCCACTTTGCGGCCTAGCCCACACCCACACCCACCTCACTGTTCCTCCCCAGTATTTCAATCACAGATGGACACGCAGCCGAGGGGAGCGGGTGAAAGTAGGAACACCCAGTGTGGGCAAGACACTGGGGTTATTAAAATAAACACTTCATACACAGCACCTGCTATAGTGTTACAACCAGATCACTAAAGCTACAGCCATAGGTAGATCCTGTGAGACACTGAATTAGGTCGTTACTGAAAGTGTTCTCGTTGCTCAAAAGAGGCCGCCATGTTTTTTTCCTTGCAGATTGCATGTGGAGGATGCATCGATTGCGATAGCCGATTAGAAAAAAGGGAATTATTAACCTGACCCCTCAAAAGCTGCCCACAGTGATTCAAAATACCCGATAGGTAGCAGCTGCCTTCATGAGTACAAAACCAGTAATGTTAGTGGGCAGGGTGGACCGAGCGAGCACGCGAGGTAGTCACTTCCGTTAGTGAAAGATCCAAAAGCCATGAAGTTAAAAAGAGAAGGCAGAGTGGCTGACAGCCAGAGTGGAGCAACAGTTGGGCTGGGGACTGGTATGGACGGTCAGTGACTTGTGAAGCTGGTCAGACACCATGTGGAAGGCCCTGTGCTGATCTACTGCAATGTTTATCTGTAATCTGGTTTCTCAAACTGTAATGTTCATCCTTTTAAATGGTGTCTTATTTCCTAACTTCTACTGTGAAGCACTGCAAGGTAATATTATTTTTCCCTTTTCTTTGGAGGAGATTTGTACCGGGCCCCACGATGGGGTGATATTGCACTTGAATACACGCGACAATGAAACCTAATTCTAAATGCAAAGCGACAGAGCAGGACCCCATAAGCCTGCCCTTTTGTTTACAATTATGGCTGAACAGATGAGCATGCTCTTTCCAATCCTACCCCATGAAACTCACACCCCCTTGTTCAACATGTGAACCACCTCGGACTTGAGCATTCAAAGGCCATGCTTCCACTACTATTGAGGTCAAGAGTTTCAAAGACCCACAAAAATTCTCCTTGGTTTGGAAGAGGGGTGAGCCCCTTAGCCCAAGGGAGGAATAAAAAAAACAGCCTCTCCACACATTGCTTCCTTGTCAAGGCCTCTCATCTCCATCAAACCCCAGCAGGGACAAGTCCAACCCATCCGACATTTCCCGCAAAAGCAGCCTGCCCATTAATCTAGCCCAGCAAACCTCCTTCCGATGCATTTACACCTCTGCTTAAATAAATAAAAAGAAAGCCATTACTCCAGGTATCATCTCACCAATTCACCCTTCATTCCCAAAAGCAGCCAGAATTTCGCTTGCTCATAACAACTAGAAACGTTGTCAAGAGCTTTGGGCCCCTTACTGAAAGGGAGGTTGGCCTGCCTCAGACAGCTCACTCACTTGATCCCAGGTTCAGAGGGACCATCATGAGGGGAGAGGTGGAGTAGATTGGGTCCATACTCGGTCACACAGCATGGTCCAAAAGGTCTTTCTCCAACTAGTTCATGCCAACCATATTCCTGAACTAAATGAGTCCCATCTGCTTGTGTTTGGCCCACATCCCTCCAAACCTTTCCTATTCATGAATATATCCAAAAAAGTTTTAATAAAATGCTGTAACTGTACCTGCGTCCACCCTTTTCTCTGGCAGTTCAATCCACACGCACACAAAGGTGGGGGGGGCCTTTAAAAAAACTCTTTCACTTTAAAAAACACACCTGTTTGGAAATACCCTACTTTAGGGAAAGGGCCTTTGCTACTTATTATCTGTACCCCCTACAATTTTATACAGTCAATCATATGGTCCTCAACCTCCTGTGCTCCAGCTAAAAAGTCCCAGCCTATTTTGATAACTCCAAACTTAATTCCCAGCAACATCCTGGTAAATCTCCTCCAAGCCCTCTTAGTTTAATAATATCCTGCCTGTTACAGATCGACCAGAACTGTGCTCCAGAAGAGGCCTCACCAACATCCTGTACAACCTCAACATGACAGCCCAACTCCTACACTCAAAAGGAATGAGCAATGAAGGCAAGCATTCTAAAAATGCTTTTCTAAAAGCAACTTGTCTATAATGTAACACAAACCTCAAGAGAATATATGTCTGAACACCCACCCCACCCAACCAAGGTCTCTTTTCTACAAGAGAACCCAGGGCCCTACTTTTAATTATCCAAGTCCTGTCCTTGTTTGCTGTACCAACATGCAATGCCTCACATTTATCTAAATTAACTCGATCCGCCACTTGAGCCCAAGGGCCCAATTGATCAAGATCTCTTGGTAACCTTTGACAACCTTGCTCATTGTCCACAGTGAGGAACTGGATCTGAGAGGAGGAAGGGGAAGAGGAAGGAAAGGGAAAAAAAAAATAAAAATCACTTTCTGGACAGGCGTACTGTCCTTATGAAAGATAAGGATGTAGGATGACAACAGCAATGACTGATCATCCCATCCTACTCAACTGAAACAAAAAAAAAGGGTTTACAACTAACGAGAAGAGATTGGTCAAATTCCACTGAAAGAAAGAAAGCCACGCCACCATTTTATACATCAATGCTGATCCGACTGTACACAGCAGCATTCACAGAACACCACAGATTAAGCCACATAGCATTGAATTTCAACCATAAGCTGCTTCAAATTTAAAAAGTCGAGTCTAATATCTTAAAATTACTCAAATGGCACTTAAGTACACATTATATCCTGGTTTACATACCTTCCATGTGGCAGAGCAAACAAGAGCACAAACACACAGAGTATGTATGCAAGCTAACACCCCATCATTATATACTATCAAAGAAAATAAAGGGCCCATAATATTTTGGTGAACAATGGCAGAGGCTCCCACTGAATTCTGGGTAGTTAATCCACTAGCATCAATGCAGACGATCACGTTCCTGCTTGAGGGAGCTTGCTAAATGCCCTGCATGAGTGACTTTCATAACTTGGCAAGTATACAAATGCAAATGAATAAAGTGTTGTGGCGCAGTGCTGGTTACAGTTCCCGCGGGCCAGAAGATCTGGGTTCAAGTCCCACCTACCCTGGAATCAGGTCAGAAACATCCAAATGGGTTGATTAAAATAGCTACAAATATGGTCTTCCTCTACTTGCACAACATAAAAGTTGCAATCATTTCCAAACAAGGAGTGGGGGTGGGGGTGGGGGAAAAACCAAGAGAGACAGTAACCCCTAGTGCAGTTACAATTTTCTGATGCAGCTCAGCAAGGTTCAGGCTGTTGATCAACAAAAGGCAAGTAACATGTTGGGTTCAAGTAGTTGTTTAAAACAGACTATAAATGGTAGAGTGCAACCCAAATGATTCACATTTTAGCAACAGACTTAAAGTGGAAAAGGAGCCATCTGCTCAGCTTTATCAAAGATCATTTGCCATTTATGATTGCCAACACCTGTTTATCACCATTCTCCATTTAATATCAAAGGTCAGGATGCAGACAGACTCCAGTGAGCTCCCTCAGCGAGGAGAGGGTATTAGAGCAGAATCAACTCCTGTTTGGCTCAGAGCCAGGACCGGGATGGAATATCACCCACGTGCCTGAACGTGTGTAGCTCCAGCGACACTCGAGAACCAGCTGCAACAGTATCTGGACGACCCAGCAACCAACTGTAACCACTGCTCCACCAACATCTTGCTGGCTACAACCAAATGCCACCAATAAAGAGATCCTCATGGTGGAGGCAAATTCAAGCAAAAAAAAACAAAAGAGACAAACCCCTTTTCATTTCTTCTTTATTCATTCATGGAATGAGTGTCATTGACCAGGCAGCCTTTAATGCCCAGAGACAATGGGAACTGCAGATGCTTAAGAGTCCGAGATAAAGCGTGGAGCTGGATGAACACAACAGGCCAAGCAGCTTCTTAGGAGCACAAAAGCTGACGTTTCAAGCCTAGACCCTTCATCAGAAATCCTAATTGCCAAGAGGGCAGTTAAGATTTAGCCACATTGCTGTGGGTCCAGAGTCACATGTAGCCCAGACCAGGTCAGGATGGCAGCTTCCTTCCCTAAAGGACAGTAGTGAGCCAGATGGATTTTTCCAACAATCAACAATGGATTCACGATCTTTAGATTCTTAATTTCAGATACTTATTGAATTCAGATCCTACCACAGCAGATGGTGGAATTCGAACCCAGGTCCCCAGAACGTTATCTGGCTCTCTGCATTAATAGTCCAGCAATAATATCACCATGCCACTGCTTTCCCACTTGAAGAGGGGTGCTGTGGTGAGACCACACCTGGAGTATTGTGGGCAGGCTTGGTCTCCTTACCAGAGGATGGATGTTCTGGCAACGGAGGGAGTGCAGCGAGGGTTTACCAGTTAGATTCCTGGGATGGCAGGGCCGATGTATGAAGGAGGACTGGATCAGTTCCGTTTATATTCAAAAGGAGTTGAGGAAAAAAAGGGGGAATCTCGATCCTGTAAAATTCTAATAGGACTAGATAGGATAGATGCAGGGAGGATGTTCCCAATGAGTGGGGAGTCCAGAACCAGAGGTCACAGTCTAAGGATACAGGGTGGGTCATTTAGGACTGAGATGAGGAGCAATGTCTTCACCCAGAGAGTGGGGAGCTTGAGGAATTCTCTGTCACAGAAAGCGGTTAAGGGCAAAACATTGAATCTTTTCAAAAAGGAGTTGGATATAGCACTTAGAGCTAAAAAGGATCAGAAGGTACAGGGTGACAGCAGGAAGGGGGCTGGAGAGCACAGAGTTGGATGATCATTTTGAATGGGGTGGGGGGGGGGGGGGGAGAAAAGAGAGCAGGCTGAAAACAAAAAAAGTGCTAAAAATGGCCTACTCCCACACATTATTTTAAAAGCAAACAAACAGAGATACAGACTCATAGGCCAAGTGAACTGCCCAGCAGGTGGCCATTTGATGCCACCATACGCTGACCTACAGTTCAGCGAGGCACTTCTCCAGCACAACTGTTGATCCATTCCCCATGCAATGAGACTCACCCAGTGCTCCCTCCTCAAGCTCACCATCTGTATCCTCCTGGCATTGTGTAGCTGAGCTGGTGCTTGCAGACGGTGCTGAGGGGGACACAAGGGCCTGTCCTGTTCTTGGCCACGAACAGCCTGCTCTTCCAGGCCTACAGTGACAGAGAAAGGACGCCACGTTAGAGTGCTGCTTCCCTTAAAAAAGTAAAGCTTACAATTAAAAAGAGACAACTTCAGCTAAGTTTGCATTAAGCCACACCTCAAAAACTAAAAGTCTCAGTAAGTTCATTAGGATAGCCCTCCAAATAAAGCGTGTGGCAACAGACTGACGTTCAAATGCATGCCTCAGGTGAGCTAGGCAGTCAAAGCAAACGTAAGTGTTTAAAAAATGTGAGCCCAGAGCGGGTGAGAGGTCTCTAGCTCCACGTAAGGCACTCATAATAGCCTCCTCACAAGAGAGAGTATCAATGACTGATTGAGTGGTTCAATTTGGGGCTTATGGATTTTGTGCCATATTGCATTGCAAACAGTTCAGTTATGATTGAACACTGGCCGAAACAAGTAGTAGTGACAAAAAGAGGACAGGATCTTATCTCGCTGCTGGGAGCAACTGGCCAAAGCTGGGCTGAGTTACTCTGCTGGCTTGCGTAGCTTTTTTTTTGGTGGAGGGGGTGGGGTGAGGTGGGAGAGTGCTGGGGCTTTCTTAGATGCGCGCCTTGCTGGACTTTGGAGCTGCGTGATTAAAAAGCAATGCTCAGGTGCGAGGGAGGGGGAAGACGGACGGACGGACGGGGGGGGGGGGGAAAAGAGTGTGGCACCATCGCGCAGCCCGTACCTTGGCTGTTTCCTCAAGGCGGCCTCTCTTCTTCCACGTGGTTCCAATTTTCTGCCGGTAACGCGCACATCTCAGCGGCTGGCAGCCTCACAGCAGCCATGTCGTGTTGCCGTCCTCTGGGAAGGTTGCCCTGAAGTGCTAACTAGGGCAACCTCCCCCTTCTCTCACTGCAACCTTCACATCCCCTGCAAGGCCTCCATTTTGTCATCTGCTCAACGTAGACCACAAGATGTAGGAGCAGGTGTAGGCCATTCAACCCATTGAGTCTGCTCTGCCATTCAATGGGCTCATGGCTGATCTGATCATCTTCAGCACTGCTCTCCTGCCCTTTTCCCCTATAACCCTCAGGTAATGGGTTCCCAATTCCAGTGCCACAGAGACGAACTTTCTTTTCTGGCCTCCTCTCAAAAAGATGGAGCAAGAAAATTCTTTTGACATCGCTGTCACTTTCTTGCCATTAAGAAGAAAACAGAAGTGCCAGCTGCACAGGCCACACCAGCCCCGTTCTCTTTGCTCTGCAAGCTAGGAAGGGATGGGCGCTCCAAAAGGCAGTGGTCAGGCACAGCTCCTGAGAAGGTTTAGTGCAGACAATAGGCAAGAAGCTTCAGTGGCCTTTCAACTGCACGATCAGGAGGTAAGGGTCAGTAGTTTCCAGGGAAACCGCTTTCCCCTCACTCCCAACCACTCAAAGACTCCATTTGGTCAGGAGCCCTGGGGATGGCTCTTCAGTCGAGATTTCCCATTCTGCTTGCTTTCCTCTCACCACCGCTGCCCAGATTGGGAACGGAAACCCCAGCAATTTCCTTCTTCAACTGGAGGCCTGATAGTTATCTCCCTAAACACCTGAGGACCAACAGGTTGTTTGGTAAGGAGATTGCTGCATGCTGTTTTTCCCAAACCCAAAAAACCCCATCTTCATCTCAGAGACGAAATGTGCATTTTATACAGCGCCTTGCACAGCTTCAGGATGCCACAAGCAGCAAATTTGCGCACAGCAAGCTCCCACAAAAAAAAAAAAGGAACATTTCATTGGGACACAGAGGAGTAATCTTCAGCTAGGACACAGGGAGAGCACCCCCTTCTCTCAAGAGCACACAGTGGGATTTACCCTAAAAAACAGTGCAGGTGGGGCCCTCGATTTAACATCACAGGCCCTGCTCTTCCCCTCGGCACTGCCCTGGAACACCAGCCAGGATTGAACCTCCGAGCCAAGTAGCAGCTGAGCCAGCAGTGGTCGCTGTCTTGGGGACGTCCGAATGCCGAGCACAGTGGGGGAGAAACAAGGCAAAGGCTCTTGACAGACAGATGGCAGAAGGGTCATGCTTTGCTTTTGGGCTCCACCTGCTTCCTAAAGGCCTGCTTGGAAAGGAAGGCCTGTCGTCAGGTGATCAGGAGCCACCTGAAGAGGACAGTGGGCCCCTCATCAGCCCGGCTGGACATACAGCCCAGTGGGGGAAACAGCCCATTAAATGGGCCACCTGGCCGAAGACCGGCCCTAGAAACATGCCCAGAACCAAAATTTGCCTCGTATTAACCATTGCGCATGGAGCTGCTGCCTTCAGTTGCACCCCCCCACCCCTTGCCCCTCCCCACCAGGAGGCAGGAACATCAAGTGGGGAGCATTATAGAACAGATAAAATGTCATCCATCTGGGTCCACAACAGCCCGAGCAGGTACATGAATGGGGGAATACAAAAAAAAGAGAAGGATGGTTAAGCAGCAGAACCAAAAAAAAGTTTATTTAAAAAACATTAGTTAAAAATATTAGAAACCAGAACATTCTGGGGTCATTTCAATCTTGTAAGTGAAACAGGAATTGGGGGCAGTTGTGCACAAACCCCTGGCAGATATCAAGGAGGTTCGAACTGCAACTACATTTACATAGCACCACTAATCCAGTGAAAGCGTCGCAGAAATAAAATGCACTTCACTGGAGGAGCAGTTAAACAGAATTTGGCAGGCTCTGGTGTGGCATGACCAAAAGATACAATGACGTTCAGAGATTCTCAGGGGTGGGCGTCCACAACTTCATTATCTTCATGCTCCAGGAGAAACTAAAATATCAGTAGTGCCAGAGGAGCTTTCTTAAAAAAAGACACCAAAAAGATGATGCAGCAGGAAGGAGAGCTGATGCAGAATGGCCTGCTAAGGTCTAACAATGCCACATACACTGCCCCATTCTATTTGCGCTTACAATTTCTGTCTTGCTGCTTGGTACCATTATAATGTGGAGAACTTGCTTTTTTTTGTTTGCATCTGATCTTAGTGCGATTGTGCCAATCCTAAAATTAAAATACCAAAAAAAAACCATTAGTATCCACAGGTGAAGAGAACAGCAATGGAAGTGTGTCATGTGCAGTATTTGAGAAGGTGGTGTTGGGGCAGAGATTTGACCCGCGTGGATTCCCAGTAAAATACTAGAGAAAGAAATTTTTTTTAAATTCCACAAGTTTCTTGTCACAGAACTTCAGTCTCACAGGGATGGAATTTGCCCGTCCTACATTGGGAATAAGGCAGGGAACCAATACATCCTGCACCATAATAGAAACCGACGTTTCTTTCAATCTGCCACTGAAAGTTAGTTGGAGGTACACCAAATCCTCTCTCTCCATAGGAGATAAGAAGATGGAGGCCCTGTACATAACAGTGCAAAAAGGTTTTCCAGACTGACTCCTGGGACGGCAGGGCTGATGTATGAAGAAAGACTGGACTATAATTTACTTTTTGTAAAAAAAAATTATTCTCCTAAAGTTTAAAAGAAGAGAGGCAGGGATCTCAAATCTAAAAATTCTAATAGGACTAGACAGGTTAAACACCAGAAGAATGTTCCCGATCTCAAGTTTAATAATACAGGGTCAGCCATTTAGTACTCAGATGAGGAGAAATGTCTTCACCCACAGTGGGGAGTCTGTGGAATTCTCTGCCACAAAGCAGTTGAGGTCAAAACATTGAATGTTTAAAAGGAGTTGGATTATAGTTCTTAGAACTAAAAAAAGGGGACCAAAGAGGGTACAGGGGAAAAAAAAAAAGAGAACGGTTGGACAATTGGCCATCATATTGAATGGTGGTGCAGGCTCAAAAGGGCCTGCTCCTGCTGAGATTTTCTGTGATACTGTTTCACAAAGGAAACAGCATGGCCTCCTACTTACCACAAAAAGGGCTGCAAGATGATCCATCAGGAGCGGTCAATTTGACTCCAGACCCCTCTTTTGCCCCTAGGCTGGAGCTCACGGATCTACATGCAACCAATTTGCATGCACTGTGTAATGATTCCATTCAGATTTGTTCATTGTTTGCCCACAAACATTTCAAAATGTATTTGTCTACCAATTTTAATTACAGATCATCCGTGAGATGAGGGTCCAAGGAGGCAGGCAGCTTTTGTTTGATGCAAACCCAAAATCGAATGGTTTTGCCCTTTTAAAAAAAAAGTGAAAAGAATTCAGACACATTAGGATTGTTGGGGAATAAAAAAAGGTTAAAAACATGGTAGGAATTTTATTTCAAAAAATGGAGGTTTGTCACAGTTTGTCAAAACATGAGCAGAGTCTTCAGGGCAGGTTGTTAAGAGGTGGATTGACCTGAAGCCTCATGGAAATGGAAGATTAAGGATTTTGCTTTCAGCTTCTCAGCAGAATGTTAACTAGACGAGGAAAAAGGTGCTTAACTGCTGTTTTAATTCTATGTTGCTGCAAAGTGCAGAGATAGCCAGACTAGGCTTGGGACAAGAGAGTAGAGGCAGGGCATCAGCTAAAAAAAGTCAACAACCTGACAGGCCATGATGCACTTCCATGCTTGTAACTATTAACCCGAACCCTAAATGAGACCATGAGTTTCGTGGACTCCTCCATTCTAAGTGGTTTTCACCCACTAGAACCACAGGATGTGACTGGACAACTCAATTTAGCAAAGCTGACGCTGTGCTCTCTGCTTACAGGACTTTTTTTTTAAAAAAAAGACATGATTCATTTACAGGATATGGTCACTGCTGACTAGGCCAGCATTTACTGCCATCCCCAATTACATAGGGGAAACTACATTGCTGCGGGTCTGGAGTCACATATAGACTAGACCAGGTAAGGAATAGCACTTCCCTTCCCTAAAGAGGGCCATTTGTGAACCAGAGCAGGGGTTTGGTGACAGTCAACACTAGGTTCACGGTCATCATTAGACTCTGGATTCCAGATTTGTATGGAATTCAAGTTTCATCATGTGCTACAGCAGGATTTGAACATAGGTCCCTGGAGTAATAGCCTCATGGTAACAGCACTAGGCCATTACCCACACCCTTAAACCCTGCACCTTCTAGCTCAGAGATTTTTTTTTGGGGGGGGGGAAAGAAGGAGAAGAAACACAAAACCACTACTGAACTAGAGCGCTGCACAGGTGAAAAATATTTGTTAATTAAGAATTGGATGGCGGTTGATTTTCTGAAGTCTTTTCCTTTAGGAAAAAAAGGGAGAAGAACTGCCTTTATTTTGTTTACAAGAAGAAAACGTCTTAAGGTTTGATCTTGTACAATTTTGAGGGTTCAGTAAACTCTTTCAATAGCAGTTTGGAGCGGAAAGAAAAATCAGGGAGGTGAGGTACTCTTGTTGTAGCTGTTGAGAGAACAAAATTCTTGTTTTGGAAAACAAAAATACATTCAGTGTTTACAGAACCAGCAGCATCACTACTATCTAGAGGGGAAATGGCTTTTTACCAAGTTTACACACCGACTCATACAAACACAAAGCAAGTGTGTACAAATCTGAAAAGCCTCCGTCCTGGTTCTGTACCAGTGACAAACAGACCAAATGGTTTCCTTTTGGGCCGTAACAATTGTGATTTCATTTATCTTCTACTACTCCCAGACTTTATAAGCCAGGGAGAGATTCAGCGTCCTGTGGAATGGGAGCCACTAACAGTTCTCTGGCCAGCAAGTGTTGCTGCGTTTGTTATTGCACTCACCCACCGCTCAGCTGCTTTTACACGCAGAGTTTGGACGCTGTTTTGCGCAGGCAGCCCTGTTTCTGCTCCTCAGAATCAGACTTGCGTACTACAGCACCAGGCCGTACTGAGCAAACACTGTTTGGCAATCCCAGTGGAGCTTTTCGTAAAGGCAGAAGTCTAATACGAGCCAGCAACTGTAAAACTGACTTCTACCCACCAAGTCGCTGTTGGCCCTGGGTGAGGCAGACATTTCTGACGGCCCTTAGCTTCTGGGTGCCACTTGGAAAATTCCAGAATAAACCAAGCCAAGCTTAAATCATGGTTCAGAAGCATAAAGACAGACATTTTGCTGCTGCATTTGACATGTTACTAGAAAATCTTCACCCCTCCCCCACCCCTCACTAAATGGAGCAAACTAGGAGCCTTAACCTCAGAGGGGTCAAGGGTCAACAGCACCATGACAACACAGTGACGAGACAGTATGGGTGTGTCAGAAACCTCCCATTAGGTTGATTACTCATTTAACCTTCCCTCATGACATGTCAATAGGAAGTTTCCACATTCCCCCCAACACACAAACCAAACAGTAAATTTAAAGTTCAGTTCATCCCCTCCCCCCACTACACCACACAACCAGCCCAGCTCTTCCCCCCCACCCACTGCATCCCAAAACCAGTCCAACCTGTCTCTGCCTCCCTAACCTGTTCTTCCTCTCACCCATCCCTTCCTCCCACCCCAAGCCGCACCCCCCGCTACCTACTAACCTCATCCCACCTCCTTGACCTGTCCGTCTTCCCTGGACTGACCTATCCCCTCCCTACCTCCCCACCTACACCCTCTCCACCTATCTTCTTTGCTCTCCATCTTCGGTCCGCCTCCCCCTCTCTCCCTATTTATTCCAGAACCCTCACCCCATCCCCCTCTCTGATGAAGGGTCTAGGCCCGAAACGTCAGCTTTTGTGCTCCTGAGATGCTGCTTGGCCTGCTGTGTTCATCCAGCCTCACATTTTATTATCTTATATCAGTAAATTTAAAGATCTGGCTGCTTTTGAGACACCAAAAAAATCCAAGCAAGCTTCTCACAGTTCAGCCCCCAAATCTCAAAATACAACACATAGATGACACATGAAACAGAGGATGTTCGGTCACACTGAATTTCAGCCCCACGTGAAGCCAACTCAACTGTAGAGTCAGTACAAGTATTACTCACTGATAACATGATAACTGACACTGGCAGGAAAGCATTCAGGAAGAGCAGCTTGGACGATGAGACAGTGGCTCATCGTGCGCTACAGCAGCTAAGGCAAGAGGCAAACACACAAAAAAAAATATCCCCACCCAAGCCAACATTCAAGCACTCAAAGGCAGGCTTCAAAAAAAAAAAGTCTGCTTCGAGACTTCAGATATTTTCTAACCAGCCTCTTCAGAGATATTATGACATTTCTAAACGGTTGAAGCTTGAAGCCAGGGTCTCCTGACCCAGAGGCAGGGATGCTACCACTGTGCCACAAGAGCTTTGATGGTGGAGATTTGGCCTGATGGCGCTGCAGGCCCTCAAATTGTTAAAAAACGCAGATTGAAGATTCAGAGGTAACAGCCAGAACTACAGGAAAAACACTTTTCTTCCATATAAAGTTGCCCCAATCTTCTGCCAAAAGAATCCCCACCAGGCCACAGTGCCAATATTTTTTTAAAATAAAGGGCTTCCAAGCCCCACAGGTATTTTTTTCTTTATTTATTAACAGGAGTGGGGGGTGGGGTGGGGGACACTGACCAGGCAGCATTTATCGTCTGTCCCTAATTGCCCAGAGGGCAGTTAATTGTCAGCCACATTGCTGTGGGTCTGGAGTCACATGTAGGCCAGACCAGGTAAGGATGGCAGTTTCCTTCCCTAAACAACATTTGTGAACCAGATGCATTTTTCCAACAAATGATTCACAGTCATCATTAGATTCTTCATTCCAAATATCTAGGGAATTCAAATTGCACCATCTGCCGTGACAAGGATTTGAATCCAGGTCCCCAGAACATTTTCTGGGGATCTGGATTAACAGTCCAGCGATAATACCACTGGGCCACTGCCTCCCCATTTTGGGTGAGAGGTCATGCCACCACTGCTGTTCCTATACCCCCCAACCCAGAAATAGACCCACACAGCTTAAGTCATCAACATGCCCGCAACATCAAAAAAAAACCTACTTTCCAAAAAGACTTGCATCTCAAATCGTTCTCCACCTCAAAAAAAGTACTCCTGACCTTCCCCTACCTCACTTGGACTTTCGTCGTGTAGAACAAGACAGGAGGGCCATCACTTGCACATCTCGAGAGAGAGCAGGAGAAATGTCAGACTAGAAGTGCGATGCTCTCTGTAAATGCTACTGAACCTGTGAGAATTCTCTAGTGCTTTGTTTTAAAGACTGCATCTACGAAGCACCTTCCATTACATGAAAGCACAAGTCAACTTGCCAAAGTCCCACATTGTGCGCAGACAACTCAAGAGCAGAACATCCATTACATACAGTCAAGAATTATTCAGCTCTCAGGATGGCTACTTGATGCTACGGGCACTGCCAACTGCTTAGTACTTGACTCATGGGTGCTGTTGTGCCAGTCATACAAGTCAGAGGCAAGCGAGAGCCTCAACACCAAGCAGTAGTTGCCAAGGATTTAAAAAAAATAAATCAGGCACATTCCAAGCTTCCTTAAAAATAGAAATCATACTGCTTTAGCTGATGGGGAATTACAAGTCAGTTTCAAAAAAAAAGAGGAAAGGTGTTAGAAACAGGAGATAATAGGAACTGCCGATGCTGGAGAATCTGAGATAACACCGCGATGAAGGGTCTCTGCCCGAAACGTCAGCTTTTGTGCTCCCGAGATGCTGCTTGGCCTGCTGTGTTCATCCAGCTCCACACTTTGTTATCTCGGATTCTCCAGCATCTGCAGCTCCCATTATCACTAACACTGTGTAGAGCTGGATGAACACAGGAGGCCGAGCAGCATCAGTGGAGCAAGAAAGCGGATGTTTCGGGCCGAGACCCTTCTTCAGGAACATCTGAAGGGTCCAGGCCCGAAACGTCAGCTTTCCTGCTCGGCCTGCTGTGTTCATCCAGCTCCATACTTTGTTACGTTACAAACATTTGTGGTGGATGTGGGAGGTGGAGGGGGGGGGGGAAGAGAAGCATCACAGCAAAAAAAAAAGGCAAGTATGGGACAAGACCACAAACTGCAGAAGTCCTGACACACCCATGTGACTGATAGTAAACAGAACAATTATACAATACCACTAAAAGTGTGGGTAGTTTGCCAAATGTACAGGTTCTTTCTGGCTAATAGCCATCCTCACATCTAGGAAGGAGGGGGCCAGGGCCTGCACCCACTCACCCAGAGGACAGGCACCTTCCAACATGGCCAACTGAACCAAGCTGACACCCAATGCGTGAGACCGCAGCAGTGTCAAAGCAGTCTTCTTTCAGGTAAGAACAATGAAACACACCCCTTCAGTCTCCTGAAGAAGTTACCCCTCAACAGAATTAGCTAGTCACGTCACATTCCTGGTTGTGGTTGTGGGCGTGTGCATGTAAAATGGCAGCCATTTCTCAGTGACAGACATTTGTGTTAAAACAAAAAGAAAAATGCTTTCATCAGCTGTAAAGCACTATAGGACATCTTGAGGCCAGGAAAGGTGCTACACAAATAGAGCCCATTCTCTACTGCCAAGTGTTGGAAGAAACACCAAGCCGTTTGGAGCAGTTCAAAAAAAAAACAGGAAGTCTTCCCTAAGATGGCAGTAGCTTAGTGGAAACGGGAATATTGCAGTAAACGTTTAAATCATAGCCAATTTTTCTCCCACGCGAAGGCAGCAGGTGCCAAGGTCCAACTAAGATCAGGAATCAAACTTGGAAACTTCAGGTCTGATGGGATCGATATCTTCCCAAGTATGCCACAGGAAGCAGATTTGGTCCAGAAAGAACCCAAGGCCTCTCTTGGTCATTAAAAGTTGGTAAATCATCATTTGGCATCCAATTTCCTTAATTCACTTCTTGCAATCCTCAACATTTCCCTGTCAATTAATGGGACATCATGTGGGCCTCAAGTGCAGAGGTGGAACATAAAGCCAAGTTGATGAAAATGATCCTCTGGCAAACAACTAATACTCACTGCATGTGTCATAGTTTAGCACTTTCATAATGAGAAACTATGAAAATTAGTCTACACAAGGCCTTTTCCCCCTCAGTAGGCAGTGGTTACTGCAAAATAAAGTGCACAGGGAGGAGGAACTGTTAGCTCCCATAGGAAATATCGAAGATTAATTTATTACTCAACAGAGAATGACAATGCAATACCAATGATTCATTCACCTCCAAATAAATCAAAACTCAATTTGGCAGTGTTCTATGTAAATGTTGTCAGAGCCAACTGAAATTCCACTTAGTGGTTTAGAAATTCCATGTAGTTTTGTTACACAAGTCAGGGTTTTGGTGTAGCTCATCTGTTTTCAGCTAACAGCACTCTCGATCCTCTCATTCATTCAGACAGACTGTCATGTCTAAGGTTGGATTCACACCCAACATTGAGAGACACACACACACGAGTTTAGAACAGTAAGGGGGTGAATAAAAGTTCTAACAGAATTACAACAGAGTCAATGCAATAAAGATGTTCCTCATGACCAAGAGGTCACAGTTTAAGGATACAGGATAGACCATTTAGGACTGATGAGGAGAAATTTCTTTGCCCAGCATGGTGAGCCTGTGGAATTCTGTCACAGAAAGCAGTTGAGATCAAAACAGCAAATGTTTTCAAGAGTTAAATGTAGTTCTTAGGTTCAGAGGGTGTGGGGGAAGCAAGCGAGAACAGGGGACTGATTTGGATGACAAACCAGGACCACACTGAATGGCAGAGTAGGCTCAAAGGGCCAAATGGCCTACTCCAGTTTGTCTTAATATCACCCAAATTTCCAACTCTGCAAAACCGGCTGGGCTCAAATGAAAAGTATCTCACTCAAGTCACATGCTCATAACTCAACTAAAAGAATGCTAACCCAAGTCAAAAAGCCTATCATAGGGAGCAGGCGGTCAAGGCTTTAATGTAGCTACAATCTCGAGGTGTTGGTGCTGGGCTGGGGTGGGTAGGGTCAAGTTAGAAGTCAGGCAACACCAGATTCATTTGAAAACAAATTTTCAGAGTGCTCTGTGATAACAAGGTGTAGAGCTGAATGAACACAGCAGGCCAAGCAGTAGAGGAGCAGGAATGCTGACGTTTCGGATAGAGACCCTTCTTCAGAAATGGGGGAGGAGAAGCGGGGTCTGAAATAAATGGGGGGGGGGGGGGTGAAGGCAGCAGATGGAAAATGGATAAAAGAGAAGATGAACATTGCTCCTTTGTCAAGCGATGAAGGGTCTGTGCTCTGAAAGCTTAGTAATTTCACATAAATCATGTTGGATTATAACTTGGGTGTTACCTGACTTCTGACCAAAGACTCTTCAAAGTTGAAAGCACTTCGAATTTGTGGCTGTACATTCGGGTAATAAAGCTGCATTTCAGATAAACTGCAATGCTGTGGTACACATTTACAGAAGAAATGTATTTCCTGTCTTACACTAACCTGGATGCAAAGGAACCAAGTGCATGTGAACTGTTCACACCTCCCCACAAGCGACAGAGTAGCACTGCTCCAAGATAGTCCATGGGCCAGGCCACTGTCAACTCATTTTTACACTACAGACAGATTTAGACCCTAACATCCCTCCCCACACAAAAATATAAAAACGCTGCATCCCCAAGTTAGATCAGGAAATAGTTTGCATCCTGCACGGGTCAGCCACAGTAGAACCAATGGGCTATTTCTGAATTGCAGTGCATTGTTGTGCTGGGCACACAGTCTTGCAGCCATGGTAAGATTCCAGACTCAGACACTGGCCAGATTATTCATTTCAGGGAAACCAAATAAAAGCAGGCACACTCCCTCCTGGTTAGTTAATTGCAAAGAAAAAGGTCTTTTTTAAAAAAAAAAGCTGAATACACACAGCCGTGTCAGCATCTGGGGGCGGGGGGTCAGAAGAAAGAGGGACCAGGGTCTTGTCTGTGGATTGAAAACAAGGTTTGACAAGATTCATTTATATTAACATTGTCTATCGAGAATTATCTATTTCAGACTCTTGCTTCACCCCCAACTTCACATTCCTGCCAAACAGGTTAAAACTCAAATCAATGATAATGGGAACTGCAGATGCTGGAGAATTCCAAGATAATAAAGTGAGGCTGGATGAACACAGCAGGCCAAGCAGCATCTCAGGAGCACAAAAGCTGACGTTTCGGGCCTAGACCCTTCATCAGACAGGGGGATGGGGAGAGGGTTCTGGAATAAATAGGGAGAGGGGGGGAGGCGGACCGAAGATGGAGAGAAAAGAAGATAGGTGGAGAGAGTATAGGTGGGGAGGTAGGGAGGGGATAGGTCAGTCCAGGGAAGGTGGACAGGCCAAGGAGGTGGGACGAGGTTAGGTAGGAAGGAGATGGAGGTGCGGCTTGGGGTGGGAGGAAGGGATGGGTGAGAGGAAGAACAGGTTAGTCGGAGGCTTGGGGACCGCTTTGCAGAACACCTCCGCTCAGTTCGCAACAAACAACTGCACCTCCCAGTCGCAAACCATTTCCACTCCCCCTCCCATTCTTTAGATGGCATGTCCATCATGGGCCTCCTGCAGAGCCACAATGATGCCACCCGAAGGTTGCAGGAACAGCAACTCATATTCCGCTTGGGAACCCTGCAGCCCAATGGTATCAATGTGGACTTCACCAGTTTCAAAATCTCCCCTTCCCCCACCGCATCCCAAAACCAGCCCAGTTCGTCCCCTCCCCCCACTGCACCACACAACCAGCCCAGCTCTTCCACTCCACCCACTGCATCCCAAAACCAGTCCAACCTGTCTCTGCCTCCCTAACCTGTTCTTCCTCTCACCCATCCCTTCCTCCCACCCCAAGCCGCACCTCCATCTCCTACTTACTAACCTCATCCCACCTCCTTGACCTGCCCGTCTTCCCTGGACTGACCTATCCCCTCCACCTATCTTCTTTTCTCTCCATCTTCGGTCCGCCTCCCCCTCTCTCCCTATTTATTCCAGAACCCTCACCCCATCCCCCTCTCTGAAGAAGGGTCTAGGCCCGAAACGTCAGCTCTTGTGCTCCTGAGATGGTGCTGGGCCTGTGTTCATCCAGCCTCACATTTTATTATCTTCAAAACTCAAATCAACTTCAACAACACAAGCATAGACCAAACTCCTCACATCCCAAAAAAAAACCAAAAAACAAACCACCTGTGGACCAAGATTTATGTCACAGTCAAGAAAAAGAGAAAGAAAGAACTGCATCCCTTTTAAGTGCCCCCTTTTTATTTTTCAAATAGGGGAAGAAATAAGGGGATGCCACAAGCAAAATTTGAAAACTAGAGTAGGCTACCAACTCTGACAGATCATATCCCTCATATAGCCTCCCAAGTTCTATCAACTTTCAAATCCAAACAAGATAAGGAACTTCAAAAAATGCCCCAATAAGATTTTACTCCAGTCGCTCCCATCACAAGGCCCAGAGATGCCATCTCTTCACTTGGGGAATAGTTGGCACCTCAGAGTGCCAATCAAACAGTGAAAAAGCTAAACATAGGTCTCAGAGGACAAAGCTAACTTTATATTTCAGCAGACAAAAACCATACCAAAAAAACAAACAAACACACTCCTGTCAGCAGCCTTTGAGATATCTCAAAAACCAGAAAGACTGAAAATTTACTCCACATATCACTTCCTGACTCTCCTACTTCCCTTGTTTCTACAGTGACTTATTACTTCCTACTGCTCTCCCTGCCCATGTTCTAGTTTACTGAGACTTGCCTAGCCCTGCTCCGAGAGATCTCCTTGGCTCCTGACCATGCCCTGGGACATGGGCACCAGTGGTAAGGCCAGCATTTGTTGTCCATCGCTAAACTGCATTTTGCTCGGCCATTTCTGAGGACTGCCAAAAGTCAAATCACATCGTTGTGGGACTGTAGTCACCACGTAGGCCAGATCAGCTAAAGGCAGCACTTTTTTTTCACCCCCCTTAAAAAAGGGAGGAAAAGCACACTGGTAAACCAGATAGGTTTTGAACTATTGATGGGAGTGCTCATGGGTCACTATTGCAGAGGCAAGTTTTCAATTCCTGACTCAATGGAACTTTAAATTCCACCAACTGTGTCAGGGTTCGATCCCAGATCCCAAGAGAATGAGTCCAGGCCTCTGGATTACTTACCACCACCTCATTCTCCTGCTAGTCTTACTCATCACTTTCAACCCACCCCACTCCTGCCCATGACCTTTCCCCTCACTCCCTATTTTTTCCCCCCTCACATTTCTACCTCCCCAAAACAGGACGGTGCAGCAGTTTGAGGGCACAATGGGCCACGATGGGCCACGATGCAACCTGGATTTACAAGGCAGTGGGGACTAATAGCCAAGATTCCCACTCAACTGCTGACCAGGTATCAGCTTGGAACACGATCAGACAAACTACAATGCGCAGCCAACACAACACTGCGGAGGAGACTGCTCACGCAAGACAGTTTCTGCTTGGCTAGGACACCACAGGCGACGTGCAGAACCAGACCGAAAGCCACACTGAGGCAGTTGGGAGTTGCATTCTTTTTGCAAGATTTCTGGTGTGACACTGCTGCACTTCGAGGTGCTCGACCCTGCTCGAGTAGCAGTGGAGAGAAAAAAAAAAACACGAGACAAGGATGAATTTTTTTTTAAAAAAGGTGACAATTCAACTTCATTAGCTTGAGCAGAGGGTCGATGAAGTAGGACAAAACACTGAAAACCAGTCAACGTTGGGCTACCATTCAGAAAATGCAGCCAAGGGTTTTTTTTGGGGCGGGGGTGCGAGAAGAAAGAAAGTCATTTACTAGCCCAGCCCCATGAGGGTACTAAACAACAAGTAGTGACTACATCGACAGTGAAAACCAAAAAGAGGAAAATGTTCTGCCAACAAATGGCAACAGTAATAATATACACAATCTAAAAAAGCTGATGCAAGGGGAAAAAAAGGCAGCCAGGGCCCAAAAAAAACCCCTCCCTTTAACAGTCCAATCCTGCAAATCTTCAGGAGATTGCAGAATGACCCAGGTGAAATATTAGAGGGGCCTTAAATTAAAAAAAATTGCTCTCATCTCCAAATGCTTTTTTAGTAGAAAACAAAAAAGGGAGGAAGGCTATTGCACAGGGTGGGGCAGCTGGAAGTCATGTGATGAAACCTTTAAATCAAAGTTGACAAGCTTAGCATTATTGCTCAGGGGGCAGGAGGGAAAGTTTTCCTTGAAAAGAGGAGAGCTTACAAAGCTTTAATTAGAGCCAGTTTGAAGAACTTGTGCTGAAGGCCTCAGGAAAAACATGTCTGCTCATTTCCCATCATGCACAGCAGCTCAGGGTGCTGGGCATCATGGGATTGCTATGCCCATGGAGGGGAAAAGAAACTGTCAAATCAGAAGCCTCAACATCCTCACAGCATGCACAGCTGCAAACAGCCAGAGCGGTCTGGCTAAAACTCGAGAAGACCCAAAATCGGTCTTATAGTTACAGGTGGGTGGGGAGCAGTCAGAATTTGTGCCTAAACTTGTGCAACCAAAGGATGCCAAAGGAGAAGCAAAAACAGAGCACCACATGAACCACCACCATATGAACTACTGCCTATCTAGCTTCAAGGCTACAAATCTGTACCAAATACAAACTACCAAGCAACTTGCTGAGATGCTCAATAGTCAGTCAACCTTCTCTGCAAACAGCAGTGCCCACTTCAGAGAACCTTAAACAAAAACGTCATGATAGTTCTGTAACTGAACTCCATCTACTCACCTTTCACCCATTTTTTTTTGGTTAAATTCATTTATGGGATTGAGTAGCTCTGGCTAGGCCAGCATTTATTAGCCATCCTAATTGCCCACAGTCAACCAAATTGCTGAGTCTAGAGTCACATGTAGGCCAGACCAGGTGAGGCTGACATTCATCCCCAAAGGACATTAAATGAACCAGATGGGTTTATCCCAATAATCAAGGGATTTGCTGTCAAACCCTTAATTCCAGCTTCTTTACACAGAATCCAAAATTCCACCATCAGCCGTGGCCGGACTATAATCCAGGTCCCCAGAATAGTCTAGCAATATCACTAGGCCACTGCGTCCCTCGATGCCCATGACTAAAAGCAATTTAAGATAAATCTTGCTTGCCATTTGCTAAATAGAGCTCCAAATCCATACCCTCTACAAAGTATTTTCATACATGTATTGGAAGAGATCAGGTCATGCTTGAGTACTTGTGTTGATCCCAAACCCTCCTAGCTGTTAGTGTGAAAGACTGAATCAGAAACGCTGCTCCTTGAGCCAAAAAAAAACTTCACACTAATTAAACTTGTCGTCACACCTATGAGTGGTCATTCTACACCAAGGCAAAGCTACATTGTGTTGCTGCAAAAGGCGATATACTGCTTTGAACATTTACAACAAACACTAGCTATAGGCAATACCGAGCTAGAAGCGCCTCCATTCTTGTTTGAGCAGAGCAGTGGAACTTTTATAGCTCCCTCAAAACACAAACAGAGGTCACCTTCAAGTATTAGGAGGAAAGGGATTTGAGACTGGCAAGAATCTGTTCAGATATAGTCTCAGACCATTGCTTGTTCAATAGCTCTGACCTTACAAACTAAGTCCTGTTGAGGCATCATCTTAAGCTTGCCGTTTGTCAAGAGCCTCAATTTAATTGCCAGTGTTTTCAAATCACTCCATGACCTTACCCTCCCTGACTTTAAACTCCTCCAGCTTCTTAAATCACAACGTCTTAAACCACATCACCACCAGGTGAAAGTTAGAATGGCCAAAGACCAGGAAAACCCTGCCATCAGCCTCTCCTGCCTTCCACCAGAAAAACCCATCACTTCAAACCAACTGGCCCAATATCTCCTTACGCTATCAAGCCACATGCCATTGGGCAACGGTCTGGCAAAACACCTCAAAATTCCTTTGTATCTGTGCCTGTAGTGTGAAACAAGCAGTCTTAAATTCTCAGTCTCAGCTTGGTAAGGCCGTAGGCACACGACGGTCCCTGGGATTATAAAGGGTTATCTGCCGAGACAAGCTGAAACTTATATTCATTGGGATTTAGAACAGAGGTGACCTACACTAGTCCAACTATCCTTTCCCAGGAGACAGTCATGCAGGCTGGGGGTATTGAACATATTCAAGGAGTGAGACAGAGACGACCATCTTATTAAATTGCACACTAGAATCACAAGGGGCTGAATGGCCTGATTCTACTTCATTGGGCGGTCAGGGGTCTTGCTGCTGTTGGGAGTAATTTAAGATGTGCACATGCAGCATTTGAAACACTTGTAATAGACTTGACTGGCCAAAAAGTGAAACCACATCGGAGGCCATAACAGGAGCAGATAGTTCAGAACCCTCACCTGAGGGTCAGTAAAGAGGAGTTGGCAAGGCCAGACAGCATGCAAAAAAAGGTCCAGAGCACAGCTATTTCAAATCCTAAAAAGGTTAACTGTCTCTCAATGGATGTTACCTGCTTTCCACAGCATTTTGCTGACAGTGCAACACTGACTAGGCCATTGTCCACTTGTTTGGCCCCAGGCAAAACTTCTTTAAGCAGCTAGGGAAAAGCCCCCTGTCTTTGCTGATTCCCAACCCCAATGGTTTAACCCTCCCCTCCAACAACTCTAGAAGTATCCATTTGCTAATCCAGAAATAAAACATCTCAGGGGAAAACAAAAGGCTCTCAGGCATTCACCAGAAGATATTAAAATGGCAACATTAAAACCAACAGCAAACTACTGAAAGCAATCAAGTAATATTGCCCAGGGACCCAATGCTACTTTTGGGGCACATGTTCCCCTAACTAAGTAGGGCTAATTGCAAATAATTGACCTAACCAAAAAGTTATCGACCCAAACGGTTGAAAAGTTTTTCTTCTCCACAGGAACAGTCCGAAATGCTGAGCCTTTCCCCAACATTGTTTCTAACGCGTTACAGAAACACCTCTCCCTTCCCTTGCATTTGCCTGCAGAGGATTTGCACAAAACCTGAAAGTCCTGTCTGTAAACAATAAATTGGAGAGAAATACCGGGGGGGAGGGGAAAGAGAAAAGAGAAAAAGAAAGCAAGAAAGAAAGATAAATAAGTAAAACAAAAATCAGGGCTATTATCTCAGGCAACACAGGTCACGACTTGTGCAATTTTTTTTAAAGAGAAAAATAAAAATCACTATTCAGCAAATCCTTTTACCACAACCCCGCTGACTCCCAACACCCAAAAAAAATTCTTTTTTCCCCCCTGCAGGTGGGAAGCTAAAATATTTCCCTGAAAGAATCCCCTCCCTCTCGACACATTTCCCTCCACCCAAAACAGTCCTGTTTATTTCTTCAGTCCATTCCTGTTCTAGAACATAATTAATTCCATTTAAGTTCCCCCCCCCCCCCACAAAAATAAAATCTCCACACTCTATCCTTCCTTTCTGGGTTAGGGAAGCCCAAAATGAAGTTCTCGGCACAGATCACGTATTTCTAGAGTGTCTGTCTCTCTCTCTCTCACACACACACACACACACACGATTTCTTAACAAATCTCTGTCCACGTAGCTACTCCCTCGGTTAATAAACAGGGAGCCGCCACTTTGGCAGAGGAGCAAGATTTCATCCTCAGAATATTTGCCTATCGAGGCTAGTATTGAAAACACATTTTTAAAACAAAAAGAGGCAAAGGAAACACGGAAACTTAAACAAAATAAAAGCCTATAATCGTGGACTTAAAAAAACAAAAAATGAGGTAACGCTTTAAAAATAGATTACTCATTTGTAACAAAACAGTCGTCAAGATATAATATCTATATTCAAGTTTTCTCGAACAGTAACATTTGCTGAACCTATTACTTTTCACTGAATTAAACTATAATTCAGTTACATTCAAAAAAGGGATACAGGCACTGAGACCCCCATGATTGCTACATTAACATTTACTAAGCCAATTACTTTTTGTTGAATAAGTCATAAATTCAGTCACACCATTTAAAAAAAAATTGGAATACAAGCAATGACCCTCCCCCCCCCAGCCCATGACCGCACCGTTGTTGTTCTTACCACCCAGACATAACACAAAAAGGCTCGGAAATTGACATGAAATTAAACACTTACCCAGAACAAGAAGTTAAATACGAACATCAAGTACTTGACGCACTTCATCGCGCCTTCTACAGCCATTTTTTTAAAATCTGAAATGGATCCTGTACAAGATAAAAAAAGGAATAAAAGCCATAGGTTGTTTTAAAAAAAATGTTTTGACGATTTTTTTTGTTTTTTTTAAAAAAAGGTGGTGGGGGGAGGGACAGCGATCAAGAATCATGACTTTGAAAAAGGGCAAAAAAAATCCGAGCCATATTTCTCTACAGTCGGAGATATTTAAAAGATTGACTGTCGAGATACTACTAAAGAAAATGCCGAGCGCAAGCAACGCTTACAAACAGTATAAATCCTTACCTCAAATCCCACCACTGCCAACACTCTCAATACAAGAACTGCCACACTACAGCACAAGCGAGTGAGTATTTGACACTTTTTTTCTCTCTGATCCACGGATTTGACGTCAAATGTCGACGTAATAGGTGGGGGCAGGGCCAGATCTTTATATTTTTGAAAAAAACCACGCCAAAAGTCCAACTCCCTGGAGAGGCGAGAAGCAAATCAGTTCAAACAATAGTCTTCCATCTGAATGGGAGAGCAGTCAGCAAACACTTAACGCTAGCAGATACGGTTACCCTCCTGCAGCCCCAATCACAGCAAAGGGATGGAGGGTTAGCAATCAAGACTGGACTTAACAGACACAGCCGTGGAGGATCACAGCCAGAGGAGGTAGTTGGTTGCAGGGGTTGAACTCGATTTTACTTTGACTTATAGACTCGGATGCATTCAGCACCGTAACAGACCCTTCTATCCAACTAGTCCATGCCAACCATACTCCTACACTAAACTAGTGCACTTGGCCTAAGATGAGTTGAATGATTTGCTAAGGGTCAGTTTGTGAAATACGTTCTTACGTGGGCCCATTTCATCAGATGAGTGCAACTAATGTCATTCTTTTTGCTGAGAGTCGCTACATTTGTTGCGCTTTCCAAACTGGAACTGAGTGGCCATATCGTCAGAACTTAATTTGGAGCTTGTAAGAGGGGGCAGTTAAAAGTCAACCACAGGGCTTTATCTGGAGTCATATGTAGGCCAGACCTGGGCGTGGACAGCAGATTTTTTTTCCCTGTAAATGACATTAGTGAGCCATGGTTAGATAGTCAGAAGTCACATGATACCAGGTTATAGTCCAACAGGTTTATTTGAAATCACAAGCTTTTGGAGCGCTGCTCCTTCGTCAGGTGAAGTTCACTGGATCTCCACATCATGGTTAGATAGTCTTTTGATTCTAAATTTATTTTAATGATTTCAAAATTCACTGTCTGCCATGGTGGGATTTGAATGCATGTCCCCAGACCTTTAACGTAGGGTCCTGGATTACTAGTCCAACTATATTATCATGACTTGACCTAGCCCTGTCCTTCATACCAACCCTTGTTACATTGCAGGATTCCTACATCCAGGCCACAAAGGTTAGATACCTCTGAGCAGGACCTTTCATTCAGGACCTCAGTACCTAAGCAAATGGCTCTCATTGGCCATCTGGGACTAGTAAGCGCCAGTTTGCTGAATGAAGAAGGGAGTTGATCAACAAGTCCTGGATTTTAGAAAATGGGCTTCTTTTTAAAGCCATTCTTTCCATTAATCAGAGCTGTCGCTGTAAAATAAAGAGTTTTCAATTACAATGCAATCAACGTGATCAAGAGGAAACACAAACCATGGCCCCTGGACTGGGGAACACAAACAGCCAGGCCTAAAATAATTGTTTTGCATCCATTTCAGCCTGGATGTGCTAATGTATCCCAACAATGCTTCCACAAATACATTTTTAGGACTGTGAAGCAGCGAGTTTTGAGAAGATTTGTAGCTCAGGTTGAGTTTCTGGGTGTGAGTTTGCTCGCTGAGCTGGAAGGTTAGTTTTCAGACATTTCGTCACCATTCTAGGTAACATCATCAGTGAGCCTCCGGTGAAGCACTGGTCTTATGTCCCGCTTTCTATTTATCAGATAAATAGATTAACCAGATAAATAGAAAGCGGGACATAACACCAGCGCTTCACCGGAGGCTCACTGATGATGTTACCTAGAATGGTGACGAAACGTCTGAAAACTAACCTTCCAGCTCAGCAAGCAAACTTACATCCAGACTGTGAAGCACTTTAGCTGCCCCAGTCGGGGTGTGTGTTAGAGATGGCAGCGGATTCGGGACACTCTAACTGGAGCTCCTCCACTCCTTCTGTTATTTTGCATTTCCTTTCCTTTCTTTCCCCCTTTTTGGTGCTTTTCTCCCTCTTGGCATTCACCTCCCCGGGGCAACTCTCAGCAGCTCATGGCGGATCTTAGCCTGGTCTCTCAGTGGCTCGTGGCAGGTCCCGGCCTGGTCTCTCGGTAGCTCATGGCAGATCCCGGCCTGGTCTCTCGGTGGCTCATGGCAGGTCCCGGCCTGGTCTCTCGGTGGCTCATGGCAGGTCCCAGCCTGGTCTCTCGATGGCTGTTGTGGGTTCCCTGCCTGGCCTCTCAGCAGCTCATGGCAGTTCCCGGCCTGGTCTCACGGCAGCTCATGCCAGTTCCCGGCCTGGTCTCACGGCGGCTCATGGCAGGTCCCGGCCTGGTCTCTCAGCGGCTCATGGCAGGTCCCAGCCTGGTCTCTCGGCACCTCATGGTGTCTTGGTCTGGTCTCTCGGTGCCTCATGTTGGGTCGTAGCCTGGTCACTCAGCGGCTCATGGTGACGTCTCGGCCTGGTCACTCAGCAGCTCATGGTGTCTTGGTCTGGTCTCTCAGTGCCTCATGTAGGGTCATAGCCTGGTCACTCAGCGGCTCATGGCGACGTCTCGGCCTAGTCCCTCAGCGGCTCAGGGCGATGTCTCGACCTGGTCTCTCGGCGGCTCATGGTGTCTTGGTCTGGTCTCTCGGTGCCTCATGGTGGGTCCTAGCCTGGTCACTCGGCAGCTCATGGCGGTGTCTCGGCCTGGTCACTCGGTGGCTCATGTTGGGTCCTAGCCTGGTCACTCGGCAGCTCATGGCGGTGTCTCGGCCTGGTCACTCGGCGGCTCATGACGACGTCTCGGCCTGGTCTCTCGGCAGCTCATGGTGTCTTAGCCTGGTCTCTTGATGGCTCATGGCAGGTCCCAGTGTGGTATCTTGGCTTGGCTTGTAAGTGCATCCTGCCTGGGTATGTTCCCGAGGCAGCAGGGGAGATCGGAGAGGGGGGCGGATCCAGCAGCTGAGGGCGCAGCACCAAGACCAAACAGCTAAAATCTCCCCAGAGAATGAGATAAGCACTGCCCAACTTATAACTTATTCCTCTATTTATTTTTCTACTATTCTATGAAGTAATGCTTAACTTTTTAACCCTCATTTCTCTTACTACTTTGTACCTAAGTTTTTTTTTGTACCTGTGTAGCTTGGTACCTAAGATGGTGCTGCATGTGGTGACATTACACACTTTTCACTGTATTCCTGTACTTCCAAACTTGAGTACGTGACAATAAAATCTAAAATCTACATCAGACAGGGTGCTCTGTAAATGGGCTCGACAACATGCTTGTATGGCACAGAGGCGATGTTCCTACCTCTGAGCTTGGAGACCCGAGTTTAACTCCTACCTGTTCCAGAGGTGTGTAATAACATATCTGAACAGGTTGCTCAGTAAACATCTACAGCTCCTGATCCGCATTTTCATCTGTGGGGTGTAGGTGTCACTCATATTGGTTGTAACAAGGTGTGGAGCTGGATGAACACAGCAGGCTAAGCAGCATCTTAGGAGCAGGAAGGCTGACGTTTCGAGTCTGGACCCTTCAAAACGTCAGCTTTCCTGCTCCTCTGATGCTGCTTGGCTTGCTGTGTTCATCCAGCTCCACACCTTGTTATCTCAGATTCTCCAGCATCTGCAGTTCCTACTATCTCATATCCGTTACTTGTCCCTCAGTGTCTTGGAATCGAGAGGCTTATTGGCCATTTCAGAGGGCAGTTAAGAATCCTCCACATTGGTTGTGTGTCTGGAGTCATATACAGGCCAGACCAGGTAAGAACTACTAACTTGCTTCCCTAAAGCATGTTAGTGAACCAGAGATTGGTTGATTTATTGTCACGTGTACCGAAATACAGTGAAAAGTTTTGTTTCTGAGCAGTACAGGCCGATCATAGTAAGCCATGGATATACAGATCAAAAATACTCAGACAGAGGCATACAGGTTACATTGCACAGGGTGTGCACTAGGAGAGATCAACATTAGCGAGATCAGCATTATTTGAGGTTACAGGGTCTATTCAACAGCCTGATAACAGCCAGGAAGAAGCTGTTCCTGAAGCTCCTGGTGCGTGTGTTCAGGCTTCTGTATCTTCTGCCTGATGGAAGAGGTTGTATGAGATCATTACCCGGGTGCAATGGGTCTTTGATGATTTTGGCCGCCCTTCTATGGCAGCGAGCCATGTAAATACAGTCCATGAATGGAAGGTTGGCTTCCGCGATGGTCCGGGCTGTGCACACAACCTTCTGTAGTTCCTTACGGTCCTGGGCAGAGCAGTTACCGTACCAGGCAGTTATGCACCCGGGCAGTATGCTTTCAATGGTGCACCTGTAGAAGTTGGTGAGGGATCTTATGGATAGGCAAAATTTCCTGAGCTGCCTGAGGAAGAAGAGACATTGTTGTGCCTTTTTGACTGTCGCTTCTACATGGGAAGTCCAGGACAGGTTGTCAGTTATCGTCACTCTGAGGAACATGACACTCTCCACCCCTCTCAGCCTCAGATCTGTTGATGTAGGTGGGGGCGTGTTCTCCTCCTTTCTTTCTGAAGTCAATGATCAGTTCTTTAGTTTTGCTGACATTGAGAGAGAGGTTTTCCTGATAATTGTATGGTTACCATCACTGTAAGTAATTTTCATTTGAAGCCACACCTCCAGAACATTAGCTGGCATTTCTGGATTGCTCAGACAGTGCCAGTGCACATGGGCATGGGGCAGGGAGCGGGGAGATTCACTGTCCTAGTTCTAATGGCTTGACCGACCAGTGTGTGCCAGATGAATGGTATTAAAATTGTGATCACTGCACAAGCTTTGAACTTTATTCCAAGCCAGGTGATGTATGAAAGAAGGAAGTTTGAGAAGATGTGTAGCTCGGGTTGTGGATGAGGTTGTGGACTTGCTCGCTGAGCTGGTGTGTTTGATTGCAGACAATTTGTCACCCTGCTCGGTAACACCGTCAGCGCACCTCCGGTGAAAGATTGATGTTCTGTCCCACTTGTTATTTATATGCCTCGGTTTGCTGGGGTGGTTGGCATTACTTCTGGATCTGTTTCTCAGATACCAACCACCCCATCAAACCACGGCATATAAATAACCAGCCGGACAGAACACCAAAGTTTCAACAGAGCTGCATTGATGATGTTACCGAGCAGGACCACAAAACGTCTGCAATCAAATACACAGGCCCGGCGAGCAAGTCTACAACCTCATAAAACGAGGAAATTACATATCTAGAGTACCATGTTGAGTTTTGGTCTTCTGATTCAAGGATGGATGTATTTGCATCGGAGGCAGTTTAGAGAATGTTCACTCAGCTGATTCCTGTGACGATGTTGGTGTGTTGTAAGAGAGAAGGTTCAGCACATTTGTCCCATACTCATTGGAGTTTAGCAGAATGAGAAGTGATCTTGTTGAAACACGAAGAACTCTGAGGGGAGGGGTCCTGATGTAGCAGACGTTACCTGTCTTGGAGAAGTCGAAGAGAAACAGTTTCCAAATAAGAGGCCTCCCATTTAAGACAAAGATGAGGAGACATTTCTTATCTCAGAAGGCCATCAGTTGTTGGAACTGGGAAGGTGGGAATTATGACACAGCACAGCCTTAGTTCTTCTGGACTCTTCCTGGATCTGGAAGGAAAGCAAAAAGGGAACTTGCTCCCACTGTTTCATTCTGACATTTGCTGACAGGAAGCCTGACCTTTTCGGCGAAAAGCTTCAGAATCATGAAGATGCTGTCATAAGTCGATTTTCATTGTACATTTAACAAGGCCCTGGAGATATTTTATCAGCTCCATTAATAATCTGTTTGGATTAGCTTTTGATCTGAAATTTACAGGCTTTTGTTTTGGGGAATGGAAAGATGTCCGGCTGTAGAATCGAACAATTTCTGTCATAGTTACAGTTCAGTTGGTGGGCCTGCTTAACCTGAGCAATTAGCCTGGAGCCACAAAGATTTGGAGAACAGAAAGAGGTCTTTTGGCTCTTTGCTGGCGCAATTGCGAGTATATTTCACTGCCTCACACCCTCCCCATAGCCGTGTACCAATTCTGTCCCATTGGTGTCCTCTCCCCATTCTCCTCATTTGATCCTAATCTCGCTTTCCTATTCTCTTCGCATATCCCTGCATCAATCCGAAATGAATCCAAGATCGCCCTGTTTCAAACATTAATCCAGTTGGCCATTGAAGGGTGATGCAGGTTTTGTTTCACCTGCTCCCTTTTCCAATTGCTCACCGCACAAATAGACTTCTCCAAAGTTACTTTCTTGCTTCTTAGAGCCAAATTAAAGTCCCTTTTGACATTGATTGTCCAACAGAATGTGTCACAACTCTCTATTTGTGTTGTTCAAACTCTGCATAGTTCAAGAAACCTCTTGGATCGCTTCTCAATCTCCTCTGCTCTTGTGGAAGTATCTTCACCATCTCACGTTCGTATTCAGCAAAGTGAGTCTGTTCTGCAGCACAGAGGCTGTTCTTGTGTGACCTCACACTGCAGAAAATCACATTACAGCTAATTTGCATTAACTACTTGTACACTTCATTTAGACTCAAAATGTGAGCTTGCTTTCTGTCATGCCTGCCCCACTGTGATTGCCAGCAATTTTTTTTTGCTTTCAGTCCTTTTATTCCTTTTTCCCTTCTGCATTTATCCAGCTTCCCCTTAGATGCATCTCAACCACTGCCTGTGGTACTGAATCCCACATTCCCCCCGTTGTCTTGAGTGAAGACATTTCTCTTGAATTGCCTGTTGGATTTATTCATGACTCCCTTGTATTTTATGATGCCTAATTGTGGCACCCTCCCCCCCCCCAATAAATATCTGAAGAGGAGAGGGTGAGGGATGGAAAACAATGAGAACTTGCTCCTGAAGTCAAAAGGCCTTTTTCTGCCCTGTACCAATTCGATAATTCCAAGTGGAAATATTTTCCCTGTGTGGTCTCTTTCTGCATATCTGTGCACACCTTACCCTCTGATTACTTACCTGTAGCTGTACGCTTCCAAAGCTAGTCCCATGACTAGACATGGCTCAGCCACCCTTTGGATCTTCAGACTGTGCAGAGGCAACATTGGAGGAATGAGCAAGGAATGACTTGGCGATAGGGTTGTGGCAATGTCAGCTTGGGTCAATGGTACACCTGCCCCTACACTTCCCCCCCTCACTTCTATTCAAGGCATGAAACAAACCTTCCACAGTCAACAGAGGTTCCCCTGCACATCCGTCAACATGGTCTACTGCATCCACTGCTCCCCTTGTGGCCTGCTGTACATTGGTGAGACAAAGCAGAGGCTCAGAGACCGCCTTGTAGAGCTCCTGTGTTCTGTACGCGACAAACAACACCTTCCAGTCGCAAACCGTTTTAACCTCCACTCCCACTCCCTGGGCAACATGTTCATCCTGGGCCTCCTCCAGTGTTACAATGATGCCACCCGCAAACTGGAGGAAGAACACCTCATATTCCACCTCGGGAGCCGACATCCCAATGACCTAAATGTGGATTTTACCGGTTTCAAAATCTCCCCATGCCCGGCCTCATCCCATGACCAACCCTCTCTTTCAACCCCGCCTCCTTGACCTGACACAACATGTCCATCTTCTCTCCCACCAATCTGCTCCTCCCACCTCATTGACCAATCTGCACCACTCCCTACCTGCACTCAACTGTCACCATTCCACCTCCCTCCCCCCAGCCCCATCCCTCCTCTCTATTTATTTTGGAGCTCCCCTCCCCCTCCCCCTCCCCCATTTCTGAAGAATGGTCCTGACCCAAAATGTCAACTCTCCTGCTCCTCTGATGCTGCCTGGCCTGCTGTGTTCCTCCAGCTCCCACACCTTGTTATCTCAGATTCTCCAACATCAGCAGGTCTTACTATCTCTCAATGCCTATGGGCCAGAGGGTCATGGAGTCAAGTTACATCATCTTCATTGGCCTATCTGTACTCCGCTTGGATCACCGATGGTAAACGCATGGCTCTCAGGTTTTGAGGACAGCATAGGTGCATCCATGAGATAGACTGTCCGAGTTGGAGCCCCTTCCAGATCAATGACCCCCATGTTAAACTGTACCCCACATTGCTCACTGTCTGGATTATTGAGGTTTGCACTTCTGCCAACATCAGCCCAGCATATAACAGAGGTCAGAGACCAGATGTTTGCCATGACAGCCTTCATCCCTGAGACTAATACCTCCATCCTGTTCCTCTTCTCCTCGAGCGTAATACTGTGCGGATGGTGCTAATTGTGCTGACCCCCCGTGCCTACCAATCCTGTGGATAACTGTACTCAGTTGGGACTAGCAAATGAGGAGAGGTTTGGTGGGTTGGGCCTGTACTCATTGGAGTTTAGAAGAATAAGAGGCAATTTTATTAAAACGTACAAGATTCTTAGTGGGGGGGGCGCGGAATTGACAGGGTAGATGTGGAGAGCTTGTTTTGCTTCAGTGGGAGAATCGAGGACCAACGGGTATCATCTCAGAATAAGAGGTCACACATTTAAGACAGAGATGAGGAGGAATTTCTTCTCTCAGAGGGGAGTGAATCTGTGGAACTCTTTACCACAGAGGGCTGTCGAGGCTGGTTCATTAAATATATTCAAGGCTGAGAGAGTCAGATCTTTAATCAGGAAAGGAATCAAGGGTTTTGGGGAAAATACAGGAAAGTGGAGTTGAGGATGATCAGATCAGCCATGACCTCATTGAATGGCAGAGCAGACTCAATGGGCTGAATGGCCTATTTTTGTTTGTATGTCTTATGTTCTCTGCAATGACTTTTGCAAACTTCTATTGGCTGGTGGGAATTCTACCTCGTTCACAGAGTAGGTTGGGGATGTGCAGTTGGCTCTGTCTCTGGTGCTTGACACAATGCTAATCTCCCTAGATCCAGCATCAAACCAAGGCTCAGTTGGTAATATTCTCAGTTTGGAGTCAGAAAGCTATGGGTTCAAGCCAGTGGCTGGCAGAAACAGCACTGGTCTCGGGCAATGTAGAAACATTGCAATAAAATCCACACCGAGAGTCAGATGCGTGACCTTGTAAGGCTTGGATAAGCTCTTACTGAGGAAACCTAAGGAGATAATATTAGGCAACCTACTGAGGCAGTGCGTCATGTGATGCATGCCTATTCTGTGCTGCTGCAGAAAGCATAAAATGTTCTTTCATATTTCACAAATCATGAGTCACTTCGATGTAATATTGATCCTTGGAGAATGGCTGATGCTGCACTCAGCAATGTGGTGTCTGATGCTGCAGTCTGTGTGTGTGACATTTTGCTTGCTTGATTCCATTGCTAATAGCCAATATAAGACTCTACGTGCATTGTACGAAACCCATGCTCCGCGGGACTTCAGCTGACCATTGGGCTGAAGGTTTATGAGCATTTTTGAAATAGACCTGAACGTATCGCCCCGTGTAGAAAGGTAAGATGAAGCAATGAGTGTGAGTACGTAGTCTCTTTGAGAGACAGAAGGGAAATATTTGCACTGATTCTCTATCCAAATGGAAACAGCTCATCGACCCCAATTCATTATGCATTGACCACACTGACAGAAATGCTGTCTTTCAGGCGGGGTGTCAAACTAACATCCTGTGCCACACTGTCTCTCAGGTGGACATAAGACCATAGGCGTAGAAGTAGACCGCTCAGGCTATCAAGCCTGCTGTCCACTCAATGAGATCTGATAATCCTCAGCTCCACTTTCTTGCCTTTTCCTCATAGCCCTTGATTCCCTTTGTATCGGTCCCAGCCTTGAATATACTTTACGGCCCAGCCCGCTGTGGTAAAGAATTCCATAGATTCACTACCCTCTGAGAGAAGAAATGCCTCCATATCTGTTTGACATGTGCGACCCCTTATTCTGAGATGATACCCTCTGGTCCTACAAGGGGAAACAGCCTCTCCCCATCTCCCCTGTCAAGTCCCCTCAAAATATTGTTTGTTTCAATAAGGTCGCCACTGATTCTTCCAACTCCATGGAGTACAGACCCAACCTACTCAACATCTAGTGATAAGACAGTCCCTCCATACCCAGGATCAGCCGAGTGAACCATCTCTGGACTGCCTGCAATGTCAGTCTATCTTTCCTTAGCTAAGGGGTCCAAAACTGTTCACACTGTTCCAGCTGGGCTCTGACTAGTGGCTTGTATAGTTTTAACAAAACCTCCCTATTGTTTTGCTGCATTCCCTTTGAAATAAAGGCCAGCATTTCATTTGCTTTCCCTATCACCTGCTGAACTTGGATACAAGCTTCTTTGTGATACATGCACGAGGAGTCCCAAATCCCTCTGTTCTGTAGCTTTCTGCAGTCTTCCTCCATTTAAATAACATGCAGCTCCTCTATTCCTCCTGCCACAGTGCATAACCTCACATTTTGTCACATTGTATTCTACCTGCCAAGTGTTTGCCATCTCACTGCAGCCATCTCTACCTTTCTGCAGCCTCTGTGCCCTCCTCACCACTAGCCTTCTGCCCATTTCTGTATCATTCACAGACTTCGCTGTTGTACTCACAGGGATAACAAGATGTCAAGTTGGATGAACGCAGCAGGCCAAGCTGCATCAGAGGAGCAGGAAGGCTGACGTTTCGGGCCTAGACCCTACTTCAGAAAATGGGGGAGGGGAAGGGGGTTCTGAAATAAATAAAGGAGAAAGGGGGATGCGGATAGAAGATGGATAAAGGAGAAGATAGGTGGAGAGGAGGCAGACCGGTCAAAGAGGCAGGATTGGAGCCAGTAAAGGAGAGTATAGGTGGGGAGGTAGGGAGGGGATAGGTCAGTCCAGGGAGGACGGACAGGTCGAGGAGGCGGGATGAGGTTAGTAGGTAGGAGATGGGAGGTGTGGCTTGAGGTGGGAGGAAGGACAGGTTAGGGAGGCGGGGACAAGCTGGGCTGGCTTTGTGATGCGGTAGTTTCCTTCATATAGCTTGCACATAATTGCTAAAATATCACGCTGCACTATTTCTGTAAAGAGCAAAGAGGGTTCTCCCCAGTCTCCTGGGCCAAAGTTACCCTTCAACAACCAGCCAAAACAGACTGCCCGGGCATCATATAGTTGCTGCTCCTGGGATGTTGCTTTGTGCAAGTCACCTTCCCTGCAACAGTCACTGCAGTTCAAAAACGTTCGTTCCTTCCTTCCCATTTTAGGAAAGAGAAGGACTTGCATTTGCATAACACCTGTCAGGACCTCGACATCCTAAAATGCTTCACAGTTGGGGGTAGGGACACGACCCACTGCACCGCAATATTGCGGCCAATCAGTTTGCACCGCAACAAACTGACAAATGGATAGAGAATCTGTCTGTTGACAACATGTTCACTGAAGCAAAGCCGGAGACCTGAACATTGAGCAAGTTATGCTGATTTGAACACTGTCTCGAGATTATTAATGTCCGTTTGAATAAGATATGTATGTGGGGGCCTCCATTTTACTTCCAACTGAAATGAACAGCAATTCCTTGATAACTTGATCCCAAGGTGGAGCCTGTCGAGAGAAGTGCAAAGCAACATATTTTGGCAGGAACAGTGAGGACATACAAGGAAATAAAGGGTCCATGGCAATGTGCCCTTATGACGTGGAGGTGTCGGTGTGGGATTGGGGAGGCCAACGTCAGAAGTCACGCGACATCAGGTTATGGTTTATTTGATGGATATCAAATAACGACGAATCAAAATACAGAAGGGAAATAGAGGGCTTGGTGCTGAGCTGCAATGAGAACAGCCTTTCTCTCAATGTCAGCAAAACTAAAGAACTGATCATTGACTTCAGAAAGAAAGGAGGAGAACACGCCCCCACCTACATCAACAGATCTGAGGTTGAGAGGGGTGGGGAGCGTCATGCTCCTCAGAGTGACGATAACTGACAACCTGTCCTGGACTTCCCACGTGGAAGCGACAGTCAAAAAGGCACAACAATGTCTCTTCTTCCTTAAGCAGCTCAGGAAATTTGGCCTATCCATAAGATCCCTCACCAACTTCTACAGGTGCACCATTGAAAACATACTGCCCGGGTGCATCACAGCCTGGTACGGTAACTGCTCTGCACAGGACCGTAAGAAATTACAGAAGGTTGTGTGCACAGCCCGGACCATCGTGGAAGCCAACCTTCCACCCATGGAGATAACAAAGTGTGAAGCTGGATGAGCACAGCAGGCCAAGTAGCACCAGAGGAGCAGGAAGGCTGACGTTTTGGGCTTAGACCCTTCTTCCGAAAAAAAATCCATCCATGGGCTCTGTTTACACGGCTCGCTGCCGCGGAAACGCTGCCAACATCATCAAAGACCCATCCCACCCGGGTAACGATCTCCTACAACCTCTTCCATCAGGCAGAAGATACAGAAGCCTGAACACACGCACCAGGAGCTTCAGGAACAGCTTCTTCCTGGCTGTTATCAGTCTGTTGAATGGGCACTAACATTGATCTCTCCTAGCGCAGCCCTATGCAGTGTAACCTGTATGCCTCTGTCTAAGTTTTTTTTTACGACCTTTGATTTGTACATCCTTGCTTACTATAATCTGCCTGTACTGCTCATAAACAAAGCTTTTCACTGTACTCCAGTACGTGTGGCAATAAATCAAAGCAAATCAAATCAAATCACAAGCTTTCTGAGCACTGCTCCTTTGTCAGGTAATGAAGCTTGCGATTTCAAATCTAACTTGTTGGACTATAACCTGGTGCTGTGTGACTTCTGACTGCGTTTCCTTCTGGATAAAATAGATGTGGATGAAGGCAAAATCCTGTGAATGCTGGAAATCTAAAACAAACGCAGAGAAGGTCTGAGAAATTCAGCAGGTCAGGCAGCATCAGTGGGGAGAGAAACAGAGTTAACATTTGGAATCCAGTGATTGATTGTTTGATTTGTTAGTGTCACGTGCATCGAGATACAGTGAAAAGTGTAGTTTTGTGTGCTATACAGGCAGACCCTACCATACAAAATGCATCAGGGTAGCAAAACAGAGAGAGGAATACAGTGTTACAGCCGCAGAGAAAGATCAACATTAATATTTGAGAGGTCCATTCAGAAGCCTGAAGAAGCAGTTTTTCAGAACTGATAAGACGTAGTGTTTGAGACAACAACAACTTGCTTCTTTGTAGCACCTTTTTTAAAATTCATTAGTGGGATGAGGGCGTCACTGGCTAGGCAGAGCGCAGTTCGGAGTCAACCACATTGCTGTGGGTCTGGAGTCACTTGTAGGCCCAGACCAGGTAAGGATGGCAGTTTCCTTCCCTAAAGGACATTAGTGAACCAGGTGGGTTTTACCAACAATTAAAAATGGATTCATGGTCATCATTAGATTCTTAATTCCAGATTTTTTTTAATTGAATTCAAATTCCACTATGTGCTGTAGCAGGATTTGAACCCAGGTCCCCAGAACATTATCTGGGTTAACAGACCAGCGATAATACCACTAGGCCATCATCTCTCCACAGCCTTTAGTAGAGACCGACTTCCTCAGGCCCTTGACTGAAGGATTATCAAACAGCATTTGAAACAAGACTGTGTATGGAGATATCGGGGCAGGTAATGACAATCTACCAAAGAGTTAAGACTTGGAAAGCATGCTGCAGAGGTTAAGACATTTCGATAGGGAAGGCTGTCTTTTATTCTGCTTGATGCACCGTCTGTAAGAAATGTGAATCTAAATGGAGAAAACTACACCCCATCATGGTTAGCATGTGAGTGTGATTCAATCAGACAGTATTTTTAAAAAAGTGCTAGGGACTCCTGTGATGTTCCTTATGACCAGTCAGATGACATGCTGGTTTTTGACAGGACCGTTGTAGTGTGGAAGTTGAATTCATATTGCTGGAATCAAGTGGAAATATTCACAATGGTGCTTTCAAAGGGAGCTGCCTGGAATCTCTTTTCCTTTAAAATGAACATTTATTCATTATCAGGATAGTGAAAGAAGCTCCAGACAGTTTGTAACCAAACACAGCACAGAGATTGTGGACAATGTTATCACAGGGTACGTCACAGTCTCTGAAAGGAGGACACAAAACCACTGTTTGATTGTACAAACCCAGTTGGTTCACCAATGTTCCTCAGGGAAGCAACTCACTGGAAGAGGAGCCTCCATTCTTCCCTTTCGCAGCAATCTTCAGCCTCGGCCTCCTCCGTTAGTCCCCGGCATCACAGGCTGTAGCAAGTTCTTGAGCACAAATCTTCAGCATTATTGTCGGAAAGTTGTAAGGGCCCGTGGCGTTTGCAGTGTCTCCAACCATTTCTTCATATCGCGTGGCGTGCATCAAATTGTCTAAAGACTGGCCTCCTCCATTAGTCCCCAGCATCACAGAATTCAATCCTCACACAACCTGATTCCGTCCATGTGATATCTAGAAACGATTAGAAACACTGGATCCTGCAAAGTTAACACGTCCTGACAGCATTCCAGCAACAGTATTGAAGATTTTTGCTCCAGAACTTGCTATCTCAGCCCCAGGACATCTCTGCAGCAGTTCCTCAGGGTAGTGTCCTAGGCCCAACTATGTTCAGCTGCTTCAACAATGACCTTCCCTCCATCATAAGGTCAGAAGTGGGGATGTTCACCAATGATTGTACAATGTTCAGGACCATTCGTGACTCCTCAGATACTGAAACAATGTCCAAATGTAACAAAGCTTGGACAGTATCCAGGCCACAGCTGACAAATGGCACACAAATGCCAAGCAATGACCATCTCCAACAAGAGACAATCTAACAACCATCCCTTGACATTTAATGGTATTACCATCAGTAAATTCCCCACTATCAACATCCTGGGGGTTACCATTGACCAGAAACAACTGGGTGAGCCATATAAATACTGTGGCTACAAGAGCAGGTCAGAAGCTAAGAATCCTGCAGCAAATAGCTCATCTCCTGACTCCCCAAAGCCTGTCCACCATCTGCAAGGCACAAGTCAGGAGTGTGATGGGATACTCCCCACTTGCCTGGGTGGATTCAGCCCCAATAACACTTAAGAAGCTCAACACCATCCAGGACAAAGCCCCCACTTGATTGGCACCGCATCCACAAGCATCCACTCCCTCCACCACCGACACTCAGTAGCAGCAGTGTGTACCATCTACAAGATGCACTGCAGAAACTCACCAAAGATCCTCAGGCAGCACCTTCCAAACCCACGACCACTTCCATCGAGAAGGACAAGAGCAGCAGATACATGGGATCACCACCCCCTGCAAGTTCCCCTCCACTCACCATCCTGACTTGGAAATATGTCGCTGTTCCTTTACCGTGGCTGGATCAAAATCCTGGAATTCCCTCCCTGTAGGCATTATGGGTCTACCTACAACAGGTGGACTGCAGCGGTTCAAGAAGGCAGTCCACTCCCACCTTCTCAAGGGGCAACTAGGGACGGGGCAATAAATGCTGGGCCCTGCCAGTGATGCCCATGTCTCACAAGACGGTTAAAAAGAAGATAGTCACAAATAGGCTTTTACTATTTGTAAGGCACAGTTTCTTATATGACACAGCCCAGATTTGAGCTCGGAGATAGTAAGAACTGCCGATGCTGGAGAATCTGAGATAACACAGTGTGGAGCTGGACGAACACAGCAGGCCAAGCAGCATCAGAGGAGCAGGAAAGTTGACGTTTCGGGTCGGGACCCTTCTTCTGAAGAAGCATCCTGACCCAAAACATCAGCTTTCCTGCTCCTCTCATGCCGCCTGGCCAGGTTTCAGCTTGCCTTCTATCTTATGTCTTTATGCCCAATATTTTAGAGCAAGTTGGGAGCAAGAACAAGATAAAAAGGAGAGAAACAACACTGGGTAACAGGATTGGTCCAATTCCCAAGGATAACATGTGTGCCTGCGGGGAGGGGACTGAATCATAGCCTGCTGATTTGTTAGGAAAAAGTTCTCAGTCCAATATGGGTGATCAGGTCATGAAAACATTGTATGCATTTTGTGCACAGACTCACAGATCTGTTTGATGAATCCTTTGGAACTCAATGCAAACCTGACCTTTGGCTTGGTGGGGGAGGAGATGATCATTCCCTCGCAAGGCAGTCATGGGGATTCAGTGGAAGATCATCCCACAAGCTCCTTGTTCTGACCCTCCTTCATACTTTAATGAAACGACTGCCCAGGTTCACCAAACCGTTCTGGTTCCAGTCAATGCCTTGCAGTTTGACAGACTGGAGCAGAGATGAGAAACCATTCAAATCAATGACGACAGCACCGGAGTTGGAAAAAGAATGCAAATATTTGAATTGGAGTTAGTTAATTTGCTTCAATCCCCCACAGTCAACATTTCAGTGGTACAATGGGAAAGGAAGATGTTGCTGGTGACATAAAGGAGATGCTACCCTTATATCATCAGAGCTGAGGGAAACATGACCGAGAGTCGAAGGGGAGCAGGAGAGAAATACATCCCATAGTTGGAGCTGCTGCAGTAGAAAGGATGGTCACAGCACAGTTCTCTCTGACCAGTTTCTGTTCAAAAATGCAGTTCTGTGAGGCACTTCACAGAGGAGATCTGGAGAGAACCAAAACCTCATTCTGAGGAAGGGCGACTGGACCCGAAAGGTTAATTCTGATTTCTCTCCAGAAAAGCTGCCAGACCTGCAGAGCTTTTCCAGCAGTTTCTGATTTACAGCATCTGCGGTTCTTTTGGAGATGGAGAGAGGTTGTTTCCCCTTGTGGGAGAGTCTAGGACCAGAGGGTACCATCTCAGAATAAGGGGTCGCATGTTTATGACAGAGATGGGGAGGAATTTCTTCTCTCAGAGGGGAGTGAATCTGTGGAATTCTTTATCACAGAGGGCTGTCAAGGCTGGGTCATTCAGTATATTCAAGGCTGAGAGAGACAGATTTTTAAATCATTGACGGTATTGAGGGGTATGGGGAGAAGGTGGGCAAGTGGTGTTTAGGATGATTATGATTTGATTGTATGGTGGAGCAGAGTCAATGGGCTGAATGGCCTACATCAACTCTTATATCTCACAGTCTCAAATTTAAAAAATTCATACAGGTTTTCAAATCCCTCCATGCCTTCATGCTGTCTCCAATTCCTATCTCTGTCACCTCCTCCAGCCCCCTTCCCTCCCTATCTCCGTCACCCCCTACACCCCCTCCCTATCTCCGTCACCCCCTCCAGCCCCCTACACCCCCTCCCTATCTCCGTCACCCCCTCCAGCCCCCTACACCCCCTCCCTATCTCCGTCGCCCCCTACACCCCCTGCCTATCTCCGTCACCCCCTCCAGCCCCCTACATCCCCTCCCTATCTCCGTCACCCCCTCCAGCCCCCACAACACTCCAAGGTCCCTGAGCCTCTGGAATTACAGCTTTTGGAACTTGCCGGATCTCCGGTGGCCCCGCCTCTGGGTGCCTTTGCCTCCCACAATCTGTGTCCCTCGCTCTGGAATATTCACCTTACCCCTCTCTGCCTCTCCCTCTTCCTTTAAAATCCTCCTTGTATATGTTGGCGTCAGGCCTTTGTCTGTCGCTGAGGGGGCCCCACTACATCAAACGTTCTAGGAACTGCTGTGAGTGAGCACAGTGAAGGTGGACCGAGGTGAAACATTTGAAGCAGAAGGAAACAATAATTTCCAGAGGCTTTCCACGCCAGGAGAATGTTATGCAGCTTTGATTGTGCTGCTGTGAAGGCAAAGCTCCCTTTGGTTCTAACTGCTTTCATACACAGTGTGCCTCACTGTCACCCTGGGAGTGGCAGCCATGTTTAGCCACTTCCTGCCGCCTCCAGAAGACCTATGGGAGCAGAAGTAGGCCATTCAGGCCACTTGAGACTACTCCACCGTTCAATAAGACCATGGCTGATCACGATATCAATAGCAGAGCAACGCCAAGCTGTGTATCCATGAGTTCCAAAGAATCATAGAATCCCTACTGTATAGAAACAGGCCATTCAGCCCAACAAGTCCAAAGAGCATCCCACCCAGATACATTATCCTACCCGATTTCCCATCTCTAACCTACCCTAACCTGCACATCCCTGGGCACTATGGGACAATTTCCCATGGCCAACCCACCCTAACCCGCACATCCCTGGGCACTATGGGACAATTTCCCATGGCCAATCCCACCCTAACCCGCACATCCCTGGGAACCATGGGGCAATTTAGTACAGCCAATCCACCCTAACCTGCACATCCCTGGGCACTATGGGGCAATTTAGCACAGCCAATCCACCCTAACCTGCACATCCCTGGGTACAATGGGGAAATTTAGCACGGCCAATCCACCCTAACCTGCACATCCCTGGACACTATGGGTAATTTAGCACAGCCAATCCACCCTAACCTGCACATCCCTGGGTACAATGGGGAAATTTAGCACGGCCAATCCACCCTAACCTGCACATCCCTGGACACTATGGGTAATTTAGCACAGCCAACCCACCCTAACCTGCACATCTCTGGACACTATGGGTAATTTAGCACAGCCAACCCACCTTAACCTGCACATCTCTGGGCACTATGGGTAATTTAGCACGGCCAATCCACCCTAACTTGCTCATCTTGTGTCTGCAGTGAGAACTTGTCAGGGTTGTGAAATTACGCTGGTTTTACACACAACGCCTCGTTTTCCTAGCAGAGCTGACAGCTAGACAACGCCCTGTTCAGTGAATTATGCCTCAGATAGTGGAGAGCACTCATACCGAAGAGAATTCCACTATACCGTGCATGCCTTACAAAGATCCACCAGCACTGTCCATGACACTTTGAACAAGTCAGAACTGCTGTTCTGCCAAATTCCTCACTGTCCCGATGATGTGACGTGACCTCTTCCCATCCCTAAGCTGGCAGCCAAGATGCCACCTTCTCTCCTTGCCTACAGCCTCTGTTTCTCTGGATCTAAGGGCTCTCACAGGCAGCACTACATGAGAAGCTTCTCATGATGCCCGTAGGAAAAGCTACTAAAACATGGAGATGATGGTGCTGGTTCGCATTGCAGTTCCACATTGCGGTCTACGAGACAAATTGGACCAGTGCTGTCATCCGGGAGATCTTTCTTATTTTCTCTGCACTCTGATGTTGGCTTTAAGTGAAGAAGCCATGGTGAACAGGCAAGACCAATTAAAAAACTTGCATTTATGTGGCACCGACATGTCAAAGAATTTTACAGCCTGTGCTGTGCATTTAAAAAGTTATTTTGTCCTTGTTTGTTTTTAGAAGAGAGGTTTTAAGACAGATGCACAGACCAGTCTACCTGGAATGCCAGTAAAGTAAACAGCTTGTGAGGTCTTGGTTTCTTTTTTAAAAGGTTGGAACAATAGAAGCAGCCTGGCTGAGTGTGGCCAGCTCTCACAGACCAGGATTTCTCTTTTTTTTTGAGGTTTAGTTTTAAGCAGTTGCTGTTGTTGCAATCTCAACAGGGCAGAAGCTGGTAGAGGTTTGAAGATGCAGAAGTTATTTTTTTCCCCTCTCTTGGTTATGGTTTGAAGCTAGGGTTTCTTTCTGCTGCTGGGTGACCTGTGAGACAAAATCTGTTTTTCTGAGTTTGCCTTTTTGCCAAGGGCAGTGTTTATGGGATGTCACTGTATGGGAACAGTTCATTCATAACAGCTGCTGCATCTATTATTCTGTTAAGTGTTCCAACAGAGTTAAATTATTCTAAATTCCTCTTTCTTTTGTTTTGCAATTTAACTGTAGTGTTTAAATAAATTATGTTTTGCTTAGCAGTGAGTAGTTTGACCAATTGAATTGCATCTGGAACACGGGACTTTATATTTGACTTCACTAATAAAAACGTTAGGATCTAGACTACCTTCATAAAATATTTTGAAGGGGTCTGGCCTGGTCCATAATGTTGCCAATTATGTTCTTCTTAGTGTGGCTGTTCTAACAACTCATCTTTAACCCATTATCACCAGGGCAGCTTCCAAAGAACTTTGATGTGGACAGCGCAGAAAATTGCTGGACCCGACCTCCCTTCACTATGGCTGAACACAGATCTGGAAACTGTCAAGGATTTGGGGACTACGTAGTCAGGAATGGAATGAGTTTGAATGTACGCACACACCTGAGTCTTGCTGAATGCCAGAACTAGTCAAGCCAAGCAGCATTTCAAGTAAGCAGCTCACCCACACCTTCGCTTGGGCAGTCAGTACCGGTACCCACCTCCTGTGAATGAACTAAACAAGAGAATGCCAGCTGAAAGTGCCCAAACCACCCTCCATACACATGCATAAAATGAACACGTGCAATACTCCCTGCCGGTGACATCACGGTGACATCGTTCACCCATCTTCTTTGTGCTTACTTGAGTGTTGCCATGTTTGTTACTGGCAGGGTGTTTCGCAAAGCGTGCGTGTGCAGAACCATCCACATGTGCAATGTGAATCCTTCGGGGGATGTCAGGAGTCACATCCTTAAAAACAAACTTGTTCTAGTACAGCTATAACACTGGTATCTACCCGACAATGTGGAAAATTGCCCAGGTGTGTCCTGTACATAAAAAGCAGGACAAATCCAACCCGGCCAATTACCGCCCCATTGTTCTGCTCTCGATCATCAGTAAAGTGATGGAAGGTGTCAGTAACAGCGCTGCCAAGCAGCACCTGCTCAGCAATAACCTGCTCAGTGACACCCAGTTTGGGTTCTGCCAGGGCCACTCAGCTCCTGATCTCATGACAACCTTGTCTCAAACATGGACAAAAGAGCTGAATTCCAGAGGTGAGGTGAGAGTCACAGCCCTCGATATCAAGGCTGCAATCGACCGAGTGTGTAATCAAGGAGCCCGAGCAAAACTGGAATCAGTGGGTATCAGGAGCAAACTCTCTGGTGGCTGGAGACATACCTGACACATAGGAAGATGGTCGTGGTTGTGGGAGGTCAGTTATCTCAGCTCCAGGACATCTCTGCAGCAGTTCCTCAGGGTAGTGTCCTCGGCCCAACCATCTTCAGCTGCTTCATCAATAACCTTCCACCCACCATAAGGTCAGAGGTGGGGATGTTCACCGATAACTGGACAGTATCGCATTCCAAATTCGATTCAGACAATGAAATTGTTGGTGCCCATTCACAGCAATCCTAGAAAATATCCAGGTTTGAGCTGACGATTGAAAATTTACATTCACACCACACAAGTGCTAGGCAATGGCCTTCTCCAACAGGACAGAATCTAATCACCTTTCCTTAACTTCTAACTATTACTGCATCTCTCACCATCAACATCAATTGACCAGCTGTGTAAATACCGAGACTACGGGTCAGAGGCTAGGAATTCTGTGGTTGGTAAATCACACCCTGTGCTCAGTGACGGTTCGACAGTCTGCATGGCACAGGCCAGGAGTGTGATGGAATACTCTCCACTTCACCTGGCAAATCGAAAACAGGCCGACATCCGGGGCAAGGCAACCCGTTTGACTGAGGCCTCAGCACCCATTTTCAACATGCACCGCGTCTGCCACTGGTGCTGAGTGGTAGCAGTGTGTACCGAATACAAAGTTGCCCTGCACCAACTCCTTTGACAACACCTTCTAAACCCCACGGCCACTCCCGTCCAGAAGGACAAGGGCAGCAGATACATGGGAACACCACCCCCCTGCAACTTCCCCTCCGAACCACTCACCGTCCTGACTCCGAAATATACCGCCAGTGTCGCCGGTTCAAAATCCTGGAACTGCGCCCCCACCCCCCACCCCAAACCTTCTCCCCTCTGCTTTGAGGGTCAGTTATCACTTGGTTGGTAGCACGCCGAGCTCCAAATCACAAGATCCAGCTTCAAAGGTTTGGTTCAAGGTCTAGGTTTGGGGGAGGTAATGGCCTAGTGGTATTATCACTGGACTGTTAATCCAGAGACCCACACATGTTCTGAGGATCTGGGTTCAAATCCCATCACGGCAGATGGTGGAATTTGGATTCAATGGTAATTAAGAATCTAACGATGACCGTGAATCCATTGTTGATTGTTGGGGATAAACCCATCTGGTTCACTAATGTCCTTTAGAGAAGGAACCTGCCATCCTTACCTGGTCTGGCCTACATGTGACTCCAGACCCACAGCAATGTTGTTCACTCCTAATTGCCCTCTAGCTAATTAGGGATGGGGAATAAATGCTGGCCTGATGCCCTCATCCCGTTAATGAATAAACAAATCCCACTTGAGTACCAAAACCAACTGAGGCCATATTTCAGAGATAGTAAGAACTGCCAGTGCTGGAGTCAGATACAACACAGTGTGGGGCTGGATGAACACAGCAGGCCAGGCAGCATCAGAGGAGGAGGAAAGCTGACGTTTCGGGTTGGGACCCTTCTTCAGCTTTCCTGTTGCTATGACGCTGCCTGGTCTGTTGTATTCCTCCAGCTCCACACTGTGTTGTATCTGAGGACATATTTGTTGGTTTAGACAGATGGTGACGATGGCATCGCACTGTTTCAAAGAGAAGTGGGGGAGTTATCCGTGATGTTCAATATGAATCCCTCATTTGAGATCACAAACCAGCAGCTTACCTGGTCATTCCGACATTGCTGTTTGTGGGATCTTGCTGTGCACAGATTGACCACATCGCAGTGGGGACTGTACTTCAAAAGTACCTCATGAGCTGTAAAGCTGCCTGAGACATTAAACGCAATATTAACATGCAAGTTTTTTTTTCTTTTCCAAACATGATTGTGGGTCTCCCTGCAATGCATGATCTGCCATGATTCCGGATGGCAGCTCACCACCGCCCCCTCATGGAGCAATGAGGGACAGGCGATAAATGTTGATGCCCACATCCCTTGAATGGATTTCTGATGGCTTTCAGGAGTCGGGCATTCCCTCAGCACTGACTGGGATTCCTCCAGATTATATCTCAGCTCCACTTTTTCATTCATAGCCATTCACAAATGGAAGAAAATAAGCTCATCAGAGATAGAGATAATGGGAACTGCAGATGCTGGAGAATCCAAGATACAAAGTGTGAAGCTGGATGAACACAGCAGGCCAAGCAGCATCTCAGGAGCACAAAAGCTGACGTTTCGGGCCTAGACCCTTCATCAGAGAGGGGGATGGGGAGAGGGTCCTGGAATAAATAGGGAGAGAGGGGGAGGCAGACCGAAGATGAGGAGAAAAGAAGACAGGTGGAGAGGAGAGTATAGGTGGGGAGGTAGGGAGGGGATAGGTCAGTCCAGGGAAGACGGACAGGTCAAGGAGGTGGGATGAGGTTAGTAGGTAGATGGGGGTGCGGCTTGGGGTGGGAGGAAGGGATGGGTGAGAGGAAGAACAGGTTAGGGAGGCGGAGACAGGTTGGACTGGTTTTGGGATGCAGTGGGTGGAGGGGAAGGGCTGGGCTGGTTGTGTGGTGCAGTGGGGGGAGGGGACGAACTGGGCTGGTTTAGGGATGCAGTGGGGGAAGGGGAGATTTTGAAACTGGTGAAGTCCACATTGATACCATTGGGCTGCAGGGTTCCCAAGCGGAATATGAGTTGCTGTTCGTGCAACCTTCGGGTGGCATCCGAAGGTTGCAGGAACAGCAACTCATATTCCGCCTGGGAACCCTGCAGCCTAATGGTATCAATGTGGACTTCACCAGTTTCAAAATCTCCCCTTCCCCAACTGCATCCCTAAACCAGCCCAGTTCGTCCCCTCCCCCCACTGCACCACACAACCAGCCCAGCCCTTCCCCTCCACCCACTGCATCCCAAAACCAGTCCAACCTGTCTCCGCCTCCCTAACCTGTTCTTCCTCTCACCCATCCCTTCCTCCCACCCCAAGCCGCACCCCCATCTACCTACTAACCTCATCCCACCTCCTTGACCTGTCCGTCTTCCCTGGACTGACCTATCCCCTCCCTACCTCCCCACCTATACTCTCCTCTCCACCTATCTTCTTTTCTCCCCATCTTCGTTCCACCTCCCCCTCTCTCCCTATTTATTCCAGAACCCTCACCCCATCCCCCTCTCTGATGAAGGGTCTAGGCCCGAAACGTCAACTTTTGTGCTCCTGAGATGCTGCTTGGCCTGCTGTGTTCATTCAGCCTCACACTTTGTTGTTCTGATCAGAGATAGAGGCTGGAATAGGCCCTTTGGCCTCCTAATCTGCTCTGCCATTCGATTGATCTAACTGTGGCCTTTCCTGTTCTTCCCCCATAATCCTTGGCAATCAAAATCTGCCTAACGCCACCTCAAATATATTCAGCGGCCACAGACCTTCTGAGAGAAGCAATTCCTCCTCATCTCTGTCTTAAACAGGGGACCTCTAATTTTTCAACTTTTCCCTCTCAATTTCAAGACTATCCCCCAGCACACCCCCAATCCCCATGAGAGGGAACATCCCCTGAGCATCTACACTGTCAAGCCCTCTCGGAATCTATAATGTGTCAGATAAGTTCACCTCTCATCCTCCTAAACTCCAGTGGGTACAGGCCCAAACCCCTCAAACTCTCCCCATGAGCCAAGCTTCTTCATCCCAGGAATCTTGTGATCTTGGATTACTGTGTGTTTAGTTCATGTTGAGCATAGTGCCCCATTTTATTGAATGCAACCTTATTATCATTTTCCTTCCTTTAATCATGAAGTCCAGCTGCTAAAATGGAGCTGTATTGTGTTTGGCTTCAGACACACCAGGTCAGGAAAAGGGGATTGAAAAATGAAGTGAGTAGGTCATGCTGTCATAAGAGACAGCAAGGTGCAGAGCTGGATGAACACAGCAGGCCAAGCAGCATCAGAAGAGCAGGAAAGCTGATGTTTCGGGCCTAGACCCTTCTTCAGAACAAACGCCAACTTTCCTGCTCCTCTGATGCTGCTTGGCCTGCTGTGTTCATCCAGCTCTACCCCTTGCTATCTCAGATTCTCCAGCATCGGCAGTTCCCACTATCTCTGGAACAGGAGGTTTGTAGTTCCACAGGCAACAGGCCCAACAAAGGTAAATGTTGACGTACCTTTGTGGTCAATGGTCGAGCAGAAACGTGCTTTTGGGTCCTATTTAAGAAAATAATCTCGGTCAAAATCCCTCTCACTGGCTCCCCACAAGTGAAAATCACCCCATTTACTCACTTTGTGCCCACAGTCAGAATGGGCAACTGGGTAGAGTATAGTAGTAGCCTCTACCTTAAAGAGAGGTGGTTGTCAAGGGGTTTTGCTGTCCATTCTGAGTGACCTTTACCCTTACTGTTGGAAGGATGCTAACACAAGTGCGGTTATATTCCTTATTATTATTCCTTATCTAAATCCATCAATTCTTGAAATGTTTTAGTTCTTTGTGCCTCAGGATTAGGCTCCTAATAACCTAAATAGCTGCCGATCCACAGATCCATTTTCTGAAGAAGGGTCTAGGCCCGAAATGTCAGCTTTCCTGCTCCTCTGGCGCTGCTTGGCCTGCTGTGTTCATGCAGCTCTACACCTTGTTATCTCAGATTCTCCAGCATCGGCAGTTCCTACTATTTCTAAGCTCAAGCTGTCAGCTGGGACTCATCGGAATCGCTCTTGCCCCTGAATCCAAGGGTTCTGGGTCAAGCCCACAGTCCAGAAGCTACGGCTGACAGTCCCAGTGCAATCCGGGGTGGGGGGGAAATGTCTCTACGTCAGGGGCACCCCTTTATCGGGTGAGAAATTAAAACGAGCCCATGTCTCTCAGCCAAGAGGTCTCATGGCACCATTTTGAAGAAGCGCATGTGAACTCTCCACAGTGTTCACGGTCCAATATCTATCCCTCAGCCGAGATCCAACCCCACTATAATAGATGATCTGGTCATTATCACATTGCTGCTCGTGGGAGCTCGCGGCGTGTCAATTGGCCGCGGTGTTTCCTGCATCACAATACTGACTACATTTCAAACCTGCCTCAATGGCCTGGCAATTGCACAGATCATGAACGGTGCTATGGAAATTCAAGTCTTCCATAGGACCATAAAACATAGCAGCAGAAGTAGGCCATTCAGGCCACTGAGTCTGCTCTGCTATTCAATGAGATCGTGGTTGTTCTGATAATCCTCAACTCCACTTTCCTGCCTTTTCCTCATTAGCCTTGATTCCCTTCCTGATAAACTCTTGCTTCCAAAGCTACCCAAGACCATTGATTTCTGCTTGGTACTCCACTCTTTTGCACTCACTTCCTTCCCCTACTTCTTGCAGCTTCTTCAAAGCTGTCATTATCGTGTCAGCTTCAGTGTCCCATTTGACCCTGACCTGAGAGTTAATCAGCGCATTCTTGGCTCACCACCCCCTTCCACTGTTACAGCATTGTTTTGCTGTTAAAATGCTTTTGTCATCTCCAAACCTTGTTCCTCTGGTGATTTTGGGGCCGGCCTCCAGAATTCCATGTCTCACAAGTTCCAACAGCTCCAAATTCCACCGCCCACATGCTGTCCGCACTCTTCTGTTGCCAATCCCAACTCTGTGTCAATTTCCAAATTTTTCCTCTCCCCGACAGGTCCACTCCCTGAAATTGCACAGGATTGTCACCGCAGCTAAAACATTATTATCCTCTCTACCTCCTATTAGCCTCATCTCGTGGCCATCTCTTCTTCACTTTGGCTTCACTCGTTTTTTAGCCCTAGTGCTCAGCACCCTCTCTCCCTATTCTCCCCATCCCCCTTTTCTGATGAAGGGTCTAGGCCCGAAACTCCTGAGATGCTGCTTGGCCTGCTGTGTTCATCCAGCTCCACACTTTGTTATCTTGGGCTCTCCAGCATCTGCAGTTCCCATTATCTCTGGTCATAAAAACCCATCTGGTTCACTAATGTCCTTTAGGGAAGGAATTCTGCCATTTTTACCTGGTCTGGCCTACATGTGACTCCAGACCCACAGCAATGTGGTCTTAAATAGGCAATTAGGGAAGAGCAATAAATGTTGGAATACCCAATGACACACAGAATCCATGAAAGAATAATTATCAATCCCAATCTTTAAGTAAATCACTACTTAACCTTTTGCATTCCAGGGTGTAGAGCTCTCCTTTATGTGATGTCACCTTGGAGTTTCAATCTCATTCTAATTAACTTGCACTCCATTTTTCCTAACAGTATTGAGTGTGTGTAACAAGGCTGAGGGGAGATTTGATTGAGGTGTGTCAAATTATAAGGGGCCTTGACAGAGGGAGAGGAAGGTGGGGGAAGCTCAACGGTTAGCACTGCAGCCTCACAACACCAAGGACTTGGGTTCAATTCCAGCCTCAGGCAACTGTCTGTGTGGAGTTTGCACATTTTCCCCGTGTCTGCGTGGGTTTCCTCCCACAGTCCAAAGATGTGCAGGTTAGGCGTATTGGCCATGGGAGATACAGGCATGGGCTAGGGTTTGGGTCTGTGTGGGATGCTCCACAGAGGGTCAGCATGGGCTGAATGGCCTGCTCCCACACTGTAAGGATTCTAGGACTTAGTTCCCTTAGCTGAGAGGGGACATAGATTGAAGGTAACTGGTGAAGGGATTAGTTGAGACAGTTTTTTTCACCCTGAGACTAGTGGGACATTCCAGGGGAAGCTTTGTTTGCTGTCATTAACCTGCCATGGGGGGTTGGAGTGTTAATTCCACTGTCTGCCAAAATAAGGAAACGATAACGTTTTGTGAGCCAAATACAGCGGCCAAGATTTTGTTTCTACTCAAGTGCTCGATATAGTCAGATGTTTCAACAGTGACGCCCGAGGCCATAACGAGTGAGGGGTCTCCCACGGTCTGTGGCACTCCCTCGTGTTTCAATGCCAGAGTTTAAAAAAGAATCATAGCAATGGTCCGCTTCAGATTGATCAGTAAACCGAGGACACTATCCACCAGAGGGTGCAGATGCATGGAGTAGATCTAATGACACAATTCTGAGAGAGAATACTTCTGATATCACGGTCAATATTGGTCAAATAAGACCCTCAAGAACAAATGCTGTGTTATTACATCACATTGCTACTTATGATGGCCAGAACCCCACCTCAGGTTGTCCAACGCTGAGGTTTAAGAGCAAAATAAAGACAGAGAACACTGGAGACCCTCAGGAGGGCTGGCAGCATCCGTGTAGAGAGAAAAACAGAGCTAACGTTTCGAGTGTAGTACAACTTGTGCCCAGAATTCATCACGATTCAAGTTACCACAGTAGTTTGCTTTGATTTGAGGTTTCAGGGCCATTCACTGTGATAAAGTGGCTGGATCAGATCCTGCACAGGTTACAGGGCGTTCTACAGAACGATTTAAAAGTGTGATCCGTGGAGAAGGCCGTTGGGGAAGGGTGCTGGAACTTCGACGTGTTTTTAATCAGAATTATTACAGGGCAGGTGCAGGCCATTTGGCCCATTCATGCCTGCACAATTAAAAGCAGCTGTCTGTTTCTGCGAAGCCTACTCATTCCCCTACATTGGGGAAGAGTTTGTATGACTGATTTTTTTATGTGTTTGAATCTCATGGGAGCAATTCTGATCTAACCCATGTGCCAGGAGAGGGAGCAAGAGAGACATTTTACATCCCACTCGATTGTACTCACCAAGCCAATGAGAAAGTAAAGCCCACTGTGGGGAGTGGGGGTTAGGGGAGGAAGAGGCTATAAGTGAGACCCTGACCCATACTATTCCTACAGTTGGATTTAAATTGCTCCCATCCGTACAGTGAGTTTATTAAACTTTAAATATCATGCATAAATATTGTCTAATCAACCTATTCAAAGACTTGAAGACACCTCTCTGGTGCAGGTGGGACTCAAACACAGCTCTCCTGGTCCAGAGGTAGGGACATTACCACCATGCCATAATCATCTGAGATGAATATTATACATTTCGGCCCAAACATCTTCAACTGCTTCATCATTGGCCTTATAAGGTCAGAAGTGGGGATGTTCACCGATGATTGCACAATGTTCAGCTCCATTCGTGACTCCTCAGATACTGAAGCAGTCCATGTTCAAATATAACAAGATCTGGGCAATACCCAGTGTTTGGCTGATGAGCGGCAGCTTTCCTGCTCCTCTGATGCTGTCTGACCTGCTGTGCTCCTCCAGCTCGACACTGCCAATGGAAATTGTTTCTCTTTAGCTCACCTGTCTTTTCCTGTTAATATCCCATATCCCGATCCAATTAGCCTTTAACCGTCTAAATTGTAGAGAAAACAGGCCTAATTTGTCTAAACTGTCCATCAACTTCACCCCTGAAGTCCAGGTATCAGTTTTGTAAACCGATATTGTACTCTCTCCAAGGCCAGTATATCCTTCCTAAGGTGTGATGCCCAGATCCGCTCTCAGTACAAATAGGGTCGAACCAGGGTTTTGTATAACTGCAGCATAACCTCTGCATCCTTGTAGTCCAGTCCTATCGATATAAAGGCCAACAATCCCTTAGCTTTCTTGATTATTCCCTGTAATAGTTTGTGACATTTTAAAGATCTGTGCACCCAAACTGCCAAGTCCCTTTGGACCCCCACTGCATTTAACTCCAGACCATTGAGGAGGATTCCCCACTTGATTGTGTTGTAATATAAAGCATTACATTTGACGTGTGATATGTTGATGAGACTGTATACGTTATTATAACAACTGAGGCAGTGTCACATAATCTTGCTGTTTCTCGAACAAAGTGAATATTTTCCTCGGCTCAGCAGACCCTGACATTTTTTTTTAGGAGCACCATGCAACGCAGAATGTTATAATCGAAATCCCGTCCACTGCCGTCAACATCCACATGCTCCACCACTCAAGCTCAGGAGCGGCAGTGCGTACCATCGACAGGAACGCACCGCACCAACTCATCGAGATTTCTCTGGATCAAGAAGGCAGCTCCGCCATCACCTTCTCAGTCAGGGATGAGGCGATGAATGCCAGCGGCACCCACTTCCCAGGAGAGAATGTTAAAAAAAAGGTAGCACTATTTCTCAGAGCTTATCAAGCCACTTTTGACAACCCCAGGACATCCCAAACCAATTTACAGCCAATCCACTTGATTTCGAATGGAGTCAAGTTGCCTCTGTTAAACACCCTGGGACATATTTAGATGGTCAAGGTGCTATATAAAGGCAAACTGCTCTTGTTGTTGAATGCAATGGCCAAGTGGTTTGTGGTGTTATCTGTCTCCCTCTAGTGTTAGCATTGCTCTATAACATGTCAATCGGCAGAATTTGGTGCAGAGCTGGATGAACACAGCAGGCCAAGCAGCATCAGAGGAGCAGGAAAGCTGACGTTTCGGGCCTAGACCCTTCTTCAGAAAAGTTTCTGAATTCTGAAGAAGGGCCCTGACCCGAAGTGTCAGCTTTCCTGCTCCTCTGATGCTGCTTGGCCTGTTGTGCTCACCCAACTCTACCCCTTGTTATCTCAGATTCTGCGGCATCTGCAATTCCTATTATCTCTCAATTGGCAGAATTTGTTCTTTACACCCTCACTTTGAAAGGTAACTCAGACGGTAATTGAAAATGAAGAATATTAAAGGGTACAAGGGGAGGTCAAGAGAGTGGATGTGACCATGCAGAGAAAAACACAAGCTTTAATGAGTTTTGTGGCCTTTTATATGTGTTGATACTCTATTCAATGTAAGGACTATTCATTATTCTTTGCAATCTATACTTTTCTGGAAGAGCCTTCCGTTCTGAATGCCGGTTCTTCAGCACAAGAGAAGACACCTTGGCAGAATCAAGCCTGAAAAAGACCCAGCAACGTCTCAGCTGGAAACTCCAAAAAAACAGATGAGGCATTTCCTTGGTGTGATCCAGCGCATAATTTCCACCAGCCATCAGAACAGATTGTAAATCTATGATTTGATTTGGCATTGGTTTTACTATCACACATACTCAAGTACAGGAGTACGGTGAAAAATGTATAATGTTGCCATACAAGATGACATCTAATGTACAAGTGCCTAGGTACAGAATCTTAACAACTAGGGACAAAGAAAGAACAAAGTTAAAAATTAAACATTTCAGTAATTATAGTCCAATGTAAAACATGCAAAATAAAGTGAAAGGTTACACATTATAAACCATCTGAGGTTTTAGTAGAAAATAAGGAAATAAAGCTGGAAGTTCAAATGTTACAGTCTTTCTGAAGTGCGTAGCCACGGTGGGGCCACACTTGGAGGAATCACCTCAAGGCCAGAAGCCCACACTGAGGACACACTGGGCTGACAGACCGCCATTTACCGCCGAAAGACTGCTACGCAGGGCCACCGAGAGACCGCAGTCTGGGCCACTGAGAGACCGCAGTCTGGGCCACTGAGAGACCGCCATTTACCACTGAAAGACCGCTACGCAGGGCCACTGAGAGACCGCAGTCTGGGCCACTGAGAGACCGCAGTCTGGGCCACTGAGAGATCGCCATTTAACACTGAAAGACTGCTACGCAGGGCCACCGAGAGACCGCAGTCTGGGCCACTGAGAGACCGCCATTTACCACCGAAAGACTGCTACGCAGGGCCACTGAGAGACCACAGTCGGAGCCACTGAGAGACCGCAGTCTGGGCCACTGAGAGATCGCCATTTACCACCGAAAGACTGCTACGCAGGGCCACCGAGAGACCGCAGTCTGGGCCACTGAGAGACCGCAGTCTGGGCCACTGAGAGACCGCCATGTACCACCGAAAGACTGCGACGCAGGGCCACTGAGAGACCACAGTCGGAGCCACTGAGAGACCGTAGTCTGGGCCACTGAGAGACCGCCATTTACCACCGAAAGACTACTACGCAGGGCCACTGAGAGACCGCAGTCTGGGCCACTGAGAGACCGCCATTTACCACCGAAAGACTGCTACGCAGGGCCACTGAGAGACCACAGTCTGGGCCACTGAGAGACCGCCATTTACCACCGAAAGACTGCTACGCTGGGCCATTGAGAGACCACAGCCTGGGTCACTGAGAGACCGCCATTTACCACCGAAAGACTGCTACGCAGGGCCACTGAGAGACCACAGTCTGGGCCACTGAGAGACCGCCATTTACCACCGAAAGAATGCTACGCAGGGCCATTGAGAGACCACAGTCTGGGCCACTGAGAGACCGCCATTTACCGCCGAAAGACCGCTGCACAGGGCCACCGAGAGACCGCAGTCTGGGCCACTGAGAGACCGCAGTCTGGGCCACTGAGAGACCGCCATTTACCACCGAAAGACTGCTACGCAGGGCCACCGAGAGACCACAGTCTGGGCCACAGAGAGACCGCAGTCTGGGCCACTGAGAGACCGCCATTTACTACCAAAAGACTGCTACACAGGGCCACTGAGAGACCACAGTCGGAGCCACTGAGAGACCGCAGTCTGGGCCACTGAGAGACCGCCATTTACCACTGAAAGACTACTACGCAGGGCCACCGAGAGACCGCAGTCTGGGCCACTGATAGACCGCCATTTACCACCGAAAGACTGCTACGCAGGGCCATTGTGAGACCACAGTCTGGGCCCTGAGACACCGCCATTTACCACCAAAAGACTGCCACACAGGGCCACTGAGAGACCACAGTCGGAGCCACTGAGAGACCGCAGTCTGGGCCACTGAGAGACCGCCATTTACCACTGAAAGACCGCTACGCAGGGCCACCGAGAGACCGCAGTCTGGGCCACTGAGAGACCGCCATTTACCACCGAAAGACTGCTACGCAGGGCCACCGAGAGACCGCAGTCTGGGCCACTGATAGACCGCCATTTACCACTGAAAGACCGCTACGCAGGGCCACTGAGAGACCGCAGTCTGGGCCCTGAGGGATCGCCATTTACCACCGAAACACTGCAACACAGGGCCACCGAGAGACCACAGTCTGGGCCACTGAGAGATCGCCATTTACCACCGAAAGACTGCTACGCAGGGCCACTGAGAGACCACAGTCGGAGCCACTGAGAGACCGCAGTCTGGGCCACTGAGAGATCGCCATTTACCACCGAAAGACTGCTACGCAGGGCCACCGAGAGACCACAGTCGGAGCCACTGAGAGACCGCAGTCTGGGCCACTGAGAGATCGCCATTTACCACCGAAAGACCGCTACGCAGGGCCACCGAGAGACCGCAGTCTGGGCCACTGAGAGACCGCAGTCTGGGCCACTGAGAGACCGCCATGTACCACCGAAAGACTGCGACGCAGGGCCACTGAGAGACCACAGTCGGAGCCACTGAGAGACCGTAGTCTGGGCCACTGAGAGACCGCCATTTACCACCGAAAGACTACTACGCAGGGCCACTGAGAGACCGCAGTCTGGGCCACTGAGAGACCGCCATTTACCACCGAAAGACTGCTACGCAGGTCCACTGAGAGACCACAGTCTGGGCCACTGAGAGACCGCCATTTACCACCGAAAGACTGCTACGCAGGGCCACTGAGAGACCACAGCCTGGGCCACTGAGAGACCGCCATTTACCACCGAAAGACTGCTACGCAGGGCCATTGAGAGACTACAGTCTGGGCCACTGAGAGACCGCCATGTACCACCGAAAGACTGCTACGCAGGGCCACTGAGAGACCGCAGTCTGGGCCACTGATAGACCGCCATTTACCACCGAAAGACCGCTACGCAGGGCCACCAAGAGAACGCAGTCTGGGCCACTGAGAGACAGCAGTCTGGGCCACTGAGAGACCGCCATTTACCACCGAAAGACTGCTACGCAGGGCCATTGAGAGACCACAGTCTGGGCCACTGAGAGACCGCAGTCTGGGCCATTGAGAGACCGCCATTTACCACCGAAAGACTGCTACGCAGGGCCATTGAGAGAGCACAGCCTGGGCCACTGAGAGACCGCAGTCTGGGCCACTGAGAGAACTCCATTTACCACCGAAAGACTGCTACGCAGGGCCACCGAGAGACCACAGTCTGGGCCACTGAGAGACCGCCATTTACCACCGAAAGACTGCTACGCAGGGCCACTGAGAGATCGCCATTTACCGCGGAAAGACCGCTACGCAGGGCCACCGAGAGACCACAGTCTGGGCCACTGAGAGACCGCCATTTACCACCGAAAAACTGCTACGCAGGGCCACTGAGAGACCGCAGTCTGGGCCACTGAGAGACCGCCATGTACCGCCGAAACACTGCTACGCAGGGCCACTGAGAGACCGCAGTCTGGGCCACTGAGAGACCACAGTCTGGGCCACTGAGAGACCGCCATTTACCACCGAAAGAGCGCTACGCAGGGCCATTGAGCGACCACAGTCTGGGCCACTGAGAGACCGCAGTCTGGGCCGCTGAGAGACCGCCATGTACCGCCGAAACACTGCTACGCAGGGCCACTGAGAGACCGCAGTCTGGGCCACTGAGAGACCACAGTCTGGGCCACAGAGAGAACACAGTCTGGGCCACTGAGAGACCGCAGTCTGGGCCACTGAGAGACCTCCATTTACCACCGAAAGACTGCTACGCAGGGCCACCGAGAGACCACAGTCTGGGCCACCGAGAGACCACAGTCTGGGCCACTGATAGACCGCCATTTACCACTGAAAGTCCGCTACGCAGGGCCACCGAGAGACCGCAGTCTGGGCCACTGATAGACCGCCATTTACCACCGAAAGACTGCTACGCAGGGCCATTGTGAGACCACAGTCTGGGCCCTGAGAGACCGCCATTTACCACCAAAAGACTGCTACACAGGGTCACCGAGAGACCACAGTCGGAGCCACTGAGAGACCGCAGTCTGGGCCACTGAGAGACCGCCATTTACCACCGAAAGACTGCTACGCAGGGCCACTGAGAGACCACAGCCTGGGCCACTGAGAGACCGCCATTTACCACCGAAAGACTGCTACGCAGGGCCATTGAGAGACTACAGTCTGGGCCACTGAGAGACCGCCATGTACCACCGAAAGACTGCTACGCAGGGCCACTGAGAGACCGCAGTCTGGGCCACTGATAGACCGCCATTTACCACCGAAAGACCGCTACGCAGGGCCACCAAGAGAACGCAGTCTGGGCCACTGAGAGACAGCAGTCTGGGCCACTGAGAGACCGCCATTTACCACCGAAAGACTGCTACGCAGGGCCATTGAGAGACCACAGTCTGGGCCACTGAGAGACCGCAGTCTGGGCCATTGAGAGACCGCCATTTACCACCGAAAGACTGCTACGCAGGGCCATTGAGAGAGCACAGCCTGGGCCACTGAGAGACCGCAGTCTGGGCCACTGAGAGAACTCCATTTACCACCGAAAGACTGCTACGCAGGGCCACCGAGAGACCACAGTCTGGGCCACTGAGAGACCGCCATTTACCACCGAAAGACTGCTACGCAGGGCCACTGAGAGATCGCCATTTACCGCGGAAAGACCGCTACGCAGGGCCACCGAGAGACCACAGTCTGGGCCACTGAGAGACCGCCATTTACCACCGAAAAACTGCTACGCAGGGCCACTGAGAGACCGCAGTCTGGGCCACTGAGAGACCGCCATGTACCGCCGAAACACTGCTACGCAGGGCCACTGAGAGACCGCAGTCTGGGCCACTGAGAGACCACAGTCTGGGCCACTGAGAGACCGCCATTTACCACCGAAAGAGCGCTACGCAGGGCCATTGAGCGACCACAGTCTGGGCCACTGAGAGACCGCAGTCTGGGCCGCTGAGAGACCGCCATGTACCGCCGAAACACTGCTACGCAGGGCCACTGAGAGACCGCAGTCTGGGCCACTGAGAGACCACAGTCTGGGCCACAGAGAGAACACAGTCTGGGCCACTGAGAGACCGCAGTCTGGGCCACTGAGAGACCTCCATTTACCACCGAAAGACTGCTACGCAGGGCCACCGAGAGACCACAGTCTGGGCCACCGAGAGACCACAGTCTGGGCCACTGATAGACCGCCATTTACCACTGAAAGTCCGCTACGCAGGGCCACCGAGAGACCGCAGTCTGGGCCACTGATAGACCGCCATTTACCACCGAAAGACTGCTACGCAGGGCCATTGTGAGACCACAGTCTGGGCCCTGAGAGACCGCCATTTACCACCAAAAGACTGCTACACAGGGTCACCGAGAGACCACAGTCGGAGCCACTGAGAGACCGCAGTCTGGGCCACTGAGAGACCGCCATTTACCACCGAAAGACTGCTACGCAGGGCCACTGAGAGACCGCAGTCTGGGCCACTGAGAGATCGCCATTTACCGCTGAAAGACTGCTACGCAGGGCCACTGAGAGACCACATTCGGAGCCACTGAGAGACCGCAGTCTGGGCCACTGATAGACCGCCATTTACCACTGAAAGACCGCTACGCAGGGCCACCGAGAGACCGCAGTCTGGGCCACTGATAGACCGCCATTTACCACCGAAAGACTGCTACGCAGGGCCATTGTGAGACCACAGTCTGGGCCCTGAGAGACCGCCATTTACCACCAAAAGACTGCTACACAGGGTCACCGAGAGACCACAGTCGGAGCCACTGAGAGACCGCAGTCTGGGCCACTGAGAGACCGCCATTTACCACCGAAAGACTGCTACGCAGGGCCACTGAGAGACCGCAGTCTGGGCCACTGAGAGACCGCCATTTACCGCTGAAAGACTGCTACGCAGGGCCACTGAGAGACCACATTCGGAGCCACTGAGAGACCGCAGTCTGGGCCACTGATAGACCGCCATTTACCACCAAAAGACTGCTACGCAGGGCCACTGAGAAATTGCCATTTACCGCCGAAAGACCGCTGCACAGGGCCACCGAGAGACCACAGTCTGGGCCACTGAGAGACCGCAGACTGGGCCACTGATAGACCGCAGTCTGGGCCACTGAGAGACCGCCATTTACCACCGAAAGACTGCTACGCAGGGCCACCGAGAGACCACAGTCTGGGCCACTGAGAGACCGCAGTCTGTGCCACTGAGAGACCGCCATTTACCACCAAAAGACTGCTACACAGGGCCACTGAGAGACCACAGTCGGAGCCACTGAGAGACCGCAGTCTGGGCCACTGAGAGACCGCTATTTACCACCGAAAGACTGCGACGCAGGGCCACCGAGAGACCGCAGTCTGGGCCCTGAGAGATCGCCATTTACCACCGAAAGACTGCTACGCAGGGCCACTGAGAGACCACAGTCTGGGCCACTGAGAGACCGCCATTTACCACCAAAAGACTGCTACGCAGGGCCACTGAGAGACCGCAGTCTGGGCCACTGAGAGACCGCCATTTACCACCGAAAGACTGCTACGCAGGGCCACTGAGAGACCACAGTCTGGGCCACTGAGAGACCGCCATTTACCACCGAAAGACTGCTCCGCAGGGCCATTGAGAGACCACAGTCTGGGCCACTGAGAGACCGCCATTTACCACCGAAAGACTGCTACGCAGGGCCACTGAGAAATTGCCATTTACCGCCGAAAGACCGCTACACAGGGCCACCGAGAGACCGCAGTCTGGGCCACTGAGAGACCGCCATTTACCACCGAAAGACTGCTACGCAGGGCCACCGAGAGACCACAGTCTGGGCCACTGAGAGACCGCAGTCTGGGCCACTGAGAGACCGCCATTTACCACCAAAAGACTGCTACACTGGGCCACTGAGAGACCACAGTCGGAGCCACTGAGAGACCGCAGTCTGGGCCACTGAGAGACCGCCATTTACCACCGAAAGACTACTACGCAGGCCCACTGAGAGACCGCAGTCTGGGCCACTGAGAGACCGCCATTTACCATCGAAAGACTGCTACGCAGGGCCATTGTGAGACCACAGTCTGGGCCCTGAGAGACCGCCATTTACCACCAAAAGACTGCTACACAGAGCCACTGAGAGACCACAGTCGGAGCCACTGAGAGACTGCAGTCTGGGCCACTGAGAGACCGCCATATACCACCGAAAGACTGCTACGCAGGGCCATTGAGAGACCACAGTCTGGGCCACTGAGAGACCACAGTCTGGGCCACTGAGAGATCGCCATTTACCACCATAAGACTGCTACGCAGGGCCACTGAGAGACCGCAGTCTGGGCCACTGAGAGACCGCCATTTACCACCGAAAGACTGCTACGCAGGGCCACTGAGAGACCACAGTCTGGGCCACTGAGAGACCGCCATTTACCACCGAAAGACTGCTACGCAGGTCCACCGAGAGAACAGAGTCTGGGCCACTGAGAGACCACAGTCTGGGCCACTGAGAGACCGCCATTTACCACCGAAAGACTGCGACGCAGGGCCACTGAGAGACCACAGTCGGAGCCACTGAGAGACCGCAGTCTGGGTCACTGAGAGACCGCCATTTACCACCGAAAGACTGCTACGCAGGGCCACTGAGAGACCACAGTCTGGGCCACTGAGAGACCGCCATTTACCACCGAAAGACTGCTACGCAGGGCCATTGAGAGACCACAGCCTGGGCCACTGAGAGACCGCCATTTACCACCGAAAGACTGCTACGCAGGGCCACTGAGAGACCACAGTCTGGGCCACTGAGAGACCGCCATTTACCACCGAAAGACTGCTACGCAGGGCCATAAGGAGACCACAGTCTGGGCCACTGAGAGACCGCCATGTACCACCGAAAGACTGCTACGCAGGGCCACTGAGAGACCGCAGTCTGGGCCACTGATAGACCGCCATTTACCACCGAAAGACCGCTACGCAGGGCCACCAAGAGAACGCAGTCTGTGCCACTGAGAGACAGCAGTCTGGGCCACTGAGAGACCGCCATTTACCACCGAAAGACTGCTACGCAGGGCCGTTGAGAGAGCACAGTCTGGGCCACTGAGAGACCGCAGTCTGGGCCACTGAGAGACCGCCATTTACCACCGAAAGACTGCTACGCAGGGCCATTGAGAGAGCACAGTCTGGGCCACTGAGAGACCGCAGTCTGGGCCACTGAGAGAACTCCATTTACCACCGAAAGACTGCTACGCAGGGCCACCGAGAGACCACAGTCTGGGCCACTGAGAGACCGCCATTTACCACCGAAAGACTGCTACGCAGGGCCACTGAGAGATCGCCATTTACCGCGGAAAGACCGCTACGCAGGGCCACCGAGAGACCACAGTCTGGGCCACTGAGAGACCGCCATTTACCACCGAAAAACTGCTTCGCAGGGCCACTGAGAGACCACAGTCTGGGCCACTGAGAGACCGCCATGTACCTCCGAAACACTGCTACGCAGGGCCACTGAGGGACCGCAGTCTGGGCCACTGAGAGACCACAGTCTGGGCCACTGAGAGACCGCCATTTACCACCGAAAGACCGCTACGCAGGGCCATTGAGAGACCACAGCCTGGGCCACAGAGAGAACACAGTCTGGGCCACTGAGAGACCGCAGTCTGGGCCACTGAGAGACCTCCATTTACCACCGAAAGACTGCTACGCAGGGCCACCGAGAGACCACAGTCTGGGCCACCGAGAGACCACAGTCTGGGCCACTGATAGACCGCCATTTACCACTGAAAGACCGCTACGCAGGGCCACCGAGAGACCGTAGTCTGGGCCACTGATAGACCGCCATTTACCACCGAAAGACTGCTACGCAGGGCCATTGTGAGACCACAGTCTGGGCCCTGAGAGACCGCCATTTACCACCAAAAGACTGCTACACAGGGTCACCGAGAGACCACAGTCGGAGCCACTGAGAGACCGCAGTCTGGGCCACTGAGAGACCGCCATTTACCACCGAAAGACTGCTACGCAGGGCCACTGAGAGACCGCAGTCTGGGCCACTGAGAGACCGCCATTTACCGCTGAAAGACTGCTACGCAGGGCCACTGAGAGACCACATTCGGAGCCACTGAGAGACCGCAGTCTGGGCCACTGATAGACCGCCATTTACCACTGAAAGACCGCTACGCAGGGCCACCGAGAGACCGCAGTCTGGGCCACTGAGAGACCGCCATTTACCACCGAAAGACTGCTACACAGGGCCACTGAGAGACCACAGTCTGGGCTACTCAGAGACCGCCATTTAGCACTGAAAGACCGCTACGCAGGGCCACCGAGAGACCGCAGTCTGGGCCACTGAGAGACCGCCATTTACCACCGAAAGACTGCTACGCAGGGCCACTGAGAGACCACAGTCTGGGCCACTGAGAGACCGCCATTTACCACCGAAAGACTGCTACGCAGGGCCATTGAGAGACCACAGTCTGGGCCACTGAGAGACCGCCATTTACCACCGAAAGACTGCTACGCAGGGCCACTGAGAAATTGCCATTTACCGCCGAAAGACCGCTACACAGGGCCACCGAGAGACCGCAGACTGGGCCACTGAGAGACCGCAGTCTGGGCCACTGAGAGACCGCCATTTACCACCGAAAGACTGCTACGCAGGGCCACCGAGAGACCACAGTCTGGGCCACTGAGAGACCGCAGTCTGGGCCACTGAGAGACCGCCATTTACCACCAAAAGACTGCTACGCAGGGCCATTGTGAGACCACAGTCTGGGCCCTGAGACACCGCCATTTACCACCAAAAGACTGCCACACAGGGCCACTGAGAGACCACAGTCGGAGCCACTGAGAGACCGCAGTCTGGGCCACTGAGAGACCGCCATTTACCACTGAAAGACCGCTACGCAGGGCCACCGAGAGACCGCAGTCTGGGCCACTGAGAGACCGCCATTTACCACCGAAAGACTGCTACGCAGGGCCACCGAGAGACCGCAGTCTGGGCCACTGACAGACCGCCATTTACCACTGAAAGACCGCTACGCAGGGCCACTGAGAGACCGCAGTCTGGGCCCTGAGAGATCGCCATTTACCACCGAAACACTGCAACACAGGGCCACCGAGAGACCACAGTCTGGGCCACTGAGAGATCGCCATTTACCACCGAAAGACTGCTACGCAGGGCCACTGAGAGACCACAGTCGGAGCCACTGAGAGACCGCAGTCTGGGCCACTGAGAGATCGCCATTTACCACCGAAAGACTGCTACGCAGGGCCACCGAGAGACCACAGTCGGAGCCACTGAGAGACCGCAGTCTGGGCCACTGAGAGATCGCCATTTACCACCGAAAGACCGCTACGCAGGGCCACCGAGAGACCGCAGTCTGGGCCACTGAGAGACCGCAGTCTGGGCCACTGAGAGACCGCCATGTACCACCGAAAGACTGCGACGCAGGGCCACTGAGAGACCACAGTCGGAGCCACTGAGAGACCGTAGTCTGGGCCACTGAGAGACCGCCATTTACCACCGAAAGACTACTACGCAGGGCCACTGAGAGACTGCAGTCTGGGCCACTGAGAGACCGCCATTTACCACCGAAAGACTGCTACGCAGGGCCACTGAGAGACCACAGTCTGGGCCACTGAGAGACCGCCATTTACCACCGAAAGACTGCTACGCAGGGCCACTGAGAGACCACAGCCTGGGCCTCTGAGAGACCGCCATTTACCACCGAAAGACTGCTACGCAGGGCCATTGAGAGACCACAGTCTGGGCCACTGAGAGACCGCCATGTACCACCGAAAGACTGCTACACAGGGCCACTGAGAGACCGCAGTCTGGGCCACTGATAGACCGCCATGTACCACCGAAAGACTGCTACGCAGGGCCACCAAGAGAACGCAGTCTGGGCCACTGAGAGACAGCAGTCTGGGCCACTGAGAGACCGCCATTTACCACCGAAAGACTGCTACGCAGGGCCATTGAGAGACCACAGTCTGGGCCACTGAGAGACCGCAGTCTGGGCCATTGAGAGACCGCCATTTACCACCGAAAGACTGCTACGCAGGGCCATTGAGAGAGCACAGCCTGGGCCACTGAGAGACCGCAGTCTGGGCCACTGAGAGAACTCCATTTACCACCGAAAGACTGCTACGCAGGGCCACCGAGAGACCACAGTCTGGGCCACTGAGAGACCGCCATTTACCACCGAAAGACTGCTACGCAGGGCCACTGAGAGATCGCCATTTACCGCGGAAAGACCGCTACGCAGGGCCACCGAGAGACCACAGTCTGGGCCACTGAGAGACCGCCATTTACCACCGAAAAACTGCTACGCAGGGCCACTGAGAGACCGCAGTCTGGGCCACTGAGAGACCGCCATGTACCGCCGAAACACTGCTACGCAGGGCCACTGAGAGACCGCAGTCTGGGCCACTGAGAGACCACAGTCTGGGCCACTGAGAGACCGCCATTTACCACCGAAAGAGCGCTACGCAGGGCCATTGAGCGACCACAGTCTGGGCCACTGAGAGACCGCAGTCTGGGCCACTGAGAGACCGCCATGTACCGCCGAAACACTGCTACGCAGGGCCACTGAGAGACCGCAGTCTGGGCCACTGAGAGACCACAGTCTGGGCCACTGAGAGACCGCCATTTACCACCGAAAGAGCGCTACGCAGGGCCATTGAGCGACCACAGTCTGGGCCACAGAGAGAACACAGTCTGGGCCACTGAGAGACCGCAGTCTGGGCCACTGAGAGACCTCCATTTACCACCGAAAGACTGCTACGCAGGGCCACCGAGAGACCACAGTCTGGGCCACCGAGAGACCACAGTCTGGGCCACTGATAGACCGCCATTTACCACTGAAAGTCCGCTACGCAGGGCCACCGAGAGACCACAGTCTGGGCCACTGAGAGACAGCAGTCTGGGCCACTGAGAGACCGCCATTTACCACCGAAAGACTGCTACGCAGGGCCGTTGAGAGAGCACAGTCTGGGCCACTGAGAGACCGCAGTCTGGGCCACTGAGAGACCTCCATTTACCACCGAAAGACTGCTACGCAGGGCCACCGAGAGACCACAGTCTGGGCCACCGAGAGACCACAGTCTGGGCCACTGATAGACCGCCATTTACCACTGAAAGACCGCTACGCAGGGCCACCGAGAGACCGTAGTCTGGGCCACTGATAGACCGCCATTTACCACCGAAAGACTGCTACGCAGGGCCATTGTGAGACCACAGTCTGGGCCCTGAGAGACCGCCATTTACCACCAAAAGACTGCTACACAGGGTCACCGAGAGACCACAGTCGGAGCCACTGAGAGACCGCAGTCTGGGCCACTGAGAGACCGCCATTTACCACCGAAAGACTGCTACGCAGGGCCACTGAGAGACCGCAGTCTGGGCCACTGAGAGACCGCCATTTACCGCTGAAAGACTGCTACGCAGGGCCACTGAGAGACCACATTCGGAGCCACTGAGAGACCGCAGTCTGGGCCACTGATAGACCGCCATTTACCACTGAAAGACCGCTACGCAGGGCCACCGAGAGACCGCAGTCTGGGCCACTGAGAGACCGCCATTTACCACCGAAAGACTGCTACACAGGGCCACTGAGAGACCACAGTCTGGGCCACTCAGAGACCGCCATTTAGCACTGAAAGACCGCTACGCAGGGCCACCGAGAGACCGCAGTCTGGGCCACTGAGAGACCGCCATTTACCACCGAAAGACTGCTACGCAGGGCCACTGAGAGACCACAGTCTGGGCCACTGAGAGACCGCCATTTACCACCGAAAGACTGCTACGCAGGGCCATTGAGAGACCACAGTCTGGGCCACTGAGAGACCGCCATTTACCACCGAAAGACTGCTACGCAGGGCCACTGAGAAATTGCCATTTACCGCCGAAAGACCGCTACACAGGGCCACCGAGAGACCGCAGACTGGGCCACTGAGAGACCGCAGTCTGGGCCACTGAGAGACCGCCATTTACCACCGAAAGACTGCTACGCAGGGCCACCGAGAGACCACAGTCTGGGCCACTGAGAGACCGCAGTCTGGGCCACTGAGAGACCGCCATTTACCACCAAAAGACTGCTACGCAGGGCCATTGTGAGACCACAGTCTGGGCCCTGAGACACCGCCATTTACCACCAAAAGACTGCCACACAGGGCCACTGAGAGACCACAGTCGGAGCCACTGAGAGACCGCAGTCTGGGCCACTGAGAGACCGCCATTTACCACTGAAAGACCGCTACGCAGGGCCACCGAGAGACCGCAGTCTGGGCCACTGAGAGACCGCCATTTACCACCGAAAGACTGCTACACAGGGCCACCGAGAGACCGCAGTCTGGGCCACTGATAGACCGCCATTTACCACTGAAAGACCGCTACGCAGGGCCACTGAGAGACCGCAGTCTGGGCCCTGAGAGATCGCCATTTACCACCGAAACACTGCAACACAGGGCCACCGAGAGACCACAGTCTGGGCCACTGAGAGATCGCCATTTACCACCGAAAGACTGCTACGCAGGGCCACTGAGAGACCACAGTCGGAGCCACTGAGAGACCGCAGTCTGGGCCACTGAGAGATCGCCATTTACCACCGAAAGACTGCTACGCAGGGCCACCGAGAGACCACAGTCGGAGCCACTGAGAGACCGCAGTCTGGGCCACTGAGAGATCGCCATTTACCACCGAAAGACCGCTACGCAGGGCCACCGAGAGACCGCAGTCTGGGCCACTGAGAGACCGCAGTCTGGGCCACTGAGAGACCGCCATGTACCACCGAAAGACTGCGACGCAGGGCCACTGAGAGACCACAGTCGGAGCCACTGAGAGACCGTCGTCTGGGCCACTGAGAGACCGCCATTTACCACCGAAAGACTACTACGCAGGGCCACTGAGAGACCGCAGTCTGGGCCACTGAGAGACCGCCATTTACCACCGAAAGACTGCTACGCAGGGCCACTGAGAGACCACAGTCTGGGCCACTGAGAGACCGCCATTTACCACCGAAAGACTGCTACGCAGGGCCACTGAGAGACCACAGCCTGGGCCTCTGAGAGACCGCCATTTACCACCGAAAGACTGCTACGCAGGGCCATTGAAAGACCACAGTCTGGGCCACTGAGAGACCGCCATGTACCACCGAAAGACTGCTACACAGGGCCACTGAGAGACCGCAGTCTGGGCCACTGATAGACCGCCATGTACCACCGAAAGACTGCTACGCAGGGCCACCAAGAGAACGCAGTCTGGGCCACTGAGAGACAGCAGTCTGGGCCACTGAGAGACCGCCATTTACCACCGAAAGACTGCTACGCAGGGCCATTGAGAGACCACAGTCTGGGCCACTGAGAGACCGCAGTCTGGGCCATTGAGAGACCGCCATTTACCACCGAAAGACTGCTACGCAGGGCCATTGAGAGAGCACAGCCTGGGCCACTGAGAGACCGCAGTCTGGGCCACTGAGAGAACTCCATTTACCACCGAAAGACTGCTACGCAGGGCCACCGAGAGACCACAGTCTGGGCCACTGAGAGACCGCCATTTACCACCGAAAGACTGCTACGCAGGGCCACTGAGAGATCGCCATTTACCGCGGAAAGACCGCTACGCAGGGCCACCGAGAGACCACAGTCTGGGCCACTGAGAGACCGCCATTTACCACCGAAAAACTGCTACGCAGGGCCACTGAGAGACCGCAGTCTGGGCCACTGAGAGACCGCCATGTACCGCCGAAACACTGCTACGCAGGGCCACTGAGAGACCGCAGTCTGGGCCACTGAGAGACCACAGTCTGGGCCACTGAGAGACCGCCATTTACCACCGAAAGAGCGCTACGCAGGGCCATTGAGTGACCACAGTCTGGGCCACTGAGAGACCGCAGTCTGGGCCACTGAGAGACCGCCATGTACCGCCGAAACACTGCTACGCAGGGCCACTGAGAGACCGCAGTCTGGGCCACTGAGAGACCACAGTCTGGGCCACTGAGAGACCGCCATTTACCACCGAAAGAGCGCTACGCAGGGCCATTGAGCGACCACAGTCTGGGCCACAGAGAGAACACAGTCTGGGCCACTGAGAGACCGCAGTCTGGGCCACTGAGAGACCTCCATTTACCACCGAAAGACTGCTACGCAGGGCCACCGAGAGACCACAGTCTGGGCCACCGAGAGACCACAGTCTGGGCCACTGATAGACCGCCATTTACCACTGAAAGTCCGCTACGCAGGGCCACCGAGAGACCGCAGTCTGGGCCACTGATAGACCGCCATTTACCACTGAAAGTCCGCTACGCAGGGCCACCGAGAGACCGCAGTCTGGGCCACTGATAGACCGCCATTTACCACCGAAAGACTGCTACGCAGGGCCATTGTGAGACCACAGTCTGGGCCCTGAGAGACCGCCATTTACCACCAAAAGACTGCTACACAGGGTCACCGAGAGACCACAGTCGGAGCCACTGAGAGACCGCAGTCTGGGCCACTGAGAGACCGCCATTTACCACCGAAAGACTGCTACGCAGCGCCACTGAGAGACCGCAGTCTGGGCCACTGAGAGATCGCCATTTACCGCTGAAAGACTGCTACGCAGGGCCACTGAGAGACCACATTCGGAGCCACTGAGAGACCGCAGTCTGGGCCACTGATAGACCGCCATTTACCACTGAAAGACCGCTACGCAGGGCCACCGAGAGACCGCAGTCTGGGCCACTGATAGACCGCCATTTACCACCGAAAGACTGCTACGCAGGGCCATTGTGAGACCACAGTCTGGGCCCTGAGAGACCGCCATTTACCACCAAAAGACTGCTACACAGGGTCACCGAGAGACCACAGTCGGAGCCACTGAGAGACCGCAGTCTGGGCCACTGAGAGACCGCCATTTACCACCGAAAGACTGCTACGCAGGGCCACTGAGAGACCGCAGTCTGGGCCACTGAGAGACCGCCATTTACCGCTGAAAGACTGCTACGCAGGGCCACTGAGAGACCACATTCGGAGCCACTGAGAGACCGCAGTCTGGGCCACTGATAGACCGCCATTTACCACCGAAAGACTGCTACGCAGGGCCACTGAGAAATTGCCATTTACCGCCGAAAGACCACTGCACAGGGCCACCGAGAGACCACAGTCTGGGCCACTGAGAGACCGCAGACTGGGCCACTGAGAGACCGCAGTCTGGGCCACTGAGAGACCGCCATTTACCACCGAAAGACTGCTACGCAGGGCCACCGAGAGACCACAGTCTGGGCCACTGAGAGACCGCAGTCTGGGCCACTGAGAGACCGCCATTTACCACCAAAAGACTGCTACACAGGGCCACTGAGAGACCACAGTCGGAGCCACTGAGAGACTGCAGTCTGGGCCACTGAGAGACCGCTATTTACCACCGAAAGACTGCGACGCAGGGCCACCGAGAGACCGCAGTCTGGGCCCTGAGAGATCGCCATTTACCACCGAAAGACTGCTACGCAGGGCCACTGAGAGACCACAGTCTGGGCCACTGAGAGACCGCCATTTACCACCAAAAGACTGCTACGCAGGGCCACTGAGAGACCGCAGTCTGGGCCACTGAGAGACCGCCATTTACCACCGAAAGACTGCTACGCAGGGCCACTGAGAGACCACAGTCTGGGCCACTGAGAGACCGCCATTTACCACCGAAAGACTGCTCCGCAGGGCCATTGAGAGACCACAGTCTGGGCCACTGAGAGACCGCCATTTACCACCGAAAGACTGCTACGCAGGGCCACTGAGAAATTGCCATTTACCGCCGAAAGACCGCTACACAGGGCCACCGAGAGACCGCAGTCTGGGCCACTGAGAGACCGCCATTTACCACCGAAAGACTGCTACGCAGGGCCACCGAGAGACCACAGTCTGGGCCACTGAGAGACCGCAGTCTGGGCCACTGAGAGACCGCCATTTACCACCAAAAGACTGCTACACTGGGCCACTGAGAGACCACAGTCGGAGCCACTGAGAGACCGCAGTCTGGGCCACTGAGAGACCGCCATTTACCACCGAAAGACTACTACGCAGGCCCACTGAGAGACCGCAGTCTGGGCCACTGAGAGACCGCCATTTACCACCGAAAGACTGCTACGCAGGGCCATTGTGAGACCACAGTCTGGGCCCTGAGAGACCGCCATTTACCACCAAAAGACTGCTACACAGAGCCACTGAGAGACCACAGTCGGAGCCACTGAGAGACTGCAGTCTGGGCCACTGAGAGACCGCCATATACCACCGAAAGACTGCTACGCAGGGCCATTGAGAGACCACAGTCTGGGCCACTGAGAGACCACAGTCTGGGCCACTGAGAGATCGCCATTTACCACCATAAGACTGCTACGCAGGGCCACTGAGAGACCGCAGTCTGGGCCACTGAGAGACCGCCATTTACCACCGAAAGACTGCTACGCAGGGCCACTGAGAGACCACAGTCTGGGCCACTGAGAGACCGCCATTTACCACCGAAAGACTGCTACGCAGGTCCACCGAGAGAACAGAGTCTGGGCCACTGAGAGACCACAGTCTGGGCCACTGAGAGACCGCCATTTACCACCGAAAGACTGCGACGCAGGGCCACTGAGAGACCACAGTCGGAGCCACTGAGAGACCGCAGTCTGGGTCACTGAGAGACCGCCATTTACCACCGAAAGACTGCTACGCAGGGCCACTGAGAGACCACAGTCTGGGCCACTGAGAGACCGCCATTTACCACCGAAAGACTGCTACGCAGGGCCATTGAGAGACCACAGCCTGGGCCACTGAGAGACCGCCATTTACCACCGAAAGACTGCTACGCAGGGCCACTGAGAGACCACAGTCTGGGCCACTGAGAGACCGCCATTTACCGCTGAAAGACTGCTACGCAGGGCCACTGAGAGACCACATTCGGAGCCACTGAGAGACCGCAGTCTGGGCCACTGATAGACCGCCATTTACCACCGAAAGACTGCTACGCAGGGCCACTGAGAAATTGCCATTTACCGCCGAAAGACCACTGCACAGGGCCACTGAGAGACCACAGTCTGGGCCACTGAGAGACCGCAGACTGGGCCACTGAGAGACCGCAGTCTGGGCCACTGAGAGACCGCCATTTACCACCGAAAGACTGCTACGCAGGGCCACCGAGAGACCACAGTCTGGGCCACTGAGAGACCGCAGTCTGGGCCACTGAGAGACCGCCATTTACCACCAAAAGACTGCTACACAGGGCCACTGAGAGACCACAGTCGGAGCCACTGAGAGACTGCAGTCTGGGCCACTGAGAGACCGCTATTTACCACCGAAAGACTGCGACGCAGGGCCACCGAGAGACCGCAGTCTGGGCCCTGAGAGATCGCCATTTACCACCGAAAGACTGCTACGCAGGGCCACTGAGAGACCACAGTCTGGGCCACTGAGAGACCGCCATTTACCACCAAAAGACTGCTACGCAGGGCCACTGAGAGACCGCAGTCTGGGCCACTGAGAGACCGCCATTTACCACCGAAAGACTGCTACGCAGGGCCACTGAGAGACCACAGTCTGGGCCACTGAGAGACCGCCATTTACCACCGAAAGACTGCTCCGCAGGGCCATTGAGAGACCACAGTCTGGGCCACTGAGAGACCGCCATTTACCACCGAAAGACTGCTACGCAGGGCCACTGAGAAATTGCCATTTACCGCCGAAAGACCGCTACACAGGGCCACCGAGAGACCGCAGTCTGGGCCACTGAGAGACCGCCATTTACCACCGAAAGACTGCTACGCAGGGCCACCGAGAGACCACAGTCTGGGCCACTGAGAGACCGCAGTCTGGGCCACTGAGAGACCGCCATTTACCACCAAAAGACTGCTACACTGGGCCACTGAGAGACCACAGTCGGAGCCACTGAGAGACCGCAGTCTGGGCCACTGAGAGACCGCCATTTACCACCGAAAGACTACTACGCAGGCCCACTGAGAGACCGCAGTCTGGGCCACTGAGAGACCGCCATTTACCACCGAAAGACTGCTACGCAGGGCCATTGTGAGACCACAGTCTGGGCCCTGAGAGACCGCCATTTACCACCAAAAGACTGCTACACAGAGCCACTGAGAGACCACAGTCGGAGCCACTGAGAGACCGCAGTCTGGGCCACTGAGAGACCGCCATATACCACCGAAAGACTGCTACGCAGGGCCATTGAGAGACCACAGTCTGGGCCACTGAGAGACCACAGTCTGGGCCACTGAGAGATCGCCATTTACCACCATAAGACTGCTACGCAGGGCCACTGAGAGACCGCAGTCTGGGCCACTGAGAGACCGCCATTTACCACCGAAAGACTGCTACGCAGGGCCACTGAGAGACCACAGTCTGGGCCACTGAGAGACCGCCATTTACCACCGAAAGACTGCTACGCAGGTCCACCGAGAGAACAGAGTCTGGGCCACTGAGAGACCACAGTCTGGGCCACTGAGAGACCGCCATTTACCACCGAAAGACTGCGACGCAGGGCCACTGAGAGACCACAGTCGGAGCCACTGAGAGACCGCAGTCTGGGTCACTGAGAGACCGCCATTTACCACCGAAAGACTGCTACGCAGGGCCACTGAGAGACCACAGTCTGGGCCACTGAGAGACCGCCATTTACCACCGAAAGACTGCTACGCAGGGCCATTGAGAGACCACAGCCTGGGCCACTGAGAGACCGCCATTTACCACCGAAAGACTGCTACGCAGGGCCACTGAGAGACCACAGTCTGGGCCACTGAGAGACCGCCATTTACCACCGAAAGACTGCTACGCAGGGCCATAAGGAGACCACAGTCTGGGCCACTGAGAGACCGCCATGTACCACCGAAAGACTGCTACGCAGGGCCACTGAGAGACCGCAGTCTGGGCCACTGATAGACCGCCATTTACCACCGAAAGACCGCTACGCAGGGCCACCAAGAGAACGCAGTCTGGGCCACTGAGAGACAGCAGTCTGGGCCACTGAGAGACCGCCATTTACCACCGAAAGACTGCTACGCAGGGCCATTGAGAGAGCACAGTCTGGGCCACTGAGAGACCGCAGTCTGGGCCACTGAGAGACCGCCATTTACCACCGAAAGACTGCTACGCAGGGCCATTGAGAGAGCACAGTCTGGGCCACTGAGAGACCGCAGTCTGGGCCACTGAGAGAACTCCATTTACCACCGAAAGACTGCTACGCAGGGCCACCGAGAGACCACAGTCTGGGCCACTGAGAGACCGCCATTTACCACCGAAAGACTGCTACGCAGGGCCACTGAGAGATCGCCATTTACCGCGGAAAGACCGCTACGCAGGGCCACCGAGAGACCACAGTCTGGGCCACTGAGAGACCGCCATTTACCACCGAAAAACTGCTTCGCAGGGCCACTGAGAGACCACAGTCTGGGCCACTGAGAGACCGCCATGTACCTCCGAAACACTGCTACGCAGGGCCACTGAGGGACCGCAGTCTGGGCCACTGAGAGACCACAGTCTGGGCCACTGAGAGACCGCCATTTACCACCGAAAGACCGCTACGCAGGGCCATTGAGAGACCACAGCCTGGGCCACAGAGAGAACACAGTCTGGGCCACTGAGAGACCGCAGTCTGGGCCACTGAGAGACCTCCATTTACCACCGAAAGACTGCTACGCAGGGCCACCGAGAGACCACAGTCTGGGCCACCGAGAGACCACAGTCTGGGCCACTGATAGACCGCCATTTACCACTGAAAGACCGCTACGCAGGGCCACCGAGAGACCGTAGTCTGGGCCACTGATAGACCGCCATTTACCACCGAAAGACTGCTACGCAGGGCCATTGTGAGACCACAGTCTGGGCCCTGAGAGACCGCCATTTACCACCAAAAGACTGCTACACAGGGTCACCGAGAGACCACAGTCGGAGCCACTGAGAGACCGCAGTCTGGGCCACTGAGAGACCGCCATTTACCACCGAAAGACTGCTACGCAGGGCCACTGAGAGACCACAGTCTGGGCCACTGAGAGACCGCCATTTACCACCGAAAGACTGCTCCGCAGGGCCATTGAGAGACCACAGTCTGGGCCACTGAGAGACCGCCATTTACCACCGAAAGACTGCTACGCAGGGCCACTGAGAAATTGCCATTTACCGCCGAAAGACCGCTACACAGGGCCACCGAGAGACCGCAGTCTGGGCCACTGAGAGACCGCCATGTACCGCCGAAACACTGCTACGCAGGGCCACTCAGAGACCGCAGTCTGGGCCACTGAGAGACCACAGTCTGGGCCACTGAGAGACCGCCATTTACCACCGAAAGAGCGCTACGCAGGGCCATTGAGTGACCACAGTCTGGGCCACTGAGAGACCGCAGTCTGGGCCACTGAGAGACCGCCATGTACCGCCGAAACACTGCTACGCAGGGCCACTGAGAGACCGCAGTCTGGGCCACTGAGAGACCACAGTCTGGGCCACTGAGAGACCGCCATTTACCACCGAAAGAGCGCTACGCAGGGCCATTGAGCGACCACAGTCTGGGCCACAGAGAGAACACAGTCTGGGCCACTGAGAGACCGCAGTCTGGGCCACTGAGAGACCTCCATTTACCACCGAAAGACTGCTACGCAGGGCCACCGAGAGACCACAGTCTGGGCCACCGAGAGACCACAGTCTGGGCCACTGATAGACCGCCATTTACCACTGAAAGTCCGCTACGCAGGGCCACCGAGAGACCGCAGTCTGGGCCACTGATAGACCGCCATTTACCACCGAAAGACTGCTACGCAGGGCCATTGTGAGACCACAGTCTGGGCCCTGAGAGACCGCCATTTACCACCAAAAGACTGCTACACAGGGTCACCGAGAGACCACAGTCGGAGCCACTGAGAGACCGCAGTCTGGGCCACTGAGAGACCGCCATTTACCACCGAAAGACTGCTACGCAGCGCCACTGAGAGACCGCAGTCTGGGCCACTGAGAGATCGCCATTTACCGCTGAAAGACTGCTACGCAGGGCCACTGAGAGACCACATTCGGAGCCACTGAGAGACCGCAGTCTGGGCCACTGATAGACCGCCATTTACCACTGAAAGACCGCTACGCAGGGCCACCGAGAGACCGCAGTCTGGGCCACTGATAGACCGCCATTTACCACCGAAAGACTGCTACGCAGGGCCATTGTGAGACCACAGTCTGGGCCCTGAGAGACCGCCATTTACCACCAAAAGACTGCTACACAGGGTCACCGAGAGACCACAGTCGGAGCCACTGAGAGACCGCAGTCTGGGCCACTGAGAGACCGCCATTTACCACCGAAAGACTGCTACGCAGGGCCACTGAGAGACCGCAGTCTGGGCCACTGAGAGACCGCCATTTACCGCTGAAAGACTGCTACGCAGGGCCACTGAGAGACCACATTCGGAGCCACTGAGAGACCGCAGTCTGGGCCACTGAGAGACCGCCATTTACCACCGAAAGACTGCTACGCAGGGCCACTGAGAAATTGCCATTTACCGCCGAAAGACCACTGCACAGGGCCACCGAGAGACCACAGTCTGGGCCACTGAGAGACCGCAGACTGGGCCACTGAGAGACCGCAGTCTGGGCCACTGAGAGACCGCCATTTACCACCGAAAGACTGCTACGCAGGGCCACCGAGAGACCACAGTCTGGGCCACTGAGAGACCGCAGTCTGGGCCACTGAGAGACCGCCATTTACCACCAAAAGACTGCTACACAGGGCCACTGAGAGACCACAGTCGGAGCCACTGAGAGACTGCAGTCTGGGCCACTGAGAGACCGCTATTTACCACCGAAAGACTGCGACGCAGGGCCACCGAGAGACCGCAGTCTGGGCCCTGAGAGATCGCCATTTACCACCGAAAGACTGCTACGCAGGGCCACTGAGAGACCACAGTCTGGGCCACTGAGAGACCGCCATTTACCACCAAAAGACTGCTACGCAGGGCCACTGAGAGACCGCAGTCTGGGCCACTGAGAGACCGCCATTTACCACCGAAAGACTGCTACGCAGGGCCACTGAGAGACCACAGTCTGGGCCACTGAAAGACCGCCATTTACCACCGAAAGACTGCTCCGCAGGGCCATTGAGAGACCACAGTCTGGGCCACTGAGAGACCGCCATTTACCACCGAAAGACTGCTACGCAGGGCCACTGAGAAATTGCCATTTACCGCCGAAAGACCGCTACACAGGGCCACCGAGAGACCGCAGTCTGGGCCACTGAGAGACCGCCATTTACCACCGAAAGACTGCTACGCAGGGCCACCGAGAGACCACAGTCTGGGCCACTGAGAGACCGCAGTCTGGGCCACTGAGAGACCGCCATTTACCACCAAAAGACTGCTACACTGGGCCACTGAGAGACCACAGTCGGAGCCACTGAGAGACCGCAGTCTGGGCCACTGAGAGACCGCCATTTACCACCGAAAGACTACTACGCAGGCCCACTGAGAGACCGCAGTCTGGGCCACTGAGAGACCGCCATTTACCACCGAAAGACTGCTACGCAGGGCCATTGTGAGACCACAGTCTGGGCCCTGAGAGACCGCCATTTACCACCAAAAGACTGCTACACAGAGCCACTGAGAGACCACAGTCGGAGCCACTGAGAGACTGCAGTCTGGGCCACTGAGAGACCGCCATATACCACCGAAAGACTGCTACGCAGGGCCATTGAGAGACCACAGTCTGGGCCACTGAGAGACCACAGTCTGGGCCACTGAGAGATCGCCATTTACCACCATAAGACTGCTACGCAGGGCCACTGAGAGACCGCAGTCTGGGCCACTGAGAGACCGCCATTTACCACCGAAAGACTGCTACGCAGGGCCACTGAGAGACCACAGTCTGGGCCACTGAGAGACCGCCATTTACCACCGAAAGACTGCTACGCAGGTCCACCGAGAGAACAGAGTCTGGGCCACTGAGAGACCACAGTCTGGGCCACTGAGAGACCGCCATTTACCACCGAAAGACTGCGACGCAGGGCCACTGAGAGACCACAGTCGGAGCCACTGAGAGACCGCAGTCTGGGTCACTGAGAGACCGCCATTTACCACCGAAAGACTGCTACGCAGGGCCACTGAGAGACCACAGTCTGGGCCACTGAGAGACCGCCATTTACCACCGAAAGACTGCTACGCAGGGCCATTGAGAGACCACAGCCTGGGCCACTGAGAGACCGCCATTTACCACCGAAAGACTGCTACGCAGGGCCACTGAGAGACCACAGTCTGGGCCACTGAGAGACCGCCATTTACCGCTGAAAGACTGCTACGCAGGGCCACTGAGAGACCACATTCGGAGCCACTGAGAGACCGCAGTCTGGGCCACTGATAGACCGCCATTTACCACCGAAAGACTGCTACGCAGGGCCACTGAGAAATTGCCATTTACCGCCGAAAGACCACTGCACAGGGCCACTGAGAGACCACAGTCTGGGCCACTGAGAGACCGCAGACTGGGCCACTGAGAGACCGCAGTCTGGGCCACTGAGAGACCGCCATTTACCACCGAAAGACTGCTACGCAGGGCCACCGAGAGACCACAGTCTGGGCCACTGAGAGACCGCAGTCTGGGCCACTGAGAGACCGCCATTTACCACCAAAAGACTGCTACACAGGGCCACTGAGAGACCACAGTCGGAGCCACTGAGAGACTGCAGTCTGGGCCACTGAGAGACCGCTATTTACCACCGAAAGACTGCGACGCAGGGCCACCGAGAGACCGCAGTCTGGGCCCTGAGAGATCGCCATTTACCACCGAAAGACTGCTACGCAGGGCCACTGAGAGACCACAGTCTGGGCCACTGAGAGACCGCCATTTACCACCAAAAGACTGCTACGCAGGGCCACTGAGAGACCGCAGTCTGGGCCACTGAGAGACCGCCATTTACCACCGAAAGACTGCTACGCAGGGCCACTGAGAGACCACAGTCTGGGCCACTGAGAGACCGCCATTTACCACCGAAAGACTGCTCCGCAGGGCCATTGAGAGACCACAGTCTGGGCCACTGAGAGACCGCCATTTACCACCGAAAGACTGCTACGCAGGGCCACTGAGAAATTGCCATTTACCGCCGAAAGACCGCTACACAGGGCCACCGAGAGACCGCAGTCTGGGCCACTGAGAGACCGCCATTTACCACCGAAAGACTGCTACGCAGGGCCACCGAGAGACCACAGTCTGGGCCACTGAGAGACCGCAGTCTGGGCCACTGAGAGACCGCCATTTACCACCAAAAGACTGCTACACTGGGCCACTGAGAGACCACAGTCGGAGCCACTGAGAGACCGCAGTCTGGGCCACTGAGAGACCGCCATTTACCACCGAAAGACTACTACGCAGGCCCACTGAGAGACCGCAGTCTGGGCCACTGAGAGACCGCCATTTACCACCGAAAGACTGCTACGCAGGGCCATTGTGAGACCACAGTCTGGGCCCTGAGAGACCGCCATTTACCACCAAAAGACTGCTACACAGAGCCACTGAGAGACCACAGTCGGAGCCACTGAGAGACCGCAGTCTGGGCCACTGAGAGACCGCCATATACCACCGAAAGACTGCTACGCAGGGCCATTGAGAGACCACAGTCTGGGCCACTGAGAGACCACAGTCTGGGCCACTGAGAGATCGCCATTTACCACCATAAGACTGCTACGCAGGGCCACTGAGAGACCGCAGTCTGGGCCACTGAGAGACCGCCATTTACCACCGAAAGACTGCTACGCAGGGCCACTGAGAGACCACAGTCTGGGCCACTGAGAGACCGCCATTTACCACCGAAAGACTGCTACGCAGGTCCACCGAGAGAACAGAGTCTGGGCCACTGAGAGACCACAGTCTGGGCCACTGAGAGACCGCCATTTACCACCGAAAGACTGCGACGCAGGGCCACTGAGAGACCACAGTCGGAGCCACTGAGAGACCGCAGTCTGGGTCACTGAGAGACCGCCATTTACCACCGAAAGACTGCTACGCAGGGCCACTGAGAGACCACAGTCTGGGCCACTGAGAGACCGCCATTTACCACCGAAAGACTGCTACGCAGGGCCATTGAGAGACCACAGCCTGGGCCACTGAGAGACCGCCATTTACCACCGAAAGACTGCTACGCAGGGCCACTGAGAGACCACAGTCTGGGCCACTGAGTGACCGCCATTTACCACCGAAAGACTGCTACGCAGGGCCATAAGGAGACCACAGTCTGGGCCACTGAGAGACCGCCATGTACCACCGAAAGACTGCTACGCAGGGCCACTGAGAGACCGCAGTCTGGGCCACTGATAGACCGCCATTTACCACCGAAAGACCGCTACGCAGGGCCACCAAGAGAACGCAGTCTGGGCCACTGAGAGACAGCAGTCTGGGCCACTGAGAGACCGCCATTTACCACCGAAAGACTGCTACGCAGGGCCATTGAGAGAGCACAGTCTGGGCCACTGAGAGACCGCAGTCTGGGCCACTGAGAGACCGCCATTTACCACCGAAAGACTGCTACGCAGGGCCATTGAGAGAGCACAGTCTGGGCCACTGAGAGACCGCAGTCTGGGCCACTGAGAGAACTCCATTTACCACCGAAAGACTGCTACGCAGGGCCACCGAGAGACCACAGTCTGGGCCACTGAGAGACCGCCATTTACCACCGAAAGACTGCTACGCAGGGCCACTGAGAGATCGCCATTTACCGCGGAAAGACCGCTACGCAGGGCCACCGAGAGACCACAGTCTGGGCCACTGAGAGACCGCCATTTACCACCGAAAAACTGCTACGCAGGGCCACTGAGAGACCACAGTCTGGGCCACTGAGAGACCGCCATGTACCTCCGAAACACTGCTACGCAGGGCCACTGAGGGACCGCAGTCTGGGCCACTGAGAGACCACAGTCTGAGCCACTGAGAGACCGCCATTTACCACCGAAAGACCGCTACGCAGGGCCATTGAGAGACCACAGCCTGGGCCACAGAGAGAACACAGTCTGGGCCACTGAGAGACCGCAGTCTGGGCCACTGAGAGACCTCCATTTACCACCGAAAGACTGCTACGCAGGGCCACCGAGAGACCACAGTCTGGGCCACCGAGAGACCACAGTCTGGGCCACTGATAGACCGCCATTTACCACTGAAAGACCGCTACGCAGGGCCACCGAGAGACCGTAGTCTGGGCCACTGATAGACCGCCATTTACCACCGAAAGACTGCTACGCAGGGCCATTGTGAGACCACAGTCTGGGCCCTGAGAGACCGCCATTTACCACCAAAAGACTGCTACACAGGGTCACCGAGAGACCACAGTCGGAGCCACTGAGAGACCGCAGTCTGGGCCACTGAGAGACCGCCATTTACCACCGAAAGACTGCTACGCAGGGCCACTGAGAGACCACAGTCTGGGCCACTGAGAGACCGCCATTTACCACCGAAAGACTGCTCCGCAGGGCCATTGAGAGACCACAGTCTGGGCCACTGAGAGACCGCCATTTACCACCGAAAGACTGCTACGCAGGGCCACTGAGAAATTGCCATTTACCGCCGAAAGACCGCTACACAGGGCCACCGAGAGACCGCAGTCTGGGCCACTGAGAGACCGCCATTTACCACCGAAAGACTGCTACGCAGGGCCACCGAGAGACCACAGTCTGGGCCACTGAGAGACCGCAGTCTGGGCCACTGAGAGACCGCCATTTACCACCAAAAGACTGCTACACTGGGCCACTGAGAGACCACAGTCGGAGCCACTGAGAGACCGCAGTCTGGGCCACTGAGAGACCGCCATTTACCACCGAAAGACTACTACGCAGGCCCACTGAGAGACCGCAGTCTGGGCCACTGAGAGACCGCCATTTACCACCGAAAGACTGCTACGCAGGGCCATTGTGAGACCACAGTCTGGGCCCTGAGAGACCGCCATTTACCACCAAAAGACTGCTACACAGAGCCACTGAGAGACCACAGTCGGAGCCACTGAGAGACCGCAGTCTGGGCCACTGAGAGACCGCCATATACCACCGAAAGACTGCTACGCAGGGCCATTGAGAGACCACAGTCTGGGCCACTGAGAGACCACAGTCTGGGCCACTGAGAGATCGCCATTTACCACCATAAGACTGCTACGCAGGGCCACTGAGAGACCGCAGTCTGGGCCACTGAGAGACCGCCATTTACCACCGAAAGACTGCTACGCAGGGCCACTGAGAGACCACAGTCTGGGCCACTGAGAGACCGCCATTTACCACCGAAAGACTGCTACGCAGGTCCACCGAGAGAACAGAGTCTGGGCCACTGAGAGACCACAGTCTGGGCCACTGAGAGACCGCCATTTACCACCGAAAGACTGCGACGCAGGGCCATTGAGAGAGCACAGTCTGGGCCACAGAGAGAACACAGTCTGGGCCACTGAGAGACCGCAGTCTGGGCCACTGAGAGACCTCCATTTACCACCGAAAGACTGCTACGCAGGGCCACCGAGAGACCACAGTCTGGGCCACTGAGAGACCGCCATTTACCACCGAAAGACTGCTACGCAGGGCCACTGAGAGATCGCCATTTACCGCGGAAAGACCGCTACGCAGGGCCACCGAGAGACCACAGTCTGGGCCACTGAGAGACCGCCATTTACCACCGAAAAACTGCTTCGCAGGGCCACTGAGAGACCACAGTCTGGGCCACTGAGAGACCGCCATGTACCTCCGAAACACTGCTACGCAGGGCCACTGAGGGACCGCAGTCTGGGCCACTGAGAGACCACAGTCTGGGCCACTGAGAGACCGCCATTTACCACCGAAAGACCGCTACGCAGGGCCATTGAGAGACCACAGCCTGGGCCACAGAGAGAACACAGTCTGGGCCACTGAGAGACCGCAGTCTGGGCCACTGAGAGACCTCCATTTACCACCGAAAGACTGCTACGCAGGGCCACCGAGAGACCACAGTCTGGGCCACCGAGAGACCACAGTCTGGGCCACTGATAGACCGCCATTTACCACTGAAAGACCGCTACGCAGGGCCACCGAGAGACCGTAGTCTGGGCCACTGATAGACCGCCATTTACCACCGAAAGACTGCTACGCAGGGCCATTGTGAGACCACAGTCTGGGCCCTGAGAGACCGCCATTTACCACCAAAAGACTGCTACACAGGGTCACCGAGAGACCACAGTCGGAGCCACTGAGAGACCGCAGTCTGGGCCACTGAGAGACCGCCATTTACCACCGAAAGACTGCTACGCAGTGCCACTGAGAGACCGCAGTCTGGGCCACTGAGAGACCGCCATTTACCGCTGAAAGACTGCTACGCAGGGCCACTGAGAGACCACATTCGGAGCCACTGAGAGACCGCAGTCTGGGCCACTGATAGACCGCCATTTACCACTGAAAGACCGCTACGCAGGGCCACCGAGAGACCGCAGTCTGGGCCACTGAGAGACCGCCATTTACCACCGAAAGACTGCTACACAGGGCCACTGAGAGACCACAGTCTGGGCCACTCAGAGACCGCCATTTAGCACTGAAAGACCGCTACGCAGGGCCACCGAGAGACCGCAGTCTGGGCCACTGAGAGACCGCCATTTACCACCGAAAGACTGCTACGCAGGGCCACTGAGAGACCACAGTCTGGGCCACTGAGAGACCGCCATTTACCACCGAAAGACTGCTACGCAGGGCCATTGAGAGACCACAGTCTGGGCCACTGAGAGACCGCCATTTACCACCGAAAGACTGCTACGCAGGGCCACTGAGAAATTGCCATTTACCGCCGAAAGACCGCTACACAGGGCCACCGAGAGACCGCAGACTGGGCCACTGAGAGACCGCAGTCTGGGCCACTGAGAGACCACCATTTACCACCGAAAGACTGCTACGCAGGGCCACCGAGAGACCACAGTCTGGGCCACTGAGAGACCGCAGTCTGGGCCACTGAGAGACCGCCATTTACCACCAAAAGACTGCTACACAGGGCCACTGAGAGACCACAGTCGGAGCCACTGAGAGACCGCAGTCTGGGCCACTGAGAGACCGCCATTTACCACCGAAAGACTGCGACGCAGGGCCACCGAGAGACCGCAGTCTGGGCCCTGAGAGATCGCCATTTACCACCGAAAGACTGCTACGCAGGGCCACTGAGAGACCAGTCTGGGCCACTGAGAGACCGCCATTTACCACCAAAAGACTGCTACGCAGGGCCACTGAGAGACCGCAGTCTGGGCCACTGAGAGACCGCCATTTACCACCGAAAGACTGCTACGCAGGGCCATTGAGAGACCGCCATTTACCACCGAAAGACTGCTACGCAGGGCCATTGAGAGACCACAGTCTGGGCCACTGAGAGACCACAGTCTGGGCCACTGAGAGATCGCCATTTACCACCAAAAGACTGCTACGCAGGGCCACTGAGAGACCGCAGTCTGGGCCACTGAGAGACCGCCATTTACCACCGAAAGACTGCTACGCAGGGCCACTGAGAGACCACAGTCTGGGCCACTGAGAGACCGCCATTTACCACCGAAAGACTGCTCCGCAGGTCCACCGAGAGAACACAGTCTGGGCCACTGAGAGACCACAGTCTGGGCCACTGAGAGACCGCCATTTACCACCGAAAGACCGCTACGCGGGGCCACCGCGAGAACACAGTCTGGGCCACTGAGAGACCGCAGTCTGGGCCACTGAGAGACCTCCATTTACCACCAAAAGACTGCTACGCAGGGCCACCGAGAGACCACAGTCTGGGCCACTGAGAGACCGCCATTTACCACCGAAAGACTGCTACGCAGGGCCACTGAGAGATCGCCATTTACCGCGGAAAGACCGCTACGCAGGGCCACCGAGAGACCACAGTCTGGGCCACTGAGAGACCGCCATTTACCACCGAAAAACTGCTACGCAGGGCCACTGAGAGACCGCAGTCTTGGCCACTGAGAGACCGCCATGTACCGCCGAAACACTGCTACACAGGGCCACTGAGAGACCGCAGTCTGGGCCACTGAGAGACCACAGTCTGGGCCACTGAGAGACCGCCATTTACCACCGAAAGACCGCTACGCAGGGCCATTGGGAGACCACAGTCTGGGCCACAGAGAGAATACAGTCTGGGCCACTGAGAGACCGCAGTCTGGGCCACTGAGAGACCTCCATTTACCACCGAAAGACTGCTACGCAGGGCCACCGAGAGACCACAGTCTGGGCCACTGAGAGACCACCATTTACCACCGAAAGACTGCTACGCAGGGCCACTGAAGAGATCGCCATTTACCGCGGAAAGACCGCTACGCAGGGCCACCGAGAGACCACAGTCTGGGCCACTGAGAGACCGCCATGTACCACCGAAAGACTGCTACGCAGGGCCACTGAGAGAACACAGTCTGGGCCACTGAGAGACCGCAGTCTGGGCTACTGAGAGACCGCCATTTACCACCGAAAGACTGCTACGCAGGGCCACTGAGAGATCGCCATTTACCGCGGAAAGACCGCTACGCAGGGCCACCGAGAGACCACAGTCTGGGCCACTGAGAGACCGCCATGTACCACCGAAAGACTGCTACGCAGGGCCACTGAGAGAACACAGTCTGGGCCACTGAGAGACCGCAGTCTGGGCTACTGAGAGACCGCCATTTACCACCAAAAGACTGCTACGCAGGGCCACTGAGAGAACACAGTCTGGGCCACTGAGAGACCGCCATGTACCACCGAAAGACTGCTACGCAGGGCCACTGAGAGATCGCCATTTACCGCGGAAAGACCGCTACGGAGGGCCACCAAGAGACCACAGTCTGGGCCACTGAGAGACCGCCATGTACCACCGAAAGACTGCTACGCAGGGCCACTGAGAGAACACAGTCTGGGCCACTGAGAGACCGCAGTCTGGGCTACTGAGAGACCGCCATTTACCACCAAAAGACTGCTACGCAGGGCCACTGAGAGAACACAGTCTGGGCCACTGAGAGACCGCAGTCTGGGCCACTGAGGGACCGCCATTTACCACCGAAAGACCGCTACGCAGGGCCACCGAGAGACCGCAGTCTGGGCTACTGAGAGACCGCCATGTACCACCGAAAGACTGCTACACAGGGCCACTGAGAGACCGCAGTCTGGGCCACTGAGAAACTGCCATTTACCACCGAAAGACTGCTATGCAGGGCCATTGAGAGACCACCATTTACCACCGAAAGACTGCTACGCAGGGCCACTGAGAGAACACAGTCTGGGCCACTGAGAGACCGCAGTCTGGGCCACTGAGGGACCGCCATTTACCACCGAAAGACCGCTACGCAGGGCCACCGAGAGACCACAGTCTGGGCTACTGAGAGACCGCCATGTACCACCGAAAGACTGCTACGCAGGGCCACTGAGAGACCGCAGTCTGGGCCACTGAGAGACCGCCATTTACCACCGAAAGACTGCTACGCAGGGCCATTGAGAGACCGCCATTTACCACCGAAAGACTGCTACGCAGGGCCATTGAGAGACCACAGTCTGGGCCACTGAGAGATCGCCATTTACCACCAAAAGACTGCTACGCAGGGCCACTGAGAGACCGCAGTCTGGGCCACTGAGAGACCGCCATTTACCACCGAAAGACTGCTACGCAGGGCCACTGAGAGACCACAGTCTGGGCCACTGAGAGACCACCATTTACCACCGAAAGACTGCTACGCAGGTCCACCGAGAGAACACAGTCTGGGCCACTGAGAGACCACAGTCTGGGCCACTGAGAGACCGCCATTTACCACCGAAAGACCGCTACGCGGGGCCACCGCGAGAACACAGTCTGGGCCACTGAGAGACCGCAGTCTGGGCCACTGAGAGACCTCCATTTACCACCGAAAGACTGCTACGCAGGGCCACCGAGAGACCACAGTCTGGGCCACTGAGAGACCGCCATTTACCACCAAAAGACTGCTACGCAGGGCCACTGAGAGATCGCCATTTACCACCGAAAGACTGCTACGCAGGGCCACTGAGAGACCAGTCTGGGCCACTGAGAGACCGCCATTTACCACCAAAAGACTGCTACGCAGGGCCACTGAGAGACCGCAGTCTGGGCCACTGAGAGACCGCCATTTACCACCGAAAGACTGCTACGCAGGGCCATTGAGAGACCGCCATTTACCACCGAAAGACTGCTACGCAGGGCCATTGAGAGACCACAGTCTGGGCCACTGAGAGACCACAGTCTGGGCCACTGAGAGATCGCCATTTACCACCAAAAGACTGCTACGCAGGGCCACTGAGAGACCGCAGTCTGGGCCACTGAGAGACCGCCATTTACCACCGAAAGACTGCTACGCAGGGCCACTGAGAGACCACAGTCTGGGCCACTGAGAGACCGCCATTTACCACCGAAAGACTGCTACGCAGGTCCACCGAGAGAACACAGTCTGGGCCACTGAGAGACCACAGTCTGGGCCACTGAGAGACCGCCATTTACCACCGAAAGACCGCTACGCGGGGCCACCGCGAGAACACAGTCTGGGCCACTGAGAGACCGCAGTCTGGGCCACTGAGAGACCTCCATTTACCACCAAAAGACTGCTACGCAGGGCCACCGAGAGACCACAGTCTGGGCCACTGAGAGACCGCCATTTACCACCGAAAGACTGCTACGCAGGGCCACTGAGAGATCGCCATTTACCGCGGAAAGACCGCTACGCAGGGCCACCGAGAGACCACAGTCTGGGCCACTGAGAGACCGCCATTTACCACCGAAAAACTGCTACGCAGGGCCACTGAGATCCCGCAGTCTTGGCCACTGAGAGACCGCCATGTACCGCCGAAACACTGCTACACAGGGCCACTGAGAGACCGCAGTCTGGGCCACTGAGAGACCACAGTCTGGGCCACTGAGAGACCGCCATTTACCACCGAAAGACCGCTACGCAGGGCCATTGGGAGACCACAGTCTGGGCCACAGAGAGAAAACAGTCTGGGCCACTGAGAGACCGCAGTCTGGGCCACTGAGAGACCTCCATTTACCACCGAAAGACTGCTACGCAGGGCCACCGAGAGACCACAGTCTGGGCCACTGAGAGACCACCATTTACCACCGAAAGACTGCTACGCAGGGCCACTGAGAGATCGCCATTTACCGCGGAAAGACCGCTACGCAGGGCCACCGAGAGACCACAGTCTGGGCCACTGAGAGACCGCCATGTACCACCGAAAGACTGCTACGCAGGGCCACTGAGAGAACACAGTCTGGGCCACTGAGAGACCGCAGTCTGGGCTACTGAGAGACCGCCATTTACCACCGAAAGACTGCTACGCAGGGCCACTGAGAGATCGCCATTTACCGCGGAAAGACCGCTACGCAGGGCCACCGAGAGACCACAGTCTGGGCCACTGAGAGACCGCCATGTACCACCGAAAGACTGCTACGCAGGGCCACTGAGAGAACACAGTCTGGGCCACTGAGAGACCGCAGTCTGGGCTACTGAGAGACCGCCATTTACCACCAAAAGACTGCTACGCAGGGCCACTGAGAGAACACAGTCTGGGCCACTGAGAGACCGCCATGTACCACCGAAAGACTGCTACGCAGGGCCACTGAGAGATCGCCATTTACCGCGGAAAGACCGCTACGGAGGGCCACCAAGAGACCACAGTCTGGGCCACTGAGAGACCGCCATGTACCACCGAAAGACTGCTACGCAGGGCCACTGAGAGAACACAGTCTGGGCCACTGAGAGACCGCAGTCTGGGCTACTGAGAGACCGCCATTTACCACCAAAAGACTGCTACGCAGGGCCACTGAGAGAACACAGTCTGGGCCACTGAGAGACCGCAGTCTGGGCCACTGAGGGACCGCCATTTACCACCGAAAGACCGCTACGCAGGGCCACCGAGAGACCGCAGTCTGGGCTACTGAGAGACCGCCATGTACCACCGAAAGACTGCTACACAGGGCCACTGAGAGACCGCAGTCTGGGCCACTGAGAAACTGCCATTTACCACCGAAAGACTGCTATGCAGGGCCATTGAGAGACCACCATTTACCACCGAAAGACTGCTACGCAGGGCCACTGAGAGAACACAGTCTGGGCCACTGAGAGACCGCAGTCTGGGCCACTGAGGGACCGCCATTTACCACCGAAAGACCGCTACGCAGGGCCACCGAGAGACCACAGTCTGGGCTACTGAGAGACCGCCATGTACCACCGAAAGACTGCTACGCAGGGCCACTGAGAGACCGCAGTCTGGGCCACTGAGAGACCGCCATTTACCACCGAAAGACTGCTACGCAGGGCCATTGAGAGACCGCCATTTACCACCGAAAGACTGCTACGCAGGGCCATTGAGAGACCACAGTCTGGGCCACTGAGAGATCGCCATTTACCACCAAAAGACTGCTACGCAGGGCCACTGAGAGACCGCAGTCTGGGCCACTGAGAGACCGCCATTTACCACCGAAAGACTGCTACGCAGGGCCACTGAGAGACCACAGTCTGGGCCACTGAGAGACCACCATTTACCACCGAAAGACTGCTACGCAGGTCCACCGAGAGAACACAGTCTGGGCCACTGAGAGACCACAGTCTGGGCCACTGAGAGACCGCCATTTACCACCGAAAGACCGCTACGCGGGGCCACCGCGAGAACACAGTCTGGGCCACTGAGAGACCGCAGTCTGGGCCACTGAGAGACCTCCATTTACCACCGAAAGACTGCTACGCAGGGCCACCGAGAGACCACAGTCTGGGCCACTGAGAGACCGCCATTTACCACCAAAAGACTGCTACGCAGGGCCACTGAGAGATCGCCATTTACCACCGAAAGACTGCTACGCAGGGCCACTGAGAGACCAGTCTGGGCCACTGAGAGACCGCCATTTACCACCAAAAGACTGCTACGCAGGGCCACTGAGAGACCGCAGTCTGGGCCACTGAGAGACCGCCATTTACCACCGAAAGACTGCTACGCAGGGCCATTGAGAGACCGCCATTTACCACCGAAAGACTGCTACGCAGGGCCATTGAGAGACCACAGTCTGGGCCACTGAGAGACCACAGTCTGGGCCACTGAGAGATCGCCATTTACCACCAAAAGACTGCTACGCAGGGCCACTGAGAGACCGCAGTCTGGGCCACTGAGAGACCGCCATTTACCACCGAAAGACTGCTACGCAGGGCCACTGAGAGACCACAGTCTGGGCCACTGAGAGACCGCCATTTACCACCGAAAGACTGCTACGCAGGTCCACCGAGAGAACACAGTCTGGGCCACTGAGAGACCACAGTCTGGGCCACTGAGAGACCGCCATTTACCACCGAAAGACCGCTACGCGGGGCCACCGCGAGAACACAGTCTGGGCCACTGAGAGACCGCAGTCTGGGCCACTGAGAGACCTCCATTTACCACCAAAAGACTGCTACGCAGGGCCACCGAGAGACCACAGTCTGGGCCACTGAGAGACCGCCATTTACCACCGAAAGACTGCTACGCAGGGCCACTGAGAGATCGCCATTTACCGCGGAAAGACCGCTACGCAGGGCCACCGAGAGACCACAGTCTGGGCCACTGAGAGACCGCCATTTACCACCGAAAAACTGCTACGCAGGGCCACTGAGATCCCGCAGTCTTGGCCACTGAGAGACCGCCATGTACCGCCGAAACACTGCTACACAGGGCCACTGAGAGACCGCAGTCTGGGCCACTGAGAGACCACAGTCTGGGCCACTGAGAGACCGCCATTTACCACCGAAAGACCGCTACGCAGGGCCATTGGGAGACCACAGTCTGGGCCACAGAGAGAAAACAGTCTGGGCCACTGAGAGACCGCAGTCTGGGCCACTGAGAGACCTCCATTTACCACCGAAAGACTGCTACGCAGGGCCACCGAGAGACCACAGTCTGGGCCACTGAGAGACCACCATTTACCACCGAAAGACTGCTACGCAGGGCCACTGAGAGATCGCCATTTACCGCGGAAAGACCGCTACGCAGGGCCACCGAGAGACCACAGTCTGGGCCACTGAGAGACCGCCATGTACCACCGAAAGACTGCTACGCAGGGCCACTGAGAGAACACAGTCTGGGCCACTGAGAGACCGCAGTCTGGGCTACTGAGAGACCGCCATTTACCACCGAAAGACTGCTACGCAGGGCTACTGAGAGATCGCCATTTACCGCGGAAAGACCGCTACGCAGGGCCACCGAGAGACCACAGTCTGGGCCACTGAGAGACCGCCATGTACCACCGAAAGACTGCTACGCAGGGCCACTGAGAGAACACAGTCTGGGCCACTGAGAGACCGCAGTCTGGGCTACTGAGAGACCGCCATTTACCACCAAAAGACTGCTACGCAGGGCCACTGAGAGAACACAGTCTGGGCCACTGAGAGACCGCCATGTACCACCGAAAGACTGCTACGCAGGGCCACTGAGAGATCGCCATTTACCGCGGAAAGACCGCTACGGAGGGCCACCAAGAGACCACAGTCTGGGCCACTGAGAGACCGCCATGTACCACCGAAAGACTGCTACGCAGGGCCACTGAGAGAACACAGTCTGGGCCACTGAGAGACCGCTGTCTGGGCTACTGAGAGACCGCCATTTACCACCAAAAGACTGCTACGCAGGGCCACTGAGAGAACACAGTCTGGGCCACTGAGAGACCGCAGTCTGGGCCACTGAGGGACCGCCATTTACCACCGAAAGACCGCTACGCAGGGCCACCGAGAGACCGCAGTCTGGGCTACTGAGAGACTGCCATGTACCACCGAAAGACTGCTACACAGGGCCACTGAGAGACCGCAGTCTGGGCCACTGAGAAACTGCCATTTACCACCGAAAGACTGCTATGCAGGGCCATTGAGAGACCACCATTTACCACCGAAAGACTGCTACGCAGGGCCACTGAGAGAACACAGTCTGGGCCACTGAGAGACCGCAGTCTGGGCCACTGAGGGACCGCCATTTACCACCGAAAGACCGCTACGCAGGGCCACCGAGAGACCACAGTCTGGGCTACTGAGAGACCGCCATGTACCACCGAAAGACTGCTACGCAGGGCCACTGAGAGACCGCAGTCTGGGCCACTGAGAGACCGCCATTTACCACCGAAAGACTGCTACGCAGGGCCATTGAGAGACCGCCATTTACCACCGAAAGACTGCTACGCAGGGCCATTGAGAGACCACAGTCTGGGCCACTGAGAGATCGCCATTTACCACCAAAAGACTGCTACGCAGGGCCACTGAGAGACCGCAGTCTGGGCCACTGAGAGACCGCCATTTACCACCGAAAGACTGCTACGCAGGGCCACTGAGAGACCACAGTCTGGGCCACTGAGAGACCACCATTTACCACCGAAAGACTGCTACGCAGGTCCACCGAGAGAACACAGTCTGGGCCACTGAGAGACCACAGTCTGGGCCACTGAGAGACCGCCATTTACCACCGAAAGACCGCTACGCGGGGCCACCGCGAGAACACAGTCTGGGCCACTGAGAGACCGCAGTCTGGGCCACTGAGAGACCTCCATTTACCACCGAAAGACTGCTACGCAGGGCCACCGAGAGACCACAGTCTGGGCCACTGAGAGACCGCCATTTACCACCGAAAGACTGCTACGCAGGGCCACTGAGAGATCGCCATTTACCGCGGAAAGACCGCTACGCAGGGCCACCGAGAGACCACAGTCTGGGCCACTGAGAGACCGCCATTTACCACCGAAAAACTGCTACGCAGGGCCACTGAGAGACCGCAGTCTTGGCCACTGAGAGACCGCCATGTACCGCCGAAACACTGCTACACAGGGCCACTGAGAGACCGCAGTCTGGGCCACTGAGAGACCACAGTCTGGGCCACTGAGAGACCGCCATTTACCACCGAAAGACCGCTACGCAGGGCCATTGAGAGACCACAGTCTGGGCCACAGAGAGAACACAGTCTGGGCCACTGAGAGACCGCAGTCTGGGCCACTGAGAGACCTCCATTTACCACCGAAAGACTGCTACGCAGGGCCACCGAGAGACCACAGTCTGGGCCACTGAGAGACCACCATTTACCACCGAAAGACTGCTACGCAGGGCCACTGAGAGATCGCCATTTACCGCGGAAAGACCGCTACGCAGGGCCACCGAGAGACCACAGTCTGGGCCACTGAGAGACCGCCATGTACCACCGAAAGACTGCTACGCAGGGCCACTGAGAGAACACAGTCTGGGCCACTGAGAGACCGCAGTCTGGGCTACTGAGACACCGCCATTTACCACCAAAAGACTGCTACGCAGGGCCACTGAGAGAACACAGTCTGGGCCACTGAGAGACCGCCATGTACCACCGAAAGACTGCTACGCAGGGCCACTGAGAGATCGCCATTTACCGCGGAAAGACCGCTACGCAGGGCCACCAAGAGACCACAGTCTGGGCCACTGAGAGACCGCCATGTACCACCGAAAGACTGCTACGCAGGGCCACTGAGAGAACACAGTCTGGGCCACTGAGAGACCGCAGTCTGGGCTACTGAGAGACCGCCATTTACCACCAAAAGACTGCTACGCAGGGCCACTGAGAGAACACAGTCTGGGCCACTGAGAGACCGCAGTCTGGGCCACTGAGGGACCGCCATTTACCACCGAAAGACCGCTACGCAGGGCCACCGAGAGACCGCAGTCTGGGCTACTGAGAGGCCTCCATTTACCACCGAAAGACTGCTACGCAGGGCCACCGAGAGACCGCAGTCTGGGCCACTGAGAAACTGCCATTTACCACCGAAAGACTGCTACGCAGGGCCATTGAGAGACCGCCATTTACCACCGAAAGACTGCTACGCAGGGCCACTGAGAGACCGCAGTCTGGGCCACTGAGAAACTGCCATTTACCACCGAAAGACTGCTACGCAGGGCCATTGAGAGACCGCCATTTACCACCGAAAGACTGCTACGCAGGGCCACTGAGAGACCGCAGTCTGGGCCACTGAGGGACCGCCATTTACCACCGAAAGACCGCTACGCAGGGCCACCGAGAGACCACAGTCTGGGCTACTGAGAGACCGCCATGTACCACGGAAAGACCGCTACGCAGGGCCACCGAGAGACCACAGTCTGGGCTACTGAGAGACCGCCATGTACCACCGAAAGACTGCTACGCAGAGCCACTGAGAGACCACAGTCGGAGCCACTGAGAGACCGCAGTCTGGGCCACTGAGAGACCGCCATATACCACCGAAAGACTGCTACGCAGGGCCATTGAGAGACCACAGTCTGGGCCACTGAGAGACCACAGTCTGGGCCACTGAGAGATCGCCATTTACCACCATAAGACTGCTACGCAGGGCCACTGAGAGACCGCAGTCTGGGCCACTGAGAGACCGCCATTTACCACCGAAAGACTGCTACGCAGGGCCACTGAGAGACCACAGTCTGGGCCACTGAGAGACCGCCATTTACCACCGAAAGACTGCTACGCAGGTCCACCGAGAGAACAGAGTCTGGGCCACTGAGAGACCACAGTCTGGGCCACTGAGAGACCGCCATTTACCACCGAAAGACTGCGACGCAGGGCCACTGAGAGACCACAGTCGGAGCCACTGAGAGACCGCAGTCTGGGTCACTGAGAGACCGCCATTTACCACCGAAAGACTGCTACGCAGGGCCACTGAGAGACCACAGTCTGGGCCACTGAGAGACCGCCATTTACCACCGAAAGACTGCTACGCAGGGCCATTGAGAGACCACAGCCTGGGCCACTGAGAGACCGCCATTTACCACCGAAAGACTGCTACGCAGGGCCACTGAGAGACCACAGTCTGGGCCACTGAGAGACCGCCATTTACCACCGAAGGACTGCTACGCAGGGCCATTGAGAGACCACAGTCTGGGCCACTGAGAGACCGCCATGTACCACCGAAAGACTGCTACGCAGGGCCACTGAGAGACCGCAGTCTGGGCCACTGATAGACCGCCATTTACCACCGAAAGACCGCTACGCAGGGCCACCAAGAGAACGCAGTCTGGGCCACTGAGAGACAGCAGTCTGGGCCACTGAGAGACCGCCATTTACCACCGAAAGACTGCTACGCAGGGCCATTGAGAGAGCACAGTCTGGGCCACTGAGAGACCGCAGTCTGGGCCACTGAGAGACCGCCATTTACCACCGAAAGACTGCTACGCAGGGCCATTGAGAGAGCACAGTCTGGGCCACTGAGAGACCGCAGTCTGGGCCACTGAGAGAACTCCATTTACCACCGAAAGACTGCTACGCAGGGCCACCGAGAGACCACAGTCTGGGCCACTGAGAGACCGCCATTTACCACCGAAAGACTGCTACGCAGGGCCACTGAGAGATCGCCATTTACTGCGGAAAGACCGCTACGCAGGGCCACCGAGAGACCACAGTCTGGGCCACTGAGAGACCGCCATTTACCACCGAAAAACTGCTTCGCAGGGCCACTGAGAGACCACAGTCTGGGCCACTGAGAGACCGCCATGTACCTCCGAAACACTGCTACGCAGGGCCACTGAGGGACCGCAGTCTGGGCCACTGAGAGACCACAGTCTGGGCCACTGAGAGACCGCCATTTACCACCGAAAGACCGCTACGCAGGGCCATTGAGAGACCACAGCCTGGGCCACAGAGAGAACACAGTCTGGGCCACTGAGAGACCGCAGTCTGGGCCACTGAGAGACCTCCATTTACCACCGAAAGACTGCTACGCAGGGCCACCGAGAGACCACAGTCTGGGCCACCGAGAGACCACAGTCTGGGCCACTGATAGACCGCCATTTACCACTGAAAGACCGCTACGCAGGGCCACCGAGAGACCGTAGTCTGGGCCACTGATAGACCGCCATTTACCACCGAAAGACTGCTACGCAGGGCCATTGTGAGACCACAGTCTGGGCCCTGAGAGACCGCCATTTACCACCAAAAGACTGCTACACAGGGTCACCGAGAGACCACAGTCGGAGCCACTGAGAGAGCGCAGTCTGGGCCACTGAGAGACCGCCATTTACCACCGAAAGACTGCTACGCAGGGCCACTGAGAGACCGCAGTCTGGGCCACTGAGAGACCGCCATTTACCGCTGAAAGACTGCTACGCAGGGCCACTGAGAGACCACATTCGGAGCCACTGAGAGACCGCAGTCTGGGCCACTGATAGACCGCCATTTACCACTGAAAGACCGCTACGCAGGGCCACCGAGAGACCGCAGTCTGGGCCACTGAGAGACCGCCATTTACCACCGAAAGACTGCTACACAGGGCCACTGAGAGACCACAGTCTGGGCCACTCAGAGACCGCCATTTAGCACTGAAAGACCGCTACGCAGGGCCACCGAGAGACCGCAGTCTGGGCCACTGAGAGACCGCCATTTACCACCGAAAGACTGCTACGCAGGGCCACTGAGAGACCACAGTCTGGGCCACTGAGAGACCGCCATTTACCACCGAAAGACTGCTACGCAGGGCCATTGAGAGAGCACAGTCTGGGCCACTGAGAGACCGCAGTCTGGGCCACTGAGAGACCGCCATTTACCACCGAAAGACTGCTACGCAGGGCCATTGAGAGAGCACAGTCTGGGCCACTGAGAGACCGCAGTCTGGGCCACTGAGAGAACTCCATTTACCACCGAAAGACTGCTACGCAGGGCCACCGAGAGACCACAGTCTGGGCCACTGAGAGACCGCCATTTACCACCGAAAGACTGCTACGCAGGGCCACTGAGAGATCGCCATTTACTGCGGAAAGACCGCTACGCAGGGCCACCGAGAGACCACAGTCTGGGCCACTGAGAGACCGCCATTTACCACCGAAAAACTGCTTCGCAGGGCCACTGAGAGACCACAGTCTGGGCCACTGAGAGACCGCCATGTACCTCCGAAACACTGCTACGCAGGGCCACTGAGGGACCGCAGTCTGGGCCACTGAGAGACCACAGTCTGGGCCACTGAGAGACCGCCATTTACCACCGAAAGACCGCTACGCAGGGCCATTGAGAGACCACAGCCTGGGCCACAGAGAGAACACAGTCTGGGCCACTGAGAGACCGCAGTCTGGGCCACTGAGAGACCTCCATTTACCACCGAAAGACTGCTACGCAGGGCCACCGAGAGACCACAGTCTGGGCCACCGAGAGACCACAGTCTGGGCCACTGATAGACCGCCATTTACCACTGAAAGACCGCTACGCAGGGCCACCGAGAGACCGTAGTCTGGGCCACTGATAGACCGCCATTTACCACCGAAAGACTGCTACGCAGGGCCATTGTGAGACCACAGTCTGGGCCCTGAGAGACCGCCATTTACCACCAAAAGACTGCTACACAGGGTCACCGAGAGACCACAGTCGGAGCCACTGAGAGACCGCAGTCTGGGCCACTGAGAGACCGCCATTTACCACCGAAAGACTGCTACGCAGGGCCACTGAGAGACCGCAGTCTGGGCCACTGAGAGACCGCCATTTACCGCTGAAAGACTGCTACGCAGGGCCACTGAGAGACCACATTCGGAGCCACTGAGAGACCGCAGTCTGGGCCACTGATAGACCGCCATTTACCACTGAAAGACCGCTACGCAGGGCCACCGAGAGACCGCAGTCTGGGCCACTGAGATACCGCCATTTACCACCGAAAGACTGCTACACAGGGCCACTGAGAGACCACAGTCTGGGCCACTCAGAGACCGCCATTTAGCACTGAAAGACCGCTACGCAGGGCCACCGAGAGACCGCAGTCTGGGCCACTGAGAGACCGCCATTTACCACCGAAAGACTGCTACGCAGGGCCACTGAGAGACCACAGTCTGGGCCACTGAGAGACCGCCATTTACCACCGAAAGACTGCTACGCAGGGCCATTGAGAGACCACAGTCTGGGCCACTGAGAGACCGCCATTTACCACCGAAAGACTGCTACGCAGGGCCACTGAGAAATTGCCATTTACCGCCGAAAGACCGCTACACAGGGCCACCGAGAGACCGCAGACTGGGCCACTGAGAGACCGCAGTCTGGGCCACTGAGAGACCGCCATTTACCACCGAAAGACTGCTACGCAGGGCCACCGAGAGACCACAGTCTGGGCCACTGAGAGACCGCAGTCTGGGCCAGTGAGAGACCGCCATTTACCACCAAAAGACTGCTACACAGGGCCACTGAGAGACCACAGTCGGAGCCACTGAGAGACCGCAGTCTGGGCCACTGAGAGACCGCCATTTACCACCGAAAGACTGCGACGCAGGGCCACCGAGAGACCGCAGTCTGGGCCCTGAGAGATCGCCATTTACCACCGAAAGACTGCTACGCAGGGCCACTGAGAGACCAGTCTGGGCCACTGAGAGACCGCCATTTACCACCAAAAGACTGCTACGCAGGGCCACTGAGAGACCGCAGTCTGGGCCACTGAGAGACCGCCATTTACCACCGAAAGACTGCTACGCAGGGCCACTGAGAGACCACAGTCTGGGCCACTGAGAGACCGCCATTTACCACCGAAAGACTGCTACGCAGGTCCACCGAGAGAACACAGTCTGGGCCACTGAGAGACCACAGTCTGGGCCACTGAGAGACCGCCATTTACCACCGAAAGACCGCTACGCGGGGCCACCGCGAGAACACAGTCTGGGCCACTGAGAGACCGCAGTCTGGGCCACTGAGAGACCTCCATTTACCACCGAAAGACTGCTACGCAGGGCCACCGAGAGACCACAGTCTGGGCCACTGAGAGACCGCCATTTACCACCGAAAGACTGCTACGCAGGGCCACTGAGAGATCGCCATTTACCGCGGAAAGACCGCTACGCAGGGCCACCGAGAGACCACAGTCTGGGCCACTGAGAGACCGCCATTTACCACCGAAAAACTGCTACGCAGGGCCACTGAGAGACCGCAGTCTTGGCCACTGAGAGACCGCCATGTACCGCCGAAACACTGCTACACAGGGCCACTGAGAGACCGCAGTCTGGGCCACTGAGAGACCACAGTCTGGGCCACTGAGAGACCGCCATTTACCACCGAAAGACCGCTACGCAGGGCCATTGAGAGACCACAGTCTGGGCCACAGAGAGAAAACAGTCTGGGCCACTGAGAGACCGCAGTCTGGGCCACTGAGAGACCTCCATTTACCACCGAAAGACTGCTACGCAGGGCCACCGAGAGACCACAGTCTGGGCCACTGAGAGACCACCATTTACCACCGAAAGACTGCTACGCAGGGCCACTGAGAGATCGCCATTTACCGCGGAAAGACCGCTACGCAGGGCCACCGAGAGACCACAGTCTGGGCCACTGAGAGACCGCCATGTACCACCGAAAGACTGCTACGCAGGGCCACTGAGAGAACACAGTCTGGGCCACTGAGAGACCGCAGTCTGGGCTAGTGAGAGACCGCCATTTACCAGCGAAAGACTGCTACGCAGGGCCACTGAGAGATCGCCATTTACCGCGGAAAGACCGCTACGCAGGGCCACCGAGAGACCACAGTCTGGGCCACTGAGAGACCGCCATGTACCACCGAAAGACTGCTACGCAGGGCCACTGAGAGAACACAGTCTGGGCCACTGAGAGACCGCAGTCTGGGCTACTGAGACACCGCCATTTACCACCAAAAGACTGCTACGCAGGGCCACTGAGAGAACACAGTCTGGGCCACTGAGAGACCGCCATGTACCACCGAAAGACTGCTACGCAGGGCCACTGAGAGATCGCCATTTACCGCGGAAAGACCGCTACGCAGGGCCACCAAGAGACCACAGTCTGGGCCACTGAGAGACCGCCATGTACCACCGAAAGACTGCTACGCAGGGCCACTGAGAGAACACAGTCTGGGCCACTGAGAGACCGCAGTCTGGGCTACTGAGAGACCGCCATTTACCACCAAAAGACTGCTACGCAGGGCCACTGAGAGAACACAGTCTGGGCCACTGAGAGACCGCAGTCTGGGCCACTGAGGGACCGCCATTTACCACCGAAAGACCGCTACGCAGGGCCACCGAGAGACCGCAGTCTGGGCTACTGAGAGACCGCCATGTACCACCGAAAGACTGCTACACAGGGCCACTGAGAGACCGCAGTCTGGGCCACTGAGGGACCGCCATTTACCACCGAAAGACTGCTACGCAGGGCCACTGAGAAATTGCCATTTACCGCCGAAAGACCGCTACACAGGGCCACCGAGAGACCGCAGACTGGGCCACTGAGAGACCGCAGTCTGGGCCACTGAGAGACCGCCATTTACCACCGAAAGACTGCTACGCAGGGCCACCGAGAGACCACAGTCTGGGCCACTGAGAGACCGCAGTCTGGGCCAGTGAGAGACCGCCTTTTACCACCAAAAGACTGCTACACAGGGCCACTGAGAGACCACAGTCGGAGCCACTGAGAGACCGCAGTCTGGGCCACTGAGAGACCGCCATTTACCACCGAAAGACTGCGACGCAGGGCCACCGAGAGACCGCAGTCTGGGCCCTGAGAGATCGCCATTTACCACCGAAAGACTGCTACGCAGGGCCACTGAGAGACCAGTCTGGGCCACTGAGAGACCGCCATTTACCACCAAAAGACTGCTACGCAGGGCCACTGAGAGACCGCAGTCTGGGCCACTGAGAGACCGCCATTTACCACCGAAAGACTGCTACGCAGGGCCACTGAGAGACCACAGTCTGGGCCACTGAGAGACCGCCATTTACCACCGAAAGACTGCTACGCAGGTCCACCGAGAGAACACAGTCTGGGCCACTGAGAGACCACAGTCTGGGCCACTGAGAGACCGCCATTTACCACCGAAAGACCGCTACGCGGGGCCACCGCGAGAACACAGTCTGGGCCACTGAGAGACCGCAGTCTGGGCCACTGAGAGACCTCCATTTACCACCGAAAGACTGCTACGCAGGGCCACCGAGAGACCACAGTCTGGGCCACTGAGAGACCGCCATTTACCACCGAAAGACTGCTACGCAGGGCCACTGAGAGATCGCCATTTACCGCGGAAAGACCGCTACGCAGGGCCACCGAGAGACCACAGTCTGGGCCACTGAGAGACCGCCATTTACCACCGAAAAACTGCTACGCAGGGCCACTGAGAGACCGCAGTCTTGGCCACTGAGAGACCGCCATGTACCGCCGAAACACTGCTACACAGGGCCACTGAGAGACCGCAGTCTGGGCCACTGAGAGACCACAGTCTGGGCCACTGAGAGACCGCCATTTACCACCGAAAGACCGCTACGCAGGGCCATTGAGAGACCACAGTCTGGGCCACAGAGAGAAAACAGTCTGGGCCACTGAGAGACCGCAGTCTGGGCCACTGAGAGACCTCCATTTACCACCGAAAGACTGCTACGCAGGGCCACCGAGAGACCACAGTCTGGGCCACTGAGAGACCACCATTTACCACCGAAAGACTGCTACGCAGGGCCACTGAGAGATCGCCATTTACCGCGGAAAGACCGCTACGCAGGGCCACCGAGAGACCACAGTCTGGGCCACTGAGAGACCGCCATGTACCACCGAAAGACTGCTACGCAGGGCCACTGAGAGAACACAGTCTGGGCCACTGAGAGACCGCAGTCTGGGCTAGTGAGAGACCGCCATTTACCAGCGAAAGACTGCTACGCAGGGCCACTGAGAGATCGCCATTTACCGCGGAAAGACCGCTACGCAGGGCCACCGAGAGACCACAGTCTGGGCCACTGAGAGACCGCCATGTACCACCGAAAGACTGCTACGCAGGGCCACTGAGAGAACACAGTCTGGGCCACTGAGAGACCGCAGTCTGGGCTACTGAGAGACCGCCATTTACCACCAAAAGACTGCTACGCAGGGCCACTGAGAGAACACAGTCTGGGCCACTGAGAGACCGCCATGTACCACCGAAAGACTGCTACGCAGGGCCACTGAGAGATCGCCATTTACCGCGGAAAGACCGCTACGCAGGGCCACCAAGAGACCACAGTCTGGGCCACTGAGAGACCGCCATGTACCACCGAAAGACTGCTACGCAGGGCCACTGAGAGAACACAGTCTGGGCCACTGAGAGACCGCAGTCTGGGCTACTGAGAGACCGCCATTTACCACCAAAAGACTGCTACGCAGGGCCACTGAGAGAACACAGTCTGGGCCACTGAGAGACCGCAGTCTGGGCCACTGAGGGACCGCCATTTACCACCGAAAGACCGCTACGCAGGGCCACCGAGAGACCGCAGTCTGGGCTACTGAGAGACCGCCATGTACCACCGAAAGACTGCTACACAGGGCCACTGAGAGACCGCAGTCTGGGCCACTGAGGGACCGCCATTTACCACCGAAAGACTGCTACGCAGGGCCATTGAGAGACCACCATTTACCACCGAAAGACTGCTACGCAGGGCCACTGAGAGAACACAGTCTGGGCCACTGAGAGACCGCAGTCTGGGCCACTGAGGGACCGCCATTTACCACCGAAAGACCGCTACGCAGGGCCACCGAGAGACCACAGTCTGGGCTACTGAGAGACCGCCATGTACCACCGAAAGACTGCTACGCAGGGCCACTGAGAGACCGCAGTCTGGGCCACTGAGAGACCGCCATTTACCACCGAAAGACTGCTACGCAGGGCCATTGAGAGACCGCCATTTACCACCGAAAGACTGCTACGCAGGGCCACTGAGAGACCGCAGTCTGGGCCACTGAGAGACCGCCATTTACCACCGAAAGACTGCTACGCAGGGCCACTGAGAGACCACAGTCTGGGCCACTGAGAGACCACCATTTACCACCGAAAGACTGCTACGCAGGTCCACCGAGAGAACACAGTCTGGGCCACTGAGAGACCACAGTCTGGGCCACTGAGAGACCGCCATTTACCACCGAAAGACCGCTACGCGGGGCCACCGCGAGAACACAGTCTGGGCCACTGAGAGACCGCAGTCTGGGCCACTGAGAGACCTCCATTTACCACCGAAAGACTGCTACGCAGGGCCACCGAGAGACCACAGTCTGGGCCACTGAGAGACCGCCATTTACCACCGAAAGACTGCTACGCAGGGCCACCCTGAGATCGCCATTTACCGCGGAAAGACCGCTACGCAGGGCCACCGAGAGACCACAGTCTGGGCCACTGAGAGACCGCCATTTACCACCGAAAAACTGCTACGCAGGGCCACTGAGAGACCGCAGTCTTGGCCACTGAGAGACCGCCATGTACCGCCGAAACACTGCTACACAGGGCCACTGAGAGACCGCAGTCTGGGCCACTGAGAGACCACAGTCTGGGCCACTGAGAGACCGCCATTTACCACCGAAAGACCGCTACGCAGGGCCATTGAGAGACCACAGTCTGGGCCACAGAGAGAACACAGTCTGGGCCACTGAGAGACCGCAGTCTGGGCCACTGAGAGACCTCCATTTACCACCGAAAGACTGCTACGCAGGGCCACCGAGAGACCACAGTCTGGGCCACTGAGAGACCACCATTTACCACCGAAAGACTGCTACGCAGGGCCACTGAGAGATCGCCATTTACCGCGGAAAGACCGCTACGCAGGGCCACCGAGAGACCACAGTCTGGGCCACTGAGAGACCGCCATGTACCACCGAAAGACTGCTACGCAGGGCCACTGAGAGAACACAGTCTGGGCCACTGAGAGACCGCAGTCTGGGCTACTGAGACACCGCCATTTACCACCAAAAGACTGCTACGCAGGGCCACTGAGAGAACACAGTCTGGGCCACTGAGAGACCGCCATGTACCACCGAAAGACTGCTACGCAGGGCCACTGAGAGATCGCCATTTACCGCGGAAAGACCGCTACGCAGGGCCACCAAGAGACCACAGTCTGGGCCACTGAGAGACCGCCATGTACCACCGAAAGACTGCTACGCAGGGCCACTGAGAGAACACAGTCTGGGCCACTGAGAGACCGCAGTCTGGGCTACTGAGAGACCGCCATTTACCACCAAAAGACTGCTACGCAGGGCCACTGAGAGAACACAGTCTGGGCCACTGAGAGACCGCAGTCTGGGCCACTGAGGGACCGCCATTTACCACCGAAAGACCGCTACGCAGGGCCACCGAGAGACCGCAGTCTGGGCTACTGAGAGGCCTCCATTTACCACCGAAAGACTGCTACGCAGGGCCACCGAGAGACCGCAGTCTGGGCCACTGAGAAACTGCCATTTACCACCGAAAGACTGCTACGCAGGGCCATTGAGAGACCGCCATTTACCACCGAAAGACTGCTACGCAGGGCCACTGAGAGACCGCAGTCTGGGCCACTGAGAAACTGCCATTTACCACCGAAAGACTGCTACGCAGGGCCATTGAGAGACCGCCATTTACCACCGAAAGACTGCTACGCAGGGCCACTGAGAGAACACAGTCTGGGCCACTGATAGACCGCAGTCTGGGCCACTGAGGGACCGCCATTTACCACCGAAAGACCGCTACGCAGGGCCACCGAGAGACCACAGTCTGGGCTACTGAGAGACCGCCATGTACCACCGAAAGACTGCTACGCAGGGCCACTGAGAGACCGCAGTCTGGGCCACTGAGAGACCGCCATTTACCACCGAAAGACTGCTACGCAGGGCCATTGAGAGACCACAGTCTGGGCCACTGAGAGATCGCCATTTACCACCAAAAGACTGCTACGCAGGGCCACTGAGAGACCGCAGTCTGGGCCACTGAGAGACCGCCATTTACCACCGAAAGACTGCTACGCAGGGCCACTGAGAGACCACAGTCTGGGCCACTGAGAGACCACCATTTACCACCGAAAGACTGCTACGCAGGTCCACCGAGAGAACACAGTCTGGGCCACTGAGAGACCACAGTCTGGGCCACTGAGAGACCGCCATTTACCACCAAAAGACCGCTACGCGGGGCCACCGCGAGAACACAGTCTGGGCCACTGAGAGACCGCAGTCTGGGCTACTGAGAGACCTCCATTTACCACCGAAAGACTGCTACGCAGGGCCACCGAGAGACCACAGTCTGGGCCACTGAGAGACCGCCATTTACCACCGAAAGACTGCTACGCAGGGCCACTGAGAGATCGCCATTTACCGCGGAAAGACCGCTACGCAGGGCCACCGAGAGACCACAGTCTGGGCCACTGAGAGACCGCCATTTACCACCGAAAAACTGCTACGCAGGGCCACTGAGAGACCGCAGTCTTGGCCACTGAGAGACCGCCATGTACCGCCGAAACACTGCTACACAGGGCCACTGAGAGACCGCAGTCTGGGCCACTGAGAGACCACAGTTTGGGCCACTGAGAGACCGCCATTTACCACCGAAAGACCGCTACGCAGGGCCATTGAGAGACCACAGTCTGGGCCACAGAGAGAACACAGTCTGGGCCACTGAGAGACCGCAGTCTGGGCCACTGAGAGACCTCCATTTACCACCGAAAGACTGCTACGCAGGGCCACCGAGAGACCACAGTCTGGGCCACTGAGAGACCACCATTTACCACCGAAAGACTGCTACGCAGGGCCACTGAGAGATCGCCATTTACCGCGGAAAGACCGCTACGCAGGGCCACCGAGAGACCACAGTCTGGGCCACTGAGAGACCGCCATGTACCACCGAAAGACTGCTACGCAGGGCCACTGAGAGAACACAGTCTGGGCCACTGAGAGACCGCAGTCTGGGCTACTGAGAGACCGCCATTTACCAGCGAAAGACTGCTACGCAGGGCCACTGAGAGATCGCCATTTACCGCCGAAAGACCGCTACGCAGGGCCACCGAGAGACCACAGTCTGGGCCACTGAGAGACCGCCATGTACCACCGAAAGACTGCTACGCAGGGCCACTGAGAGAACACAGTCTGGGCCACTGAGAGACCGCAGTCTGGGCTACTGAGAGACCGCCATTTACCACCAAAAGACTGCTACGCAGGGCCACTGAGAGAACACAGTCTGGGCCACTGAGAGACCGCCATGTACCACCGAAAGACTGCTACGCAGGGCCACTGAGAGAACACAGTCTGGGCCACTGAGAGACCGCAGTCTGGGCTACTGAGAGACCGCCATTTACCACCAAAAGACTGCTACGCAGGGCCACTGAGAGAACACAGTCTGGGCCACTGAGAGACCGCAGTCTGGGCCACTGAGGGACCGCCATTTACCACCGAAAGACCGCTACGCAGGGCCACCGAGAGACCACAGTCTGGGCTACTGAGAGACCGCCATGTACCTCCGAAAGACTGCTACACAGGGCCACTGAGAGACCGCAGTCTGGGCCACTGAGAAACTGCCATTTACCACGGAAAGACCACTACGCAGGGCCACTGAGAGACCGCCATTTCCCACCAAAAGACCGCTACGCAGGGCCACTGAGAGACTACAGTCTGGGCCACTGAGAGACCGCAGTCTGGGCCACTGAGAGACCGCCATTTACCACCGAAAGACTGCTACGCAGGGCCATTGAGAGAGCACAGTCTGGGCCACTGAGAGACCGCAGTCTGGGCCACTGAGAGACCGCCATTTACTGCCGAAAGACTGCTACGCAGGGCCACCGAGAGACCGCAGTCTGGGCCACTGAGAGACCGCCATTTACCATCGAAAGACCACTACGCAGGGCCACTGAGAGACCGCAGGCTGGGCCACTGACAGACCGCCATTTACCACCGAAAGACCGCTACGCAGGGCCACTGAGAGACCGCAATCTGGGCCACTGAGAGACCGCCATGTACTGCCGAAAGACTGCTACGCAGGGCCACCAAGAGACCACAGTCTGGACCACTGAGAGACCGCCATTTACCACCGAAAGACTGCTACACAGGGCCACTGAGAGACCGCCATTTACCGCTGAAAGACTGCTACACAGGGCCACTGAGAGACCGCAGTCTGGGCCACTGTGAGATCGCCATGTACCGCCAAAAGACTGTTCCGCAGAGCCACTGAGAGACTGCAGTCTGGGCCACAGAGAGACTGCTATGTACCGCTGAAAAACTGCCGTACTGAACCAAGCGACCACCATGCTGGGCCTAGAGATCACTGCGCTGATCCAAGGGACTGTCACACCAGTCCTAGAGACCACCACACTGGCCAAGAGATAGTGGGTGAAGATGCTGAGGACCAGTGGTCAGAATCTTACAACAGAAGTTTCAACAAACCCAACACATTAATACGCAAGGAGACACAGCCTAGAACATAGAACATGGAACACTACAGCGCAATACAGGCCCTTCGGCCCTCAATGTTGTGCTGACCTGTGAAACCAAACTGAAGCCCATCTAACCTACACTATTCCATTGTCATCCATATGTTTATCCCATGACCATTTAAATGGTCTGTCATACTCCAACATTCCCACAAAAATCAGGGGGCAGCCCTGGTGCAAGAGAGAAAAACAACAAAATTCACATGCAGAGCTCGAATATTATCTACGACCAGATGTGCCAACATGCAGTGAGAGCTGTGGCAGAAATGTATGGATGTAAGAAATTTCATTCCTATCTCACTGGGAGAGTCCATCGCAGCTGATCGACAAAATAAATCTGCAGCAAAACAGCAGACATTATGATTTTACCCGGAAGTACAACTGAGGAGGAGAAACATGCGAGCAGATGTCTCATCTCAGATCTAAGATCTGAATATAACGAATTTCTTCTCTCAGAGGGGAGTGAATCTGTGGAATTCTTTACCCCAGAGGGCTGTCGAGGCTGGGTCATTCAGTATATTCGAGGCTGAGGCAGACAGATGTTTAATCAGGAAGGGAATCAAAGGTTATCGGGAAAAGGCAGGAAAATGGAATTGAGGATGATCAGATCAACCATGATCTCATTGAATGGTGGAGCATATTTGATGGGCTGAATGGCCTACTTCTGCTCCTGTTTTATGGTCTTCCTGTCTTATTATAATAGAGGAAGGCATGTGAATTGCTAAACTGCTCAAACCCGAATGAGAAATGGAGTCAGTATTGTATGCACTGCAAATGTGTATGCTTTCTAATAGAGTCAGACACTTCCCCCAGACATTAAGTGAATTGGCAAAGCAGAATCATTAGCAATGGCCAAGATATAATACGTCACAGGGTGACCAGCTCTGGGCGAAAACAAAAGGGACAATTTGCAGTCGGGGTGGGTAGGTTAGAACTTGGAGAGGAAGTGGACTTGGGGGCAGAGTGAATGAGAGGCCTTGGGAAGTGGTGAGGCTGGTGGAGGTATCCGCGTGTGGACTCGGCCAGGTTTGATGCTGCTGGTTCAGAAGTCAACCCTCAGGAGAGCCCGAAGCACGAAGCACCAGCCTGTAGTGCCTGCTGCGTACACCGAAACCAAACCTGCTGCTTGCTGGCAGAGAGGAAATGCGGGACACAGCGCATCCCAGGTAGGCCCAAACTCGGCCGGGGGGGACCAAAGGCAAATTATAGGATGGTCCTGGAAAAATGTGATCCTCCTGTTGCTTTGAGCACCGCACTTGTGTTAGCATCCTTCCAACAGTAAGGGTAAAGGTCACTCAGAATGGACAGCAAAACCCCTTGACAACCACCTCTCCTTAAGGTAGAGGCTACTACTATACTCTACCCAGTTGCCCATTCTGACTGTGGGCACAAAGTGAGTAAATGGGGTGATTTTCACTTGTGGGGAGCCAGTGAGAGGGATTTTGACCGAGATTATTTTTTTAAATAGGACCCAAAAGCACATTTCTGCTCAACCATTGACCACAAAGGTACGTCAACATTTACCTTTGTTGGGCCTTTTGCCTGTGGAACTGCAAACCTCCTGTTCCAGAGATAGTGGGAACTGCCGACGCTGGAGAATTTGAGATAGTAAGGGGTAGAGCTGGATGAACACAGCAGGCCAAGCAGCATCAGAGGAGCAGGAAAGCTGACGTTTCTTCTGAAGAAGGGTCTAGGCCTGAAACGTCAGCTTTCCTGCTCCTCAGATGCTGCTTGGCCTGCTGTGTTCATCCAGCTCTACCCCTCTGCTGCCCTATTAATGTGAAGTGAGTGCAATAAAAATCAACCCATTTGTGTCAGCAAGCTATTTGACTGTAGAAGCCATCACAGCTTTTGAGCGATTCTCTCTCAACCAGTCTCCCACACAGATACTTTTAAAATATTGAGATAAATGAACTAGATTGAGCCTCACAAAAGATGTTCTCAGTGCAACCAGAATGGACATAATTATTAAAACAAAAAGACATTTCTGGTTCAGAGATAGTAGGAACTGCCGATGCTGGAGAATCTGAGATAACACGGTGTGGAGCTGGATGAGCACAGCAGGCCAAGCAGCAGCAGAGGAGCAGGAAAGCTGATGTTCCTTGAGTCTGGGACTCACCATCTTCCATTTATTAACTCATGGTATAGGCTGCCACCTGGTGGAGAGACCCCATTGCAGCATTCCAGCAGGAACTTCAGATTGAGGTGACATGGCCAATGACCGCTCCAGGGCAGTACGCCAGCCAATCTTCATTTGCAAGCTGGGCTTGTGAGTGTTAAGACCCTGTTTGCTAGTAGTGTCACCCAATGACAATGATGACCCTGTCATCATTAATTGCACTCATTATCTGTCTCTCACACACACACACAGACTCTCTCTCTCTCTCTCTCTCTCTCACACACACACACACACACACACTCCGTCTCTCACACACTCTCTCTCCCTCTCTCTCTCACACACACACACACTCTCTCCCTTTCTCTCTCACACACACTCTCACTCCCTCTCTCTCACACACGCAAACTCTCCCTCCCTCTCACACACACTCTCTGTCCCACAAACACACATTCCCTCTCTCTCACACACATTCTCTCATACACACTCTCACTCTCTCACACACACTCTCTCACAAGTACACACTCTGTACCTCTCTCTCATTGTATCTTTCCCACAACACTCTCACTCTTTCTTACTGCCTGTCTCATTCACTCACACGCACTCTCTCCCACACGTACACCATCTCTCTATCTCTCTCTCCCACACTCTCTCATACACACACAATCACACACACTCTGTCTCACATACTCACCTGCACACTCTCTCATACTTTCTGTCACACACACTCTCTCATGCTCACCCATTAACTCACACACACATGCTCACATGCATATACATAGACACACACTATCACACCCACACACACACACTCATACACTCACTCACTCATTTTGACACACTCATACACACACACCTATACATTCTCACACACACATATACATATACACATGGGTTTCCAATTTCACACACGCTCATGTGTACATCCAAACATGCACACATGCAGCTGGAAGGACGTACGCAGGCAACCACATGTACACACACCAGCAATGGTTACTGGGGATCAGTAAGGGTGGTCTATGCCCATCTCTGAAAGGCATGAGACCCCCCCTGTAGCCTATTCTCCACTATGAACTGTGCGCAGATGGGGCTATGGATCCTAGGCTATTCCTGGTCTGTTGACTTCAATGATACCATCACCTGAAGTTGAATCCATTTCTTTACAGCACTGCTTATCCACAGGGCCTTGTGCTCGTTTCAGACATGGTTAAATGGCACTCTTTAATAATCCTTGCCCGACAGTAGTTGGTGTATTTCTGGTTGAACAGGGCAGTATATTTTTTGTATTAATTCATCGCCGGCCCAGCCAGCACTTATTGTAGACGTCGGAGATCTTAGTGATGGAGAGGATGGAGGGTTCGCAGCTCAGCTCAGACCAAAGCAGATGCCAAGGCTACAAGCTGCCTGGCTGAGCATGAGGGAGCTGTTATGGAGGTTGGTGTGTTGAGCTTTACAGCAAATATGCAATCTGCCTTTAAGGGACATACGCAGGATGTTATCTCGTGGCATGTGACTGTAAGGGATGGGCTGAAGGATTGAGAGTGAATGATGACATTCGACAGCTGCATGAGAGGATAGATTGCATAGTATGGGCTGAAGGGTGAAACTGGTTGATGATACTCAACACAAAGACGATCTCATTGATCTTGAAGGGGGGAACACATCTGAACTGCCCACAAGACTCCTATGACCACTGGGCAACAGAGTAGTGCACAAACCCACATCAACCCAACAACAACTGCCCCCCCGAACCAAAGACCCCCTGCTCACTATGGACAGGACCAATGTCATGTACAAGATTCCCTGCAGAGACTGTGACAAACAGCACGTCGGACAAACAGGAAGGGAATTAACAACAAGGGTACGTGAACACCAATTGGCTACAAAAAGACATGACCAACACTCGCTCATCTCTATCCACATAGATAAGGAGGACCACCAATTTGATTGGGTCAACACCAAAATCCTGAGACAAGAAAAGCAGAGACAGGCATGGGAGTTCCTAGACGCCTGTTACTCCATGAAGAAAGCCATCAACAAACACATAGAACTTGACCCCATATACACTCCATTCCAAAGGAAAACTGGAAGTGATGTAGTCCAGCTCAATGGGCTCCAGATTTTAAAAACCAGATGGGAAAACAACAGCGCTTCATCGGAGGCTGCAGTGATGACGTTACCCAGCAGGGTAATGAATCATCTGCGGAACAATGAACCAGCTCGTCAAACCAACCATCCACAAGAACATCCTTCCTCAGATAAGGAGACCCAAACTGCCCACAACACTCCAGGTGTGGTCTCACCAAGGCCCTGTACAATTGCAGCAAGACATCCCTGCTCCTGGACTCGAACCCTCTCACTGTGAAGGCCAACAGAGCATTTACCTTCTTCACTGCCTGCCGCGCTTACACTTTCAGTGAGTGGTGCACAAGGACAGCCAGGTCTCACTGCGCCTCCTCCTTTCCCAATCTATCACCATGCAGATCATAATCTGTCTTAAGGGCTGTTGTGGTGCAGAGTTAGTGTCTGTAACCCTGGACCAAAAAGTCCAGGATGGAGTCCCACCTGCTCCAGAAGTGTGCAATAACAGCTCTGATTAGGAACTTTGCCTGCCTTTGTGTTTTTGCCACCAAATGATACTTTCTCTGCTATGTATTTGTCCACTGACTCAACGTGGCCAAATTAGTGTAATGTATCATCACAAAAGGGGGAAAATGTGTATGCCCCGCTGAGTGAAAGGTCAAGAAGACACAAACAATGAAGGGGAGGTTGAGAGTCAAAATCCACCTGGAGGACAGTATTCATGTTCTGAAGTTGTTGAACACCATGTTGAGTTCTGAAGGACTAAAAAGCACCCAAGCACAAAATCAGGTGCTGTTTCTTCAGCATTAGGCCTAGAATGAAGGTGTTATTATTGGAACAAGAGGCTCTATTGAAGTGGCAAGCAACTGGAAGATTAGGGCCATTCTTATGGATAGAGTGGCATGTGCCCACTAAGTGATCACTCAGCCTGCATTCGGTCTCGCCAATGTCAAGGAGGCGAGATACGAGGGGCAATATTTTGCCACCGACTTTGGGACCTTGAAGCTGGGCCCAAGTGAAGCAACTCTTGGTGGGGGCAAAGACTGATGGTGCCATTTCCATGGAGATGGACTCCTGATTGGCTGGCTCTGGGCTTGTTGTTCCATTAAGGATGGCAGTCGGACCTTTGATGCTGCCAGCTTAATCAGAGGCCTGGTACCTCTGAATCCTCAAAAGTACCACTGGGAGCTGACGGCACTGCTGAGGCAGGTCCGAGAATGCATCAAAACGGAGGGGACCTCGGGAGGGTGAAGAGAATGACATCTTTCAGAGCAGCCAAGCAGGCAAGAAAAATGCTGGCAAGGCGATAAAACGGCCCCTAACTGGGGCCTTAACTACTTGAGAGATGATGGGAACTGCAGGTGCTGGAGAATCCGAGATAACAAAGTGTGGAGCTGGATGAACACAGCAGGCCGAGCAGCATCTCAGGAGCACAAAAGCTGATGTTTTGGGCCTAGACCCTTCATCAGAGAGGGGGATGGGGAGAGGGAACTGGAATAAATAGGGAGAGAGGGGGAGGCGGACCGAAGATGGAGAGAAAAGAAGATAGGTGGAGAGGTGCAGTGGGAGAGAGATCCCCTGAGGTTTGTCTGGAGGGAGGAGGGTAACTTCTTCAGGTTAGGCATCCCTGGAAGAGGCTTCACAGTGGGAATTGGCTGGCCGTCCGTGTGGCATGGGTGATTTGAACCCAAAATCTTTGGTTTTAAGCACAGGAGCATGGGGTGTACTTTTCTTTTCAACCACAAGGGGAGCCAAATGTCATCGATCTGAATGCATCAGCAAAATGTATTGAGCATGTTAAATGGAAGGGTTCTTGCCAGTGAGGAAAAGCTCCACACAGAGCAGGCTGGTAATGTGTACATTCCTGCAATGTTTCCCAACCAGCAGTTATTAATTTGCTGTGTCCCAGTTAATTATTCTCACAGCTTGATTTAGTGCGCTCTGAAGGAACAGAACAGGAGCAATGATAAAATCCAAGACAGCAGGATTAATATCAAATTACTTCTTCATCCGAAAGTGAAATTCTTAACCTTGGCACCCACATTCCTAAAGAACAGACATCACAGAGAATGCCACGAGCTGTGATGTTGCAAGGTCAGTTTGTGCCACTCGAAACTGGTTGAATTATTGTCCCCGTCGCCACCGCTGGACTCATCGCTAACTTAGTTGGAAGAGCCAGAGAAAGGGCTAGAACATGCACAGAGAATTGACATCCTCACAGGTCATTTCTGTCTCTTTACTCTGGGATGTCCGACAACGCAACAGCAAAGACAAATCAATTCGATTGGCTGCAAAGTGCCCTGACACGTGCCGAGGTGGCCGAAGATGCTACATCAATATTGTTTCGTAAAGTACAGACCCAGGACTGAGAATGGAAGCTGATGGCAGCCCGGTTTAATGGCTTTATCTGAAAGATGACTGCCTGCAACAGAGGGGCCCACCCTGCGCACTGCTGCTGGAGCGTCAAGCTAGATTTTAGGGAGGGGCATATGTTTTTGGGAATAGTGGGAGGCCCTTGATGGCAGAGCCTTCTGAGTGACCAATGACAGCCAAGGCTAACGCTAGAACAAGATCATCGAGCCACTTTGTCAGCCCTCAATAAGTGGTTCACTAAACTTGGAAAAGAGACAAAAAGTAGATTAGCAAGTAGCCGCGATAAAAAAAATTGTATCCCAGCAATCAGAATTCCTTTTAACCAGTCCTGGTCTGGAACTCCAAATGTACCGGCCTATGGATACAAGTTTTCTCCAGGGGAAGGTCCTGATTGCAACTGTGCTGTTTTGTCTGCACTATGCTTCCTCACAGGGCTATATACCTCAGAGCATTTAGCATGGCGACAGTCAAACAGAGGAAAAAGAGACCTAGTGAGAAGTTAAGAGCTTAACCTACCGTGATTGCGTAAAATGCATGTAAGGAAACAAATCTACAGAGCCTGTCCAATTTATGAATATCCAACTTATGAATGCTGTGCTGACAAATGTGATCTCACACAGGGATGTAATTTTTAAAGGCCCAACATAAGTACATTTCCTTTTTATTGCCCGGCATTGTGTTCTGACTTGTGTACACATCAGCTTGCGAATGGACTCCAGAACTGAAGCCATTCACAGCCCGAGCACTGCCTGTCTTTTATTTTATCTAATAAGTAATGATTTTTGCACATTTGGCAAAGATGCTGTAACACCAGAAAGTTTAGCTGATGCGAAAATCATAGAAATATCACTTTCACAAGGGACAATGTGATGTTAGAAATAAAACAGAAAGTGCTGGAGACACTTTCAGCAACCCTGAATCATGGAATCCCTACAGTGTGGGAGCAGGCCATTTGGCCCATCGAGTCCACACCAACCCTCCAAAGAGCATTCCACCCAGACCCACCCTCTTCCCCTACATTTTCCATGACTAACCTGCACATCCCTGAACACTACAGGCAATTTCCAATGGCCGATCCACCTAGCCTGCACATCTTTGGACTATGCACACACTGGGAGAATGTGCAAACTCCACACAGACAGTCGCCCGAGGCTGGAATTGAACCCAGGTCCCTGGCACTGTGAGGCTGCAGTGCTAACAGCCTGACAACTCTGTTTCTCTCTCCCCAGAGCCACTAACGTTTCAGATCTGTCGCCCATCACCTCATCACAAACGTACCATCATGATATTCTCAATTTTGTAACTAACTGTCATCTCGTTTTAAAAATGGACACAGAAGAGCTTTTGGGTCAGCTGACTTCTGTTGTGGATTGAACTGTGTTGGAACCAGCTTGCGCTCATCTCTACAGGGATCACAGGAGGGATTGGAAATTCAGTGGACATTTCCAAAATAAAGCAGAGATTCATTGTGGTTTCTTCAGAGCTATGAATAGCTCTTTTCTAGCTCACCAACCCTGCAAGAGGAGCAGACATTTGAGTTAATGAAAGAACCATTTAAACTTTAATTACTTCAGACAAAAGGCAATGATTGCATCGAGACCTGGGCTAACGCAATATCTAAAATGATTCGACAGCTTTGAATAGCAGCCATTTTTGAGTTTTGAGCCATATAAAAGTCTGGCTAAAATTATGTGCTGAGATCTCAGGAGAATCTTTGAAGACAGCTCCAGACACCATCCTCAATCAAGTTAACTGTGAACAGTGTTTTCTCTGAGAGTAAGGGAAGAGGTGCGCAGCAATTTTCAACATCATTCCAGCAGAAGCAGGAAGGTCAAAAGTCCTTTGATCACTCCTTGAAGCTGCTGTACCTCCTGGGTCCACTTACAAACTCCAATTGTTCGGCTACAGAAATCGTCACAGTTACTGAACACAACTCTTCAGTTTCACCTTCCACTTCCGAAACACTTAACTGCAAGCTACAAACTGGCAATGTTTTCTTAAAGTGCTGAACTGAACTTCATCCTCATAAATATCTTTTATCCTTATCTTCATTTCACATTGTGTGTACTTCATTTGCAAGGCTATTAGTTATATAACTCGCGGCAGTGTTTTGTAATGAAATAACCTTTGTCTTGTTTAAGACTAAAGCTTTGCTGCTGGTTATTGTTAAATTGAATCACTGGCAAATTAAAAAGGAGTTAGACACTCACATATACACACACGCTATCAGACACACACTGTCGTACACCCTCTCTCTCTCGTACACACTTCTCTCTCTCTGCCTCACACACGCACTCTGTCAAAAAAAACCAAAGAACTGCGGATTCTGGAAAGCAGAAACAAAAAGAAATTGCTGGAAAAATGCGGGCAGGCGTGGCAGCACGTGTGGAGAGAAAGCAAAGTTAATGTTTCCACTGGGCCCGAAATGTCTTTATTCAGAGAGTGGTCGGGGCATGGAATGCATTGCTGGAGAGGGTAGTGGAGTTGGCCTCACTAAGGGCATTTAAGCGGCTATTAGATAGGCATGTGGATGATAGTATAAGGTGGGGTGGAGGTTGGATAGACCTTAGGTTCAGGGTAAAACATCGTGGGCTGAAGGGCCTGTACTGTGCTGTACTGTTCTATGTTCTGTGTTAACTCTGCTTTGTCTCCACAGATACTGCCAGACCTGCTGAATTTTGCCATTTCAAGCCAACCGACTCCCACAGCTACCTAGAATACACCTCCTCCCAACCACCTTCCTGCAAAAATTCCACCCCCTATTCCCAATTCCTCCGCCTCCGCCGCATCTGCTCCCACGATGAGGCATTCCACTCCCGCACATCCCAGATGTCCAAGTTCTTCAAGGACCACAACTTTCCCCCCACAGTGGTCGAGAACGCCCTTGACCACGTCTCCCGCATTTCCCGCAACACATCCCTCACACTCTGCCCCCGCCACAACCGCCCAAAGAGGATCCCCCTCGTTCTCACACACCACCCCACCAACCTCCGGATACAACGCATCATCCTCCGACACTTCCGCCATCTACAATCTGACCCCACCACCCAAGACATTTTTCCATCCACACCCCTGTCTGCTTTCCGGAGAGACCACTCTCTCCGTGACTCCCTTGTTCGCTCCACACTGCCCTCCAACCCCACCACACCCGGCACCTTCCCCTGCAACCGCAGGAAATGCTACACTTGCCCCCACACCTCCTCCCTCACCCCTATCCCAGGCCCCAAGATGACTTTCCACATTAAGCAGAGGTTCACCTGCACATCTGCCAATGTGGTATACTGCATCCACTGTACCCGGTGTGGCTTCCTCTATATTGGGGAAACCAAGCGGAGGCTTAGGGAGCGCTTTGCAGAACACCTCCGCTCGGTTTGCAATAAACAACTGCACCTCCCAGTCGCAAACCATTTCCACTCCCCCTCCCATTCTTTAGATGACATGTCCATCATGGGGCTCCTGCAGTGCCACAATGATGCCACCCGAAGGTTGCAGGAACAGCAACTCATATTCCGCTTGGGAACCCTGCAGCCCAATGGTATCAATGTGGACTTCACCAGCTTCAAAATCTCCCCTTCCCCCACCGCATCCCAAAACCAGCCCAGTTCGTCCCCTCCCCCCACTGCACCACACAACCAGCCCAGCTCTTCCCCCGCACCCACTGCATCCCAAAACCAGTCCAACCTGTCTCTGCCTCCTTAACCCGTTCTTCCTCTCACCCATCCCTTCCTCCCACCCCAAGCCGCACCTCCATCTCCTACCTACTAACCTCATCCCGCCTCCTTGACCTGTCCGTCTTCCCTGGACTGACCTATCCCCTCCCTACCTCCCCACCTATACTCTCTCCACCTATCTTCTTTTCTCTCCATCTTCGGTCTGCCTCCCCCTCTCTCCCTATTTATTCCAGAACCCTCACCCCATCCCCATCTCTGCTGAAGGGTCTAGGCCCGAAACGTCAGCTTTTGTGCTCCTGAGATGCTGCTGGGCCTGCTGTGTTCATCCAGCCTCACATTTCGTTATCTTGAATTTTTCCAGCAATTTGGTTTTGTTACATACACGCTATCTGTCTTTCTATCACACTCCTACACACTGCCTTCTCTCTGTCACACATACACACTCTCTCTATGTCACACACAGACTTACGGACACACGCTCACACTCACACACACACACACACACACACACATACACACGCTCACACACATGCTCACACACACACGCTCATAATTACACACACACACACACACACACACACTCACAATTACACACACACATACACACACACATGCTCACACACGCTCACACACACACATACTCACACACACACACACGCTCACAATTACACACTTACACACACACACACACTTACAATTACACACACACACACACACCCCGCTCACACACACATACACGTGCTCACACAGACACACACACACATTTTTCACTTATGGACCACTTCGAGGAAACACCTTGGACTTTAACGTGGACTTCAAAGAATGAGCCTCATTGGCCCACACAGTTGAATTGTAATGCGTCCAAAGGCTGTGATATCATCTTGCACTGTCTGTTCCCACACTCGATTGTGATACCTGATTCCCACGTGGCTATTACTTATCATTACCATCAACCTGCTGCTGTCAACAATGTCTCATAATAATAGAGGGTCTTTGTGTAGAAAGCTTCCCAGGTGCTTCACAGTAACTTCAAAAATGAAAAGCTGGGGAAAGTGAAATGGTTTGTATCCCACACAATAATAGGCTGTTATGGAAAAAAAAGAGGGTGATTGAGAATTGACAGGCCAAGCCCCCACAATTTTATGCAAAACTTGGGAATTAAAGTAAGGTTTTTTGTACAGGACCTTGTGACACAGTACTGGCAAATGTGCCTTTTGGCCAGAGGATCTGGGTTAAGTCCCTGAAGTGTGTCACAGTATGTCTGAACAGGTTGATTAGACAGGACTTTTGGAAATGACTGCCGAGGGAACTGATCCTCGCTGGGTGCCAGTAGCCTTCTGGTACCTTGGGCAAGAGACCACACTTTACGTTTGACCCCAGGCAGTTAGCATCAGCTTTTCAACTAACAGGGTCTGAACTGACCACCCAATGAGTCCTCTGAAAATGTGTTCTCTTCTTCTTGACTGTGAGGTTCACCTTCAGTTGCTGAGCTTGATGTTTCTTTCTGCCTCACCGCTGCCACCATGTTTTGTTGTGTGTTTGCTGTCCAATTCTTTTTGGCCTCCCAAAGTCCATGCAGATTTCTGCACTGACTCTTTCTTTACACTGAAAGAGAGTCATAGAGCTGTGCAACACGGAAACAGACCCTTCGGTCCAACTCATCCATGCTGACCAGATCCTAAATTAATCTAGACCCACTTGCCAACATTTGGCCCATACCCCTCTAAACCCTTCCTTCTCCTGTACCCAGCCAGATGCCTTTTAAATGTTATAATTGTACCCACTTCCTCTGGCAGCCCATTCCATACACACACCACCTTCTGTGTGAAAATGTTACCCCTTAGGTCCCTTTTAAATCTTTCCCCTCTCACCTTAAACCTATGCCCCTCTAGTTTTGGACTCTCCTACCCTGAGGAAAAGACCTTGTCTATTCACCCTATCCATGCCCCTCATGATTTTATAAACCTCTATAAGGTCACCCCTCAGCCTCCAACACTCCAGGGAAAATAGCCCCAGGCTATTCAGCCTCTCCCTGTAGCTCAAACCCTCCAACCCTGGCAACATTCTTGTGAATCTTCTCTGAACCATTTCAAATTTCACAACATCCATCCTATGACTGGCAATTGCATGCAGTATTCCAATAGCGGTCTCCCTAATGACCTGCACAGCAGCAACATGACCTCCCAACTCCTTTAGTCAACGCACTTGATCCAGATACACATTCTCTTCACACCATAAATGAGCTTCTGCTCTCTTCCAGTCACTCTACTTGACCATGTGACCTGACATCCTCATTATTTATGCTGCTGTCACTCTATGTTGGATATGGTTTGAAAGGGTTAATTTATATAGAATCCCTACAGTGTGGAAACAGGCCATTTGGCCCAGCAAGTCCATACTGCCCCTTAGAGATTCCCACCCAGACCCATCCCCCCAGAACCCACCTAATCTACACCTCCCTGAACACTACGGGCAATTTAGCCTGGCCAACCCGCCCTAACCTGCGCATCTTTGGACTGTGGGAGGAAACCGGAGCACCCGGAGGAAACCCACGCAGACACGGGGAGAATGTGCAAATTCCGCACAGACAGTTACCCAAGGGTGGAATTGAACCCGGGTCTCTGGTGCTTTGAGGCAGCAGTGCTAACCACTGAGCCACCATGCTGTCCCTTTTTTTACAAAATTAATACAGTTAAAAGTTAATATTGAAGCTCCACCCTCAGCAGAACAGCTTAGGATCTCAAAGGCATAAGACCTAATATTGGGTCCTCCTCGCAGCCTCTGGAACAATATCCATTATATGAATGTAAACTGGAGCTAGTTGCGAGCAGGCGATGAATTATATCTTTGTAGAACACATCTCATGAGAGCAGCAAGTGTTTGTTATCTCTGTCACACTGGACCAAGCAGGTCCTGTAGTGCAATACACTCAAATAAGATGGTGATAGCAAGCCTACCCTATGGTGTGATGCAGACACGGCTCTGCTGTACCTACCACATGCTCGGCAGTGGTGTGAATTGGGTCTGACCATACACACCACACTCTATGCTAACCTGATAGCACACACACATTTACAGTCGAACCCAACTGGATGGCTATCAGAAACACAAGGGCTTTGAGGAAGGAGCACCGAAACTTTAACTGTGATTTTTTTGCTTCACAAACGCTGCCCGACCTGCTGAGTTTTTCCAGCAACTGCTGCTGTTGTTGTTGGCACAAGGGTACTCACCGTGATGTTTTAGCCACCACTCTGCCCCTGAATCTGATCATTAATCTTATTCTGAGTTTGTGAAGCCTAGTTGTGCACAGATTGGCTCCCCCAGTCATCAGGAACATCCTTCCTGGATTTACCCTGACTAATCCTGTTAGATTTCTGTGAGACTCCCCCCCCTTGTTCTTCTAATTTCCACTGAATATAGTCCTAAATGATCCGGTCTCTCTTCACACATCAGCCTTGCCATCCCAGGAATCAGTCTGATAAACCTTCGCTGCACTCCCTCCATCACCAGAACATCCTTCCTCAGATAAGGAGACGAAAACTGCCCACAATACTCCAGGTGTGGTCTCACCAAGGCCCTGTACAACTGCAGCAAGACATCCCTGCTCCTGGACTCGAACCCTCTCACTGTGAAGGCCAACAGAGCATTTACTTTCTTCACTGCCTGCTGCACCTGCAATGCTGACTTTCAGTGGCTGGTGTACAAGGACACCCAGGTCTCACTGCGCCTCCTCCTTTCCCAATCTATCACTGTTCAGATAATAAGCTGCTTTCCTGTAATCCTCCAAGATCTCGGCACTTGTCTAATTCTGGCCTCTTCTGCATCCTCCATTTTGATTCATCTGCCATTGGTCGTGGTCCTTCAGCAGGCTGGGCTGTGAGCTCTGGAATTCCCTCCCTAAACCATTCCACCCTCTCTCTCTTCCTTTAAAATGCCTGTTAAAACCTAGTTGCTTTGACTGAGCTTTTGGTCCCCTGCCCTAATATCTCTTGATATGGGTCACCGCCATATTTTGTTTTTTAACGTTCATGTGAAGCATCTTGGGCTGTCAAAGGCGCTATATGAATGTACATCACTGTTGTCCCAGTTCTTATGAGAAGTTCATAACAGGCCCATTTTGCTTCAACCAAACTCTCTCCCCAAAGCCCCTACAATTTCATTTATCTTTCTAAACAAGGAAATCCAATGCACTTCTAACAGTTACTATCCAATTTACTTTGATTGACAGAATTTGTCTCAGATGTGTCTCAAACTGACAGCACACTCACATACTATCTCTGGGGAGTATGAATGTAGTTTAATGTTTATCATTGTGGTTAGCAAGAGGATATTTGTAAAATAACCCCGAGATTCCAACCACAGAACTTTTGTTTTTGCTCTGATTTCGTAAAGATTGGCTCACTTTAGTGAAATTTCCCCTTCAACGTAGAAAGTGGAATGCAGTACTATGAACTGTGACCAATAGAGGGCGACAGAAAGCTGGGGGACACAGAGCAAGTTTGAAAAGTGGGTTATTGGAGGGGATTTTAGAATCCCCGTCGTGTTAGTGCAATGAAATGGAATGCAGATGGGGCTTAAACAACAGGAGCGAGCTCTTTAAAATGTTATAGGGTGGAGAAAATGATATGACTTATGTTGGAGAGAGATAGTAGGAGCTGCAGATGCTGGAGAATCTGGAGATAACACAGTGTGTAGAGCTGGATGAACACAGCAGGCCAAGCAGCATCAGAGGAGCAGAACAGCTGACGTTTCAGGCCTAGACCCTAGAAATATCTGAAGAAGGGTCGAGGCCCGAAACATCAGCTTTCCTGCTCCTCTGATGCTGCTTGGCCTGCTGTGTTCATCCAGCTCTACACCTTGTTATCTTGAATTGTGTTGTAACTTTTTTTAATGTTTCAAATATATACTTTATTCATGCAACTCGTGATCTCACGCCCTGTTGCCCAGTTACAGAGCAGTTTCTTGCAGCCGCACTTTAGTGAAATATAATCACCCGGCTCCCCTTTTTTTAAAGAAACTGACTAATTTCAGCAGGATTTCCCACAGTCAAAAACACAGAGCTCTGACCGCCTCAATAGCACAGGAAATCCCTTCGAAAAGGGGCTGACACAACGTTGGGGAAACTGCACACACACGCCCAATGGACTGCAGTGTTTTCATTTGCAAAGTGCCTTCCAGGAGGGTGGGTTTCATAGGCATTGGACGCCAAGGACTGGGTGGTGGTACAAGGTGGTGTAGGGAGAGGGTGACAGCGTGCAAGAAAAACAAGAGTTCCTTATCGCTTGCTTGGGGTTTTGGCTTCCCGTTTCAAAAAAAAGGCTTGAACAAACCACAGCATTGGGGCAGAAGGAGCAAGAGACCGGTCTGATGAGATGCGGGCAATGCTGGCTGTGCTAGCATTTGTTGCCCACAAACAGTAGCCAATCTCAGAGGGCCAGTTGAGAGCCAACCACATTGGTGAGGGACTGGAGTCACATGTAGGCCAGGCCAGGAGAGGAAGGTAGATTTCTCTCCCTAAAGGACATTAGTGAACCAGATGGGGTTCAGGGTCACTGCCAGTGAGACTGAACCGACATTCCCAAATGTTATTAATTGAGTTTAAACTCCACCAGATGGCATGGTGAGGTTTGAACCCGCATCTGGGAAGCGTTAGCTAATGCCTCTGGATAATTGTGTACAAAACAAAGTTCGGGAATGGTCAGGAACGAAAGTGTCAAGTCAACGTTGGAGGGAATTTATCTGGGTGATCTGCACATGGACCACAGCGGTTCAAGAAGGCAGCTGACCACCACCTTCTCAAGGGGGGCAACTAGGAACGGGGCAATATAGGTTGGCACAGTCAGTGATGCCCACATTGCGTGAATTAATTTGAAAATAAAACACAGGGAGCCCTCACAATCCTCCAAATGGCAACACCTGTTGGATAGTCCGAACTGGTCAGGAAAGAATGCGAAAATCACAAAGAAATCATGTTACAATGCACCGGAATTTAAACTACCTGAGAAGATGCATCATAAATTGTTCACCAAACACCGACAATGTTGGAGAAACTCTGCAGATCTGGTGGCACCTGTGCGGAGAGAAAGGGGACTAACTCTCCCAAATAGAAGCCAAAAGAACTGTGGACCCTGTGAATCAGAAACAAAAGCGGAAATTGCTGGAAAAATTCAGCAGGTCCAGCAGCATCTGTGGAGAGAGAAAGCAGTGTTAACCGTTCCTCAGAATTAACTTTCCAGTCTGGCACAACTCTTCGAAGAGGAGGTCTGGCGTTCTTGGAAGAAGATTCTAAGAGGAACCATAGAGATAACGAGGTGTGGAGCTGGATGAACACAGCAGGCCAAGCAGCGTCAGAGGAGCAGGAAAGCTGACGCTTCTGGTCTGGACCCTTCAGAAGAAATGTCAGCTTTCCTGCTCCTCTGATGCTGCTTGGCCTGCTGTGTTCATCCAGCTCTACACCTCGTTATCTCAGATTCTCCAGCATCTGCAGTTCCTATTATCTCTATGAAGAACCATAACTGTTCTCCCTCTTCACAGACGCTGCCAGAGTTTCTCCAGCATCCTCTGTGTCGGTTTCAGATTCTGCTTCCATTCCAGTCTAAAATTCCCTTTGAGATTTGGCGTTCTTGCGATTCCGTGTTGATGGGGGGGGGGGGCGGTGGGTGGCGAAAGATTGGAAGCACGTCTCTTTCGTTTTCTTTTAACGACAAAAATGAATGTTCGGCGCGCAACCAGCAGAACCGCCGTCCCCGGCTGTACTGCGATGCCCTCCCCCCTGTCACCCAGAGTGATGGACAGGCAGTGGCACCAATGCGAGTGAACGGGCGCGTACGCACTCCCTTGTTGCTTAGAGCGGAGAGACTAGCGTTGAACAATGAATGGGGATACCAGCGACTCTCTTACTCCCGAGCAACATGCACGCAGCAGCTGAAATGATCTCCGTTGGACAGCTTTTCAGTTCCAGGAAACTCATTCCCTTCGGGGACAGAGCGGGGAAGAGTTAATCCAGACAGAAACGTCGGGGTGAGGTTACTGGGGTGGGGGGGAGGAGGCCAGATATAATTCTGGACAGAAGTTTGGTTCTCCAAAGTTTGTGTGTTTCCAAAAGTTTTTTTGGGGGGGTGGGCGAAGGGGAGCAGCCGGACGCTGTGGGAGGTCAATCCCCTCCCCAGAAATCGAGGGGAACATCGAGAAAGGGGACATTTGCATTCCGTTTGGCGTTGTCCCGGATGAAATGGGAAATACTGGAAGTTTGGATGGGCAGACGAATCTAAACGCTCCAATCATGCCACTGAAGTTACCGATGCCTGAACAATGCGAGCTGGAGGAGAGATTTGCAGCCGTTCTGGTGAGTGAGATGTGTTTTGTTGTTGTTTAATTATAAAGCGGTCCCTCAATTTTTTTCCACCCCTCACTTTTCATCCCTAAGTCTGCCCCGTTTGGTCTTTTTCCTGATCCGCATCGTTAGATAAGTTTTCGTCCCCTGCTCCACTGCCACATCCCCTCCCCCAGTTGATTTGTGAACATATGACATGATACTCAGCCTGGGGGATTTTTCTGCTTTTATTAAAAAAAACCAAGCTGCCTTGTAAGAAGATCTGGGCTCTCCCCAAAGGAAGTTTTAATTTTCTTTCCCACAGGGGCATATTTCAGATCGCTGATGCCCCCCCCCCCCACCCGAGTGGGCAGAAAGGCTGGCACACCAGCTCCGACCTTGCCCAGTCGATTGGCCAGGGAGCACCAAATGCTGACTCTGCAGTCACTGAGGAAGACATCCAGATGTGTTCCGGCAGATGACAATATTGTCTGCAACCTAATGGTTATGGGAGGGTTTGTGCTGGTGGAATATTGAGCACAATAACAGATGGCAGATGGGTTATTGCAGTGTACCCCAACTAGGCAGCTGCCATCAATTCAGTGACCCGTCCTCAATCGGGTTCTGGTTAATTGTTGAGGAATCGTCTGTCAGAAAGCCGCATCATTACTCACCCCTCTCCTCACAAGTTTTGAACAAATTCTTTGAGATGGGGGCATCACTGGCGAGTCCAGCATTTAGTGCCTACCCCAAATTTCCCTTGAGCGGAGTGGCTGACATTTCAAAGGGCAGTTGAGAGTTGACCGCATTGCTGTGGGTCTGGAGTCACGTGGAGGCCAGGCTGGGTAAGGAGGGCAGATTTCTTTCCTTAAAGAACATTAATGACCCAGGTGGGCTTTTACAATGATTGATTGTTGTTGTCATGGTCTCCGTCGCTGAGATAATTCTAGTTTGAATTTCACATTGATTAACTGAACTTGAAGTTGGTGGGATGTGTCCCGCAGAGCATTTATTTGGAGTTAACAAGGTGTGGAGCTGGATGAACACAGCAGGCCAAGCAGCACCAGAGGAGCAGAAAGGCTGACGGTTTGGGTCTGGACCCTTTTGCGGGAAGAAGGGTCTAGACCCAAAACGTTCAAACTTTCCTGCTCCTCTGGTGCTGCTCGGCCTGCTGTGTTCATCCAGCTCTACACCTTGTTTATCTCAGATTCTCCAGCATCTGCAGTTCCTGTTATCATTTATTCGGAGCCGTTGGGCCAAGCCCATGTCCAAACCAGTTCGCACATCACCCCATGGTACTCCGTTGATACCCAGTCTGGCACCGCATCAAGTTTGATGGTTTTCCTCATAGTCAAATCCCTCCATGGCCTCTCCCTATCCTCTCTCTGTTTAGAGGTGGGTGGTAGCACAGTGGCACATTGGCCCAGTAATCCAAAGACCCAGCTGACCCGTGTTCAAATCCCACAATGGCAGTGAATTTAAATTCTAATCTAATGGTGACTGCCAAGCCATCATTGCTTGTTGTAAAGATGACTGTCCTTCAAAGAGGGAAATCTGCCATCCTTACCTGGTCTGGCCTACATGTGAGTCAAGACCCACAGCAGTGTGGTTGACTCAGCTACCCTCTGCGATGGCCTAGTGAGTCACTTGGTGGTATCAAACTGCACAAGAGGCCTTCTGTACCCCTCTGAGATCTCTCTGCTTCCCTGGTTCTGGCACCTTATCCATCTCTGCCCTTGGATCTACCAGCCTTCAGCTGCCTAGGCCCCAAGCTGAGGAAACCCCCTTCCTAACTGAGCCCATACACACTATAACTTCCTTGTGAGAGGTGCCCCTTTGTTGCCTGTTCCAATTTCACTTCCTCTAACTTGGTGTTAACATTTGCCTGATTAACGTTCTGTAACGTGTCCTGAGATTTCATGATGTTAAAGGCACCATATCAATGCACATCCAGTTTTTCTCTGCTGAAATCACTGACCCATGCTGCAATACAGCTCCCTGCAGACAGCACATGTCGTATTCTTTGAATGTGAGCTTCAATCATGAAAGTAGTGGGGCTGTAGCCCGTGGGGAGGACACTGCAATGTGGCCTGGCTTCACACATCTTCCACACACAGGCACACGTCAGCACGGGTCATCACGCGGGGAAAGCCTTGGTTGGTTTTCCTGCTCTGTCCCCACCCAGAGCCCGGGGACATTGAGGGAAGTTGTTCCAATGGTGCTAGAGGACATAGCTAATCACAGCTTGGGATTGGCACTTCCGAGCACTTTACTGCTGCATCATCTAGGTGTCTTGGGCATCTGTGAGAAAGCTTTGAATTGCAACGGAGTACAAGTTGCATGTTGGGGACCTGTGATTCAATGAGACTTGGACTTTTAAAAGCGCTGTTGCCTCTCGTGGGGTCACTGCGCTGAATGCAGCACAAGGGAGGAATTGAAGAACTGACACCTACAGTGTGGAGTGGTGAAAACTTGATAACTATAAAACCATGTTATTGTTTCAAAGCCATTTAATACTTTCAGTACTTTGACCAGGTCTGATTTCTTGTATTGAGCAGTAGCCAAGAATGGAATCCAACTCTTCGTCCGGTCCAGCTGGTTTATTGTGTACTCCCAATGATTTTGCTTTTACTGTGGAGATTTTATTGATGGCTTTGTGCTGGAACAGTGCCTGTCTTGTGTTTCAAACAAGATTAACAGCTTGCATTTATGTAGCGCCTTTAAAGTGATCAGACATCCCAAAGCACTTCACATCAGCAACATCAAACCCAATCTGATCCCAAGCCACATGAGAAGACATTGGGGCAGGCGGCCCAGAGGCTTGGCCAAAGAAATAAGTTTCTAGGAGTTTCTTAAAGGAGCATAGAGGAATTACAGAGCTTTGGGTTTTGGTGGGAATGTAGTCGTAGCTCGAGGTTTGTTTTTTGTCCCCCTTTCTAGCCCGGATGCCCTGAGATGATTTGGAGGGCTGCAGGAATCACGACAGGAGGACAGACAAGGGTAAATTTGATCCTGCGAGTTTGTTGACCAGCTCATCCGCAACCATTAGTTGTGGCTTCTATTCCCATACTGGAGACCAGAGCACAAACTCCAGGCTGATAAACACTTCGGTGAAGGAGGGCTCCAATGTCAGAGGTGCTGACCTTCAGATGACACATTAAGCTGAGCCCCTGCCTGTTCCCTCAGGTTTTACTTTTGTTTATTCATTCACAGATTATGGGCATTGCTGGCTAGGCCATAATTTATTGCCCCTTCCAAACTGTCTTCTTGAACAACTTGAACACCGTGGTGGCACAGTGGCCAACACTGCTGTCTCACAGTGCCAGGGACCCGGGTTCAATCCCACCCTTGGGCGACTGTCTGTGTGGAGTTTGCACATTCTCACTGTACCTCTGTGGGTTTCCTCTGGGTGCCCTGGTTTCCTCCCACAGTCCAAAGATGTGCAGGAGAGGGTGGATTGGCCATGCTAAATTGTCCCATAGTATTCAGGAATGTGTAGATTAGGTGGGTTATAGTGGTATGGGTCTGGGTGGCAAGCTTGGAGAGTCAGTGTGGACTTATTGGGCTGAAGGGCCTGTTTCCACACTGTAGGAATGCTATGATCTATGAACTTCAGCCCTTAGGGTTTAGGTACATTGCTGTTAGGGAGGGAGTTCCAGGATTTTGACCCAGCCACGCAAAAAAAAGGGGATAAATTCCCTCATTGTAGCTTGGCGGGTAACTTGCAGGGGGTGGTGTTCTCACGTATCTGCTGCCCTTGTCCTTCTAGATGGAAGTGGTTGTGGGTTTGGAAGGTGCTGTCTGAGGATCTTTGGTGAATTTCTGCAGCACATCATGTAGATGCTACACACTGCTGCTGCTGAGTGTAAGTGGTGGAAGGAGTGGATGCTTCTTGATGTGTTGCTAATCAAGTGGACAACTTTGACCTGGATGGTGTCAAGTTTCCTGAGTGTTGTTGGGGCTGCACCCATCCAGGCAAGTGGGGAGTATTCCATCACACTCCTGACTCGTGCCTTGTAGATGGTGGGACAGGCTTTGGGGAGTCAGGAGGTGAGTTACTCACTGCAGGATTCCCAGCCTCTGACCTGCTCTCATAGCCACAATGGTGGTCGTGAACAATCCCAGAGAATTATTGCTCAGAAGAGCACAGTGGTTCTTCTAATATGCTAGCCAATATTTATCCTGCTGTATCTGGTCATTCATTTATGACCTCTGAAACAGATTATCTGATTGTTACTAGATTTCTGTTTATGGGAGCTTGCTGTGTACAAATTGATTTTTATGTTTTTTGCATTACTTCAGTGACTGTACTTCAAACACACTTGTATGTCTTTAATACAGAGATAGTAAGAGCTGCCGTTGCTGGAGAATTTGAGATAAGAAGGTGCAGAGCTGGATGAACACAGCAAGCCAAGCAGCGTCAGAGGAGCAGGAAAGCTAACGTTTTGAAGGATCCAGACCTGAAACGTCAGCTTTCCTGCTCCTCTGATGCTGCTTGGCCTGCTGTGTTCCTCCAGCTCCATACCTCGTTATCTTGTATGTCTATGAAATGCTTTGGGTGATTGTGAAAAGCTGCATATAAATGAAAGTTCTTTTTATTTTAAGCCACTGGGACACAGTAGCCAATGAAAGGATGCTACACAGTGAAGGAAACTGTGTAATTGATAGTGAGTCACTGCATGATGCATCTTGCAGAATAACAGAGGTGTGTTGTCAAAGCTTTTTATCTGACACCGATCAGGACCAATGCAAGAATGACAAATTGCGAGCAATAACAACAATTTAGATTATAAGAGGAATAGAATAGAATCGCTTTTATTGTCAATAAAGACCAAAATAACCATGGATGCTGTAAATCAGGAACAAAAACAGAAGATGCTGGACGAGCTCAGTAGGTCTGGCAGCATCTGTGAAGAGAAAATCAGACTTAACATATCAGGAACTGCAGTAATGTCACCTCTCAGTGCCATCTCAGGTACAGGGTAACTAGATACAAATACTTTAAGTGTTGTTACATTTAGTAAAAAAAGGACTAGTGTGCGAATACAGAGTTTAAATAAAGTCCAGAATGATAATAAAAAGTGTCTTTAAAGTACTCAAGTTATAGCCCATTTTCATTGAGTCTATGCCTGTTGGGTTTCAGAACACAAGGCCTCATGGCATCCGCGTGCTGACCTCTGTCCCAGATTTGCCTCTAGGACTCGTTCCCCAATGCAGACCGCTCTTGCTCTGCTCCCGCTCCGAGTTCCATCTGCGACCCGGCTCCCAGGTCGGCCCGCTCTCGCTCTGCTCCCGCTCCGGGTTCCACCTGCGACTTAGCTCCCCGCTCTCGCTCTGCACCCATCTGTGACCCGGCTCCCAGCTCGGCCCACTCCGGGTTCCATCTGCGACCCAGCTCCCAACTTGGCTCACTCTCACTCTGGGCTGTGGTCCGTGACTCAGCTCCTATGCTGGCCTGCTCTGTTCTCCATTCCCTCCGGGTAAGGTCGTTTAAGAAGTTAAAAGATGGGCAGCGGAAAGAATAACTGCAGCAAAGAGAGGGGGGAGAAAAGGAAAAGGAAAAGATGAGCAGAGGAACTCTGGCAGGAGTGTCCTATTCTGCCTGCTGATTGGTTGGCAATTTGGCTTTGATTGGCCATGGTAATGTCAGCAACAGGAAACTGTGGACTCCTCAAGCTCCAGAGTAATTCACGACAAGGCTCAAAGCTTGAATATATTGTTTTCAGGGAGTGGGTCCCTTCACTGATTGCTTCTAGGAAATGTAACTGGACCATGGTATGTGCTTGATAGAGGATCTTAAACTGACATAGTGTATGCTAACATTTCTCCATAAGACTACCTGTAATTGAACATGTGTGGTATTTTGAGCAGTGTATAACAGGACATGCAATTTTGCACAGAGAGGATAAGGTGTCGAATATCTAGAAGAGTTCATGAGAACGGTTGCTTGGGGACTGGTCGAGGCTGCCTCTTGAACGTTGACGGATGTTCACATTTCCTATCCTTTGCTTGGCCCTTTTTGTGTTGGATTCAGAAATGACCTACATATACTTTACTCGACCTCTCTCTGCAGTGACAGCAGGAAATTCATATGATATCCCAGGTTAATCTAAATGGACAAGTGAAATTTCACACATTTTTCTTTGCAGTAAATTCGCCCATATCTGTGCAACTTTCCTCTGGACAGAGGCAAGAGAAAATGGACTATGAAAGCCTCCTTTTAGTTCGAGAATTTGGGGAGTGTTTTAAACTGCTGAAGCTGGTCAGCATAACCTCTCTGAAGAGCAATGCAAACACTCTGTATGGCTGGTCATTTGGTGATTGAATTGTACTTGGATCTCCTGGTCGAATGTTCATGTAGTATGCTTGGCGAGGATCTTACCACATCGCAGAAAGTAGTTTTGATCGTCTGCATTAGCGTTTTCTTCTAAAAGTTGGGGAACGCACTGCTTCCCAAACTTTTCCTCCTGTGACCCCATTTTGAGGTTTGAAAATTGTCATGGTCCCTCCATGAGGACTGAGTGAGCAGGGGCCTGTTGGAGGGGCTGTGCTAACTCACAGAGCTCAATGGCAGCCATTGCTGCCTCAGAATTTGGGATGTTCACATTTCAGCTCATGAGGATACAAGCACTGGAAAGAGCACTTATGGCACCAAGAATGCAACTTTGAGCTTTGTATTCCCCTGAGCGATGAAAATGTGCGTGTTTTAAGATGATTAAAGGAAGTGAAAAGGGTTGATAGAGACAAACTATTTCCTCTGTGGGATGAGGTCAGACAAGGGGGCTGATCCTTAAAACTAGAGTCAGGCCTTTCAGGAGTGATGTCAGAAAGCAATCCTTCACATAAAGGGAATAGGACAGGGGACGCTCGTGGTAGTGTCCCTACCTCTGACCCAGGAGGCCAAGAGGCCCCACCTGCTGCAGAGATGTGTGATCAAATCTGAGTGGATTGACTAGAAAATGTCTAGAATAGGAATGTGGAACTCTTTCTCCACACACACCGCCCTCCCCCAACTTTTCTAAAAAAAAGGGGGTCAATTAAAACTTTCAAAAGTAAAATTCTTAGATTTCTGTGCAGGAAGGGGTAATGTAAAGTTACTGTAGCCCCAGAGGGATGCTGTCTCTTGAGAGAGAGACGCACACAGCTGGTGGTGGTTTTAACCTGAGGGGCACCACAGGTGACAAATGTTGAGAAGGCAGGAGTTTCATGGTAACCTCAGCTAGTGTAGGACTTGAACCCATGCTTCAGTGTCACTTTGTCTTGCAAGCCACCGCCCAGCTACTAGCCACAGGTACTAATGGTAGAACAGCTACCCTTCTTCCTGTATTTAATTTCTTGGGGCATTATTACAGTCTTGTTTGCGGCATAAAAATGGATTTTCCTTTTTTTCTGGTGTGAGATGGTGAGGTCAGGGCCCAGAGTAGCGAAGCACAACAGGCAAAGGAAGGATATGAACAAATTACTACGGATATCTGAAATGAAAATAGAGAATGCTGGAGAAACCCAGCAGGCTTGGCGGCATCTGTGGAGAGAAAACGAGAGTTAATGTTTTGAGTCTGATATGACTCTTCTTCAGAACAGCAAATGACAAAGTTTGTCCCCCTTCCTAATTGTTCCTGGATTGTCCATCTCCAATGCAAACAGATCTTCCACTCAATGGATATCAAAATAATCTAAATTAACCATGTGCTGTCCTGGTATAAGAATCTAATGGAATTTTACAACTCAGAAGTTCAGAAGATGAGTTATACCAGACTTGAAATGTTAACTTTGTTTCTCTCCACAGAAGGCTCTAGGTTCAAGTCTTGCCAGGGCCAAAATCCACGCTGAGGATTCTATTCAAATTTCTATGCTTCCCGATTTCCCTCTTCCCCAGTGAAATCAGCTCACTGACGTCTGTCTGAATTAGTTGGACAAAGTCGGCGTTTTAATTGAAGCCTTTAAATGAGCAGTTGAAATGCCATGGCATACAAGGCTATGGGACTACAGTAGATACGAGAATGTTGACACAATGAACCAAAGGGCACCTTTCCATGTTGTAAAACTCTGACTCCGTGCACTGCCAGGGAGGGCACAGATTTGAAGTGATTCACCAAAGAAGCAGATGCAAGTTGAGAAAAAAACCTTTCTTACCCATTGAGTCATTCGGGTCTGGAATGCACTGCCTGGAAATGGCAGGTTCAGTTGAGACATTTGAGGGGCTTTGGATGATTATTTGGTTAGAAATGGGGTATGGGGAACAAGCAGAAGATTACCTCGTGCTAATGATGCTCATCTGAAGATCTTGCATAGATATGATGGGCCGAGTGGCCACCTTCTGCACTGTAACACTTCTGTGATTCAGTGATTCTTGGATGAGGCTTTGAACCAGGGCACTATCTGTGCTGCCAGTGATAGGAAAGATCCTGTGGCATGATTTCAAAGAGGAGTGGAGGTAATAGTGGGCAAGAAATTATCTGGTTGTTATTTCAGGGCTCTTTGTGGAACCTTGCTATGCGCATATTGAGTACTGTGTTTCCAAGGTTGCAACATTGATGACAGTCACAAAGTGCTCACCGACATCATTCTATCTGCTGCTTGGTAGCAGTGACTGAAACATCAACAGCTGAATTATAGCGCTGTTATAGAAATGTTTTAAAATCTTTTCAGCCTAGCCCTTTGGGAAAAAAAATCTAAGTGATTCCTGGACTTTGACGTGGATTGTATTGTCAGGGGAAGACAAAGGCTTATCACTTAAGTAATGGGATTTTCATCATTGACTTCCTGTCATCAGATGTGGAGTGAAACTGTACATGTGGCCTTATATTCTGTAATCAGTTCAAACACAATGTCTCAAGTGGCCTGTTCAGCCTAGTATTCTTACCACTTGGCTGAAGGCATCCTTAATGAAAGTGGGCATGTTGAATTGATTTTGATGCTAGAAGCTCTCTTCTATAGCAAGAAAAATGAAACCTGGATAAAGTAATGGAACCTAATGAATTTAATACAGAAAATATTGCTCCTATCTGAAGGAGAATCAACCTCTTGCTGTTTGAAAAGCCTTTAAAAGATTATGAAAAAGTTTGATAGGGTCACCTTAGAGAAGACATTTTCATCTGTGAGGGAGACAAGAACTAAGCACTAAATATCAGTTAAAATTCCTCTTCACTGCCATAAGGTTTAGGCAAATAGATGGATGCATTTGAGGGAAATCTAGATAATTACCTGAGGGAGAAAGATATAGAAGGTTATGCTCACAGGGCTTTTATGTCATTGGTAGAATCAGAGATTTGGTTGAGCAAGGGGAGCTATAAAAGGGCTCAGCTTGATGTGCTAATAAGAAACAGTACACATCATCACAGGAAGCTACACAATATCTTGCTATCTCTTGCAGTATTGTGGCTTCATCTTGCTATAAGATGTTTCTTAAATAAAGTGAATAATTTATAAAAACCGAAAGAACTGCAGATGCTGTAAATCAGGAACAACAACAGATCTCAGCAGGTCTGGCAGCATGTGTGAAGGATAAAATAGAATTAACGTTTTGGGTCCGGTGACCACTGAGTTAAGGTAAATACTCACTTTACAAAGCTGCTGGAAAAGCTCAGCAGGTCTGGCAGCATCTGTGAAGGAAGTTCTGAGGAAGGGTCACCGGACCCGAAACGTTAACTCTATTTTATCCTTCGCAGATGCTGCCAGACCTGCTGAGCTTTTCCAGCAGCTTTGTAAAGTGAGTATTTACCTTACCTCAGTGATGTTATCTATTAACATTCTTTGGCAATACAACAGAACCAAGAATATTTTAAGGATGAGATGGAGGAGGTTTGTAGCTGGGGGTGGGGAGATAAGCACCAGTACAATGGCCTGGTGGGCTCAATGGCCTGCTCCTGTACACTGTATCAGAGCCTATGAAAGCATTTGTACTTCTGATCTATCCCCTCCTGATCTCTGTATCCTCCTCCAACCCCAAGTTCTCTGTACTCACTTCATCTCTTGCCTCCTGTTTACATAAAAAACTAGGAGCAGGAGTAGGCCATTCAGCTCCTCAAGCCTGCTCTGCCATTTAATACAATCACAGCTGAACATCCAACTCAGCCCCTTGTTCCCACTTTCTCCCCCATACACCTTGTTCCTTTTACCCCTAAGAACTATATCTAAATCCTTCCTGAAAACATTCAATTTTTTTTTTCTGTGGCAGAGAATTCCACAGGCTCACCACTCTCTGGGTGAAGACATTTCTCCTTATTTTGGCCTTAAATGGGCTACTCCATCTCCTTAGACTGTTACCCCCTGGTTCCGGACACCCTGGTCATTGGGAACATCCTTCCTGCATTTACCTGTTAGAATTTAATAGGTTTCTATGAGATTCCCCCCTCATTCTCCTAAACTCCAGTGAATATAGTCCCAACCAATCCAATCCTCCTTCATACATCAGCCCTGCCATCCCAGGTATCAGTCTGGTAAACCTTTGCTGCACTCCCTCCATCACCAGAACATCCTTCCTCAGATAAGATTGGTGTATCTATAAGGCTATTGTTGGGGTAAAAATGTTGAATATTTTCTTCTAATATTCAGATTCAGTTTATTTCAAAACTTTGTACAGCGTAGCATGGTTCGTGTTTCTTTTTCTCTTGTGGAATAATCTTTTCTGTTGTATTGATAAACATACATTCCGACTCTCATGTGAGCACACCCAGTGACTGAGCTCCACGGTAAGAAGAAACAAAAAGTAAAACCTTTGGTCCACCAAGACAGGTCTCACTCTGGTGTCCAACTTCTTCAATATTATCAACAGCTGGTATCAGGACAGTGTGTCTCACAAAGGATAATGTTTACCCCAACAGCTGCCCATTAACTGTCAGGATCTGTGTCTATGCAATTTTGTTCTGAAGCTGGGTGCTTGACTGGATTAAGACACATGATCCCAGTGACTGTGTCTTCATTGCAGTATGCTTCAGTGTAGATCAGTGTTGTACACCATATTACACTGTGTCTCTCAGTGGAGTTAGATTCAGCACCTTCTGGAGTTAACTAATCTCCTTCCCTGAGCACAACCCCGAGAATCATTGTGCCACCATTGAAATTACTTCATTAAGAGGAAATTATGAATGACTGTGATTGCCTAAAACCAATGTTACAGTTTTCAAAGCATGGAAATGTGACATTTGGACCAACTGGGTTCTGACTATCTTCATGCTTCACACAGCTCTCTCCATTCCAGTTCTTCCAAAACTGTGAACGCCTCTGGCCGTTTCTGTATACCGGATGTGCAACTCTTGTCTTCCCTGAATAGTTGTGCCGACCTCCTGAGATGGGCTGAGGAATGGCAGATGGAGTTTAATTTAGATAAATGTGAGGTGCTGCATTTTGGAAAGACACTTCAGGGCAGGACTTATACATGTAATGGTAAGGTCCTGGGGAGTGTTGCTGAACAAAGAGACCTTGGGGTGCAGGTTCACAGTTCCTTGAAAGTGGACTCACAGGTAGACAGGGCGGTAAAGAAGGCATTTGGTACCTCTGCCTTTATTGGTCACTGCAATGAGTACAGGAGTTGGGAGGGTCATGTTGCAGCTGTACAGGTCATTGGTTAGGCCTCTATCGGAATACTGTTTTCAATTCTGGCCTCCTTCCTAGAGGAAGGATGTTGTAAAATTTTGAAAGGGTTCAGAAAAGAGAGGCTGAGGGGTGACCTTCTAAAATCATGAGGGGCATGGATAGGGTGAATAGACAAGGTCTTTTTCCTAGGGTGAGAGAGTCCAAAACTAGAGAGGCACAGGTTTAAGGTGAGAGGGAAAAGATATAAAACGGACCTAAAGGGCAACTTTTTCACACAGAGGGCGGTGCATGTATGGAATGAGCTGCCAGAGGAAGCGGTGGAGGCTGGTACAATTACAACATTTAAAAGGCATCTGGATGGGTACATGAATAGGCAGGGTTTAGAGGGAGATGGGCCAAATGCTGGCAAATGAGACTAGATTTATATAGGATATCTAGTTGGCATGGACGAGTTGGACCGAAGGGTCTGTTTCTGTGCTGTACATCTCTGTGACCCTGTAAAGAACCAAAGCTGCACACAGTACTCCAGGTGTGGCCCTGTACAATCGCAGCAAGACATCACTGCTCCTAATTTCCAATCCTGTCATTATGAAGGCCAATGTACCGTTTGCCTTCTTTACCACGCCCTGCACCTGCAGTGTTTACTTTCAGTGACTGGTGCACAAGGACACCCTGGTCTCATTGCAACTCCCCTTTGCCAATCTATTGCTACCTCATTCCAGTTGTTGTCATCCCACCGTTGGTGGCCATGCCTTCACTAGCCAAGGCTCTCATTGCTGGGATTCCTACCTCTCTCTCTTCCTCTTGTTTTAAGATGTCTGCCTCGTTGACCAAGCTTGTGGTTTTCAGCCCTGAATCTCCTGATGTGGTTCAGTGTCAAATTTTCTCTGTTTTTTTTAAATATAATGTCATATGGCATTTAACAACAGAGTTCATCCTGTAGTTAAGCCTGCATTCGTTGCATTTGTAGTTTTTGAATGCCACAGAAGAACTATTCAGCCCCTTACACCTACTATGACATTCAAACACATCACTGCTGATTGAACCTCATTTCTACATATCTGCCTTTGCTCCACATCCCTTAACACTCTTACCCACCTATCAATCTTACTGCTAATATCTCCAATTGATTTTCAGTACCCACTACCTTTTTTGGGGAAGAGAATCACAATATTCAGTACCCTTTGTGTGAAAGTGATTCCTGACTTCACTTCTAGATTATCTCGTTTTAATTTTAAGAATATGTTCCTCACTTTCTTCCCCAACACCCAATTCCTCCTCCAGTTTTCCTCTCTACTCAGTTGAATCCTTTTAAGCACCTCAGTCAGAATACCCCCACAATCATAAACTCAGCGCATTGTATAACATCTGACATCTGAATGCAGGCACACTCTTGTAACCACTGCAGGCTGTAATTTATTAACCCCTTCCTGATATTTTCGCTTACAGAGATGGATTCTGCTTGCTGTAGAAATGGTTGAGATTGTGAAGCAAGTTCAATAGTTGGGAGATTGACAATGGGCAAAAAAGCAGACTTGCCAACTTCACCCATTGTGCCCATTGTTCTCTCAAGATAATTTTGAGAAGTAACAAACATATGAATTGGAAGCGGGAATAAGCCATTCAGTCACTCCAGCCTGCTCTGTCATTCAATAAGCTCATGTGATTTGTGACCTGAACTCCGGTTTGCTGCCTACCCCAATGATTGTAGAGTCTTGACTGACAAGGGAATCACTCTACCTCTGGCTTAAAAGTATTCAATGTTCCAGTGTATGCAGCTCTCTGGGGAAAGGAATTCCACAGCCTAAGAACCCTCATAGGGAAAGCACACCTCTGAAATTGGAAACCCCATATTTTTAAACGACCATCCGATCTGGTGTCTCCAAGAGGAAACATCCTTTCAGCTCTTTAAGTCCTCTCAGGCTCTCATATGTTTTAATAAGATCACCTCTCATTCTTCAAAACTCCAGCAGATACAGACCCAAACGGCTCATCCTTTCCTTGTGTAACTCCCCCGACCTGGGAATAATTCCAGTGAACCCTCTTTTATCTTGCTTCAAATGGAGTGGTGTCCTTTCTTGAGGCAACTAAAATTGAATCTAGAACTCTTGAAGTATGCCTGTTGTTTTGTAATGACGTGATTTTGGTGAGTAATTGGGGAACTTCCACAAGTGCAATTTTGGAAAAACACAGATTGTCCCCGATATGAGGTGACACTCAGCTCCCTTTTTAAATAGCAATCTGGGTAACAGGTCAAAGTCAGAAGTCACACAACACCAGGTTATAGTCCAACAAGTTAGATTTGAAATCACAAGCTTTCAGAGTGCTGCTCCTTCATCAGGTGAAGTCACCTGACAAAGGGGCAGCACTCCAAAAGCCTGAGTCTTCAAATAAACCCGTTGGACTATAACGTTGTGTTGTGTGACTTCTGACTTTGTCCACCATGGTCCAACACCCGCACCTCCACGTCATGGGTAGCAGGAGATAAAGTGGGCATCTCTACTTGAGAATCCAGTCCTGATGTTCCCTATGCACTACAACATACAACCATGTTGCTTTCTCCCTTATATTTTCTACTCAAGCTGTTCAGAGATATTGTGACACACTTCTGGAGCAATTTGGGGGGTGGTGCAGCGTTGAACAGTGGCCTCCTGGATCAATGGTAGGGACAATACCACTATACCACAAGACCCCCCCGCCTTTCGTCCTATGGGTACCAGTTGTGACCAGATTTTTCAAAACACTTGTGACCAGTGTTTTCTCTTGAGGGAGACTGGTTTTCAGATCTAGAGTTGAATTTAAAGTCCATCAGGATTTGAACCCATGCGCCAGAACATTATAATGTGAGGCTGGATGAACACAGCAGGCCAAGCAGCATCTCAGGAGCACAAAAGCTGACGTTTCGGGCCTAGACCCTTTAGCCTGGGCCACTAGGTTATTAGTTTAGTGACATTTCCACATTCCCCTCTCTATTGTTTGACTAATACCTCGAATACGTATGATATTGAGTTCAGGGCAGATTGAATATTGAACACGAGGCAATCCTAGGTTGTGAGGCTTATTCCCATAGAGACCGTATCACCATGTTTTCAATACTTCAAGAGTATGCGTACTAGGGACCCCGTCTCGCGCCGCCTTGCAAAGTTGTTGAAAGTTGCTTATCCTCAATTCGACGCTCATTGTGTGTGGCCGAGGAAAGCCATGTTCTTTTATTTTGGAAAAAAAATGAGTCTCCTGGAAATGAGATAATCCACAGACATGTGAGCTCACACCAAAGTTTAAATTTTCTGTTTTGCCAATGACGTAACTGAGCCTGTTCCCTTTTGAGTTTAGCGTACTTTTTTTTGAAATGTGTTAACGAGATGATTCATCGTCCCGTTTTGTGTGGGAAGATCACACTTAGCAGAAAGCTGATACGGACAAATTATCTTGTGAAAGCATTGCGCAGTTTGAAGTCTCGATCCGAATGGCGGGTAAAATAACGGCGGGAAACCTCTTAACTGGCAGGCAGCGAATTTGGTCTTTTTTTAAATCATCTGACGAGTTGTGGGGCCTTGTTGTAATCTGATCAAATCCACCGGCCTCAATCTTGATTGGCTGTCAGTTGAAATTTGCCAGATGCTTTTTATTTTAAACGGCAATAGCTCTGCCTCTCTTCATTCATCGACGTTTCGTAGCTTGTGCTTAACGATGCCAACAACAACAACCTGCGTTTCTGTGGTAGCTTTTGACGGAACAGTGTGGCGACACCGCTGAAAGTACTGTGTTTTGCTAGGTGCAGTTGACCTATGGACTATCCAGCCCAGGGGTTGTTTTCAAGAAGGAGTTTAACACAGAGACAGATAGAGTTTCAATGATTCCAATAAGGAACCTACAGTGCAGAAAGAGGCCATTCAGCTGACTGAGTCCCGCCCCACAAAGGAGCAACCCACTCAGACCTAGCCCCCTACATTTTCCACAGCCAATCCCACCCTAACCTGCACATCCCTGGGCACTATGGGACAATTTAGTACGGCCAATCCCACCCTAACCCGCACATCCCTGGGCACTACGGGACAATTTAACATGGCCAATCCCACCCTAACCTGCACATCCCTGGGCACTATGAGACAATTTAACATGGCCAATCCCACCCTAACCCGCACATCCCTGGGCACTACGGGACAATTTAACATGGCCAATCCCACCCTAACCTGCACATCCCTGGGCACTACGGGACAATTTAGCACGGCCAACCCACCCTAACCTGCACATTCCTGGGTACTATGAGACAATTTCCCATGGCCATCCCACCCTAACCTGCACATCCCTGGGCACTATGAGACAATTTCCCATGGCCATCCCGCTCTAACCTGCACATCCCTGGGCACTATGGAACAATTTCCCATGGTCAATCCACCCTAACCTGCACATCCCTGGACACTGTGGCAATTTAGCATTACCAATCCACTCTAACCTGCACATCTTTGGACTGTGGGAGGAAACCTTCACAGATACAGGGAAAATGTTTAAACTCCACACAGACAGTTTCCCAAGGGTGGAATCGAACCTGGGTCCCTAGCACTGTGAGGCGGCATTGCTGACCACTGTGTCACCATGTTGCCCTTTAAGGAAATCAGGGGTTATGGGGAGAAAGCAGGTAAATGGAGTTGAGGAACGTGTCAGCCAATATTGAATGGTGAAGCAGACTCTTTGGGCCAAATGGCCGAATTCCGCTCCTGTATCTTGTGGTCTTGTGTTTTGCTGCAACTTTACAGAATGTTGGTGAGGCAGATCAGGAGTACTGTGCACAGTCCTGGTCTGCCTATCTAAGAAAGGAGATAAATGTGTTAGAAGTTCAGAGAAAGTTTGCTTAATTAATTCCTGGGATGGGGTAACTATATCATGAAGACAGATTGGACAGGCCCAGACCATATCCATTGGGATCTAGAAGAATGAGATAGATATCGCTCTGAGCTAAAGGGATCAAAAGATCAGGGAGAAAGTGGGAACAGGGGACTGAGATGGGTAATCAGCCATGATCATATTGAATGGCGGATCATGCTTGAAGGGCCAAATGGCTTATTCCTGCTTTTGTTTTCTGTGTTTCTATTGTATGTGCTCATACAATCATGCTGTATGAAGGAAAGTCTTTAATTACATACCTATTCTGTTTCGAAGGTTACCATTGAATCTGTTTTCCCCACCTATTCAGGCAATGTATTTGAAGTTAAATAGTCCTTGGTTAAAGCCTGTAAAATTCTGATCAGGCTTGACAAGATGGATGCTGAGAGAATGTTGTTTCTTACTGGGTAGTCGAGAACTAGAGGCTAACCTTCCATGTAAGACCAAGACAAAGAGGTTTTTTTTCCCTGAAGATCATCAATTCTAGGAATTCTTTCCCTCCGAACAACACTGGGACATTAAACATATCCAAGTCTCAGTTAAATGGGCTTTTGATTTACAAGAGGGCAGGAAGGAAAGTTGAGCCAAAGTCTCAATCTATTCAGTCATGCGTTTATTGGCTAGTAGAGAAGACTCAAGGGCCTGAATGGCTGACTCTTGTATCTTGTGTTTCCCATGTGAGTGTTGACTGGCAACAATGTGAAGGCCCAACCCTGCACGTTCACTGTATCCAACAATGTGAACTTGCTGCGAAAGGTATGCTGGGTACATCTCTGCACAAGTATCGTGGGTAAGGACTGCGACTGATATTCGTTGCCCGGTCCCTCACCCATTCAGGGATGCTGTTTCTGATTGACTCTCCCCATACCCACACCTACTTCCACTGACATCTGGACCATAAAGCACAGAGATGAACCGAGGACCTTTGTGGTCAGTTTGGCTCTGTTTCACACTTAGCAATGTTCGTACACACCAACTGTCTGTGAATGAAGCCTATAATTTCTATTCCCATGTGAATGTTAATGAGCATGTATTACATCCAATGGTGAAAAGTGATGAGTGATTTAATGTGTGAGCATTAGAAAGCGAATGGAAAGTATACTCCCTAGATCTATGTCTGCATTTACTGTGAACTGTTAAATAACACTGCTGTTAAGATTACGGCCTATTTCATGGGGATAATGTGAGGTCTCTCATATCCTTGGGAATTGCCAGCTTCGGTTACACTTTCACTGCTGTAAGTCAGCCTCACATAATGCTTGAGGTTGACTTTGACCTGCAAGTCCAATTTGGCCGTTAAAGCACTTGAGCTGCTTTGCAATCCTGAGGCAATTGGTATTGTGTACGGTTAATGTTGCTGTGACAAGCCCAACCTTAGCAGAAAAGGCTAGCACTGTAATTAACTGGATAATAAAATGTGAGGCTGGATGAACACAGCAGGCCAAGCAGCATCTCAGGAGCACAAAAGCTGACGTTTCGGGCCTAGACCCTTCATCAGAGAGCATCAGAGAGTGCTCCTGAGATGCTGCTTGGCCTGCTGTGTTCATCCAGCCTCACATTTTATTATCTTGGAATCTCCAGCATCTGCAGTTCCCATTATCACTGTAATTAACTGTTTTTTAAAGGGGCATCATCGGAGGGTGTACACAAGATTAGAGATTAGATTAGATTCCCTACAGTGTGGGAACAGGCCCTTCGGCCCAACAAGTCCACACTGCCCCTTGAAGCATCCCACCCAGACCCATCCCCCTGTAACCGACACACCCCTGAACACTACAGGCAATTTAGCATGGCCAATCCACCTAGCCTGCACATCTTTGGACTGTGGGAGGAAACCGGAGCACCCGGAGGAAGCCCACGCAGACATGGGGAGAATGTGCAAACTCCACACAGACAGTCACCCGAGGCTGGAATCGAACCCGGGCCCCTGGCGCTGTGAGGCTGCAGTGCTAACCACTGAGCCACTGTGCCACCCACATGTGTCCATTTGGTCTAACCCTGGGAATAAATCAGCAGATCTCAAATCCACTTTTGCTTTTGATCATGTGATTTACAATATAGTCATATCTGCACATTTTGAATGATGTAGCCTGAGGGAATGGCATACCTAGTCAGCTCTATTCTGCTTGTATCCTTTTGTTCTCTTAGAGGACATGCACATCTCTGGTAAGGCCAGCATTTATTGCCCATCCCTAATTGCCCCTTGAACTGAGTGGCTTGTGAGGCCATTCCAGTGTCAGCCACATTACTATTGGTTTGAAGTCACGTGAAGGCCGGACCAAGTAAGGATGGCAGATGTCTTTTCCTAAAGAGCATTGTTTGTCATAAATAAGCATTGAGTTCACCACTGGTGGTTGTGAGGGTTGTCACTGAGACTAGCTTTCCATTTCACATTTATTAATCAGATCTAAGAGATGGATAGAGCTCTTAAAGTTAGTGGAATCAAGGGTTATGGGGATAAGGCAGAAACAGGATACTGATTGTGGATGATCAGCCATGATCATAGTGAATGATGGTGCTGGCTTGAAGGGCCGAATGTCCTACTCCAGCACCTATTGTCTATTAAATTCCACCATCTGCCATGGTGCAACTTAAAACATTACCCACAGATCATTACACAGATCATTAACTAGGAGCCCTGGATTACAAATGAAGTGACATTACCAAAACACTGGCTTCTGTTCCTAAACCCTAATCCCCAAATTTAAAAAAAATTGTCCTCATCTTCAAGGATCTGAGTGGCTTCCTTCATCTTGCCCCATCCCTGGATGAGATCCACTAGCACTCTAGGGGAAGCCACTACATGTTGTTCAGTTAACTGACCTCCAACATAGACCAGGTTTCAATTTAATCTGGGGATTCTCAGTGGAGGGATTCCCTGCAATCCCCCACCTTGGCACTTGGTGGTGAGCCTGGATGGCAGTCAGCAGTGAGGGACTCAGCCCAGTGCAGGGGAGAGTGAGCCCTTGTGGGGAGCATGTGCCCAGTGTGGGGGCGGAGGGGAGCATGTCCACATGGGGAATGTTGGCCCAGTGTGGGGGGAGAGCGAGTTCAAATGGGGAATGTGGGCCCATTGTGGGGGGAGAGCGAGTCCACATGGGGAATATGGGATCAGTGTGGGGGGACAGTGAGCCCTCATGGGAAATGTGGGCCCAGTGTGGGGGGAGCATGCCCTCGTGAGGAAAGTCAGAATGGAGCGACTACATGCCCATGGCCATAGAAGGACCACAAAGTTGATCTTTTAACTCATTTTTCTTTTTGTACCTCGGATTTTGTACATAGCTACCTTGTACCTAAGATGATACTAGGAATGGCGACTTAGTACACTATTCACTGTACTCTGGCACTTTTGTACTTGAGTACACATGACAATTTATTCTAATTCTCACCCCTCACTTCACTGCCCTTTATAGAGAATGTGTGTGTACCTATGTAAAACCTCTTGTGAAATTCTTTAAAGCACTGAATATTAGAATGTAGGCACAATTTAGTGCTTAGTCTGCATCTCTACACCTTAAGTTGGAAGAAGAAATAAAGTTTGTGTGTTCCTGATATTCCTGGATCAGGAAATAGAAACTGTGCAGCTTTCTGGATGTTTGTTGCATGGCCACCTGAAGTCCTAGTGTTCCATAGTCGTAGAGTTATACAGCCCCTTTGGCTCAACTTTCCATGTTGACCAGATATCCTAAATTAATCTGGTCCCATTTGCCAACATTTGGCCTGTATCCCTCTAAACCCTATTCATATACCCATCCAGATGCCTTTCAAATGTTGTACTTGTACCCACCTCCACCACTTCTGGTAGTTCATTCTATACACGCACCATCCTCTGTTTGAAAAAGTTGCCCTTCAGGTTCCCTTTTAAATCTTTCCCCTCTCACCTTAAACCTATGCCCTCCAGTTTTGGACTCCCCCACCCTGGGAAAAAAAGACCTTGTCTGTTCACCCTGTCCATGCCCCTCATGATTTTATATCCAGAGGTCACCCCTCAGCCTCTGAAGCTCCAGGTGAAATGCCCCAAAGTCTATTCAGCCTCTTCCTATAGCTAGGCCTATCAAATGGCCTAGTACGGATGGACAGGGTGCCAGGCAAGACACACCCACTGTATTGATTGTACCAAGGTCTGCCACATGGGCCTCACAGAATATGAGTTCCCTGATTGGGGATGTTAACCTGGTTCAGTCAGGGACCCCTGGATGACACATATAACAGGAGTGTCAGAAATTCTCTTCATGCTGAGAGCTAGTTCTGAGGGAGCTGGATCACTGTTAAGGACTCCCCATTTGTAATTAAAGGGGGACTTGGTGACAGGATACTGGCCTCTGTGCAGTTACTTCACCCACCTGCCTTTGAATGGTCTGAGAACTGAGGTATGCCCCTGATTTGTATATTTGCTAAGCATCCCACCTCCTTCAAGAGATTATGCTGCCCACTTGTCCAGTAAATGCTATCAGGTATTGAATTGAATTTAGCTTTATCGTCACATGTACTTGAATGAATAGAGTGAAAAGAATAGAGAAATGAAAAAAAGTTACATTACAGCTAAAGAAACTATGACCATAGATCAATAAAAACAAGAGCTAAAGTTGAAAACACAAACATTGCAATCTGTCTGAAAAGGCTCTCTGCAGCAGATCAGCACAGGGGACTCCATGTGGTCTGACAGCCAGCTGCCACCATCCTCTGCACTGGGCTGTTGCGTTTCTCCCCTAACCCCCTGCTTCCACACCGGGCTGCTGGCATGAAAAATATGGTCATTATCCCCACCTCCTGTCCCGAACCATCACTAATTCAAATTGCTTCTCACCTGAAAGGGATTGGGTGACAATCAGCTAACCAGCAGTAAATCTAACCCCCCTCCACCGTGACCTCAGTGTTTAAAATAACTACCAGCTAACATGGAGGATTGGGGTGGTGGGAGCAGTGGAATGGATGTGTACATAGATATAACCTCACTATTTTGAGAAGAAGTGAAAATGCTGGTAATAACTGTGTGGGCTGGGAAATATTTCATGAATATGGCTGAGTGCTTCCCCTCCCTGCTTACTTTCAAATCTTTCTCATTGCTTCATACCGCCCCCTCAGCGACCTTTCCCCTGAGAGGGTGACCAAATTTTCCCAATCAGTCATGATGGTATGTTGTAATATATATTTTTTTAAAAAGTAACATGATTCACACAAGTGCACACACAGTCCTTGTGTTTTCCTTCTCTTCACTTTCCTTTTCACTTTCTCATGAACTAAAAAAGTACTTGAATTGCTGAGCAACTTTGATTCATACATTGGGGTGGCAGGACTGTGGAATCTCTATTTAATGAGCATGCTTTGTTTTGTTTGAGAAGAACAATTCCTATGGGTCAATTAATACTTACTAAGACTGGCTTTAAAAATAATAACAGTTTTTGGTTTTGTTTAAACAAAAACAGAATGTGTCCCTCCTTCCCCTTCCTTCTGGAAGGATAGGGTCTCACCAGGCTGGGACACACTGGCATTGCTGTCTGAGAGGGAAGATATGTTTGCTGCCTTGTTGTGCTGCAGACTGTCAAGATGTGTCTTATTGCTTCCCAAACTGTGTCCCACATTGATGCTTTGGACCCCAGGCTGAGAGAGTGTGAGGAATGGGTAGTGTGTGAGAGCTGGTGGGGGTTGGGAAGATGAGATAGGGGGTTGGTGGTGGAAGAACAAGTAAGCTGTTTAGCCTGTAAGATTTTTAAGTAAAAGAGTACACCTTTAAACCTTTTCACTGGGTTTTCTAGGACAGACATCCAACCTCAAAGATTGGCAGCTGGGAAGGATTTGTAGGGCGCACAATTTGGAAGGAATTATCTTGGGGTTTGTCTTCCTTCCACTGGAGTTTCTCCCACCAATTCCTCTTTCCTTTGCTTGCATGGACATTCTGTGCTGCTACAGTTAAATCTTACAATGCCTATATTGGCAGTTTGTGAGGATTCTCCAGTTTAGCTGCACACCCAGTTTCTTTTCCTTGCTTTAGATCCTTACCCCCCCCCTCCCCCACTCACCTCCAGGGTTCAGACGCATAGACATTACTGTTGTGCCGCAAGAGCTCTTGGCTTTTTGTCCTAAAAACCTGCATATTAGTCCTTTTCAAGTATAGGTCCTATTGTTTTTTTTGGAAGTCCCTCTGGAGTTTGACTCCACCACCCTTCTATGCAGTGAATTTTGGATCACAACAAACTCCGTGTGAAGCAGTCTCCTTACTTCCCCTTCAGTTCTTCTGCCAGTTATTTTAAATCTGACCCTTTGCCAGGGGAAACAATTTCTCATTACTTGTTCTTTTTAAACCTCTCACAATTTTCATTTCCTCCACTTGGTCTCCCCTCAGTCTTCGCAGCTTGAATGAGAACAATCCCAGCTTCTTTAAGCTCTTTATATAACTTGATCCCCTCAACCCAATCTCAGTTCTGGCCTTTAAACCTTCTCTGCACTCTCTCCTCAGGACTTTGACATCCTTCTGAAAAGTTTTGTGCCCTAAATTGTGGGCAATAATCGAACTGAGGTCTAACCAAGATTTGCACTCATAAAATGGGTTCAAGTGCCACTCGATAGGGAAGAGGACATCTTCCGAGGCAGTCCCTCAGAATCAAGGATGACTTGCTTCCTGCCTGGTTTGATGGACTGTGAGACACCTAGTAAGTCTGATGCATGACCTTCTAACTCTGCCATGTGTGTGGCACATGGTGCTGGAGGGGGTGGGGAGAGTGGGCGTTTGGAGGGTTGTACACTCCGTCCCGATGCCTTGACTTGCCCTCTGCATATTCCCAGTGAAGTCTCTCAGTATGTTTGCTGCCTTCCTGAATGAGCCTCCACCATTTTGGGCAGCCTCAGTTCAGCCTGTGAGCCAGTGGGATGTTTGCCCTCTTCGTCAATACTGTGAGGACATCCCTGAAGTATTTATGGTCACCTTTTGGGAGTCTCCTGCCATAACTGAGTTCCAAGCGGAGGAGGCGTTGCTTTGTGAGTTTGGCCGTTGGGCTTAGAAGCTGCACGATGCACAGGTTGACATACCAATGCAAGCTTGAGGGAGTACTGTATTGTCTGAGGTGCTTTCTGTTTGGGGAGACGTTAAACTGAAGTGCAGCATGCCCCACTGCTGGATAATCCCAAGCTGTTGTGGAACTTGTGTGAACAAGAACTGCATGAATACTCCCCAATACTTTATCTCTCAGCTAACATCTGTGTCATATTGCTGTTTTTGGGAGCTTCCTCTGTACAAATGGGCATAGGCGCAGAAGCAGGCCATTCAACTCATCTGATCATTCTCAAATCCACTTTCCTGCCTTTTCCCTATAACCCTGATTCTCTTCCTGATTAAAGATCTGTCTCTCTCAGCCTTGAATATACTTAATGACCCAGCCTCGACAGCCTTCTGTGGTAAAGAGTTCCACAGATTCACGCCCCTCTGAGAGAAGAAATTTTTTCTCATCTCTGCCTTAAATGTGCAACCCCTTATCCTGAGATATTGCCCTTTAGTTCTAGACTCCCCTACGAGGGGAAACAACCTTTCCGCATCTCCCCTGTAAGGGCCCCTAAGAATCTTGGTTAGACACAAAAAACTGCAGATGCTGGAATCCAAGGTGGACCAACAGGAGGCTGGAAGAGCACAGCAAGCTAGGCAGCATCTGGAGGAAAGGAACAGTCAACATTTCGTTATTATCCTTCTTTAGTCCTGAAACATTGACTGATCCTTTCCTCCAGATGCTGCCTGGCCTGCTATGTTCTTCCAGCGTCCTGTTTGTCTGCCCCTAACAATCTTGTATGTTTCAATAAGGTCACCACTTGCTGTTCTATATTTCAACAAGTACAGGCCCAATCTATTTAACCTCTCCTCATAAGACAGTCCCTCCATACCCAAGATCAATCTAGTGAACCATCTCTGGACTGCCTTTGATGCCAGTACATTTTTTTCTATTTTCTCTTCGCTAAGGAGTCCAAAACTGTTGAATGTTCCACCTGTGGTCTGATGAGTGCCTTGTATAGTTTGAGTAAAACCTCCTTACTTTTATATTCCATTTCCTTTGACATTAATGCCATCATTCTATTTGCCTTCCCCGTTACCTGCTGAACTTGATGCTGGCTTTTGTGATTCATGGATGAAGACTCATAATTACATCTGCTTTCTGCAGTCTTTCTCCATTTAAATAGTATTTAGCTTGTCTTCGACATTACAACACATTGGAAGTACTTAATTTACTTAATATTTCTTTGAAATATCCTGAGGATCTAAAGGAGGTGACAGAATGGGAGTTCTAGTACTCCTTACCTTGGCACCATCCTTCGGCCTCAGTTCTTCATTAACCTTCTTCGCCCCACTGCTTCCTCCCACCTCCAATAGAACCCTCTAATCTTCACCATGATTATGGTTGTTTCAAGAGACCTCTGTCTGTCTATTGTACCAAGTACTCCTATTCCTTTTACTAATCCGTGATTTCCTGAGAAGTCCAAGTTTAGGAATTCTCATGGACTGGCTTCAGCTTGGCTGCCCTGGTGTTCCCAAAGCTGTGGCTGAATTTCCACTTTTGCAGCCTCACTCTACTTCACCAAAACAGAGAAAATTTACAGTCGGAAGATTGTTTATCCATTTGTGTGGAAGCTGATCATCACTTCTTGGGCTTGGCTGAATGCAACATAACCGAAGCCTCCTGTACCGATCTCATTGTCCCCCGCTATCTTAAGGGATTGCTACTTTCTTTGAGATGCTGCAATGTCACAACCTCCCCTATGGCTTGCCAGAACCAAGGTAAAAGTCTTTGACTTAATAAATACAGTCATGTTCATTTTCACTTTCTTTAAAAGAAAGGTTGAGTAGGTTGAGCCTGTACTCGTTGGATTTTAGACAAATGTGAGGTGACCTTATTGGAATATATAAGATTCTTAGAGGATCTGGATGTGAGTTTGCTCGCTGAGCTGGAAGGTTAGTTTTCAGACGTTTCGTCACCATTCTAGGTAATATCATCAGTGAGCCTCCGACGAAGCGCTGGTGTTATGTCCCGCTTTCTAATTTCTAGAAGCATGGCATTCCAACCGGAATTCCATCAACAAACACATTGGTTTGGAGCCAATCTACCAACCCCTGAGAAAAAGAACAGGAAATGACATCACCAACCCAAGGAAACCTAACCAGATAAATAGAAAGCGGGACATAACACCAGCGCTTCGTCGGAGGCTCACTGATGATATTACCTAGAATGGTGACGAAACGTCTGAAAACTAACCTTCCAGCTCAGCGGGCAAACTCACATCCAGAACCTCAACCTGAGCTACAAATCTTCTCAAAATTCCTAGAGGATTTCATGAGGTAGATGTCTAGGGGTTTTTTCTCCTTGTAGGAGAATCGAGGACCAGAGGGTATAATCTCAGAATAAGAGGCCCCGCATGGAAGAAAAAGATGAGGAGGAATTTCTTCTCTGAAAGGGAGTGAATCTGTGGAATTCTTTCCTGCAGAGGGCTGTCGAGGCTGGGTCATTAAGTGTGATCAAAGCTGAGATAGATATATTTTTAATCAGAAAGGGAATGGAACGTCATGGTAAATTGCAGGAAAGTGGAGTTGAGGATGATCAAATCAGGCATAATTTCGTTGAAAGACAGAGTAAACTCAATGGACTGAATGGCCTACTTATTACGGAGGTCACCTCATTCTTCAGAACATCTGAGAGTACAGTTTCCATCTCCCCAGCCTCACCTCACAGAACAATGTTGCTTTTCCTTTGAGTGCAAAATGACTCAGGCAAGCACGACGTAGAAGCAAAATTCGAGGAAAAAACAAAACAAGCAATATCTCCTAAGACGAGGCAGTCAACTCTCTTGAAGTGAAGCAATGTGCAAGCTTTTGTTGAAAAGGGAGGCTGAAGGAGTTGCACAGTACAGGAGCAATTAGCTTTTCGGCAGGAAATACTTCTCCAGCGACCCTTTGGTAATTGTCATGGCCTGCAGTTGTGTACATTCCTCTGCGCTCCCACCCCCATTCCCACAATTCCACCCCCTCAACACTAAATTATTCCTCTCTTGAAAACTCGTCTGTCAAGCTGCTACTCCCACCTTAGTGCAAACTGCTTTGCTAAAGCTGCACTGCATCTAACTGAAGTGTCCACCCAGAACACTATAGGTTCTGACCTGCAATCACCGTGGGAGATTGTCAGAGATTTGCAGAGAAGGCCGGTGTCTGCGTGCTCAGGTGCCGACTATTTGCATCACACGATTTTAGTGGTTTCACATTTCCTCTTGCTCGCATCCAATTCTGCATGCATTTTGCTGACTGTCTCGTCCAAAATGTCACTGCCCACATCCTGCATTAGGCCACTGCTTGCCCCCATCCCCTCCCACTATGCTAAACTCCATTGGCTCCCCTCTTCTGCCCTCAGCAACACTCCCCAACACTTCACTGCTCCCAGCCAAACACTGAAATCCTCATCTCATTGCCAGATTTTTCCCACATAACCTTTTATAGCTCTACAACCTCCTCCAGACTTTTCCTTTCTGTTCTGCCCACTCCAACCTTTTTGTGCAGTTAATCATTCGGCACTCGGGCGTAGAGCATTCAGCCATCTTAATCATCCTGGCTGCAACTCCTTCCTAAAACATGAATAGTAGGAGCAGGATTAGGCCATTTGGCCCTTCAAGCCTGCTCCACCATTGAAGATGATCATGGCTGATTACCCAACTCAGCATCCTGTTCTCACTTCCTCCCCATATCCTTTGATCCTTTTAGACCTAAACTATATTTAATTCCTGCTTGAAAACATTCAGTATTTTAGCCTCAATTGACTTCTGTGGCAGAGAATTACACAGGCTTCCAACTGTCTGGGTGAAGACATTTCTCCTCGTCTCAGTCCAAAATTGCCTACCCTGTATCCTTAGACAGTGAGCCCTGGTTCCGGACTCCCCAGTCATTGAGAACATCCTTCTTGCATTTACGCTGTCTAGTCCTGTTAGAATTTTACAGGTTTCATTCTTTGAAACTCCAGTGAATATAGTCCTAACTAATTCAGTCTCTCTTCATACACCAGCCTTGCCATCCCAGGAATCAGTCTGATAAACCTTTGCTGCACTCCCTCCATCACCAGAACATCCTTCCTCAGATAAGGAGACGAAAACTGCCCACAATACTCCAGGTGTGGTCTCACCAAGGCCATGTACAATTGCAGCAAGACATCCCTGCTCCTGTACTTGAAGCCTCTCACTGTGAAGGCCAACATACCATTTACCTTCTTCACTGCCTGCTGCACCTGCAATGCTGACTTTCAGCGAATAGTTTCATTGTACCTCTCTGTTTTCCAATCTATCGCTCTTCAGATAATAATCTGCCTTCCTGTTTTTGTTACCAAAGTGGATTGCCTCACATTTATCCATGCTATACCTCATCTGCCATGCACTTGCTCTCTCACTCAGCTGGTTAAAACATTTCACATCCAATCAACTAATTCAAAATACAGTGTATCGTGATGGCTGGACAGAAATGGTAGACACTTAGCATGCACATAGATTTGACTGAGATACAAGAAGATCTTAGCATCTGAGAGGAGAATATTGACCAGGACAGCAGAAGAATGCCCGGTTCCTCTTTAACATCATATAGTGAGATTCACGTGAACACACCAGCAAGGCCTGCTATTCCTGTAAATGAGAAGGCCCCAACCCAGTTGAGAATATTCTGTTCTAGAGGCTCAGCATCTTGCAGTTGCTTCAATCCAACATATTATCATTCTGGAAAACCTGGTTGAATTGTGTGCTTATCCATGAGTTAGTGAGTTGTGGGTCTCTTGACTCTTAATTATGAAAGAAGCACATTGTTCATTCATCTTTGGTTGAGTTGATTGATCACTGTTGGGATTCCTCTGTTTTGTGGCTCTGAGAACCAGATCAGATGAGTTTCATTATTCTTTGTAAGTTCATTGTCTTGTATTATAACTGGTTGAGCAGGGGCTATGCCAAAGATGCATTGACTGCTGAGTCTGAGTTTCCTTCCACCTACATTCCTTCGCCTTTGGCCAATTGAGTTGAATCATGCTTTGGAATGATCGTGCAGCTCTCTAGGGTCCTCCAGCATTTTGTGTAGGTGGCTGTATAAATGTCTGAGACTTCATTGTCATTTTATTTGTTCATACTTAGTTTGCAGATATCTCTGGCAAGATCATTGTCTATTGCTCATTCCCAAATGCCTTTTACATAAAAACATGGTGATGTGCCATTTTCTTTAAAACTGTAGTTGGCCAGAAAGCCCCACATTTCTGTGGGCCTGGAGTCACAAATAGGCCAGATTGGGCAGGGACCATCACCAAAGAATACAAGTGAGCCAGATGTTTTTTTTAAAGACAATAATTTGCTTAGATCCATGATTATCATTAGTAAACAAGAGTTTTAATTCCAAACTTAGTTCATTGAACTTACATTCCCAAGCTGCAGTGGGATTTGAACTTTTGGCCAGATCTTCTTTGGATCTGCAGTCCAGTGACGCAATGAGGCTACAGTGTACTGATTTAGAAGTACTGTGAGAGGGTGTGGGGGGTTCAAGGGGTCAAAATGTGTACTCCATTCAGAAATGGTGAGCCATTACTCCCTGTAGGCCTTATCAGATGGCATTCATATTGCTGTGTGGGCATGAAAAGGTTAATTGGGTGCTTTTCTCCCACATTCACTCCTTAAATGGTGATTTCTGGGTGATGCCCACATGCAAATGTCACTCCAGACTGGCATTTAAACTTGGCAGTGGCTATCATTTACCATTTGCAGCTAGAAGGGGGTGTACCTTCCTGTTTACCCTTAACTCACACAGATGCAGTTTTAAATCTCCTCCTGCTTTTTACTACATCAATGACATGAGCTCATCAGGGTCTGGTTTTCCAGCTGAAATTACCTTGCTTTTGGAAAAAGAACGATTGACAGGAAAGCTGAAAAAAAACGTAGCCCCCACCACCATGGAAAATACCGGTCATCTGGAGAAACTGTTGTATTTTCTATTACCGTCACTCTCAATAAATTGTGTTTAGATGAAGTAAGCAGGGCCTTGAGGTTAGTTCAAAAAAATATTGGAGGAGTGCTGAGAGAGAGAGAGGAGCATAGTTATAGCTATCTGGGCTGTTTGTGATGGAAATCCCCAGGGGCAATGCACTTCAGGGGCATACAAACAAAGTGCGCTGAGTATTCTGCAAATCCAGACAGGTCTGCTGCCACCTAAATAAGGTTGAGACAGGAAATTGTGCTTCAAGTCCTGGCGCAATTGGGCAGGCTTTTGTGTGTGTTTTTTCTCACTGCAGACTTTCACTGACCTTTTTTCTTCCCCCCTCTCTGTCCTTCACTCGCTGGCTACTGTTTGTTTTTCTACATTTGCATTGAATTGAATAATCAAAGCCCGGAGATTTTCGTTAGGTATCAATTTTAGGAGGTTTTCAAAATCAGGAGCCGGCTGGACAGAGTAAACAGGCAGAAGCTGTTCCTGCTTGGAAAAGAAACAAGGATGAGTGGGGAGTGGATTGAAAGGGATGTAAGAAAAACCTCTCTCACCCAGCAAGTAGTTAGGGTCTGGGTTGCACTTCCTGGAAATGTGGTGGAGGGAGGTCCCATTGAGGCATTGGATGGTTATTTCCAAATGGAGTGCAGGGATATAGTGAAAAGGCAGGAGATTGGCACTAGGGGATAGAACCTGTGCAAACATGATGGGCCAAATAGCCTCCTGCACTGTAACAATTCTGTGAATACATACATGAGCCCCTTCTGGCCTGGTTGGTCTGCTGATTGGCCAATGCTCTTGTTGTGGGATTAGAAATGGTGGAGGGGGAATGGTTGAGGTGGGGGGGGGGGCGATGTGTTAGAGATTTCTTCATGTATTCCTGTGTGTAACTAAACTGTAAATGCCTGATTGAGAATGTGTTTCGTCAGCTTCAGTTCTGCAAAGCTTTGGTTGGCCTCCGTGTGGAGTTCTGGCCTTCGGTTCTGGCCACTGCACCTCAGAATACCTTGGCACCAAAGCTGATATACTGTAGGCATGTCAGAAGGATGCCAGACCTGGAAAAGTTAAATTTTGATGCCACATTGAACCAATGAGGCTTCATATTCTCTGGAGTTTCGAAGCTTGAGGAACGATCTGAATGAGTTGTTGGGAATGACAAAAAGATCTGTTATGGTTGATTCAGAGAAGTGGTTTCCTTTGGTTGGGAGGGGTCCAATATGAAGGGGGCACAGTCTTTACATTCCAGACAGACCAGTCAGCAGACAACCATACAGGGCCATAGGTTTCTGGGTAAGTCTCCTTCAAAAGACTACAGGTCCTAGTGAACTAATTTGACCTTTCAGATTGGAAACAAGTAGATTTTTATTGGGTATTAACTTTAGAAGACTAAGACGTGATTTTATTGAAACACATACGATGCTGAGAGGAGTTACTACCCAGAAAGTACTGGAGGCTTGGACTTTAAATTTATTGAGGACTGAGTTTCTTTGGTTATTGACAGACAAGGGAGTTGAGGGCTATTGGTGGCAGACAAGTAAATTCAGCAAAGACTGCAGCCAGAACAGCTGATACTTCATTCAATCGTGGAGCAGGCATGAGGTGATGATCAGCCTATTCCTGCTCCTCAGTCCTGTCAAGAGATCAGCCAGATCTAATTGAATGGTAGAATGGTCTTGAGGAAGAGAAAGTTTTTTGCTTCTGTTCCTATTTAGCCCACAGTACAAATGTTCCTGCACACAGGGTTCCCAGTTTTTTGTGGGTACATGAAGACTGGAGGTTCAGGCCTAAGATTTCAGTCACTTTGACTCTGTTACTGCCTGGCTTTGTTTCATTACTTGCATTTGGAGCAGCGATGGTGTGAACCAGTGGGAATGAGGTACAACTCTTAAAATAACAAACTTTAAAAAACAGGCCCCTGGCGGGACGTGATAACAGAAGAAACAAACAGTTAATGAAACCTTATAGAACAGAACAAAAACTGAAAGAAATGTGGATGCTATGAATCAGAAAGGAAAACAGAACTTGCTGGAAAAGAACAGCAGGTCTGGCAGCATCTGTGAAGAGAAATCAGAGTTAATGTTTTGAGTCCAGTGACCCTTCCTCAAACTCAGTTCTGCGGAAGGGTCATCCGGCCCCGAAATATTAACCCTGATTTCTCTTCACAGATGCTGCCAGACCTGCTGTTTTTTCCAGCAATTTCTGTTTTTCTTTCTTATAGAACAGAAATTCACTAAATCCAAATAACATTTTCTGGGGTGATGATGCACCTCAGCCCTTGCCAGCCTCTATCATACCAGCAAACACCTCATGCTCCTTTTTAATGGACACCTAAATGGTAATGTAACTGCAAAAGAGGAGCAGGCAGTTAGGTACTCTGACTCCTTCCATGGCCCGCTGTCTGGACCTGTTGATGGCCACTTTGGCCGAGTCCCCAAAAACAGGCCCACGGCAGAGCCCTCTGACCTGCCTGTCACCTCCTGCTTCCCCCCCCCCCAAAAAAAAGCTCTGCACACGGTATCCATACATTAGGAGTGCAGGGATGAAGTGCAAACAGAAATTTAAGAGTAACCCCTTCAAAAAAAACTGAAGAGGGGCTGCAAACAAAAATATTCAGCATAAATGTGGCTAACATTTATAGCTCGGTATAACAGGTCGGCACAACATCGAGGGCCAAAGGGTCTGTACTGTGCTGTAATGTTCTATGTTCTATAACAGTTTACTCCAAGGCTACAAAATCCACATGTGGCCTGAAACCCAGGCAGCCTTCTCAATCTCGTATCATGTGGGGCTGCTGGGGAGAGCACTCTGAACCCCAGATCCCTAATGGAAAGTGGGGGCTGGGAATGTGGTGCGGTGAGATTGCTGGTTTCAAACTCCCCAGAGAGATTGGGTGGAGCTTGCCAGAAAAATGCAGGGATCTGGTTTGGACCTTGGAACCAGGAGTTCCTTAAATTGGGAGTTCTGAGACAGCAAGAACTTAAGACACTGGAGTCAGAGATAACACAGTGTGGAGCTGGAGGAACACAGCAGACCAGGCAGCATCAGAGGAGCAGGAAAGTTGATGTTTCAGTTCGGGACCCTTCTTCCAAGGGTCCTAACTCAAAATGTTAACTTTCCTGCCCCTCTGATGCTGCCTGGTCTGCTATGTTCCTCCAGCTCCACACAATGTTATCTTAAACTGGGAGCTCAAGTTTTTCTAGCTCATTTGGGAGCTGGCATGGGACTGGAGGCTAGGATGGTGAGTGAGATGTGATTTGTGAACAGGATGAGGTTTCCATTCCTGTTTGGGAATCCTGCAAGCCTTTGTATTGTTTATATATTATCTAGCTATAAAATATTTGGATAGTCCTGCACGGTGGAAGACAATTGGGTATTGAGTGGAGTCTGGGCAATATTCTCCCCCTGAAAGGTCAGGTGGGGCCCTCAGTTCAATGTTTTTCTTGAAAAATGACATTAGTGACAGAGACAGCATTTCCTCAGTCCTGAGTGTCGTGGCTTCGACTGTATGCAAGTCGATGCAGTGGGATTTGAATCTGCCAGCATTTAACTCGAGGGTGAAAGTGCTATCTGCTGAGCCAGGGCCGAAGTGTATCTTGCTCTGACTGTGTTGTATATTAGTGCAATGATGTGCGAGTCTCATCGTCTTGAGGTTAATGTGGTTTCATACCAGGAAGCTTGTCTAACCCAGGCACAGTCTAGTAGAACAAGAAACTCATGTTGCCATGACAGTCGCCGTGGTGACAGGTGATGAGTTAACTTGCTGAATCAAAAGGAAACTGTCTGCTTTTGGTCACATGTCTTGTTTCATAAAGCAAAATAAAATCTTTAGATGTCCAAGAGTGCCAGTATCTTGCATGTGTTGGTTTCTGCTGGAACAATCTGAGATGTTTGGGTAGATTCACTGCCTCCAGTTCTCACATTGGTGTTCATCTAAGTTACTGAGACCAAGGGAGGAAGAATGTCCACACAGCTATCAGTAGAAGATAGGCTCAATCTTGATGCACAAGAATGAAGTTTATTACATAGTACTTAGTAGCTAGTTATATTAGATTATAGATACAATCGTTTCTTTATTAGTATGTTGTATGAGGAGAGATTAGCCAATTGGCTCAGTGGAACTCAGAAGAATGAGACTGGATCTCGGTGACGTGTATAAAATTCTAACAAGACTAGATAGTTTGGATTAGAACGTGATGCTGCCTATAACAAGGGAGTCATAGACTCAGGATATTGTAGACTGAGGTGAGGGTGGTGAACCTGCAGAATTCTTGAACACAGGCTGTGGTCATCAAGTCACTGAATATATAGATTTCTAAACACTAAGGATGTCAAGAGTCTGGGTAAAGAGCTGGAGTTGAGGTAGAGGATCAGCTCTGATCATATTGAATGACAGTGTAGTCTTGAAAGCTAAATGACCTACTCTTTCTCCTGATGTTCTATAGGGACAATCAGGTTCAATTTAAGATTAAATGTATGTTCTTACTTGAATTATTTTCTGTTAACACTAATACTGTGTGGTGAACACATAGAGAACTTGTAGGACACTGTCAGAATGAATTAGCTCCTTCCAGGAGGAACAGCCCCTTATATCCTGATAGGCGAAGTGTTTTTTTACGATTTTGGGTAACCCTTTTATGTTCTGGCTGCTGAGTAATAATGTGCATTTCTTTTACATTCATGTCGTTCAGTGCAAAAAGTGCTGTCAGATAGTGTGCTCTCGTGCGTATTTAATTCCAGTGGCTCCATTTTCACTTGGCAAATTTACTCCCAGTTAAGGTGTGCATTGGTACTGCAACTTTCCTATTGCTGTGAAATGGTTTCCACTTGGTACAGATCTGGAGAGAATTGGTGCAGAACTATGGAGAGGATACTATCATGTCACATGAATAGGTTTTGGGTATCGGGCGGTTTTGGGGAAATTTGAAGTCAAGTTCTGACGGTGTTAGTGGTGGAAAGGTTTATTCAACAGCAACCTGCATTTATATAGCACACCATTCATGTAGTGAAATGTTCTTGCGGCACTTCACAGGAGTGATTCTCAAAGAAAATTCAACATCCAGCTTCATTAGGGCAGGTGACTGAAATCTTGGTCAGAAAGATAGTGCTCTGTGAAGCCTTTAAAAGAGTAGAGAGAGAAATGGCAGGGTTCACGGAGAGAATTCCTGAACTTCGGAGAGCCTCGGCAGCTGACGGTACTGTGGCCAAGAGTGGGGTGATGGGAGACCAGAGTGAGGCCAGAGGTGGAGAAATGCTGAGATCTGTGAGGGTTGTAGGACTGTTAGAGGTGATGGGAAGGAGTGGCAGGTCTTGGAGAACTTTTGAAAGGAGGCCAAGAATGTTGCAAATGAAGATTTTGCCAGACCAGGAACCACTGTTTAGGTGGAGGGTGGATGGGTGAACAGGACTTGGGAGTAAAGAAATGGACAGTGGGGTTTTGGATGATCTCTGGCTTTTTGGCAGCTGGTGAGAGCTTTCTTGCTCATTCATGGGATGTGGGTGTCTGGGCCAGCATTTATTACCGATCCTTCGTTGCCCTTGAGAAGATGGTGGTAAACCTGCCTTCTTGAACCATTGTACAAGAGGAGGGAGTTCCAGGATTTTGACCCAACTTAGCAATAGATAAAACCATAAAAGCAATGGAGGTTTCAGTTTTGGAAAAAATTGAGGCATGGTGAGTGCAGGGACAATGCTGCCTGTTAAGCAAGTTGATACCAGAGGAAACTAAAGTATCTCCATGTTTATGTGCAAATGACCATGTCAGTGCTTCAATCCAATCAACATAGTACTGACTGGTACAGTGTAGCAAAAGATGACAATACATCATTTGTATTGATAGCCTTTGAAGGATTGAATTGTTACCACACAGAAGAGGGCCATTTGACCTATTGTGCCCTCCTAAGGAAGAGGAACAGATTATATACAGCCCCTCCCCCACCCTCTTCCTGCGTTCATGCACTTTCCTCGTCACTGGATATTTGAAAAAATGTCAAAACCTACAGCACCCAAAGAGCCCACTCAGCCCATTTTATCTGTGCCCACTGAAAAGTGAGCCACCTGGCCTAACCTCACTCTCCCGCACTTAGCCCCATAAGCATCGATAAGGACCTCGATGCATGCCCCAATACTTTTTTTATTTCTTTGATTTATGTGGGTATCCTGGGATCTGAACTGGCTTAAAAACTCCACAGTGGCAATAGCATTCCCAGTCAGTTGTGGGATTGGGTGGTGGGTGGTCAGGAAGGAAGCAAGAAGCATGCAAGGCAGGATACAGTGGGATCAATTAAGGGCATTGGTAAAGAAGCAGTGAGGAAAAGTAGAGACCAGTTTTTACTCACAAAGTTATATCCGGAATGGGCTTTTGGGATTAGATTCAGCAGTAACTTTTGAAAGGGAATTAGATAAATCCTTGGAAAGAATGAATTGCAGTGGAGTGGGTCTGCCTGGTATAGCTCTTCACAAGGGCTGACAAAGTGCAACGTGCCCAAAGGTCTCTTTGCACACCGTACAACTCTATGATTTATGGAGCCTTGTTTTTCTTTTGATTAAATAGACAAAAACAAATGCTGTCCTGTGGTGACCTTGTCAAATAGGTCCCATTATTCTGCAGCAATGCTGCAATCTCCTGACCTTGCCCCTTCTCCTTGTTGTCCAGTATTGATGCTTGTAACCAGTTCAGAGGCTCCTCTGAATCGGTAGAAAAGCTTCACACCCAGATGGGACCCTCTTTAGGGGAAGCATTTGCATTCAGTTCTAGACATCTGAAGGTCGTGTTGTCTGCCAAAACCTTTTCCTCTCTGCTGATAGAAGCCAAATTCTATAAAGAAGCAACACATTAACAACGTTAGCATTCTATAAATAGCCTTTATCCCCTTTAGGCCTGGTAAAGTGACAGAGACAATAAGGAACCTACTAAACCTCTTGGTTGACCAGGCTGCCTCACAGCAACGTGGTTAACTCTTAACTGCCCTCTGAAATGACGGGCGACAAATGCTGGCCTTGCCAGTGATGCCCACATCCCGTGAATAGAAGAAATAAAGAATACCTACCCAGCTCTGTTGTATCCAAATGGTCAGACTGAGGTGGAGGACATGTAAAATTGAAGTTTTAGAAAATAACATTGTATTAAATTTATTTTCTAATTGGTGAGAAAATTTGTAAAGCAGAAATACAAAGGGATCTGGGAGTGTTGGTCCAGGATTCTCTAAAGGTTAACTTGCAGTTAGAGTCTGTGATTAAGAAAGCAAATGTAATGTTGTCGTTTATCTTGAGAGGGTTGGAATATAAAAGCAGTGATGTGCTTCTGAGACTTTATAAAGCTCTAGTTAGGCCCCATTTAGAATACTGTGTCCAATTTTGGGCCCCACACCTCAGGAAGGACATACTGGCGCTGGAGCGTGTCCAGTGGAGATTCACATGGATGATCCCTGGAATGGTAGGTTTAAAGTATGATGAACGGCTAAGGATCCTGGGATTGTATTCATTAGAGTTTAGAAGGTTGAGGGGAGATCTAATAGAAACTTACAAGATAATGTATGGCTTAGAAAGGGTGGACGCTGGGAAGTTGTTTCCGTTAGGCAGGGAGACCAGGACCCATGGGCACAGCCTTAGAATTAGAGGGGGTAAATTTAAAACGGAAATGAGGAGACATTTCTTCAGCCAGAGAGTGGTGGGCCTGTAGAATCCATTGCCATGGAGTGCAGTGGAGGCCAGAACGGTAAATGTGTTCAAGGCAGAGATTGATAAATTCTTGATCTCACAAGGTATCAAGGGCTATGGGGAGAGTGCAGGGAAGTGGAGTTGAAATGCCCATCAGCCACGATTAAATGGCGGAGTGGACCCGATGGGCCAAATGGCCTTACTTCCACTGCTATGTCTTATGGTCTTATGGTCTAAATGCAGTGGTTGTGAAGGAAGCTAATAATTGCTATTGATCAAATCCCATTGCTAACAAACCCTCCATGAGTTAGATGACTCTGATGAGGGCAATGACCGAATTTTGCCTTTTTCAGAAAAGTTTTGTCCTGAATCTCCTTGGATATTGACTTGTCCTGCCACTGGTGTGAGTATTGTTAACAGTGACATCAGTGCCCAGTGGCTTGGTGCCTAGGCAGGTCAGGAAGCAATGAAAGAATGCCACCTGTCTGGTAGCAACGGCCAGAGGGCACATGATTGCTCCAGGCCATGTACGTTACAAGGTTTGACTTCCTTCAGCACTGGCCTGTTTTGCTTTTGTTCAGCTATTGTTGAACTGTATGATTTACAGCGAGTCGTGCTGGATTCGAGTGGGTGTAGCAAGGAAGTGGGCTTGGCATTTTTGTTTTGTTTTGTTGAACATAGATTGCAATTTGAATTGGGCGCTTATCAGCTATTTCAACAAAACCGCTCCACACAATTCACTTCTTGTATTGTGGGATAAGAGGTTGATTTGCAAGATGACATTTGCATGAAGAATGCGAACCATTTGGAATCCAATTCAGTGGAACCTTTAGGACCTTTTAAAGATAGCCAGATCTCTCTCATCTATTCATGTCCCTTACTTGTCAAATAAAGAATAATGCTTGCAGCAAATACATGGTTAGACTGTGCATGACCTATTACTTGGAGCATGTTATTGCTGGCTGAATCCATGAGTTGTATGCATATCGCACAGTTGTGATAACCATAAGGAAAAGAACCAACCCAATAAAAGTACTCCATTGCCATTGCATATAAGCTGAACTCTTTTTTGTTCTTTCTGTTAGCCCCCATAGATATTGGTATTCTGCTTACCATACAATTGAGCAACATCATGTGTGAATTTTAGTGCCAGTGCAGTGCCAGGCTATACATTCCAGCGATTGGCTCATGGGAAACAAAATCTGTTTGTTTGGTTGTTCATAATTTGCAGGGTACAGACTGTACTCAACCAGCCATGCTTTCAAACTCAAAGCAACATTTCTCCTGTTAGATGTGATTCTGTGATTCCTCGGCAAGTGCCACTCAGCAATGAGTGCGCCAGGAGCCGTGCTAGTTGTCACCTTAGGATTGTCAAATTCATTTACACTTGCTAAAAATGACCACACATTCATACATAAAGGCTTGGTCTCTGTAAACAAAAGGAATGTGGTCATGTCTTGTGCCCTTTTTGAATTTCCGAGGAGCCAGCAGTTTCCTGTTGCATTTTTCGTGACAACAGCTCAGCCAATCAGAGTTGACTGACCAAACAATCAGAACTCTTTGCCTTCATGGTAGAAATTGTTGTGCTGGTTTGAAATGTGGCACTCTTGCATTTGTCCTGATAAGTACAAGACAAAAAGCCTTTGTGACATGTCTCACTTGTCATCGTTTCAATATTGCTTCTCTGACATTAACTGCTATGTGAGGAAAGCTCCTTCTAGCTTCTTATTTGCAGTATTGAAGTTTACCATTTTGAGTCCTGCATCACCTCAAGCCCCAAATTCATTTTTAGCCACAGCCCTATTCGTTCACAAATCCCATTGTGGCTGAACTGACTGGCCTGTAGTCGCTGGCCTTACCTTTAGACCTTTGTTATAACCTTGGTGGTGGGGAAGCTTTTAAAAGTGACCATTCAGGGTAGAATTAATGGTCACTTGTGGATTAATTAAGAAAATCCAGCACAGATTTGTTGCAGAGATGTTTAACTAATGTGCTTGAGCTTTTCACTGAATGCTAATGAAGGTAATGTGGTGTATGTGGACATTGAAAAGAAGTTTGCTAAAGTGCCACAGAATTGTCCTGTAAACAAAGTTAGAAATCCTGGAATAAAAGGGGCAGCAGCAACATGACTAGTGACAGGAAGCAAAGTCGTGGTATATAGGTATTTTGGATCAGAGCAGGGCATATAGTGGAGTTCCAAAGGCCTGAGTTAGGACCTCAGCTTTTCCTGATTTGTATGTTAATGACCGAGACCCTGGTGTCCAGGGTACAATGTCAAAATTTATAAAGAATACAATACCTGGAAGTACTGTGAACTCTGAGGAAGATAATGTTATTCCTTAAAAGGACTTAGGTTGGTGCAATGTGTAGACAAGTGGCAGATGCAATTCAGTGTGAAATAATTTATATTGGCAGGTCACAAAGGGCACAACTCTAAAGGATGCAGAGTTACCTGGGAGTATATAAATTAATGAAGGTGTCAGGGCACACTGGATCTTGCACCTTATCTATTGTGGCATAGAGTCCAAAAGCAAGGAAGTTACGTCGAGCACACTTTGTGACCAGCGTATTGTCAGTTCGGGGCACCACACCTGTTCTGTGAGGCTCATGTGAAGGCATTAGGAATGATTCAGAAAAAGAAATACAAGAATTGTTCCGGAAATGAGGAATTTTGGTAACATGGCTAAATTGGAGATGTTGGGACTGTTCTTCTTGAAGGAGAGAAGGCTGAGAGGAGAGTTGATTAAAATTCTCAAAATTCTGAGGGAACTAGTTGGGCATGGTTACCTGATAGCAATTGAACTTAACTGGACCAACTAGGTAGGGGGAAACTGTTCCACTTGGTGGAAGGACTGCAAAACAGGGAGAACAAATTTAAGGTGATTGGAAAATGAAGCAGTGGAGACATGAGGGAAAGAAACCTCCCACTGCAAGTGGTTAGGATCTGGAATACACTGCCTAAGAGTGTGAAGGAGGCAGAGCCAACTGAAACATTCAAAAGGGAATTGTGCAGGCCTATGGGAAGGAGGTGAGAAAGTGGCACTATGTGAGCTCGTGCTAATTGCTTTCATAGAGCTAAGCAACCTTCACCAATTGGTGATAACACAGTGTGAAGCTGGATGAACACAGCAGGCCACGTAGCATCAGAGGAGCAGGAAAGCTGACGTTTCTGGTTGGGACCCTTCTTCAGAAATAGGGAGAAGGGGAAATAGCGGAGGGGCTGGGCTGGGGAAGGTAGGTGGGATGGTGATAGGTGAGTTCAGGTAGGCAGTGGTGGGAATTGATCACTGAGGTGGGAGGAGTGAATAGGTGGGAGAGAAGATGGGCAGATTAAGGAGGCAGGGATGAGAAGGAGGGTTGGCTATGGGATGAGGCTGGGGGTGGGGAGATTTTGAAGCTAGTAAAGTCCATATTTAGGCCTTTGGGTTGTAAGCTCCCAAGGCGGAATATGAGGTGCTGTTCCTCCAGTTTCCAGGTGGCATTGTTGTGACACGGGAGGAGGCCCAGGATGAACATCGTCCAGGAAGTCGGAGGGGGAGTTGAAGTGGTTGGCAGCTGGAAGGTGTTGTCGTTTGTTGCGACCCGAGTGCAAGTACTCTATAAAGTGATCTCCGAGTCTCCGCTTGGTCCAGCAGTTGGTGATCAGTTTGGTGACCAATTATTGTGGTGCATCCAAAGAAACATAAGCAATTGTGTATCATGCTGGTCTTCCCTTCCATTGTGCAGTGAGGTTACGCAGTCCAATCCAGTTCTGTGGCCGCGGAATGATGGTGTGATGGAGTGTTATCTGGGCTCCTCTTGACCCTTGAGAAATGGTCAGGGCAACTTAATCGAAAATGAATAGGTTGGGGTAACAGCAAGAGACAGTTCCTTTTATCAAAGCAGTTCTTAGCTATTTAAAGAGTATTCTGTATGTTTCTTTCTTTCAACAATTTAACTAAAATATGCTTTTTAAAAAGGTTAAAAAACTAGGATAATCTGAAATAAATTGGCAAGTTAGTCAGTCAAAACACATTGCAGTACAAAGTCACCAAAGATTAGTAAGGTTTCTGCTTCATTCCTTAATCTGCAGTTTGATTGCAGTTGAGGCACACAATTCAGTGCTGCTAAGCTATGAACTGGATGTTTAGACTTCACTCCCACTTCTGGTCACTATCCCATAGCTTTACTGTGCAGATGAGGGAAAGAGCGGGGACCACTCGAAATCCCTCCAACATCAAAATGTTTTAGCAATCATCTTCAAGCCCCACGATCTCTGAAACCTCTGTGCTTCTCCAAGTCTGACTAACAGCCATCCCCAATGTCTCTCGCTCCACCAGTGGCTGTGTCTTCAGTTGTCTGGGCCTTAAGCTCTGAAAATCCCTCCGCAAACCTCTTTAGTTCTTATTTCTCCTTTACAGTGCTCCTCAAAACCAAGCTTTTGGCCATCTGTCCACATAAATGTATCTCAGTGTCAGATGTCCTGATAAAGCATTTGTAAAGTACCTTGGGATGCTTCACAGTCTCTGAACTGCTATATAAATGCAGATTGTTGTTTGGGCTTGGATGTTGGAATAGCCACTTGAAGAAGCTATTGCTGATGCTTGCAAGTGAGCTTTACATGTGGGAATCGCTGCTTGAAGGAGAGGAGAGGCAGTTTGGGGGTAGGGTGCAGGGAAAATACTGTCTGAGCACTTTAATGATTGAGAGTCTGTGTTTTCTTTGGAAGCTTCAAGCCCTGTTTAAGTGTAATGTGTGCTAATGAATGTTCCATTTGCATCAAAACTTCATTGCCTCATGCAATCAGATAGAATTCCTCTCTTTCTCTCTCCCACCCTTTCTGCTTCTTAACCCCTTCCCCCGAAGTTTGTGTTTGTTGGCACAGTAACCATACGAGCAATTGTTGATGGGGATCTCTCTTGGGATCGCCTGACAGTTAAGTAATCTACTCTCGGGTAAGCTTGTGGATATTTGGGTTAAAGGAGAGATTACATCACCATTTGACCAGACACACTTTCCAGAACCTCGTCTTTGAGGCCCCGTTCACCTCCCTGTCTTGCGTTCTCAACGGGACATGAAATAGTTTTCAGTGAAGCTGACGAAATGTGCAAGAGGGTAAGCCTGGAAGCCATCTCAAACTAATCCTTATGGCCCAATTGAAATGATAGGTATTTGTGCTTCTCAATCTCTGCTGGTATGTGTTGGATTGGAGCTGTTCAGTTGGCTCCCTGGTTTGAGATGGGGCAAATCACCCTGACCACTATTCTGTCTCCTGTGCTGGAAAGTAGTTGTGTGTCCAATATATGGGATCCTAATTGAGCTTGGATACATAAAATCATGGAGAATAGGAGCAGGAGTAGGCCACTCAGCCCTTTGAGCCTGTTCTGCCATTCAATATGGTCATGGCAGATCATCCGACTCAGCACCTGGTCCCACTTTCTCCCCCGCACCCTTTGATCCTTTTAGCCCTCGGAACTATATCTAACTCCTTCTTAAAAATGCTCAATGTTTTGTCCTCAATCACTTTCTGTGACGGAGAATTCCACAGGCTCCCCACTCTCTGGGTGAAGACGTTTCTCCTCATCTCGGTCCTCAATGGCCCAGCCCGTATCCTTAGGCTGTGACTCCCTGGTCATCCTTTCTGTGTTTACCCTGACTTGTCCTGTTGGAATTTTGTAAGTTTTGTGAGATGACCCCCCCCCGCCCAATTTTTTCCAAACTCCAGTGAATATAGTTCTAACCAATCCAGTTTCTCTACATACGTCAGCCCTGCCATCCCATGATTCAGTCTGGTAAACTTTTGTAGCACTCCCCCTATTGCCACAACATCCTTCTTCAGATGAGGAGACCAACACTGCCCTCAATACTCAGGATGCGATCTCTGCCCTCCCTATCCATCTGTACAAGCAGTGGAAGCTGTTTTATGTGTTGTACTGAGTTCATTTATTTTGCATGGATGGTTAATAAGGTTTTGGTTATCTTATTTGAATGTATAACAGGAGAAGTTGGATTGAAGTTGGCTGCAAAGGACACATTGACCAATTGCACAGTCCCAAAAGGGAGCAGAGTTCAGAGATTTGCAGATCCACCGGTGTGCCTGAATCTGCATCCTTTGCAAATCTGTCTCCCTGCTGGCAATGTGAAAGCTGTGTTTAAGAGTAAGGCAACTACAGTCATGGAGATAGCAGCAAGGATGAAGGGGTCAATGACCTATAGGCTGCTTTGAGCCAGGCTAGTTTGGTGTGAACTATTGAGGTGAAGCACACTAAGGTGGCCACTGTCGACTAAAGAGATTGCGGGCTTTTGTTGAGTGGGCAATGCATACAGGTATCAGTCTTGCTTTGGATTTCTGAGACTATGGACCAGCATGTTTAATAACAAAGCTGGGTTTCCAATCTTACTGATACTCTGGTTCAGGATTTCAGAAAGGAACCTAAGGGGGAAGAGCTTCAGAGGCTGCAGAAGCTTGACTGGCTCAAGTTGGGAAGTTGTAAGATCACTGTTCCTTTACCGGTCAAATTGTATCCAAATGTGAGAAGATGGTAGCATAGTAGTCAAATTACTTGGCTAATAATTGCAAGGCCCAGGTGAATGATCAGGGGCTCCAGGTTCAAATCCCACTGCAGTGTTTTGAATTTAGATTCAATAGAGTCATAGTGCTGTACAGCACGGAAATAGACCCTTCGGTCCGACTCGTCCATGCTGACCAGATATTCTAAATTAATCTAGTCCTATTTGCCAGCGTTTGTTCCATATCCCTCTAAACCCTACCTATTCATGTCCCCATCCAGATGCCTTTTAAATGTTATAATTCTACCAGCCTCCACCACTTCCTCTGGCAGCTCATTCCATTCATGCACCACCCCTGTGTGAAAAAGTTGCCCCTTAGGTCCCTTTTAAATCTTTCCCCTTTCCCCTTAAACCTATGCCCCTCTGCCCCTCTAGTTTTGGATTCCCCACATGGTGGAAAAGACCTTGGCTATTCACCCTATCTGTGTCCTTCATGATTTTATAAACCTCTATAAAGTCTCCCCTCAGCCTCCGACACTCCAGTGAAAATAGCCCCAGGCCATTCAGCCTCTCCCTGTAGCTCAAACCCTTCAACCCTGGCAACACCCTTGTAAATCTTTTCTGAACCATTTCAAGCTTCACAACATCCTTCTTATGGCAGGGAGACCAGAATTGCACACAGTATTCCAAATGTGGCCTAACCAATTCTAGAACTGAAAGCTAGCTTTGGTGTTATTGCTGGACCATTAACCCAGAGACCCAGGGAATGTTCTGGGAACCTGGGTTTGAATCCCACCATGGCAGGTGGTGGAATTTGAATTCAATAAATATCTGGAATTAAGAATCTAATAATGACCATGAATCCATTGCCAGTTGTTGGAAAAACCCATCTGGCTCACTAATGTCCTTTAGGGAAGGAAACTGCTATCCTGACCTGGTCTGGGCTATATGTGACTCCAGACCCACAGCAATGTGTTTGACTTTTAACTGCCCTCTGGACAATCAATGCTGGTCTAGCCAGTGATGCCCACATCCCATGAATGAATTTTTTAAAAATTGTTATAAAAACCCTATTTGGTTCACTAATATCCTTGAGGGAACCAGGGCAGGTACAAATGGTGCCGTAACAATTCTGTCTCTGAACTGGCCTATATGTGTCCAGACCCAGAATGATGTGCTGAACCATCCACTCAGTTCGAGGGCAATTGCAGATGGGCAATTAAAGCAACGCCCACATCCCAAAAAAGAATAAAGTTGTGACAATCTGATCTCTTCTGGATTAATTGAGTTTGAGTGCTGCCTTGTAAGGTCCACTGTATATGCAGTGTTTGAGCAGGAGTTTCCCTGGCAAGACCTCAAATTAGTGTTCACTTGACGGATACATACTTCTTTCCTAAGCATAAAGAATATTATGCAGGGGTTTCTTCCGGGTGCTCCGGTTTCCTCCTTCAGTCCAAAGATGTGCAGGCTAGCTGGATTGGTCATGCTAAATTGTCCATAGTGTTCAGGTGTGTGGATTTTAGGGGGATGGGTCTGGGTGGGATGCTTCAAGGGTCGGTGTGGACTTGTTGGGCCGAAGGGCCTGTTTCCACACTAGGGATTCTATGATTCTATCTCTCTGTGATAATCCTCAATTATACAGTTACCAGTATTGGACACAATGCCATTGTTTCCCAAAGTGTTTTAAGACCACATCATTTAAGCTACAAAGTGTTATTTGATGGTGCTGACTTAGTCTAAACTAAGCCAATGCCTATCTCTTGACTTTATTAAAAAAAAACCATGGTCTTTAAACAGATTATACAGTGCCTCCCAATCAGCAGGGATCTAATCCTCTAAATGGGCAAATCCCTTCTGCTGTAAGACTAAATCAATACCCTGTACGTAATATGTGTACAGTCCATTGCTGTAAACCTATATTTAAGTTGTTAAAAGCAGCTCAGAGCTGCTCATTTTGCCCAGGGAGTTTTCTCTACTTGTTCTGTAAAGAATGGGAATTATTGTATCTGTGTGGCAGGCTCAGGGTGCAACACCCTGCAAAGTTCCTACAGTTCCCAAGAGGGTATTTTTAACCCATTCTGTAATTGAGTGAACAGCTCACGCCATGCTTAACTTTGGGCTGCTTAACAAGCGGGTCCTCTGCTTGATGGTCTCAGCCATTGTAAGAGTTCTGATCTGGAGGCACCAGTGTTGGACTTGGGTGGACAAAGTCAGAAGTCACACAACACCAGGTTATAATCCAACATATTTATTTGAAATCACAAGCTTTCAAAGCACTGCTCCTACGTTAGATGAAGTGGAGGGAAGCGCACAGGCAGAGAGATCATTGCAAGATAATTCTAGGTAATTAAGATTCTAGGTCATTCTAGTTAATTATGTTTAGAATTATCTTGCAATGATCTCTCTGCCTATAAATCCTGTGCCTGTGTGCTTTCCTCCACTTCACCTGATGAAGGAACAGTGCTCCAAAAGCTTATGATTTCAAGTAAACTTGTTAGACTATAAACTGGTGTCGTGTGACTTCTAACATAGCAGGAGTTCTCAAGTGGAGGCTGGATATTTTCCTGAAATTCTGGGCAAGGAGGATATTGGATACACGGACTAAGTGACCAATACTGATGTAATGAAAAAATGTTTGTCGCAACAGATACATTGTGGTAAGGTGATAATGAGTGGGCCATATGTGACCTTATGTGGGCAGGCAGCAACTCCAAGCTGAAAATGATCCTGAGGAAGGACAAACCTATGGAGTTGTTGTACTAAAACTGAATGGTTGAATGACAGCAGACATTTAGGTGTGAGGAGTTGGCAAGAGTTGAGATCGAGGGGCTTATGTCCAGTCAACTGCCAAACACACAGGCCTTGTCAGGACTTTGGCCTCCATGTTTCATCTGGAACTGGTTCAATGTCACAGAGCTGCTTATTTTGCCCAGGGAGTCAATGTTTTGAGGGCTATGTACATTGGAGCGAGTTGACAAGCTGTTTGGATGTATGATTCAGGAAGAGACCTTTTACCAGGATGGAGACTGCTGTACAGTGGTTTGCAAGCCAACTGCTATTGTCCTTAGTGCTGTCTGAGATATTGTTAACTATGACCTTGCTTCAACATTACTGTTATACAACTCAGTGCCTCAAAGTTGTGTTGTTTATGTGAGAACATTCTGAACAGAGGCCCTTTTCAAAACATTTTTAAGTGGTCATTTTTGAGACTGAATGGAATGGTTTACTTAAAAGCATAGCAATGTTCAAACACTGTAAATCAAGCTATGCCCATACCATCCTTTGGTTCCTTTTTGGAAAAGCTGTTGGCCCCCTCAATACCTCCATAGGGAAAATGCACTTCCACATTGGTAGGCCTATACCTGCCCAGTTCTTAAACTCAGTCTCTCATCTGTGCTGCATTAGCTGAGCTCATCTCGGAAAGCAGTTTGTAATGCTGCAGTTGGACTGGTTACCTTGGGCTGTTAGGAGACATGAGTCAGTAGTGGGGATGATCATCCTATTCCTAATTGTTGCCCTGATCACTGTTGGAAAGAGTTAATGCCTACTTTTCAAGTGACTTCAGAGAAGACTCCTTAATAGGCACCACGTTGAAAATGCCTTAAATGTTCGTGCCCTCCATGCATGGTCCATTAATCTTTCTTTACTAATAAGAAAAGACACCTGATGGGGGTATTTTTAAAAAATTCAAAACCTGCCAGTTGTTTTCAACACTTTAAACTTTTCTTATTCTTGCAACATATTCCACCTAATTCTCGCTGGTCAAGAAGGAAAAAACCTGCTACAGGAGGCAGGCACCTTTTGATTAATGCAGGATACTTTGATGGCCCCATTGAATATAATTGTGGAATCCCTTCAGTGCAGAAAGAGGCCATTTGGCCCATTGCATGCACACTGGCCCTCCGAAGAGCATCCCATCCAGACCAAACCCCCTGCCACCTATCCCTGTAACCCCACATTTCCCATGGCCAATCCACCTAGCCTGCACATCTTTGGACCTTGGAAGGAAACCAGAGTACTGAGAGGAAACCCATGCAGACACGGGGAGAATGTGCAATCTCTGCACACACGGTCGCCCGAGGGTGGAATCAAACCCGGGTCCCTGGTGCTGTGAGGCAGCACCGGGTTTGGAACATGCTACCTAAGGAGGTTGGATGAATTTCTGCAGTACACCTTGTGCTGAAGCTGAGTGTTGGTGATGTGATATGGATGTGGTGCCAAACAAATGGGGTTCTTCGACACCAAAGTGTGAAGCTGGATGAACACAGTTGGCCAAGCAGCATCTCAGGAGCACAAAAGCTGACGTTTCGGGCCCAGACCCTTCATCAGAGAGAGGGATGGGGAGAGGGTTCTGGAATAAATAGGGAGAGAGGGGGAGGCGGACCGAACATGGATAGAGGATAAGATAGGTGGAGAGGAGTGTCTGGTGTCAAGTGGTGGAGTTGCAGTCATCCAGACAAGTATTCCATCACAATCCTGCCTTGAACTTTGTAAACTTTAGGGAGTCACTCCAGAACAATGGGGTTCTGGAGTATTCGTGCAGTGATATTGCCACTATGCCACCACCTCCCACATGCACATATGTACACCGATATACGCCATGTTTTCCAATGGTACTTTAAATCCCTCCTTGTCAATTTTGACACTAATAAGCCAGATGGAAACTGACCGTGATCCATCTGCGCACTGATAGCAAGCAGCCAGGTATTCCAGCAGCTCCCTCTGATGCCCAAACTTCCTCTATTTTGGAGCATCTCCACTTTTGGCTGACACCAAAGCTTGGGATGAGGCACAGAGGGAGAACAGGGAGGCTTGGCAGAATACAGAAATGTGGAAGGGTCAATAACCAGAGGGCACAGGTTTAAGGTGGTTGGAAAATAATTGAACAAACACCCAAAAGGGGGTTGGGGGAGGGGGAGAAAATTGCCAGGGGGCGTGGTATGGAGAAATGTCAGTCACTGGATTGCATCGACTTGATGGCTGAATGGTCTCCTGCATTGTCCTATTCAATAATGAAAGGTGTTTGTTGATAACAGCCAGCTTCATTTCCACATTGTCTTTTTTTAAAAGAACAAAAACCCACTGTGGTCTGAAAACTGCACAAAATTCTTTTGTTTTTAGGGAAAAAAAACATTTTCATGGTTTCCACCCCATCTTTCTCTTCCATCTGCTGCATTTCCACTGAAATTAACTGACACAGGAAACCAGAAATGTAAAGGGTGAAGCTGACTGGATTTCACATTCTTGTGTGTGTTTTTCTAAACCCATGCATCAACCACCGCCCCCCCCACCCCCAACCTTCGCAACCCTCCAGCCTTTAACCCTTTGAGAATTAAAGGAATTTCTTCACCTTCAATAGTGCATGACTGCTGCCCCTAGAAGCGCAACTGAGGAGTTGACTGTGGATTGTGAACTTGCACTGTAATAAAGGAACTGGGGGGGGGGGCAATGGGTGAGGGGGAATCCACAGACCTTTAGGAGGCTGAGATTGACTGTGAAAATTGACTTTGTCTTTTGAAATTCTGTATGTCTGGTGTTGTCTGTATCACTGTGTTCACTGCCAGACACTTGAACTAATGCATTGTGCAGCTGGGTTTGTACAGAGGTCAAGGGAGTGTGGGGTGAAAGTTGGGGGTGGGGTGCAAGACGTAAGGTTGCTGACCTCCACGAATGGGCCTGGAGCATCCCAGTATTCAAGTTTGATTTCTGGGAGGCTACTTTGAGCGGCCCTGATAGATAAAATCACAGGGACATCCAAAAAAAAATGTTTTTGTCATTTTATTTGTATGTTTCTCTTCACCAGATATGATTTTTCTTTGGAAATGGAGGAGAAATAAGACTGTTTGACAGTTTCATAATAAAAGTTTCCAATACAATTCTCACAGGACTAGACAGGGTAACTGCAGGAAGGATGTTCCTGATGACCAGGGAGTCCGGAACCAGGGGTCACAGTCTAAGGAAACGGGGTGGGCCATTTTAGGAGTGAAGTGAGGAGAAATGTCTTCGCCCAGAGAGTGGTGAGCCTGTGGAATTCTCTACCATGGAAAGCAGTTGAAACCAAACAATTGTATTTTCTCAAGACAGAGTTAGATATAGTTATTTTGCCTAAAAGGGTATCGGGGAGAAAGCAAGAACAGGGCACTGAGCAAGGTGATCATCCACAATCATTTTGAATGGCAGAGTAGACTTGAAGGGATGAATGGCCTCCTCCACCCATTTCCTATGTTTATGTTTCCTAATTGGATAATATAGTGTTTGTTTTGTTTTCCGATTGGTGTAGGTGGCAGTAGGTCATGACGATGGCCATGTTGGGCTGATTGAATGGGTGAAGTGTGGAGCAAATCACGTGATTGAAACCTCCAGGAACAGATTTAAATGTGGTTGGCAACCACAGTGGGACTGGGATGGAGAAGTAGTACCATTTACGTCTGGCAGGTGAACCCGAGTGTTTGTTTATTGTTATATCTGTGACTTTTTTATGTGGATTGTCCAAACTCCTTTTGGGTCCAACTGCATGCAGTGGAGTTGCTTTTGAGGTTGCAAGTTATTGTGCATGAATAGGAATATCCCCTTCTACTGCACTCCCATCTGTACCTCTCCCATTCACACTGGAGAGTATAATCAGATCAATTACCATGATCCCATGACAAACCCACCCCCACCGCAAAACCCTCAATGGTGAGACTCCCCCTTTCATCCCCACTGACATTACAATCCGCAAGTATTAATTCCCAGTTGCTTCATATTGGAATGGCATTGTCATTATGGCCAGTAACTACAGGTCTCGCCTCCTCTCTCTTCTTTCCTTTGTCCCACTTAAATTCCTTTGCCAGCCTTGCCAAGGTGAAGCGACTCAGCACAGACCAGGGCGTCTGTGTGGGATGGGGGATTCTGGTGCAAAATGGCTGTCCAGTATGCCTTGATGGCGAATAGGACTGCCCATCAAAAGTAACTCATTGAGGCCATTCTGTCTCTTGCCTTTAGTATCCAGCCAGATGTATTCCCATTCATTGAGCCAGTTAGTAATTCCCAGCAGTTTAAACAGCGCCTATAGTGTGAAAAGCATTGAGACATGTCAATATGATACATCTCAGTATTCTGGTAACAGCACAGGGCACCTTATAGTGTACTTACTGACGGAGGCACTAGGCAGCAGATTATGTCCATTCTTTTACGAGAACGTTGTGAAAGATTGAATAGACTAAGGTTGTTTTCCTCCATACAGAGGAGGCTAAGGGGTGACTTAATTAAGGTGTACAAATCTGAGGGACTTGTATAGAGTCGACTAGGAAGACTTGTTTTCCCTAGCAGAGAGGTTACTTAGCAGGACAAACAACTTTGAGGTGATCAGTAGAAGGGGTAGAGAGGACACAACTTTTTTACCCAGATGGTGGTGAGTGTGTGGCATTCACTGCCCAATTTAGTGGTTCTGAACTTGTTTAAAAGGTACCTACCTGCACCTGAAGTGCTGTAACCTGCAGGGCAGTGAGAAGGTGCCAGAAGGTGGGATTAGAAAAGGCAGTGAGGTTTGTTTTTCCCCAGCTGGCACAGATGCAGTGAGCTGAATGGCCCCTTTGCATGCTGTAAATTATCTATGTCTTGGTGGAGTCAAATCTTGGTCCATGGGTTTGTAACTGTTGAATGTTTCAGAGGGAAAAAAGAAAGGATTTTTTCCCAGATCCTAAAGACATTGAGGGGGGTGGGGTTAGTGTAAGAAAATAATGTTGATGTCGGAGATAACCATGATTGAGTTGAATGGTGAAGCAGGCCTGATGGGTCAAATGGACTAGGCTTGCTGTTATTTAGCTATGAGCTGTTAATCATGGATGAAGTGGGTTTCGCAAGCTGCTGCTTCTCCAGACTTAGTTGGAATTGTTTTTTTCATTAGCGGGATGTCAAAGAGTGTGGTGAAGGGTATTTAGGAGAATAGGGCAACATTTGAACCCAACAGTGTTGAATGGCCTGGGACGGAAGGTACGGAAGAGAAATCCGTTTTAGTGAAGGAAGAGGATGATTTGGTTCGAGATGAAAACTGAATAACAGAGATAGAAATTAAACACACTGTCACGCGTACTCATCAATCCAGCTCCAGTGTAGAATCACAGACTGTTCAGTTTGAAGCTTTGAACCCCTTCCTGGTGCCTCACTCCGTAACCAGCTACTTCTACCCCGTCTCTGACACAAAGCAAGGCTTGCAGATGTCGGCTCTTGTTTAGACTGTGCTGAAACTTCTGCTCAAGAGGGCAGAGCCAAAGTGGTTGAAATATCTGCAGTTTACTTAGGAAGCACTTTGGAACTGTGCATGTTTAGCAGTTAGTTCCCTTTGTGTGACTGTACCATGTCCAGTTGATTTATGCTGGAGTAATGCAACCAATGATCATTGCTGATTCTGAAAGGTGTAGGAGAAGGGTCTTGTTGATGAGAAGCCATCAGAGAGAAGGCGTCGGCAAGGAGAGGGGAGATTGAGGCTCCAGTTACATTGAAACAGCCACTTTGGTGAGGACGTGAAATAAGTTAGGGTGCACATCGAATTGACCGAAGAATTCTGCTAGAATTCTGCACATGACTACCTGAGATGACCTATATCTTTCAAGAGGCCATGACATAGAGTGGAGTTATACAAGAGTTTTATCAAAACGCAGACATAGAAAACTAGCAGCGGGAGTAGGTCATTAGGTCCTTTGAGCCTGCTCCGCCATTCAGAAGCTCAGAATTGATACAGTGCAGAAGGAGGCCATTCAGCCCTTCATGTCAGCACTGGCTCGTTAAATGAGTATCATTGCCGACTACCAATCTCCTGCTTTCTCCTCCTATCCTTTGACACTGTATCTAAATAGCTATCCAGTGTCCCTCTTGAATGCCTCAATTGAAGCTGCATCCACCACATTTCCAGGGACTGTATTTGATACCCTGACTACTCACTGAGTGAAAGGTTCACCTCACTTGCTTCTTTTGCACATCACTTCAAGTCTACCCCATTTTGTTTGTTTTTCTTGTATGAAGGGGAACAGCTTCTTCCTCTCTATCCATCCCACTCATGATGTTAAAGACCTCTAACAGGTCTCTCTTTCACCCTTCTTCTCTCCAAGGAGAACAGTCCCAACTTCTTCAATCCATCCTCATTGCTGACATTTCTCATTCCTGGAACCATCCTTGTAAATCGCTTCTGCACTCTCTCCAATGTGCTCACGTCTTTCCCCTAATGTGGGGCCTGCAATTGTACACAGTCCTCCAGCTGATGTCTAATAAATGTGTTATATCTTCAAAAACTGAATTGACTGTGGATGCTGGAAATCGGAAGCAAAAACAGAGGTTGCTGGAAAAGCGCAGCAGGCCTGGCAGCATCTGTGGACAGAAATTAGGAGTTAACACTTTGGGTCCAGCAACCCGTCCTCGGAACTGGACCTGAAACATTAACTCTGATTTCACTCCACAGATGCTGTCAAACATGCTGAGCTTTTCCAGCAATTTCTGTGGTTGTTTCTCTTCTCTTTAATGTAGCCATGGCTGATCCTCTAGCTCAACTCCATGTTCCTGCTTTCTGTGATTCCCTTGATGCCTTTACTATCTAAGTTAACGACTGAATCAATAACACATGTTTGGCACTATCATGTAAAATGGCTGCCCCTCTCCATGCTAAGCACTCTATTGCTTTTAGATACAAATTTTGTTATAAGAACAGTATGAAGTTTTAAGGCCGTGATTTTTGATACGTCTCCCTGAGTGCTTCCGTAACCCTAAGTCAAGATGATAGGAGGATACTTCTAATGAAGTTCTCCTGACCTACTACTGGAATTTCAATGGCCAAACACCAGGCCACCTTTAGTCTGCCTCCACAGTTTCCAGCAGACTTCCGCTGAAGATACAGCATTGGAATGATAAACCTGCTGGTAGGTTCTGGCTGACTGTCATCTCTGCAGAAACTTGTTTGTCTGAAATCGGTCAACTTTCAATGTTTAAGAATCTAATCATTTTTAAAAAGGCCAGTTATTCCCTGCAGTCCTACTGGTTCTTGTTAATCTGGCTTCTCGCCCAAGGAGCAAACCAGGGATTTACGAGTGCCTCCTGACCTACATTCTTTCAGCAGTTTGTCCCCAGTGAGCCCATCGAGGCCACCTCTCCACCAAGTGCAATGGTGTAGATGCCTTAAAGGAATAAGGCTTGTTCAACACAGTTTCATTTTAAGGTAGAAGAGGACACACAACCTGCAGAGGTATACAGGTTAACCAAATGGCCAACAAGGTCATATTTGAGTCTCCATATTTAAGAAAGGATACACTTGGCGGTGGAGATGGTACAGCGAAGGGTCACTTGATTGGTCCCTGGGATAAGAGGGTATCCTCTGATTAGAGGCTGAATAAATTCTCTGGAGTTTAGAAGAATGAGAGGTGATCTTATCAAAACAGACATGATTCTGAAGGTTTCAGCAGGGTTGATTCTGAGATGTTGTTTTCTCCCAGCTGAGAAATCTAGAACAAGGGACCATAGTTTACATCCAAACCTTTAAATAGGGAGCAGTGGGCCATTCAGCCCCTTGAGCCTGCTCTGCCATAAGATCACAGCTGATCAGATTGTGACCTCAAATCTATATTCCCGTCTGCTCCAATAACCTTTCACATCCTTTGCCTTATCAAGAATCTATCTACCTCTGTCTTTAAAATATTTAAGTACACTGCTTCCGCCTTTGTCAGGAAGAGAGTTCTAAGCACCCGGGACCCTCTGAAAGAGAAAACAAAGCATGCTTATCTCTGAGGTAGTAAGAACTGCCAGTGCTAGATTCAGAGATAATACAGTGTGGAGCTGGAGGAACACAGCAGGCCAGGCAGCCTCAGAGGAACAGGAAAGCTGACATTTTGGGTCGGGACCCTTCTTCACAAACAGGGATTTTTTTTTAAAATAAATGACCCCTGATTTTTGCACAGTGACCCCTATGATAAGAGGTCAGCTATTTTAGACTGAGATAAGGAGAAATCTCTTCACTCAGCGAGTGGTGAATGTTTGGAGCCCTCAACCCCAAAGGGTTGTGGATGCTCTATCATTGAACATATTTAAGGCTGGGAGAGACAAAGTTGTAATTTCTCAGAAAATCAAGGGATACAGAGAGTGGCTGGGAAAATGGGGTTGAAGCCCAAGATCAGACATGACTATATGAAAGGTTGAACAGAGTTAATGGGCTGAACAATCTACTACAAAACGTCTTAGCATCTGAACAGGACCACAGTGCTGCAAGCAATGTCACGGGTGAATAGCTCATTCAACTTATTTGAAGAAAAAGGCAATGCCAAAAAGAGAAGTCAAAGCTACAAATCTTCTCAAAACTTGCTAGAAGTCAAAACCTCTCATCTCAAGGTTGGGAAGAGAGAGAGAGAGTGTGTTTTGATGTGATTCAAATTAAATCACACCATTTTACCTGAGGTCCACTGGAATCACCATGGCACTTTTTATTCTTGCATGGCATGTGGGCATTACCAGCTTTTGCCTATTCCTAATTACCCTTAAACTGAGGGCCATTAAGATTCAACCACATTGCAGTGGGCCAGGAGTCACACGTAGGCCAGACCAGGTAAGGACAGTAGATTTCCTCGATAGGGTATTTGTGAGCTAGATGGGTTTTTTAAACAACAATCACTGAGACCATGTGCCAATTCCAGACTTTTTAATTGACTTTAAATTCTACCATCTGCTATGGTGGGATTTGAACCCATAACCCAACTGCATGAGTCAGGGTCTCTAGATTGCTAGCCCAGTGATATCATCATTGCACTACTATCCCCCAATTAATTCCTGTCAAATCCTGTCTGCTGCCATCAGGGCCAACCTTGCTATTTGGGCAGGGGTGCTAGTCTCTCTATCCCCTTTATGCCCCCACTACCTCTCTAATCCCCTTTGTGACAGCAGGAAGCCCATGGTTTTCTGAACGATGCTGGTGGTAGGCAGAATACTTCCAAAGTTTTGGCCCTTCCTCACTTCTTGATTCATTTATGGCTCCTTTTCATGAGTTGTGTAGGTAGAGTTTGTGGTGTAAAGCTGTGATTGTTGACTGTGGGTATTTTTCAATTTGCCTGCTTAATGGGTGTGGATGAATTTTTACTTCTTCCAGCTCAGTTCAGTTCCTCCCAGATGACGATGACCTGTTGTAAGTGAAAAGAGTCCTTGTTGTTACTCACTGCCCAAAAGTCAAACTTCTCTTCCAGCAATTGGCACTGACTTGTGAAGGGAGTGTTTTGTTTATTTGGTAACTGTGCTATGTGGTACTGAGACCTACAGGTTAGGAGGACCTCTCCTTCACAGTCTGGCCTGGATTGTCTCGGTTGGGAGGGCTTCTCCCTCACAGTTTAGCCTGGAATGACTCAGTTGACCTTAGCTGATGGGGAGGAAACAAAAAAAAGCCCTGATTTAACAGTGGCGCATGCTTCTAGAGAATTTTCAAGGTGATTTCAAGACCACCTGTATTAAGATAGCACCAGTAAGTCCCTTCACACGTTAGTGTCAATTGCTGGAAGAGAGGGTTGATTCTTGGGCAGTGAGTACCAGCAAGGACTCTTTTCACTTACAACAGGTCATTGTCATTTGGGATGAATTGAACTGAGCTGGTAGAAGTGAAAATTCATCCACACCCATTTAGCAGGTAAATTGAGACCCAAAGGACACAACACATTAACACTCTTTCTCTCTCCACAGATGCTGCCAGACTTGCTGGGTTTCTCCAACAGTTTTTGTTTTTGTTTCTGATTTTTAGTTTCTGCAGTTCTTTTGGTTTTTGTGTTTAGTGAAGATTGCCCCATTGTGCTGACTGCATTTAATGGACTGGGGTATTCTCAAGGAAGACTAATGTTGATCCAAAGATTCTTGAGTGCTGCAATCAGTGGGTTATTTAGTTTCATTAACTGGGAACTGTGCTGTTGCTCATGTTAAGTAGCATCATTTTTGGCCTCTCTCCACCGTAAGTTTTTTTTGTGAGTTTTGCATTTATTTATGCACAAGTAGCACACAGCCACACAGTTACCTGCTCTTGCTGTCATAGCCTGCACTCCTTTTTTTTGGATTTCTGGGATCAACTTGGTGAGGAAGCGGATTGGGAAGAAAATTAAACTTGCATTTCTACTGTTATATTTGTTACAGTCCAAAGAATTTACCTCATAAATTGCAAAACTAGAGGTTTTATTTTCTCTGGCTCCAGTCTCCCATCTGCGTATCCTACCCAACTACTGCTTCATCAGGGCAAGATTCGTGGCATACGAGAAATAATGAGCGGGCATTAGAAAAGGCGGTATGATGGGATTCATCCTTTTATAGTCCTGCTGGCTTTGTTGGTCAGATTATCACCAGAATTTAACCTCCTTTATCTGCAAAATGTTTTGATGATAGATTTCTTTAGAATAGGGACATGTGACCAGAGGGGAAACATGAATATTTTCATTTGCAATGCACCCTCTCCCATCTCTCAGCAGTGCACACAATGCAGTCCCATTGAAGTGCTAGCATCGCTGTCATATTGTCAATTATGGCAGTTGCTCTGCATATGCCACGTTCCATGAAGAGCAATGAAATGAATGACAAGTCTGTCTACTTTGTGATGGGGTTGTGAGGCTCTTTGAGGTGTAACTGTTGGCCAGGATACTGGGGAAACTCCCTGCTGCCTAAATAATGCCATGCAATCATTTGTATCCACCTTGACAGGCAGATAACACCCTGGTTTTCCACCTTGCTCAAAGCTATAATGGTGTTACACACCGTCAGGACCATACTGAAGCGTCAGCCTGGATTGAGAGTCAATTCAGACTCCGAATAACGTGCACCCTATAACCTGTCCAAGCTGAACCCATCTCAGACAAACTATTTCAAGGTTTCTGAGGAAGGGTCACCGGAATCAGAAATGTTATCTCTGATTTTTTTCTCCACAGCTGTTGCCAGACCTGATGAGCTTTTCCAGCAATGTCTGTTTTTGTTAAGCTTTGGTTGTGTCAGCTGGTGTCCCTGTTTTTATACTTAGATTTAAGATACTTGCACTTGTTATTCTTTCAGACTGTAATTTCTTCAAAGTGAAGCCTTTGAAATTGCAGAGTTGAACTTTGGCCAGTCTCGTGAGCAACTGAAAATTCAAAAGTCCTAGCGACCAATGCTGTTTCCAGTGAGATCCACAGAGCAACAAAGCCACAGTATTGGAATAATGTGTGGGAATATTGGCACTTGGAAAACAATCTGTCCCGAATGTTGTACTTTACGTCAACATTTTGGCTTTTGTGCTCCTCCAAAGTGACAGATGTTGGTTACAGATGTTGGTTTTGGGAAATGGAACCGAATCTCTTCACAAAGCGCTTCCATTGTCAGGTGGAGCAATGTTTAGCAAAGCTCCCTGTGGGTTGTTCTAATACTTAATCCCAGCCTCTGTGCAGTGTCCTCCACTGTACCAGTGTGAAATGTCAATAGCCCACACCAGCTCTTCCTTGTGCTAGCTCTAACTTAACCTGCCTGTTTAATGCCAGTGCCCACTGCACTAACCCATTGTTAGTTGTGGTTCCATCCCCATGGTCATTATCCCCATGGTCATTGATCCCAAGGGAAGACCCAGGCGGCCCAGTTAAGTGCATGACAGGTGCTTAATTCAACAGGCCATTCTGAAAGTGGGTGAGATAAGTCTCCTGCTGACTGGATGAGAACACCCCCCACAACACCAAACAAAAATTGCCTCCATTATTCTGCATTGTGACCTTTCATCAGCAGCTGCCTTATCCATACTGTTAGCTCTATGCCCCCAGAGGTAACGGAAATCGAACACCCCTCACACCCAAACAAATTGATTAATTTTATTTGTTCCTTTTCACCAGGTTAGCTCAGATGGCTGCTTTGCAATGTAGAGTGATACCAACAGTGTGGGTTCAATTTCCACACTAGCTGAGGTTAGCAAGAAGGACTCTCTTTCTTGACCTCTTTCACCCGCTTGAGGTATGGTGACCCTCCGGTTGAACCGCCACCAGTTGTCTCTCTCTGATGAGAAGGCAGCCATATGGTCTGGTAGGGCTACAGCAACTTTATCTTTACATGAGGAGATGGTGATACAGTGGTAATGTCACTGGACTTAGAACCACAGGCTCTGGGGACATGAGTTGAAATTCCAACATGACAGCTTGTGAGATTTAGTTAATAAAATATGAATTGAAAGCTTTACTCAATGAGGGGGATTGCAAAACTCCGATCAGTTGGTGTAAATACCCATCTGGTTCCCTAGCGCACTTTAGGGAAAGGAATCTGGGCCTGTATGTGACCAAACCCCTTGATCCCTCCCTTTCTGATATTAAATCCAGAATCAGGGGTCTTAATTTAAGAATGAGAGACTGCGATGAGGAGAAATGTCTTCACCCAGAGAGTGGTGAGCCTGTGCAATTCCCAAACATTGAAAGTGGTTAAGGCCAAAACCTTGCATTTTCAATAAAGAGGTGGATGTAACTCTTGTGGCTAAAGGGATTAACGGAAATGGGGTCAGGGTGGAGTTAGGGCATTGAGCTTCAATGAACAGCCATAATCAAATTGAATAGCGGAATAGGCTCGAGAGGTCAAATGGCCTCCTCCTGTTTCTATCTCCTATGTTTCTTTGGTGTCCAGGGAGCAATGTTCACCGACAACTCTGGGGCTTTGGAGTTCAGCTTTTGGTTGACTGTATGGCTGCATCTGATTCTCCTGATTAGACCTGATGGAAGTCAGTGATACATTATTTTTGTTGTGAAAAGAGAGGGAAGCTGGTTGTGTGGGATTAGAGTTCAATAGAGATGTTAATCCATCAGAATTGTGCAGAGCACCAGATAATTGAGGTTCTGTTGTTGGATGCCAGAGAGAAACCATTGAAACTGGCTGAGAAGTTTAGGACCAGGAGGCATAACCTTAAAAAAGACCAAAACTTTTCAGGAGTGAAATTCTGTGCTTAGGATGATAGAAGTTTGGAACCTTCTCTCACAAATGGCAATGAATACTTGATCAATTTGTGCATTTAAAACTGAGGTGCATTGATAGATTTCTTTGTTAACCGGAGGTGCTGAGGGACATAGGACAAAGACTGGTGTATGGAGTTAGATCACAGATCAACACTTCTATGATATACAATGGGCTAAAAGGGCTTCCCAACCTGCAGAAATAGTTTCTCTATTTCTTACTGTATCTGTTCCCTTTAATATCTTGAAAATCTCGTTCAAATCACTCCAAAATGAACTAAATTCAAGGGAATAGAGCCTCTAGTTTGTTATTTCTTAATTCACTCATGGGACATGGGCATCACTAGCTGGGTCAGCATTTATTGCCCATCCCTAGTTACCCCTTTGAGAAGGTGGTGGTGAGCTGCCTTCTTGAACCAGTGCTGTAGGTAGACCCATAATGCCCATAGGGAAGGAATTCCAAGATTCTGACGCAGCAACACTGAAGGAGCAGCGATGTATTTCCAAGTCAGGATGATGAGTGGCATGGAGGGGAACTTGCAGTGGGCAGTGCTCCCATCTATCTGCTGCCCATGTCTTTTAGATAGTAGTGGTTGTAGGTTCAGACCGTTTCAGACCACACTTTCTCAATCGCCTAATTCAGACATCTCAGCCACTGTTGCATTTGAAAGTCCAGCTTTTGCAGATGCATGAAATGTAGCTAGTTGACGATCACTGGACATTTTATTTTGCTTTTGGCAGGGTGGGAGGGGCAGTACCTTGATTGTTAAACAGTTTGCCACCTTTTAAAATTTACCAAGTGAAGTCCAGTCATGGCCCAGACATAATTTCAATCAGTCAACACGTCAATCTGATGGGATGGCAGAGAGTTTGAGGCACTTTGGGGTGTGCTTATAATAGAATTCCATTGGGGAGTTCAAAGTCCCTCACTTTACTGAGCTCTGCGAAGCTTAGAGGCCATCGTCACAACTGGGGGAGACTTTGGGAAAGTGTTGGATGGCTTCCAGTGTGAACACTAATCCTTTGATAGTTAAGTATGTTTTGCTCGACCCCCCTCCTGTGCCCCCAAATGTCTGCATGATTTGCAGACAGCACAACAGACTACAAGAAAATATCAACAGAGAAAGGGACTGTATCAGGATCCAAAGAGCAGAATTTGCAGGCAATTTGCTCACAGTCTGAGCTTAGGGATCATTTTTCTTTAATTTTCTGCAGCTGCGTTTTGTTTATTTTGGCTAGTCCTCTTAAAATTTCTTTCTTTTTGAAAACAAGACTACTGTGCTGTCTACCCTGTTCAAGCTGCAACATTAGATAAACTGGACTTGAGCTGGACTTTTTGCTGAATGCCACACCTCAGCAGTTTTATTTAAAGAAAAAACCCTCTGTAAACCCAAAAGCAATCATTCGCCGTAAAACAGCTTTTGAAAAAAAAACTAATTTTGTCTGAATGACAAATGCCGGGAGGTCTTTGCCATATTGCGGAGAGGCCTGTTAAGACTCTACAATAATGTGTGTGAGTCTAGTAACATTTTAAGAATATTAGCAATGCTCCTGTTGTTGCTAAAAAAAAATTGGCCCCTCCTTCAGAGCACCTTAGTTTGAACCCTCATATTTTTACTGGTCAGGACCATGGTGTTTTCGTGGTGCATTGTGCTGGGATATAGCACTGCCTATGTGAAAAATCCTCCAAAGTGGGAGTATTGGTCAACTGGTTAACCCTTTGATTCAGTCCAGCTTTTCTCCTAGTCATAAATCTGGCTTTGATCTTTTATTGTTGTTGCCATGGGCTTGACTGCAGTCGGTGGCACAATGGTAAAGTGACGAGATTCATAATCTGTAAGAACATTACATAAGCACGTAAGAAATAGGAGCAGGAGGAGGCAATCTGGCCCCTCGAGCCTGCTCCGCCATTCGAAATAAGGTCATGGCTGATCATTTTGTGGACTCAGCTCCACTTACCTCCCTACTCACCATAACTTTCAATTCCTTTACTGTTCAAAAATCTATCAGTCTTTGCCTTAAAAACATACAATGAGATAGCCTCAGCTGCTTCACTGGGCAGGGAATTCCACAGATTCACAACCCTTTGGATGAAGAAGTTCCTCCTCAACTCAGTCCTAAATCTGTTCCCCCTTATTTTGAGGCTGTGCTGCCTCGTTCCAGAGCCCTAGGCTAATGGTTCGCGCGGCAAGGGTTCAAATCCCATTGCTGCAGCTGGTGGAATTTAAATTTGAATAATTAACAAATCTGTCATTGATGTTGTAAATCTAGTTCACTAAAGCCCTTTAGCGAAGAAAATCTGCCAGCCTCACCTGGTCTGACCGACATGTGACTCTAGACTGTCAGCATTGTGGTTGACTCTTAACTGCCCTCTGAAATGGCCAAGTGAGCTACTCAGTTCAAAGGCAATTAGGGATGGGCACCATTGCTTAGAAAAAAGTTACAGCACCTATGCTGTGGCTTTTGTGGCATACTAGTGGTGCCCTTCCCCTGAACTAGGAGACTCAAGTTCAAGTCACACCTGGTCTAGAAGTGTGTACTAACATCTCTGAATGGGTTAATCAGAAAATACCTACAGCCCTGGAGTTGTACATCTCTTTGTTGAGGGCAGATGTTGGAATAAATACAGCTTCTACATGCAACAAGCATCAAGGAGATCTTCAGAGAGTAACTGAGAAGCGATTTGAAAGGAACAGCAGTTGAAATGAAACCCAAAATGGTAGTATGTGTGTACACGTGGAATTGCCTGGTAATGCCATTTGTGGCTTCAAGGGTTGTTGGTTTAATTGGTAGCTGAATTAAAGGTTGGGATTCCTTCATTTATCCACTGCATATTATGGTCAGTTATTACAGGGTATGCAAGTGCTAGTTTAGCAACTTAGAAGGCCTAGATAAACATTTACTTTTGCAGTTAATTCAGATTGGTCACAAGTTCATTTAGATCCTGCAATATTCTTGTGTGTGATTTGGAATAGGAAAGATTTTTGCAGTAATTGGACCCCCACAGGCCTCTCTCTGTGTGTCTTTGAGGTGGCCATTTCATTAGAACCAGATCTTTGAACTGACGTGATCTATTTTTGGAGAGTCTTGTGGAACCTTGAGCCTCTTGTGGACCCTTATGGCCAGTGATTCAGAAAGGAAAATCTCCGTTTTCCACTTTCATTTTAAATTGCCACGATCTCTATGACAACTCTGACACCATGGAACAAAGATTGGGTATAATTGCCTAGTGGCTAACAGGCCATTTGTGACAGGGAATGTTGGGCTGTATGCTCTTGAAGAAACATTGTGTGGTTTCATTTGTCCCGTTTGTCACTGGAAAAATGCTTTCTTTTCTCGGTTATGTTTGCCGGTTCTTCCTTTTCTGTGTCGGACCTTGTCGTAGAGGTCGCCGGACCCACCCACCTTGTGTTTCCCCTCTGATGCATGTCATCCAGCTGATGGAGCTGTGAGTCACTCCACAATGGCGAGGAAACTCCCCAATCTCCATGGCAACTTCATTTCCTGCAGGAGAATGATTACAGTGGAGATTGAAAGGCACACCATAGCTACCTGACCAATGCTTCTCAACTCTTGGTTGGAAGTTGCCAAATTAGCTTAATTCTCCCCAAGTCCCTGTGACTGAATATCCAGTTATCTAATAGTTGTTAAAGTGTTGTTTTCTTTTTTTCACTGAGTGGTTGAGTGGTGTGGGATGAGTGGAATTGGGCACCTTTCAGAGAGTTTGGCTGCTATTTTTCCTTTTCAAAACTAAGTGTCAGGCTGGGCGTTTTAAGACCATAAGATGTAGGAACAGACATGGGCCATTCAACCCATTGAGTCCCTTCTGCCATTCAGTAAGATCATGGCTGATCTGATCATCCACAATTCCACTTTACTACTTTTTCCTATACACACTTCATTCCCATCCTGATCAAACATCTGCCTATTTCAGCCTTGAATGCACTCATTGACGCAGCCTCAACAGCCCTCTGTGGTAAAGAATTCCACGGATTCATTACCCTCAGGACAAATTCCTTGTTATCTGTTTTAAATGGACAACCCCCTTATTCTGAGATGGTGCCCTCAGCTCCTAGACTCTCCCACAAGGAGAAGCAACTTCTGCTTTTCTCCTGTCACGTCCTCTAAGAGTCTTGTATGTTTCAAAAAGGCCACCTCTCATTCTTCTAAACTTCAATGAGTACAGGCCCAACCTACTCAACCTCTCCTCATGAGACAGTCCCTCCATACCCAGGATCAGCCGAGTGAACCTTCCCTGGACTGTCTCTGATGCCAGTCTATCTTTCCTTTGATAAGGGGCCCAAAATCATTTACAGTGTTCCAGCTGTGATGAGTGAGTGACTTTTGGGTTGACTAACTTGCCAACCCCACTGCCAACGATCTCAATCAGTTGCCTTCTGAAGAGCTGACTGACAAGTTTCAGTGACTATCCTAGCCTATTGTGGGCCTTGACAGCAGCATCCTGACTTCTCAGAAGCTGCCAGCCAATCAGAGCCTAGCAGTTTCAGTATCAAAGACGATTCAGTCAAGACCTAGTCTCCAGGGGATCCAATGGTGAGGAGGTACAGCCTTTTCCTGTTGCTTTTCATGGGCTGGAGATTTCGGGGAGGGGTGTTTGGAGACGAGGGTAGAGAGCTGGCGTTGAGTCTATCCTCTTGCCTCTTACCTGTGTGAGCACTTAGACAGAGAAACTAGGAGCAAGAGGAGGTCATTCAGCCCCTCAAGCCTGCTCCACCATCCAGTATGATTATGGTTGATCCTCAATCTTAATGCCATATTCCTACTTTCTCTCCATACCCTTTGATGCCTTCAATATTTAAACATGTACCTGTCTCTTGCTTGAATATGCTCAGCAACCGAGCCTCCATGGCTTTCTGTGGTCGTGAAGTCTTCAGGTTAATCACCCTCTGAGTAAAGAAATGTTTCCTTATCTCTGTTCTAAATGGTTTACCATGTATCCTGAGAGCGACTCAACTAGGGGAAACATCCTCCCTCCATCTGGACTGTCGAGCCCTGGTAGAATTATGTACGTTTCAATCAGATCCCCTCTTAGGTAGGGAGACCAAAACTGTATGCAATACTCAGGTGTGCTCTTACCAAGGCTCTGTATAAATGTAGTAAGACTTTTGAACTCCAATCCTCTTGCAATAAAGGCCAGTATACCATTTGCCTTTTGAATTACTTGCTGCATCTGCCTGGCTGCATTCAATGACTGATGTACAAGGACATGTCAGGTGACCAATGGTAGGGGCACAAGAACCGAGTAACCCTCCAAAGTGTCTAAGAATACATCTGTCCTGGGTTAGGTACCACAGCTCTGGGTGACTCTGTAGCATGCAGCATCACTGAAATACTTCCCCTGAGCTGTGGGGTGTTTCCTTTCGTTTATAGCTGCATTATGAAAGTAAAAGTTAGAAGCTACATGTATTCACAGCAGGGACCTATTCTCTGCAAACAAGAGGAACATGCCAAGGGATTTTGGTTCCTGTTCTCACAAGTTTTGCTTTCTCTTTGCTTTGCAAAGGCCCCCCCTAGGCGTTGGCTTTAGATGACGGAGAGCAGGCCTCATCTACTTACAGGATTATGTCAGAGGCCTGGACTCCTGACATGGCTCCATTTGACTTGTGCAGTTGACATTTCTATTTTTAAAAATGTCAGATTCCCATGAATGTGCATTGACAATTCGTTTGTGTCTTTGGCTACCAGAAGCTTTGGTCTAATCTTAAGTGTTGTAAATTCTGAATTGTAGTAACTGACCCACGAAGGGCATCTGGTTTTGATTGTAAGTGCACCGTTAGGGAGTTGGCGTAGGGGCAACTTAATAAGCCAACATCCTGGCCTGAGTGATTTAGTGCTGCATTGCAGTTACTAGCGAAAAAAGAGCCCCAAAACAATCTTACATCTACATTTGTCGGTTTTCCGTGAGTGCACTTCCTCTCTTATCTGAAGCTGAGATTCTGAAATGGAAGAAAAGAAGGATTAGTCCAGAGATAGTAGGAACATGTTGGTTTGTGCAGTTTACCAAAGTGTTCTGAATGGGCTTTTTGTTCTATGCACATGAGGTTTTACTTTTCTGCATGCTTCTGTTGTTTAACCCTTGCAGTGCCAAGAGAAGGCGGGTGGAGGATGTGAACCACACACCGTGTGTACTGTTGGGAATTGGGGCAGTGTCAAGAGGGGAGTGACACCTTGTCGGTCTATTGCCCACAGCAACTCTGGAATCAACCATTTCACACTTTGGAGGTTGAACACCATTTGGTTATGATGCTTTGTACAACAATCATTCTGCACTCAGCACTAAGCTACATGAGAAGATGACTTTTTAAACTTGGGTGGCATTATATTTAAAATCCAGCTGAACAGAACAGGAAAGGCCTTGGATTCAACATTCTGCCTGAGCAAGGGCAATGCCCAGTGATGCAGAATGCCCTCAGTCATTGCTCTGACCCCGTAGGGAGCTTGTCTAGAATTTGTGCCATTTGATAGAGGGGGCGCAGGTGGGCACATTCTTCTGATTTGGGGAAGAGAATGTGAGGCTCGGTCAGAGAGAGGAACAGTTAATGTTTCAGGTCTGGTCTGACTCTTCTTCACCACCCGCCATAATTTGCCTTCAACTAAGAGTGGTACCCACTTTCACAGTGTGCCTAGACAAGGCGCCACTACAATGGCAAAAGTTTGTAGAACAAGATGTGGATTAGGAAAGAATTTGGATTTACGTTGGACTTTTCACATCCTCATTAGATCCAAAGTAGCAGACAGTGCGTTACTTTTGAGATGTACAAGGTTAGAAGTCAAACCAGGTTATGGTCCAACAGGTTTATTTGAAATCACAAGCTTTCGGAGTGCTGTCCTGAAAGGACAGTCCAACACCACTTCAAAATGTGGAGGAGCTGTAGTTACTGTATGTGTTTCATATACAGCCAGCATGTGCACAGCAAGGCCCCATGCTGACAGTGAGCAGATTAGTGGAAGAACAAAGGTTGGTCAGGGCACCCTGTGAACTTCCCCACTTTTCTCTGAAATTGTGCCATAGGATAGTTTACATTGACCTGTGTGAATAGACAAAACCTTGCTTCGAGGTCTCCTGTTCTGATAGTGCAACTCTCCCTCCATACTGTAGTGAACTTCTGTGCTTGAGTCTATGCAGTGGGCTTGATCCCATGTGTTTTTGATTCTGAGATGACCGTGCTACAAACTAACATGGCAGCATTTAGAAACTCATTGAAACAGTGGCAGTAAAAACAGTTTACCTGACCGTTAGCTCATTGACGTGGGAGCTTGCTGTGCTGAAATTGGCAGCTGTGTCTCCTGTGCAACAACAATGGCTGCATTTTAGCAGCATAAGCACTTGATTTGGCTATGAAGTGCTTTGGGTCAAGTCGGCACTCTGAAAGCAGCTGTATAATTGCACTTTCTTTTATGACCTGAATCCTTAAGGATGAATATATGTAGCGAGCTGGATATGTTCCTGTAGGAGAGCTGTTTTATCCCAATAGAGATAAAGAGCTGTTCAGAAAGCACACCGGGTAGTGTGAGGAATTAAGTTAAGTCTACATTTCCTATGCCAAAAAACTGCCTCGGGGATTTAGAGGGTAGAAGATCCATCCACCGCATGGTTTTGAACTGAATCCGCTTTTGTGAGGGAGCCTAATGTCTCGCCATTTCCCTGCAGCAGCCATCCATACCCTCCCTTGAGGGGCTGTCCTCACTTCCTGTGGGAGAAAATAGCTCTAAGTAAACAGTTGATTTGTAACAGCTACATTCAAAAGACCACACAGTCTTCACTTCAGATGCAAACGCAGAAGCCAGACTCGACCTTTGTGCTCGTTTCTGGCGGCAGCCATTTTGGTTGCTTTCTTCCTCCTTTCGCATGAACAGTGTCCGGGATTATGATTGCTCAAATCTCCTGAGTGAAATGCACCAATATAGAACATAGAACAGTACAGCACAGAACAGGCCCTTCAGCCCACGATGTTGTGCCGACCATTGATCCTCATGTATGCACCCTCAAATTTCTGCGACCATATGCATGTCCAGCAGTCTCTTAAATGACCCCAATGACCTTGCTTCCTCAACTGCTGCTGGCAACGCATTCCATGCTCTCACAACTCTCTGTGTAAAGAACCTGCCTCTGACATCCCCTCTATACTTTCCTCCAACCAGCTTAAAACTATGACCCCTCGTGCTAGCCATTTCTGCCCTGGGAAATAGTCTCTGGCTATCAACTCTATCTATGCCTCTCATTATCTTGTATACCTCAATTAGGTCCCCTCTCCTCCTCCTTTTCTCCAGTGAAAAAAGTCCGAGCTCAGTCAACCGCTCTTCATAAGATAAGCCCTCCAGTCCAGGCAGCATCCTGGTAAACCTCCTCTGAACCCTCTCCAAAGCATCCACATCTTTCCTATAATAGGGCGACCAGAACTGGACGCAGTATTCCAAGTGCGGTCTAACCAAAGTTTTATAGAGCTGCAACAAGATCTCACGACTCTTAAACTCAATCCCCCTGTTAATGAAAGCCAAAACACCATATGCTTTCTTAACAACCCTGTCCACTTGGGTGGCCATTTTAAGGGATCTATGTATCTGCACACCAAGATCCCTTTGTTCCTCCACACTGCCAAGAATCCTATCCTTAATCCTGTACTCAGCTTTCAAATTCAACCTTCCAAAATGCATCACCTCGCATTTATCCAGGTTGAACTCCATCTGCCACCTCTCAGCCCATCTCTGCATCCTGTCAATGTCCCGCTGCAGCCTACAACAGCCCTCTATACTGTCAATGACACCTCCGACCTTTGTGTCGTCTGCAAACTTGCTGACCCATCCTTCAATCCCCTCATCCAAGTCATTAATAAAAATTACAAATAGTAGAGGCCCAAGGACAGAGCCCTGTGGAACACCACTCACCACTGACTTCCAGGCAGAATATTTTCCTTCTACTACCACTCGCCGCCTTCTGTTGGCCAGCCAATTCTGTATCCAGACAGCTAAGTTCCCCTGTATCCCATTCCTCCTGACCTTCTGAATGAGCCTACCAGGGGGAACCTTATCAATTGCCTTACTGAAGTCCATATACACCACATCCACAGTTCGACCCTCATCAACTTTTCTAGTCACATCCTCAAAGAACTCGATAAGGTTTGTGAGGCATGACCTGCCCCTCACAAAGCCGTGTTGACTGCATTTGATCAAGCCATGCTCTTCGAGATGGTCATAAATCCTATCCCTCAGAATCCTTTCTTAACACCTTGCAGACGAGAGACGTGAGACTTAGTGGTCTGTAATTGCTGGGGATTTCCCTATTTCCTTTCTTGAAGAGAGGAATTACATTTGCCTTTCTCCAGTCCTTAGGTACGACTCCAGTGGAGAGCGAGGATGCAAAGATCCTCGCAAGTCGGTCAATATAGTGAAAGAAAATGAAGCTGCTGGAGAAATAAAATTGAAACAAATAACTGCCTCCTGCTTGTCGACTATGTGACAGGATGGGGGTTGGCACAAACCTTTAAGATGGCATTCTGCACCCCCAAGGACTTTGCATTTAATGCTGCTGATTTAGTGACTCTTGAGGAGCCACTTAACTCAGGCAGTGGACTGTTGAACAAATGCAGACCTCAATCTTATGGCATCCTTGATGCCTTTGCATTCAGCCTGAGTGGCAAAACTACAGTGAGTAGCACTGTCTTGTCTGGTTGATGTATTCATCAAGGTTTCATCACATGACACTTTGCTGTGTTGAATGGCCTAGGAAGGGAAGATGGTCCAAGTTAATGGCACAGATGAAAAACACACTTGTTCCCTTAATGTCCCTAAGAGGTTTGCCCTGAGTTATTCATAACAATGTCCAAGAGATTTATCATTAATATGTGAAACTGGATCTTCAATGTGCAGCATTAACTGAAGTGAGGAACCTTGTCGACTGATGTTTGTCATAAACAAAAGGCATTATCATGGAGGTTGTGACTTGGACTGGATCAACAGCGTTCTCTGCTAATTCGTCTTTAGTAGCCATTTTAACAGCTGAGTCAAGAGGCATCGGAGTCAGTGCTGACCTTTGAGCAATGTCCTAGAGTTGTGAGGAAAGTCCTGGAGTTGCCAGGAATTTGAGATTAATCTCCAGGTCATTTCAGCATGCAGCAAGACCAAAGCAGTCATGGAACCATTGAGTGAAAAACTGTGCATTTTCTTTCATTGCTGTAAAGGGGATGCAGTCCAAAGCACAAAGCATCTTGCACATCACAGGACAGACCCAAGAATGCTAAATTTCAAAGGGAGCTGCAGTTTGTCCTGGATGGTGTTTCGAATCTGATCAGTCTCAGTGAAGAAAACCTCTGAGAACTATTGTCTGCAGGCTTTTGTTTAATTAAACAAAGTTGCAATGCATTGACATGCTTCTCTTGGATAGGGCCCTGCTGTGGATACATGTAGCTTTGTACTTTGTTTCATATAACTTAACCTCTAGGAATCCGTCTGACTTGAGTTACCAACCTCGGGCTCAGTCAAACCGTACACCAACAAGAATTAATTGAGTCCTCAATATTTTGTTGTCTCCACTACCCCCTCTCTCCTGCTCCCTGGTACCTGGGAAGACTGAGTTTAATTTTCATTATTTCAACACTCATCCTAGCCAAAATCAGCAAGCATAGTTCCGGTTAAGAATTGAAATTATGGGACGCGTGCGCGGCTCAGAACCACATCACACAGTGCCAACCTCTGAGCAGTTCTGGGAAGTCTATGGACAATATGACGTTCTTTTTTTCCTCTCTCTTTCTCTGCTGCCTGGTTCACAAACTCTTGTAAAAATGACAAGGGCCCATTCAATACTGGCTTATGCCAATTAGTAGTTCATTAAGTTTTCAAATCCAGCCTCACTTTCACTGTCGTCTGCAAAAGCTTGACCTTTGCTCTCTGGCAAGATGACTTCATCCCTACTCCCAAAATTGTCCATGTTTCTGTCCTATGGCCTGCCTGGCTTTTCCAATTCAGCTAGGCTTCTGTTGGGACTTCTCAGCCAGACAGGGTAATTTCAGACAAAGGGCTCCATTCACTGAGGTTGGCAGATCCATCTTGTTTTGCAGGGGAGAGCTGGGGCTGGAAATTTTATAAAATGCATGCTCTCCACATAAATATGTTGATCAAGGAGGCGAAATGCAATCCAGTCCATGTGTAGCCAGCCAGGAGAGACCTTAAACTTCTGTTTATTGCCAGACCTACACACAGCAGGAATGGCAGAACTGTTATTGGCTTGGCAGCTGGCAAATGTAGCTTATCCTCATTACAACAAGGCAGAGATGCCAACCTGCTGAGGTAGAGGGACACTCCTTTGCTCCCAACCGTGGACTTCCCATTTCCCCCCAGGCTTCCTTTTGTTCTCTTCAGCACTCTTTCAAAGTGAGTGTAAACTTGGAAATAATCTCCCCTCACCCTAACTTCAAGGCAGTCAATGTGACTTTTTTTTCTTCCCCTTAAAATGGTTGGGGGGGAGGGTCTGTCCTTGTCAGTTGACAACCATTTGATAAGAAGTGGCAACTCTGTCTCATTGCTTGCCCTTCTTGTTTCCCCTTTCCAACCCCAAAGCAATGAGTAATAGTACAATGTGGAGAGTCCCGAGGTTCAAGATTGGTTAACTTGTGATCTCCACAAATCTCTTTCTGCTTTCAAATCAACTCCATAGTCTTGTCCCTGCCTATTTCTGTAACCTCGTCCAATCCTATAGGTATCTAACTACTCCAAGTCTAGCCTCTTGAGCATCCCCAGTCATTGTTGCCCTGCTATTGGCAAGCATGCCTTGAATTGTTCAGGCCTCCTTAACCTTCAGAATTCCCTCTCGATAACTCATGGTTTCCCTCTACCTCTCTTCTCCCCTAAATCGCCCTATATAATCTCTGACCAAGCTTTTGATTGCCTGTGGTAACATCTCCTTATGTGATTTGGTGTACATCCTATGGAGTGAGTTTTGTGACACTTTTTACACCTATAGAGGTGTTGTCTGATTGCAGTTTGTTGTTGTTGCATTCTAGTGACCCACATTGGAGCATTTGGGACTGCTTGGCTCAGTTCTGCTTGAGCTTAAAGACTTGATGTAGCACAGAAGGCGGCCATTCAGCACATTGTGTAGGGAATCTTAAGTGAGGGAGCTCACTGGGGGAGGTAATCATCAATAGCCCACATTACAGAAAACCCCTGTGAACAACATGCAGAAAAACACCAAGCTCTGAGTCAGTTCTGCCCAGAATGTATTCAAGTCAAACATGAATCTAGATTTGTTCTGGTGCAAGGGTTAATATAGCTGCCCTGAAGAAAATGAATTGTATAATCTTTGGATTGAGCCAAACCGTGGGCTTCAAGTGGGCCAGAGTAGAATTTCTAGCTCATTGCATTCTTCGTACATGAGCTCTGGTCATTATTATTTTGCTTTCAAAAAAAAGCTGAATGCATCAGTCTGGGTTCCTCTTGCAGCGAGCTACTCGGCCCTTGGAATGTTCTGCGAGACACATTCACTGAGTGGCTTTGAGCAGCCCCTGTACACACCAGACAGGAAATGATGTTGTTTGCATTATTAGACCATTGTGAAAGCCTCTGTTCTGAGAAGGAAACACTTTGAGATTTTATTTCTCCCCTTTGCTGTGCCCAAGGTTGCAGAGACAGCATCTAAAAGCAACACGGTTGTGGTTTCTTCACTTTAATTCCTCTACCCGCCACCCTCCCACCAGCACACCCCCCCCCCAAAAGAAAACCATCCACTTCCAGCCCTTCCTGTCATTGTTGAGACACAGGAGACCATTAGGCCCATTGTACCATTGCTTGCTCTTTGCTGGAACCATTGAATTAGTCTCTCTCCCCCACACTTGCCCTGTGGCCTTGTGATTTATTTTCTCTTTCTCCCTTTCAAGAAAATATCCAATTTCGTTTGCAGAATTGCCATCAGAATCTATGTCTGCCACTTGCTGCTGTGTTTTATTTTTAGAATCACCTCATTTCCCTTTTGTTCGCCAATGATATTCTAATCTCTGTCCTCTGGTAACTGATCTACCATTAGCAACTGATACTCCCTAATTCATCAAATCCCAGATCATCTTTTGCCACTGTCCCATTCTGGAATATTGTAGAACAAGTAGCTGAGGCCTTGCCACACACTATGGTCATCCTGCTCCTTGCGGCTTAGGAAGGGTAAGAGGAGTATACCCTGGTCCCTGTAGTTTCTTTCCTTCCTGTCCTAAAGGTCTGAATACTTACTGACCAACAATTGCACAATTGTCAATCATCCTGGGATAGGGAGTTCCTCTTCTGAGGAGAGGTTGGACCTGTATCTGTTGGAGTTTAGAAGAACGAAAGGTGATCTTGGAGTTGTTGGTTGGTTCACCGAGCTGGCTGATTTTCATGTAAGCGTTTTGTCCCCTTCTAGGTGACACCGTCAGTGTGTGTAGCCTGCGTTGAAGCACTGTTGTTTTGCCCCACTCTGAATTTTTATGGTCTGGTTTGTCATGGTGGGCAGTCTTGTTTCTGGTTTTGTACCATAGTGGTATGTAGATGGGGCCTATTTTAATATGTTTGTTAATTGTATTGGTGGTTGAAAACCAGGCCTCCAGGAATTCTCGTGCTTGTCTTTGTCTGGCTTGTCCTAGTACTGTAACTTTGTCCCAGTCAAACTGATGTCCTTCTATGTCGGAGTGTATTGAAATGAGGGAGAGTTGGTTGAGCCGTTTTGCTGCGAGTTAGTGGCGAGGAGTTTCCTGCCCATATATCCTATGTAGTGTTTCTTGCAGTTGCTTGGTACTTTAGATATCAGTGCGGGACAGAACAATGGCGCTTCAGTGGAGGCTACACACACTGACAATGTCACCTAGAAGGGAGACAAAACGTTTGCATTAAAACCAGTCAGTTTGACGAACCAACCAACAACTCCAACCACAACCCAAGCTACAGATCTTAAAACATGAAAGGTGCCATTATTGAACATATAAGATCCTGAAGAGACTTGACAGGGCAGATGTTGAGAGGATGGTTCTTATTGTGAGAAGGATTTTAATGAGGGGCTGTCACTGCATTAAAAATGAAGGGTCTCCATTTAAAACTGAGATGAATAACTTTTTTCTGAAGATTGTTAGTTTGTGGGGTAATCTTCTCCAGAGAGCTGGGAGGCAGGGTCCTTTTTAAGGCAGAGTTAGATGGTTTCTTGACTGACAAGGAGGTCGAACAGGTTGGGGTTAGCAGGAGAGTCAAGTTCAGACCACAATCTGATTAACCATGGTCTTATCAATGGTGGAGCTGGCTTGAGGGGCTAAGTAACCCATTCCGCTTCTGTTCTTTAGGGGAGATATGGTTTGATAGAGGCATTCAAAATCACAAGGGATCTCGGCTGAGTAAATAGAAAGAAACTGTTCTCCTTTTGGTAGAAGGTTCTAGAACTAGAAGGCACAGAATATAAGGTGATTAGCAAAAAAAAAGTAACACTGGCATGAAGAGGCATGTTTTTATACAGCAATCAGTTAGGATACGGAATGCACTGCCTGAGAAGAGGCAGACTCACGTGTGACTTTCAGAAGGGAATTAGATAATTTAGTGAAGAGAAAATCATTTCTGGAGGACTGCAGGGAAAAGCCGGGGCAGTGAGTTTGATCAAATAGCTCTTGCGGAGAGCTAGCACGTTATGGCCTCCATCAGTGCCATAACCATCTGACAGCAGTCAAGAGCTGCTGCTGGGGTTCAATTTGAACATTCTGCTACAGCTTCTGATACTGCCATTGCTGCACTGACTGAGAAGGAATGTGAGATATCTGTGCTGTATACAGGTTAGCCTCTGATAGCTCAGTGAATTTTGGCAATCAGTGAGTTATTTCGAATTGCATAAAGTCAGTTATTATTAAATAAGTTAATCTTGAGACACTTGAGCTGAACCGATTTGTTTTAAATACTTTGCGCCTGGCCATAAAGTTTGTGGTTCAATTCAGTCTTGATTAAATAAGATGAGATCAGTTTGTAAACCGTTGGAGGAGGGATTGTCTCATCTACAACCAGATGGTTTGTGGGTTCAACTTACAAGGTTGTTCGTTATTTCTGCTCCTTTGTGATTGTTCTTAACACTTAGTGACTGTGCAATCTAACGGGGAACCTCCCCATGATTGGAGCCCTTCCAGTTGATAGTAAAGAACCTGGGAGTTCCCCTGATCTTTTCATAATGCTCTTGCATTACAGTGAGCCAACTGGGAGACGTCAAAAGTAAGATGAGCCCTGCACCTGCATCCTGACAGTCAGGGGACAGGAGGGGACTGAAACCCATCAGGAGCTTTGCTTGATATTTCTCATAGCTCAAGACCAAGCGATCAATCAGCGCCTTTCCCTTCATATAATTTGAAGGCACGCTAACAGGGTTCTTCTTTGCAAGTCGTCATTCGAATGGAGCTGACTTGGCAAGAATACCGTTCTGCTATGGATACCTCCTTGGGTTTAGCTTTTAACAGATCGACATCCAGATGTTCATTAGGCAGCAAAAGACTTCCGGAGGTTTACAACAGTTTTATAGATTAGCACAAATACTAGTTTTCACCTTTCCCTTCTCGACCTTTCCGAGTCTGGTAAGCCCACCCTGTTGGGAAGAACACACCTCTTTTCTTTTGGGGGTTAAAATCCTGGATGACTCTCTCTAATAGCGCTGAGCGTCTATCTGTAACCCATAGATTGCAAGCAGTTCAAGAGGGATGGGCAATAAATGCTGACCCAGCCAGTGATGCCCACACCCCATGAGTAAATTTTTAAAAAGCACCAAATTAACAAATTGCCGAATTAACAAACAGAATCAGAGGGTCATGTAGCACAGAAACAGATCCTTCAGTCCAAATCATCCTTGCTGACCAAGTTCTCCAAACAAAACTGTTCCCACAGTGTGTGTACATGTTCCTTCTATCAGTAGTAAGACAAAGAACTGCAGATGCTTGTGAAAGGAGGGGACAAAATCAGAATAATATTGGAGGGAGAAATTATGCACCCTGGTGAACTTGGCTTTTTTTTAATCATTCGTTTCAGATATGTTTTGACACACTTCTGTGGCAGGTGGGACCTTGACCCGGACCTTCTAGTCCAGAGGTAGGGGCACTAGGACTGCGACTCAATGGCCCGCTAGAGATCTTGGCTTTTTGTTAAAAAAGGAACTGATAATTTAATGCAAAACAGCAGTTTCTGCCTTTCAGAAGCCTACCTGGGCAAAGAACCCAGTTCTTAAGCATTTTCTAATCAACCTGTACAGGAATGTTATTGCACACCTCTAGAGCAAATAGCACTTGAACCTGGACCTCCTGGTTTAGAGGTGGGGACATTACAACAAGAGCCCTCCAGAAAACTCTGCTCTTCATTTAAAAAAAACGCCACCAAATCCACCATATCTCTGATTTACAAGCACTGCCCACCAAGGGCAGCGCAGTATCAAAAATGAAGGGTCAGGAAAGAGGGACGGGATTAAACTAAAATGGAGTTGGAGCAGAAAAAGAGAAGTGGGCTCTGAAGTACAAACTCCAATGAGTATCATACGCTCTTGATGAACTCTGAAGCTGTTCTGGTTAATCCCCAAAGGGACCTGCATTTCTAACACTGACATCCAATTGTGGCAGCTATTTGCTTGAATTATTAGTATGTCTTAGTTTTTTGGGGGGGATGTTAACTTGCATGACTTGATATTGACTTGTTCAGCAGTGCATCCGTGGGCTGTAACAATGAAACTCCCTTTATGACTTAGACAAAGTTTGCATGCATTCACTTGTGTGTTTCTGTAGCCTTTCCAGAGGCAAACTGAGTTAATGACATGTGGTGAAATCTGCTTTGAATTGTTCAGCTGAGACTGGTGCAGTGTGTGTATACGTGTCCCTTTTATCTGTAATAAAACAAAGAACTGCGGATGCTTGTGCTCCAGACCTTGCTGCTCCTCTAGCCAAGCTGCTCCATAACAGTTATAACACTGGTATCTACCCGACAATGTGAAAAATTGCCAGGTAAGCCCTTTACACAAAAAGCAGGACAAACCCAACCCAACCAATTACTGCCCCATTGGTCTACAGTCGATCATCGGTAATGTGATAGAAGGTGGCAGTAACAGTGTTATCAAGCAGCACCTGCTCAGAAATAACCTGCTCAGTGACACCCTGTTTGGGTTCCACCAGGGCCACTCAGCTCTTGACCTCATTACAGCCTTGGTTCAAACATGGACAAAAAAGTTCAACAGTTCAAGGCGGCAGCTCACCCCCACCTTCTCAAGGGCAGCTAGGGATGGGCAATAAATGCTGGCCCAGCTAGCAACGCACATGTCCCATGAGTGAATAAAGTCTGTTTCTCTCCACAGATGCTGCCAGACCAGCTGAGTTTCGCCAGCAAATTTTGTTGTTCTTTCTGTCTGTGCCTGTTTCAGAGAAAAACAAAAATTGATCATAGCCTTTGAGACAACAAGGTGCAGAGCTGGATGAACACAGCAGGCCAAACAGCATCATAGGAGCAGGAAGGCTGAGGTTTCGGGCCTAGACCCTTCATAGCCTTTCTCTGGCTCAGTTCTTGGAGCAATGCCTTGACCAATCAGAGATGCCCTGTCTTGTTTAAACTTTAAGAAAACATGCGGAGTCAACTGTCAGTCATTTTTAACTGGCACATTCTCCATGGCAAAGCATATACCAATCAGGGCACTCCTCATGCAGTATTAATGTTGTTTTCCCTTCCCTTTGCAAATTGTCCTGATGGGTGCAAGACGAGATGTTTCAACACATTGTCTTTCTTCAGCAGTACTCAAGTTCTGTGCAACCAAATGACTGTAAACTAACATTGATGCCATACCTCCCAGGACCCCTGCTGACTGTCTGGTCACATTTTGACCCTCTGCCTCAGCAAATGCCTTCCTTTAACAAGTGACCAGCGGTTCTTTTAAATCCATTGATTCAAAAAGTTCTCAAATGACCAAGGGCTATTCTCCTGATCTTGCTTGTGATCCTCTCCAATGGAACTCTGAATCAAACGTGCCCATATGTGGGAAGCTCTTCCCATGAGTCCCATGCAGAACTGAAGAAAAAGAGGTGTTTAAATCTGTAAGGTGTAAATGTTTGCTGGAAAGTATTTTAACAAGCCCCATTGGTGGAGATCATCCAGCCAGATGGCTTTATCTGGCTTCAGATATGTCTCTTGGCATGTGGCCTATTCTGGGAAACCTGCTGTTTGTAAGTGAACTTCAGAAGCACATTTTAACCAAACTCTAATATAAACCTTTTCTCGTATAAAAAGGTTGAAATATCCTATGACAAGTGCATACATCTGGCATTAATATTTGCAGAACAACCATATCAGCACAAGTCAGGAGACACTCTGTCGGTCATAGAATCTGTATGCCGTTCTACCCATCATGCCTGCACCAGCTCAAGGGCAACTAGGCCCAGGCAATAAGTATGGGTCCAGCCAGTGACATCTATGTCCCACAAATGAATTTGGAAAAATAAAAGATACATATTGATCAGGACACGAGAGAACGCCATTGCTCTTGAGCATGACAGTGTGGACTCTTTTCATCCACCTGAGAGGGCAGACTGGGCTTTGGTTTCACATCTTTTCTGAATGACGGCACCTTTGACAGTGGAGCACCCTCGGTACTGCCGCGGTGTTTTCAGCCTTCAGTTTTGTGCTGAAATCCTGGGGTGCGTCTTGAATCCATAAGCTCGAGGCAAGAGTGCTGCCAACTGAACCACAGCTGATACTCCAGTCCGATGTTTAGCCCCTTCCACTGGTTTCGATTGCATTAAAGGTTCTGTAATGGCAAAAGTGGTTTCTTGGCAAGCAGTCTTGCCTTGATCAACACCATTAGGAAAAGATTAATGGGCCATTCACCTTGTTTGGAAAGTCTTAATGAGCATTAAATGGCTGCCACATACACTGGCAGATCAGTTTTTGTGAAGCGCTCTGGGTTTTTGAGATCTGAGGTGTGGCATGATATAAATAAAAGTCCATTTGTTCTTCATTATTGATATAGCCATGAGGTGTTCAAAGTAATTTAGTCTCCAGAGCATCTGGAATTCAGTCTCAGCAGTGTAGAGTACAAAATATTCTCTTGGTCTCAAATGCTGGTTGGCACATGTGTTCCTGATACGACCTGTGTGATTTCCCAGGCCAGGCATTGCCTTTCATCAAAGCATAGAAGGACAGGGGCATTATACCCTCCTCCCATTCCTTGCAAACTACCAGGTCTTGTGGCACATTGGGTAATGCCTGGGCCAGAAGCGCTAGGTTCAAATCCTACTCCAGGACTTGATTCCCAGGGAAAGTGCAAACTGGTTGATTATCAATCTGTAAATGCATTTCTGATGGGATAAGAGTGGGAGTGTTTCTGGTCTATCCAGAGTGGTATGTTAGCTGCAGTGCGAGATACTGCTAAAAGATTCCACAGGTGGGTTCTTGCTGTAGGCTACTCTCTTGGCAAGGCTACTCTCTTGGCAAGCCTCCGTTGAATGCACTAGTGGGTTCCTGTGCACATTTGGAGTGCTGGCAGTAGTGGAAACCCATTCAAACATTGCTCAGTGTTCATGTTTGATACGTATAATCGTCCACCTTAGTATTGTCAATGTGTCCCACTGGGGAATAATTACGCTCTTGTTTTTTTCAGAACTCTATGAATCTACCCCCAGACAAAGCACGGCTGCTTCGACAGTATGATAATGAGAAAAAATGGGATCTCATCTGTGATCAGGTACTTAGAATCCATTTGTAAGATCGTAAGTATTTGGAGTAAGTCATTCAGCCTCCGAGTCTGCTCTACCATGCAATATGATCATGGCTGATCTGATCTTGGCGTCACCTTTGCTTTTCTGTGTGTTCCTAATAACCCTCAAATTCCTTGTTGAGCAAACATCTCTGCCTTAAATATTCAATGACCCAACCCATACTGCTTTCTGTGGTTGAGAATTCCACAGGTGAATAACCTTCAGAAGAAATTCCTCATCTCCGTCCTAAATGGGAGATCTTTTTATTTTGAAAATGTGCCCCCTATTTCTAGGTTGCCTGACAAGGGGTAACATCCTCCCAGCCTCTACCTTGTCAAGCCTCAGAATCTCCTGTTTCAGCAAGATTGCCTCTCATTCTTCATTGATTAACTCTAATCAGTTTAGGCCTAACCTGTTGAACCTTTCCTCTCAGAAAAATCACTTCTTCAACCAAGTGAACCTTCTCTGAATTGTCATGAATGCAAGTGTAGCCCTCCTTAAACAATGAGACCAAAATGAGTACACTAGTTCGTGGTCTCACCAATGTCCTGTACAGTTATAGCAAGACTTCCCTACATCTTTATTCCAGAACCATACTATTGACTTTCCAATTGCCTTTCTAATTACTTGCTGTACGTGCGTACTAACCATTTGATTTGTGTACATAGTTGTACTGAAGCATTCTGCAGTGGCTTTCCATTGAAAATAGTGTTTTCCTTTTCTGTTCTCCCTGCCAAAGTGGATAATCTCATTTTCCCACATTATACTTCACCTGTCAATGTTTTTGCCCACTTGTTTAATCTGTTATATACTTTTGCAGAGTCTTTTTATCCTCCTTTCATCTGTCTGCCTGTGTCTCGTACTCCATGACTCTGTGTCTCCCATTCTCTGTCTGTCTTTGTTTCTCTGTCCATCTCTCTCTGTCTCTATCGCTCTCTCTCTCGCTCTCTCTCTCACTCTCGCTCTCTCTCTGGGTCTCTCTCTGTCCATTTCTCTCTCTCTCTCTCTGTCTGTTTCTCTCTCCGTCTCTCTCTCTCTCTCTCTCTTTTTCCCCCTCTCTGTCTGTCTCTCTTGTCTCGCTCGCTCTCTCTGTCTGTCTCTCTCTCAGTCCGTTTCTCTTGTCCCTCTCTCTGTCTGTCTCTCTTGTCTTGCGCGCTCTCTCTCTCTCTCTCTCTCTCTCTCTTTCTTTCTCTCTTTCTTTCTCTCTCTCTCTCTCCGCCCCCCCCCGTTTCTCTTGTTCCTCTCTCTGTGCGTCTTTCTCTCTGTCTCTCTTGTCTCTTTCTCTCTCTCTCTCGCCCTCTGTCTTGCTCTCTGTCCATTTCTGTTGTCTCTCTCTCTATCTGTTTCTCTTGTCTGTCTGTCTGTCTCTCTCTCTCTCTCTCTCTCTCTGTCCATTTGTCTTGTCTCTCTATCACTATCTGTTTCTCTTGGCTCTCTCTCTCTCTCTCCCTTGTCTCTCTCATGTTTGAGACTGAATCACCTCACTGACTGTTTGATTTCTGTCCATTATTACCAGGAGCGCTTCCAGGTGAAGAATCCTCCACATACCTACATTCAGAAGCTGAAGAGCTACTTGGATCCAGGAGTCACCAGGAAGGTAAAAGGGATTCTGGTTATACAGTCAAGATTAAACGCCTTGTTACACAGAGAACCTCTGTCAAATGATGGCAAATTGTTCAATGTGTATAGGACATTGGTTCGGCCAGTTTTGGAATAATCAATTCTGGTTTCCCTGCTATAGGAAAGATATTGTTAAATTTGAAAATGTTCAGAAAAGGTTTATAAGGATGTTGCAAAGGTTGGAGGGTTTGAGCTATATGGAGAGGCTGAATAGGCTGGGGCTATTTTCCCTGGAGCGTTTGAGGCTGAGGGGTGGCCTCATAGGGGTTTATAAAATCATGAGGGACACAGACAGGATGAAAGGCCAAGGTCTTTGTCCCAGGGTAGGGGAGTCCAGAACTAGAGGGCATAGGTTTAAAGTGAGAGGGGAAAGATTTAAAAGGGACATAAGAGGCAACATTTCCACTCAGAGGCTGGGGTGTGTATGGAATGAGCTGAGCTGCCAGAGAAAGTGGTGGAGGCTGGTACAGTTACAACATTTAAAAGGCATCTGGATGGGGTCTTGGCAACTGTAGCGCAGCCCGTCAATGGCTGAAAGATTCACTTCAGGAGCAGTCCAGAGAACACAGTTCAGATACCTTGGAGTGTTGTTAGGTGACAACACATTGCAGAGACAGGGAAAGATGAAGGAAACCGGGATGAGAACTTCCAAACTGAGCTGTTGCTTAATCAGGAGCCAGGGCAGGTCAACGGGCATGGCTGATGGGTGAACAGGACTGGGTGTGAGTAAGGACATCGGCAGCAGTGTTTTGCATGCCATGTACAAAGGGTATATTTGGGACAGCAGCAGGAGTGTGTCAGAATGGTTGATCCAGAGGTGACAAAGGCATGGATGAGGCTTCCCACAGCAGACAAGCTGAGGCCGAGCAAAGGGAAGCAATGCTCTGGAAGTGGAAAGAGGTGGCCTTAGTGAGGTAGTGGAAGTGTTATCAGAACCTAATCTTGGGATCAGATGTTTTGCAACCAGTCTGGTTTATAATTGTGATTCCACAAAGACGTGAGCTGTATGATTTTTCTCATGTTGCCGTTCATGTGGTCTTTTGTTTAAAGCCCCAATGGGGAAACAAGCAAATCTGCACCCTACTCTAATCTGTTCTTCCCCCTTTGTTGTTGTAGAAATTCAGACGTCGAGTGCAAGAATCAACCAAAGTGTTGCGGGAACTTGAAATCTCCCTCCGAACCAATTACATCGGGTCAGTGTGCTGTTATGGTGGAATTTGAACCTGTGTCATAGAGCATTACTTTGGGGATTGCTGACATGTCCGTGAACCCACCATCTGCCCGAGGTTGCCCCATAGTTACCGTAACAGGGTAGTGCGAAATTAGTGCTATTGGTTTTGCTTCTGAGCTTTCAGTTAGCAGGTGGCTAAAAAGAGTCACAGTTGGACTAAAGCTCAAACTAGTTACTGCTACTTAAAAGAGAGACAAATAAAGATTTACAAGTCTTGAAATTGCCAGAAGAAAAGGGCATTTCAAGGGTTAACCAGGGGGCGTCTGAATGAAAAGGAATACAATCTGTTGAGGGTTGGGCATGGGTGTTACTAAATGAATGGTGGAAACACGGTTCGGATATGCCATTGTGCAGCCTCAATTACACAGCAGGCTGGGATCGAATTGCTGGGAGGAAAAGCCTCCCATTATCTGTGGTACAATGGCTTCCTGCACACTGCTGAATCCATGAGATTGAGTGATAATGCTGGTCCCATGTAACAATCCTCTTGCAGATGGCAGAGTCCATCACATTGTTGCGTGGCCCGCTTAGCAGGATGTTTGGAGATAAACAGTTGTATGCGTGCATCTTGCTGAATGTGCTGTGCTGAAAGCAAGGCGTGGATTGTTGCAGAGTTCCTGCCCCATTGGTAGAATAAAAAACATTTTTGGGATGCATGCAATGCTTGTTGATATAGCATTAAAAAATTCCTTGGGGGGAAAAAAAACCCAGCATCATGTCCCTTTCGGGTCTTGGTTTTGGTCCAGATTCTGCATTTGACCTCCCAAATGATTGAATAAAGACTATGATGCCTATTGTTACTGCCCAATAGAGACCCCTTTTAAAAGGAAAAACCCCCTTGATATGACTAAATTAGGCTGCATTCCCCCCCACCCTCCCAACTGCCTACAAATGGCTAGTGACAAGGACAGCCAAAACTACGTTTTGCAAGAAGTCAAGTGGGATTAAACATTTTCTTTCCTGGGTCGTTAGGGGGACCATTGAGACTTTGATCAGTTTGTCAATGTCTCTGTTTCAAAGTCCTGGGTTTTCAGGAGATCAACCGGAAACTGTGGACCTGCACCTGATGGAAATGGATAATGTACTGATGGCAAAGCTGAGGGATTAGGGAGTCAAGTGCTCACAGTGTTTGTTTTGAGCCAAATTATATATAAACAGTCAATTATCTGAAAGAATGGTCAGAAAATCCTGGTCATGTACAGCAGGCTTGCCAGATAAAGAGAATTGCACTTATCGTACTGCATCTCACCCTTGTGCCTCGAGGTGTCTCACAGATGATGAATTACTTTGGAGGGCAGTCGCCGCTGCTGTGCAGGCAACTTCAGCTCATTAGTTGTCTACTGGACATCAGAGAGAAAAAGGTGGGTTCCCACTTTAGATGAGGCCCTTTGTTTGAAGAGTTCTAAGGAGTGCATTGTGCATTTCTCCAAAGCTTCAAATACTCCCACTGTTGGGTTCTTCAGCCCACATACCAGGCACTGATAGATGCACATAATTATTGGAATGGCATCTCCCATTTATCTTCAAGTGTCAGAACATTAGCTTCACTTCAATCCCAGTCAATCCGTAATGTATGACCTAAAAACAGTGCTTTTTGAAAAAAGGCTGTGATTTAAAATTGCAAACACTTCCTGCCTGGATTGACGTTTACTCCCACTTGACTTCCAGTCTGATTGACAGTAGCTTTAGCTGTCCTTGTCAATAGTCGTTTTTAGACAATTGGGGCAGGGGAGGAAATTCAGCCTAATTTAGTCGTATCGAGGGGGTTTTCCCTTTTGAAAGGGGTCCCTATTGGGCAGTAACAATAAGCATCATAGTCTTTATTGAGTCATTTCGGATTAATCCATTGTTTAGGCAGACAAATGGTGTCCAGTTCCCTGAGGCCAGTTGTGAAGTGAGTAAGGCCTGTGGACTGAGTCACTTGTTACCAAGTGACAGGAGAAATAGTGTAAATGAAAAAGCAAAAGTGAGAATGCTGAGGCCACAGTGAAAATTCTTCAAATCTCTCCTTCCATTCTATGTGGAAGGTCAGTTTGTTACCCCACACCCCCTCCAAACCTCCTCTGATGGCCACCCCGACAGCCAGACCGTCTCACACAGCAAGGAGCTGGTCACCCATCAACCACTTTGGAACTTATCAAGTGATTGACCCAGTAGGATTTTGCCCTAAACGGCATCCTTCCTTGTCATGGGCACCAAAGTGGGATAGACTGGATGAACCAACCTGCAGCATGCACTGAGCTACAGTAGAAACGGCAGACCAATTTGCAGGATGGCCTTTAGTTGAAAGTCTGCTGTAAATTGAGATTTCTCAACCATGCACCACGCCAAAAATACATTGTCACAATGTCAGCTGTATCACGCCTGGCATAGGGTGGAATTTTAACAATGGCCCATTGGTGTGAGAAACTTGGCCACTTAAAATATACAGCCCAGGAACAGGCCAAACTAGTTTACGCATCCCACAAACTGCCTCTGACCCTATACATTTCATCCTGTCAGCACATCCTTATGTTCTTTTCCCTTTTATGTGTTTATCTAAATGATGCTGTTCGCCTCAACCACTCCCTATGGGAGCAAATTCACCCACTCTCTGGCTGAAGAGATTTCTGTTCAATTTATTGGTGTTTATCTGATAATTACGGTCCTTTAGTCTCCACAAGTAGGGACATCTTCTCTGAGACTATCCTGACCCCTATCTTTAACGACTTCCTATAGATTGTCACACCTCCCCCTCCCCCTGCCCCCTCAGCCTTTTCTTTTCTAGTTTAAAGGTCACCAGTCTGTTTGGGTAGGTATGACCCCTCACTTCTGGCATGATTTCTTTGCGTTCTTACCACTGCCCCATTTCCTGTTTGAAATCTGAAGTGTTGAGTTTTGCACTGTATTTGAAGCGAGGTGCCACCAGGGTTTGATGTCCTTTTGCAGGTGGCACCATGTTTTGTACTATTGAGGAGCTCAGTTGGCAGGATGTTTGGAGAACAGCAGCTGTATAGGTCCCACTTCCCTGGGAAGCTCTGTTGAAAGTTTTGTGCTGAGTGTAAACTGCGTGCGGTCATGCTGTTCTGCAGAAGGCTTATTGCCAAAATAATGATAAATGTGGCATTTGTTGACATAGGATGTGAATTTCTGAATACCCATCCATTAGTTTTGTTTGCAGTTGGGCCTGCGTTGTTGTGCTGCCTCTGTTTCCTCTCCCCTTCGTTTTTACCTCGAGCTACAGCCTCTTCAGTGGGTGACTGTCAAGGGGCAGACAGGGCTAAACCAGGCTCTGGTGAGTTGTAGTTACAGTAAGGTCATTGGGTGCATAAACACATTCCAATTGGTGTCCAGAGGTGCAGAGGAGGTGGTGTTATCTTGTGCACTTGCTATCTTGTAACTTCTGTTGTCCGTCAGGTTGTCTGTCTTCTTTTCAGCTTGTTCAGGGTTTCACACAGATGATGTGATTTCACTGAAGGGACTCCCAGAGGGTGCCTGGGTTCATGTCAAGCTGAATGAGTGCTGCTTCTTGAGTTCTCTGCCCCAAGGCAGGTCTTTGCTGGTTATTTGTTGAAGCGTAGTGAAGTATTATGATGTTTTTTAAACGGTGTGTGTTAATCTGGTAAACATGCATCCAATGTAGGAAGAGGCAGGAGCCAGTTTGTCTCCCACCCAGGCAACTTCACAACACTCCATGCAGCATGTATGCAGGCTACTTTTCTATCTAAGGTGGAAAAGGATTCTTGTAATTATTTTTGATCAATCTGTTTGGACATTTATGACACACCTCCAGGCCAGTTAAGACTTCAACCCAGATCTTCTGGACCAGAGGTAGAGGCACAACTCTTGTGCCACTAGACCCCAACAGCAAATTCTCGTTCTCCAACTGGCAATCCAACAGCATTTGATTTCTTGGTGAATCGTTTTGATTTTCACCTTTTTTGTTTAAAAAAGTATTGCTTTGGCAAAAACAGCAAGCAGTAAGATGGAAGAGTCTTGCATCTGGCAGGATTTGAAAACAAAAGCTAATGGGAGAGGACGAAGAAGACAGTCTTGGCCAACAAAGAGAGGCCATAATTCACCTTCAGAAATAAATTCCATTTTAGCAAATAAATAAAAATGGAACAACAACAATGTCTGTGACCTCATGTCACTTCAATTCCGCACATGAGGGGAGAAAAAGATTTGCCTGCAGCATACATCCGATCTGATGCTGGGCCTCCATTTCCTGCTCATTACAGCAACTGCTATTTTCGGCAATGGCTGCAGAGTGCCAGAGTCCACTGACCATACACTGTGCTGGGTATGTGGCCAGCACAGACGTGAAGGATTGCTCCTGAACTTCACTTTGTAATGGCGTGAGCTGATGATGGGGAGGAAATGATCCACTTCCTACAAATTGCAATGCATTGCCACTTCCACATGATGGAAATTAATCGGCCAGTTGATTATTCAAAGAGGCAGGATGTACTGGAGGAGTTCCTAATCTAAGTTTCAAATCCAGCCCAGGCACATGGGAGGGATGTCTCATCCGCCTGTAGCTGGTGGGTTTTTAAAATGGGAAAGTTAATGTTTTGAAATGTTCACTTTTAAAACTTTCATCCCTATTTTCAAATCCCTGCATGGCCTCAACTCTCCGTCTCTGTGACCTCTCACAACCTAGGGAGAGGGGGCAAGAGATACAGACGCACACATGCACACTCACGCACGCTCTCACAGACACACACACAGACTCACACAGACACATACCACACACTGGCTCATACAGGTGCACACACACTCACGCACACTCTCACACATGCACATAATACATACAGACTCTCACACACACACAGGCACACACCTCTCTCTCTCTCTCTCTCTCTCTCTCTCACACACACACTTATACATACAGATACACACACAAACACGTATACATACAGATACACACACATACACAAACACTTGTACATACAGATATTCTCACACACACACACACAAACACATACATACAGATACACGCACACGCACACGCACAGACTCACAGACACACACACAAACTGACACGCACACAAACACGGACACACTTATACACATACGCACACTCAGACACGCGCACACTCAGACACACACACACAAACACAGATAACATACACACTCACGCACACACACATAGACGCACATACAGACCCACATACAAATACACAGATGCATACAGGCACACACTGGGGAGTGGTGAAAGAAAGGGAGAGAGTAAAAGAGACTGAGATGGAGAAAGAAGAGTGGGTGACAGTTGCATGAGGATGGGAGGGGTTGGTGGGGGAGGGAACTGAGGAGGATACAAAATCCTGGCTTGCAACTTACGGCCAGGTGCACATTGTAAATGGAAAAGAAATACTGGCAGAGATTTTACACTTTTCATGTCCAGAAGATGTTACAGTGTGCTTTGCAGCCAGTGAGCTGTTTTGTGATGTGTAGTTGCTACTGCATTGTTGGAACCATAGGAGCCAATCTTGGCACAACAAGCTCTCAGAAACAGCAATGTGATAATGACCAGATCACTTATTTTGTGATGTCGATTGACGGCTAATTGTTGACCAGGACATTCTGGCTCTTTTCAAAAAGAGTGCAGAAGCATCTTTTCTGCCTGCTTGGCAGTTCAGAAGTGGGCCTTGTATTAACTTCTCAGCCAGCAGTGCAGCATTTCCTCAGTACTGCATAGGTCTGTTGAGTTTGTTTTCTGCTTGTCTCTGGAGTGGGACAAGAGCTCACAATGCCCTGGCCAGAGGCATCTGAAATATGGCTGAAGTCAGGAGGGCCAGTGATGAAGGAGTGAAAATGTGAATGAACCTCAGGCCACGCTGTGAACACTGGTCTATGCAGACTGTCCCTTCCAACACTGGTAGGTTATTGATAGTTACCATGAATTGAATGACTGCACTGTGCATTTGATTTTACAGGTACAGCAGTGACAGATTAAAAAAAGAGAACAACCTAATATGCACAGTGACATATTCAATAAATGTACTTTATTCTTTTCTTAGGTGGGTACGAGAGTTTTTAAACGATGAAAATCAGGGTCTCAATGTCCTGGTGGACTATCTCTCCTTTGCGCAGTGTGGAGTTATGTAAGTAGCTGGAGGGAGGGTTGCCTGGTGTTACACTTCTCCATCTCCATTCTTCCACTGTGGTGTTTTTCAAAAAAAAATTGTTCCATTTAAGGCTTCATTCTCTGCTTTTTCATTTATCTGTACTCTCCTTGAAATCTTTCAACAATGGAAGTTCAGTCACAACAGATGTTAGGACTGGATGCATTAAAACTGCCTGAACAGTTAAACTCTCTGGAATACGCTCCTGGTAAGTGAATTGTGTGGGAATATACTTCAATCTTGAGTGGCCCTTTAGTATGGAGGTGGTAAATTGTCTTCACATTCTAGGATCTAAGTTCCAATAATTTGCAGAGATTGATTCTGACCTCCAATATAAATCCCTCCAGCTATTTTGAAATGAGGTCTACTGTCAGCATGGAGCTTCCAGTCCAATGGGATAAGCAAGGTGACCTAGTTTGAAACATGTAAGATCCTGAAGGGTCTTGACATGGTGGCTGTGGAAAAGATGTGTCCTCTTGTGCGAGAATCTAGAACTAGGGTTCACTGTTTAAAAGCAAGAGGTCACCCACTTAGAACAGATAAGGTGAAAGTTTATTAGGGGTAGGCAGCAATGTGCATTTGATGCCAAAATGAGATCAACCACAATTTTGTTGACTGACAGAGCAGACTTGAGGAGCTGAAGAGTCTGCTCCTCCTCCTTGGCTGTATGTCACACAAGAATCACCGATTCTGATTAAATTGATCTGCAGGATCAGTTGCCTGTTGCATTTCATCTTGTTGTTAACTAACACTCAGTAGGTGCTGGATTATATTCCAGCAGTTGCCATGTGAAATTTGGACAAGCAAAAGTTTCTGTGGACAGATTAGGCTCCCTCAACTCAGATTTTTCATGGATGGTGCAACATTACTCCACCACTTCATTCATTAAATTTTTCAATGTGGTTTTTAAGCAAGATTTTTTGATTTGTCTTTTAGAAGTTGAAGTTGACTTAATGGAATGTTGGTCTGTATTACAAATGGGATTGGAATATGAAAGTAGGGAGGTCTTGCTCCAACACTGTAAGACTTTGGTGAGACCACAACTGGAGCCCTATGTACAGTTTCAGTTATCTTACAGTATGAGGAATTGTACTTGCATTGGAGGAGAGTGTTCACTGGGTTGGTGTGGGGATTGTCTTACAAGGAAGGTTCAAGCAGGTTGAGTCTATAGTCACTGCAGATTAGAAGAGTGAGAGGTGATCTTGTGAAAGCTTGGTAGTGCCTGATGCTGAGAGATTGTTTCCCCTCAGGGGGAATATGGAACAAGGGACCACAACTTCAGAATAAGGGATTTCTCACTTATGATGGATATGAGGAGAAGTTTTTTTTTTCAGAGGCTTGTAAATCTTTGGAATCCTCTACGTTGGAGAGGAAAGGGAGATTGGGAAGTTGAATATATTCAAGGATCAGTTAAACAGATCTTGGACCTACAGAGAACCTCAGGGTTACAGGGGACAAGCAGGAATGTAGAGTTGAGTTTGAGATCAGATCAGCCAGGATCTTATTGAATGGCGAGCAGGCTTAAGGGGCTGTGTGGCCTCTTCCTGCTCCAAATTCTTATGTTTTTAAGTAATTAACAGCTGGGTCCAATGTCATTGTTTAATCCTGTTCAGTGCAGGACAGTCCCAGAGACCAAGGGGTGTTCAAGTCACCCACAAAACCCAGAAACTCGTTTCCTTTAGGATTTACATTTCATATTGATTCAGTTGTTCTGCGTGTGCCCTTGGCAGCTAGGAAAATGCTTAACACTATTGCTTCATGTGTGTATGAATCTTAAATCAGAATGCCAAGATCGGTTTACATCAGCAGCTGGAGAGAACTGGGGTTTAATGGAGCCAGGCAGTTAAATTCTACATGTGGCTGTCCCCAGACTTTGTGGTGTGCACCCCAGCATCCCACAATGGCAAAAAACATCGACACTTCAGTTATAAACTTCTGTTGTGTGAATTTTCCTGTGCTCTTTTCTCAGGGGCTTTCTAGACTTCAGCAACACATTTCTAACAGGTTTTACAGCTCTACGCTTTTGGCATTCTGCATTTCATGCTTCATTTCATCTTCACAGACCCCTTCCCCCATTTTTCAGTGCTTTCAGTAACCCCAGCTTTGAGTGTGAAGTGCTTCTGAAATAGTCTCAAGCATCTGACTGGCATCGACCCACCGGCTTTCCACGTTTTTGAGCTTTCCCACAATGGACCTCCCTCCTCTTTTGCATTTGGGTTTTTTTTGTGTCTAGGTAATGACCATCGGGCGCTGGAAAGAACCAGTCTCTGCGCAAACAGGTAGGGGGGATTGACCCACACTGAGCAAAAAGGCCACCTTCTTTGAACTGGATTTTACTAGAGCAAGCACTTTAAGTGCTTTTCCTCTTGCACAGGCTATTGTTGCAGGTGAGAAGTGGTGTATAGTTTTGTTTGTGTCACATCAATTCTTCTCACGAGTTTGATTTGTTCTTACTGGAACTGTGTGATTAAGTTGATGGTGGAAAAATCCTGATGTTTAAAGCAATGTTCAAATTTTCAAGGACAAAAAAATCTGTGCAAAACTCCTAAATCCTGATTTAAACATTCCGAGATGGCCAATTAAAGGGTAGTATACTTTTTTTCCCATTAATGATATGAAACAGAAATAGGCACATGGCGATTCTGTACTTAAAGGGGCTACATGTTAATCAGTGTGGACGGGGGTGATCAAAAGACATTTTTATCCCATTGTGACCTAGGTTTGACTTTGACCTTGTGGAGAATGGTGATGATGGTGCCCTCGACAAGTCGAAACCCTGGGGCAGGTCTATAGAAGATCTGCACCAGAGCAATGTCCTGCCCCTGGCTTTCAGCAACAGCCTCTCTCGCTCTGCCAGGCAATCTATCCTACGGTATGTACTGCTCGGCTTCTAACAGACACGCAGGGATGCAATGAGTACCTAACCTACCCCTTTTCAAGGTGTGCACACTGTCCAAACCTCATATCCTTGAGGAATGTTCATTAGTTTCCCTATTGGTGGCATTATTAGCTAGTGTAATGAGAATGGGCCAGATTTCTCTGCTATTGCAGGTTATACTGTTGCCTTTCACTATTGGCACTGGGTTTACATCCAGCCCAGACTGACAAGCTGTTAGCTACAAGTAGCCAGTGTGTAATGTCTTTGGGCCATTCCTATCCAGTTCCACAGTATAACATTCTTCTTAACTGGCAATTTACTTCAGAAAAGACCTGATGCAGTAGCACGTTAGCTTTGTGTTAGTCTGTGGTGCATCTGACCTGGGATTGGAATTTTGATGGTGGGAGGTGGGCTTAAACAGAGGAGGAGAGTAAAAATTCACTCTTTTAAACTTAAGCATGAAAGTTGGAAATGTGTTTTTTAAAATGATCCAACTATTTGCACACCACCCACAAACTGCAGTCTTTTTTAACACCCTCGACTTCTGCAAGATGTTAGTCTCAATCACAGCCCCCAACTCCATGTGCTTTTCACAAGTTGAATCCAGGTTTCTCTTTCATTCAGTTACTTTCACTAGTCCTCTCCTGGCCCTGGTTTTATTGTTCCTGATTGGCATGAGGGAGAGATTTGGGCTGAACATCTGGAGCACATGTGGGCATTTATGCAGCAGCTGTATATTCAATGGGGGTATGTTCATAATTCTCTGCAGGGGCAATTCTGTCAGTGACTGTGTGCCAAATTAAATCTAGCTTTCTTTTTCAGTGTTCTGGCCTTTGCACCAAAGTAAAATGTACATACTAAGTATGCAAAAAAATAGAGATATTGCTGTCCCTCAAACATGAAAGGACTGAATATACGAATTCCACAAACTTTATTTAGATCCACCTTTTCTACGGTATATACATCAGGCAGTTCGAGGTTGGTGGTTTTTGTGGGTACAATTCCCTTTCCACCGCTCTGAAAGGAGGGGACTGTTCAAAAATCACTGAAAATCTCTGAAAACCCTTTCCATTTTTCACATGTGAACATCCCCACGATTGTCAACAGCAATCATCACAGGCAGTGCTGACTGCAATAAAAACAGAAAGTGTTGGAGAAACTCTGAGTAAGAGCCATACTGGACCTGAAACCTTTCTCTCTCCACCAAATGCTGAGTTCTCCAGCAATTTCCGTTTTCCAGATCTCCAGCATCTGGAGTATTTTGCTTTTCTTTGAATGCAGGCTGCACCTCAGCCCTCCAGCAATAGTCATTGGATAGTGATCAGGAATGTGAATGATGACTTCTGTTGAGAGTTGCCAACCCTGGTTGAATGTATTTTAGGAAACCTCATCACATGATCTACCACTTCAAACTTCCCCACTTCTGCCACTGGTTGCCCGAAATATCCATCCTCATGACTCTCAGTCTTCACAAACTAGTTGGAAAGCCAACAGTTGAGCAGCTTCCTTTTCCTGTCTCTGAACGTTTTATGAACAAAAGTATTCCATTTAAACATTTTCTTTAAAAAAACCACTGTTGTTTTGAGCTCCCCTGTGACTTTTCTACCATGTAATACTGCAAAAGAATCTCCAGACTAATCCTGAAGGGTTGTTAACTCTATTTCTGATTCTCGGAGATTAACAATACTGGCCTGTGCATTGTTAGTCTAGAGTAGAGGCACCAGATCAAGGCAGTGTGTTGGGAATCTGTTGGACATCAGATGGTGGGAGAAAGAGGGCAGGTCAGGTAGCAGGTGGAGTACAGTCGACAGAATTGACAGCCATGAACACAAGACAGAAATTATTATGCACATTCCGAGCACTGTTTGTTGAGGATTTCCTTTTTCCCAAAAGCAATGACATCAGCTTAAATTTGAACTCCTAGTACAGGTGATATTAATGAACTACTTGCTGTTGTTAACAAAATGACAGCAGAATAACTGTCTCCCTATTCTCCAACAATCTGCACTTGCAATTGAACAAAATTTTCAATGACAAAAAAAGTTTGCTCACTGAATGTATCATTGTTCCTTTAAAACTAGTTTTAATGTGTATTTTGTATGTGTGTGATTATATGTATGTTCTGTGTTTACCTAAGATCCATCAAATCTGAAGACAAATTGGACTGCATTCCAATGTTTTTGTAAGTGTATTTGTATGAAAAGGTTTCACCAACTCTCCGAGTTCCCTGTAAAAGCCCATTCTGCTTCAGTTTGACAGATCATTTTAGTGGGACAATGCCGTGTCAGTGTTTTTAGAAGGTGTGAATAATAGCCGGGACCTTTTGAACCTTGTCATGACAAAGCTGACCAAAGTGACCTTGCCTTAAACCATTGCATCCCTGGAGTCTCGGCTTTACAATGTGCTGATAACCTGCCTATTGCCTGCTATTTGTGCTGCTGATGTTCTGTGCGAGAGCTGCATTTTGCCGATTTGATGTCCCACAATACAGCGAGCGGATCAGTTAGTGCTGTGCCGTACATACATTGAGACCATGGGGTCATGTTTGCTATATTTCCGAATGTTTCTATGTATAATTTGTAGGATTATTCCCCTCCCCACTCTCTCTCCTGCAGGTTCGTTGCCATGGTGGTTTTGTGGTCACGCTAATTCTACTTTTCCTTTGCGACGTGGCTTCTTATTGCATCAATGTATTGCAACACAGAGAAAGGGGGACATTAACTGATACTGGGTTCTCTTGGAAGGGAAACGAGGCAGGGGGTGGGAGATATTGAACAGAGGTAAGGAAATCCCTCAGATGAACAACCCAGATTATCCTTACAGTGACCATGCGCTCCAAGAGAAACACACAGATACACATGACATTGAAGAAATAGACTCAAGAGCAGGTTATAATTTTGACAGTGTAGGGGTGGGTCCACTAGCTCTCAGCAGTTGACTCTTCGCAGAATGCTTTCCATTTAAAGTTCTGACTCAGCCATTAGGCCTTCTCTTCCAGCCCCCAGCATGTGAGCAATGACACCCTGACCATGGATAGTATCAGAGATAATGGGAACTGCAGATGCCGGAGAATTCCAAGTTCACCTGGGCCATCTCCAGCACATCCCTCACCTTCCTGGACCTCTCAGTCTCCATCTCAGGCAACCAGCTTGTAACTGATGTCCATTTCAAGCCCTCCGACTCACACAGCTACCTAGAATACGCCTCCTCCCACCCACCCTCCTGCAAAAATTCCATCCCCTATTCCCAATTCCTCCACCTCCGCCGCATCTGCTCCCACGATAAGACATTCCACTCCCGCACATCCCAGATGTCCAAGTTCTTTAAGGACCGCAACTTTCCCCCCACAGTGATCGAGAACGCCCTTGACCGCGTCTCCCGTATTTCCCGCAACACATCCCTCACACCCCGCCCCCGCCACAACTGCCCTAAGAGGATCCCCCTCGTTCTCACACACCACCCTACCAACCTCCGGATACAACGCATCATCCTCCGACACTTCCGCCATTTACAATCCAACCCCACCACCCAAGACATTTTTCCATCCCCTCCCCTGTCTGCTTTCCGGATAGACCACTCTCTCCGTGACTCCCTTGTTCGCTCCACACTGCCCTCCAACCCCACCACACCCGGCACCTTCCCCTGCAACCGCAGGAAATGCTACACTTGTCCCCACCCCTCCTCCCTCACCCCTATCACAGGCCCCAAGATGACATTCCACATTAAGCAGAGGTTCACCTGCACATCTGCCAATGTGGTATACTGCATCCATTGTACCCGGTGCGGCTTCCTCTGCATTGGGGAAACCAAGCGGAGGCTTGGAGACCGCTTTGCAGAACACCTCCGCTCAGTTTGCAACAAACAACTGCACCTCCCAGTCGCAAACCATTTCCACTCCCCCTCCCATTCTCTAGATGACATGTCCATCATGGGCCTCCTGCACTGCCACAATGATGCCACCCGAAGGTTGCAGGAACAGCAACTCATATTCCGCCTGGGAACCCTGCAGCCATATGGTATCAATGTGGACTTCACCAGTTTCAAAATCTCCCCTTCCCCTACTGCATCCCTAAACCAGCCTAGTTCATCCCCTCCCCCCACTGCACCACACAACCAGCCCAGCTCTTCCCCCCCACCCACTGCATCCCAAAACCAGTCCAACCTGTCTCTGCCTCCTTAACCGGTTCTTCCTCTCACCCATCCCTTCCTCCCACACCAAGCCGCACCCCCAGCTACCTACTAACCTCATCCCACCTCCTTGACCTGTCCGTCTTCCCTGGACTGACCTATCCCCTCCCTACCTCCCCACCTATACTCTCTCCACCTATCTTCTTTACTCTCCATCTTCGATCCGCCTCCCCCTCTCTCCCTATTTATTCCAGCTCCCTCTCCCCATCTCCCTCTCTGATGAAGGATCTAGGCCCGAAACGTCAGCTTTTGTGCTCCTGAGATGCTGCTTGGCCTGCTGTGTTCATCCAGCCTCTCATTTTATTATCTTACACCCTGACCATGGGTTTCTTTGTTGGCCATTTTCGTGCCTCGTGTGCCATGAACCATTCATTGGAGCGTAGGGCTCCTGATGTCAGTCCGGCTGCCTTGTCCGCCCACCTGCAACTCTCTTGGGTCCTTAAATCCTATTCTTGGCCACCTGGTTGTGGAGGTCAAGTTGAAGTGGCAACCAGGTCCCACTGGAATGAACCAGAGATCCTGATAAGTCCATTATAGACCTGCCCATTATCTGACACCTAAGTAGTTTGTGACTATGTGCATTTATATATATTCCCTGAATTACAGCAAAGATCTGTGCTTGGCTTAAAATAAGAAGGGTCTGGCTCTCTTTCAATATAAACAGCAGAGACAGCTTTCTAGAATGAGGCTGAATTAATTTGGAGATCTACTCACTGTGCTAGCTGGAATTCCAAGCTCAGATGGAGACCTCTTGGGTTCTGTGATATGCTGCTACCCCCGGCATTTTTTTTTCCTTCCTTTCATGATATTGGTGTCATTAGCAAGGCCAGCATTTGTTGCCCATCCTTCATTACCCTTGAGCATTTTGGAGGGCTGTTGGGAGTTAACCACATTGCTGTGGGCCTGGAGTCGCAGGCGGGCCAGACTGGGTAAGGACAGCAGATTTTCTTTTTTAAAGAGCATTAGTGAACCAGTTTGTTTTTTAGCTGAGAACAGCTCTCAGTTCCAGATTTATTAATTGAACGTGAATTCTGCCAACTGTTGTAGTAAGTTTGAACATACAACTCCAGGAAATAGCTTGGATCGGTCATCGAGTGGCATTACCACTGTGCCACCAGTTCCTCATTGATTTGATCTGCAAAGGCATGAGCATCATGTACAGAGAGTCCACTGTCCAGTCCATTCAAAGTCAGTGTTTTGAGTCATTTCCGAAGTACAGCTTTAATGACCGTTTCCCTTCAAATTGAGGAATTGCACTTCCTTGTGAGAGCCACCAAGTGAACCGCTGTTTGGTAAAAAGTGGTCAGTTCCAGCATGGGTGGTTGGGGGTGGGGGTGGCGGGGGGGGGGGGCGCGAGGGGGCGAGGGGTGGGGTGTCATCGTCGTTGTGAAATTTACATTTGTATCTTTGGTTTTTGAGATTGTGATACTAAATGGAACGGGATGACAGGGAATTATTTATGTGCCGTCTGGTTTACGTATCACAGATTTTCATTTCCTGTTCTTTACATCGTGGGTTCTTCCAACATTTGGTCACGCCATACCCGCAGAGTGTCTTACAGGAGGGAGGGCATTGCTGGGTTCGAACACTGCCTACCAACTGACAGACCATGGGTGGTTCTTCTCTCCCCTCGCCCGATCACATGGCCAGTGCTTTGGTCTTGTTTCTCCACTGTGTGTTTTCTTATTTTAATATCCTCCACTGTAGCCGTGCACAACTTTATGACCTTGTGGGGGCACCAAGTACTGTCAAATGTTATTAACTACTTTTGAATGTTTTTGCTAGATTGAGCAATGAAGAGAAGTGTTTTCAATAAGGAACACATTAAAATAGACCTCAGCAACTACAGGGCTCCAATTCCAGGCTGTCGTTATTGACATGCCTCCTAGACCTGTGACCTTTGCCACTTAGGGTGGACAAGAGAGAGTTGGTGCATGACAATAATGTCCTGACTTGTTACTTTACTGTGAAAGTTACCTGTGCCGCATGGATGTTTAGAAGGTTGAGAAGCGATCATTAAGATTCTGAGGGGTGTTGACAAGGTAGATGCTGAAGGGATGTTTCCCCTCCTAAGGGAACCTAAAACCAGGGGGCACAGTTTTAGAATAAGGGGTCTCTCAGTTAAGGTAGAGATGAGCAGGAATTTCTTCTCTGAGGCTTATTCATCTTTTAAATTCTCTTGCACAGAGAACAGGGGAGGTTGGGCCTTTGAACTTATTCAAAGCAGAGATGGACACGTTCTCAAGATACAATAGGAGGAACCATGGGATAATGGTGCCGAGACTACGGCATAACCCAAATTCATATCCAACGCCATGTTGTAACATGACCATCAGCAGTCATATCTACCAAGACTCTGAGAAAAGAGGATGGAAATGTTGGCACAGGAACAGGCCCTTCGACACTCCAAGCCTGCACCGATCAAGATCCTCTCTCTAACCTGTCATCTATTTTCTAAGGGTCTGTGTCCATTTGCTCCCTGCCCATCCATGTACCTGTCCGAATATATCTTAAAAGACACTAATGTGTCTGCGTCTACCACCTCCGCTGGCAACATGTTCCAGTTACCCACCACCCTCTGTGTAAAGAACTTTCCACGCATATCTCCCTTAAACTTTCCTCCTCTCACTTTGAACTCATGATCCCTAATAATTGAGTCCCCCACTCTGGGAAAAAGCTTTTTGCCATCCACCCTGTCTATACCCCTCATGATTTTGTAGACCTCAATCAGGTTCCCCCCTCAATCTTCATCTTTCTAATGTGAATAATCCTAATCTATTCAACCTCTCTTCATAGCTATCACCCTCCATACCAGGCAACATCCTGGTGAACCTCCTCTGCACCCTCTCCAAAGCATCCACATCTTTTTGGTAATGTGGCGACCAGAACTGTATACAGTACTCCAAATGTGGCCGAACCAAAGTCCTATACAACTGCAACATGACCTGCCAACTCTTGTACTCAATACCCTGCCCAATGAAGGAAAACATGCCATATGCCCTTTTGACCACCCTATTGGCCTGCGTTGTTACCTTCAGGGAACAATGGACCTGAACACCCAGATCTCTCTGTTCATCAATTTTCCCTATGACTTTTCCATTTGTTGTATAGTTCGCCCTTGAATTTGATCTTCCAAAATGCATCACCTTGCATTTGCCTGGATTGAACTCCATCTGCCATTTATCTGCCCAACTCTCCAGTCTATCTATATTCTGCTGTAATCTCTGACAGTCCCCTTCACTATCTGCTACTCCACCAATCTTAGTGTCATCAGCAAACTTGCTGATCAGACCACCTACACCTTCCTCCAAATCATTTACATGTATCACAAACAACAGTGGCCCCAGTACAGATCCCTGTGGAACACCACTGGTCACAGGTCTCCAATTTGAGAAACTCCCTTCTACTCCTACTCTCTGTCTCCTGTTGCCCAGCCAGTTTTTTATCCATCTAGCTAGCACACCCTGGACCCCATGTGACTTCACTTTCTCCATCAGCCTGCCATGGGGAACCTTATCAAATGCTTTACTGAAGTCCATGTATATGACATCTACAGCCTTTCCCTCATCAATCAACTTTGTCACATCCTCAAAGAATTCTATTAAGTTGGTAAGACATGACCATCCCTGCACAAAACCATGTTGCCTATCACTGATAAGCCCATTTCCTTCCAAATGTGAATAGATCCTATCCCTCAGTATCTTCTCCAGTAGCTTCCCTAGCACTGACATCAGGCTCACTGGTTGATAATTACCTGGATTATCCTTGCTGCCCTTCTTAAACAAGGGGACAACATTAGCAAGTCTCCAGTCCTCCGGGACCTCACCCATGTCTAAGGATGCTGCAGAGATATCTGTTAAGGCCCCAGCTATTTCCTCTCTCACTTCCCTCACAACCTGGGATAGATCCCATCCAGACCTGGGGACTTGTCCACCTTAATGTCTTTTAGGATACCCAACACTTCCTCCTTCTTTATGTCAACTTGACCTAGACTAAGCAAACATCTATCCCTAACCTCAGCATCTGTCATGTCCCTCTCCTTGGTGAATACCAATGCAAAGTACTCGTTAAGAATGTCACTCATTTTCTCTGACTCAGCGCATAACTTTCCTTCTTTGTCCTTAAGTGGGCCAATTCTTTCTCTAGTTACCCTCTTGCTCTTTATATATGAATAAAAGGCTTTGGGATTTTTCATAACCATGTTTGCCAGCAATATCTCATGTCCTCTCTTAGCCCTCTTAATCCCTCGTTTCAGATTCGCTCTGCATTCCCGATATTCTTGCAAAGCTTTGTCTGTCTTCAGTCGCCTAGACCTCACGTATGCTTCCTTTTTCCTCTTGGCTAGTCTCACAATTTCACCTGTCATCCATGGTTCCTTAATCTTGCCATTTCTATTCCTCATTTTCACAGGAACATGTCTCTCCTGCGAGCTAATCAACCTCTCCTTAAAAGCCTCCCACATATCAAATGTGGATTTACCTTCAAACGGTTTCTCCCAATCTACATTCCTCAGATCCTGCCGATCTTGGTATAGTCAGCCTTCCCCCAGTTTAGTATTCTTCCTTTAGGACCACTCCCATCCTTGTCCATGAGTATTGTAAAACTTACGGAATTGTGGTTGCTATTTCCAAAGTAGTCCCCTACTGTAATATCAACCACCTGGCTGGGTTCATTCCCCAACACCAGGTCCAGTATGGCCCCTTCCTGAGTTGGACTACATACACACTGCTCTAGAAAACCCTCCTGGACACACCTTACAAATTCTGCTCCATCTTGACCCCTAACACTGAGTGTATCCCAGTCAATGTTGGGAAAATTAAAATCTCCCATCACCACCACCCTGTTTCTCCTACACCTTTCCATTATCTGTTTACATATTTGTACCTCTTTCTCACGCTTGCTGTTGGGACGCCTGTAGTACAGCCCCAACATTGTTACTGCATCCTTCTTATTTCTGAGTTCTACCCATATTGCCTCACTGCATGAGTCCTCCATGGGGCCCTCCTTCAGTACGGCTGTGATATCTTTGACCAGAATTGCAACTCCTCCACCCCTTTTAACCTCCTTCTCTATCCCGTCTGAAGCATCGATATCCTGGGACAACTAGTTGCCAATCATGCCCTTCCCTCAACCAACTCTCAGTAATAGCAATAACATCATACTTCCAGGTACCAATCCAAGCCCTAAGCTCATCTGCCTTATCTACTACACTTCTTGCATTAAAACGAATGCACCTCAGACTACCTGTCCCTTTGTGTTCATCATCTGCTTCCCGACTACTATTCCCTTTAGTCACACTGACTCCATTATCTAGTTCCCTACAGGCTTTCATTTCTACCTCTTTTCTGTCCAATATTTGGTTCCCATCCCCCTGCCCCATTAGTTTAAACCCTCCCCACAGCATTAGCAAAAGCACCCCCAAGGACATTGGTTCCAGCCTAGCTGAGGTGTAGACCGTCAAATTTGTAATAGTCCCACCTTCACCAGAACTGGTTCCAATGTCCCAAAAATCTGAGCCCCTCCCTCCTGCACCATCTCTCAAGCCACGCATTCATCCTGGCTATTCTTTCATTTCTGCACTGACCAGCACGTGGCACTGGTAGCAATCCTGAGATTACTACCTTTGAGGTCCTACTTTTTAAACTTGGCTCCGAACTCCCTAAATTCTGCTTGTAGGACCTCATCCCGTTTTCTGCCTATATCGTTGGTACCTATATGCACCATGACAACTGGCTGGACCTGAGGCAACAGACTGAAAAGTGAAGGCAGTACAGTCTCTGCAGTGGCCCCGTGGCAACCTAACCCAGGAGGATGCAGCAGAGGTTTCGCACTAACAGATCAACCCCAGATTTGCAGCAGTGCAGACAGCTTGAACCAGAGGCCACAGCATCAAACTGGTCATGTTCTTCTCAAACAGCAAAGCAGGCTTGAGAGGCTGTGAGGCCTGCTCCTAGGATTTCTTGTGTCGTGAAGACTGCAGGGGTTTGTGAAGAAAGCATACCGTCACCAGCTTCTTGAGGGCAATTAGGGATGCTGGCCTTGTCTGAGTACCCCACCCCGCCCCAAGATCAGAAGTCACCTTGGCTGAAGCGGGTCAGTGAGGTTTTCTGTGGAATGGAGAGAGAGGATACAAAACCACTCAGCATAGGCCTGGATACAGAATGATTTTCTCGATTGTAAAGACTGGCCAGAAGTAGGTTAAGTAATCAAGTGGAAAACTTAGCCCTACTGAAGAAACAAGCATTTAAGCACTTGGGGCTGTGTGGTCTGATCCAATTGGTAATTCATTCATTTGAAATAGTACAGGAAAGGAGACATTTTTGAAGTGTATTTTTGGTGGGTGATCTGACCATGATTTACTTGTATTTTCGTGTAGTCAGTTTAAGCTGATGAGTAAGAAGGGATCCTTCACGCTGTGCTAAGCCAGTGCAGCAGATTTCCTCTCGGTCTCAAGAGCTTTCTGACAATTCGAAACAGAGTCTTCTCCAAATAAGCAGGCCAATGCAGATGATCTAAGGACATTGTCAGTCCTTGGTTTTGCAGAGACTTACAAACATCCCCTTCTTCTAATTTGTAGCTGGGTTTTTGACACTTCTCCAAGCAGCCTGGTGCCATCTTGTTGAAAGCATCGGTGGATGCTTTGTATTTGGGTTTTTAAAATTAGTCGACAAGGAGCAATACAAGAGGATATTAGATAAAACTGGGAATGACAGAATCATGAGTGATGTGTTAGCATGAATTGCCGATTCGTTAATGGACCAAAAAACAGCGAGTAGGTAGAACAGGACATGATGAACTGCAGGCTGTGTAACTGGTATTGTGGTACCCAAGGATCAGTACAAGTTTGGCTATTTGTAGTCTATATTGAACACCGAGATCATGGCACTGCAGACAACCAGCTATGCTGATGTTACAAAGTTAAATGTAAAGGTAAGTGAACCCAAAGAGGCTTAACAGAATATAGACAGGTTAGGTGATAAGGGAAAGAAAAGGAAGAAAATATGGAATACAATGTGATCAAGTGGAAAGCAATTCATTTTTTGGCATGGAATATAAAAAAAGCAGACTATTCCGAAATGGTGAGAGACTGGAGGGTCAGGCAATAAATGTTGGCCGGCCCATGTCCCATGAGAGAATATTTTTATAAAAACACATTTTTAGTCTTCTGTTGTGACTTTTAAGCCCTTATGTTTGAGTATTTCCATTTCCTTCTGCAACATACATACCTGTCCCTGATAAGAAAACCACAAAGCCCCAGTGAACAGTAAAAGACTCATTCTGTGGCTCTCAGATTGTTGCATTTCTTTTCTAAGAAGCTTTGTTCGTCGCCAGTTCAAGATCACGCCTCCGTTTCATTTTATGCTTCAGATTTACAAGGCAAGAGTTTTAGAATGCAGAAACATAGAATGCTGACTTCTTTTTCCCATATCAAATGGAGCCTGAAGTTGTACTAAAGCCTATCAGCTGTGTAATAATTGAGACAGTTCGTGCTAAATTAGTTTGAGAAACAACTAATCTTATTGACTGCTTGGTTTGATTCACCTCCAAACTGGTTCTGCTAAATTTCTGCTTTTGAGAGATCTTCAACCCGAGTTCAATAGACCCTCTCCTTCTGCACTGACAAAGTGCATATTTATATTAAAGGAATGAATCTTGTATTGTATAAGCATATGGACTACTGTACTCTTCCTGCTGCCCTTGTGATTTGAGAATGATGAGGGATGTGTTTAAAACTCACTGTTCCAACTTTCTCCTCCTCCTCCTGTGGGCTATGGTGCTGTCCATAATATCTGATGTGGTGGCTGTAGCTTCAACTGTCTTGCTCCCCTAAGCTGTCGAATTTCCTCCCTAAGCATCTCCACCTCACTAACTCTCCTTCCTCCTGTGAAACACTTTGACTAAGATCTTGGTCATCTTTACTCATATCTTGTGCGAATTGATGCCAAGTTCTATTTGGTAATGCTCCCAAGAGGTGTCTTGGGACATTGTAAAATATTGAAGGTGCTACATAACTGCAACATTTTAATTGCTTGCCTTATCCAAGTGGCCATGCGTTGGCCTTGATGTCAAGTGTTGACAATCTATTTTTAAAGAGAAGCGAGGACACCTTTACTACAGCTTCTCCAGCCAGCTGGGATATCAGAGGACTGGGCATCAGTTCCTCGATCACCAACCTTGGGACTGGCAGCTCTGTTATGGTGGGTATGTGGCCTGCCCTATGATGATTGTAGTAATGCTGAATTTCTTCCACAGCTACAACACTTTGCCTGACAGGAAACTCCTGAAGAACTCCCGACTCGTGAGCCAAAAGGATGATGTCCATGTCTGCATCATGTGCTTACGGGCAGTCATGAACTACCAGGTATGGCCAGTGCCCCTCCACCCAGCAACTTCAAACCAGCATGTTCCCCACCTATGCTTGACATTGTGGTGACAGATGCATGGGTCATTCAGCTCATTCGAATCCATTGACACAGCAGGGTTCACTGACTTTCTGTGATCTGTTTTAATTAAAGATGTGCTGATGACCCCTCCCTTCTGTTTCTCCTGTTTCTTTTTCAGTACGGCTTCAACTTGGTCATGTCCCACCCACATGCTGTGAATGAAATTGCACTTAGCTTGAACAACAAGAATCCCAGGTAAGAAGTCAACATCTTATTCTCCTGCTTATTTACCTAAAGTCAATGTGAGTCAATAGGTCATGCCTCAAACAAATTTGTCAAAACTTTTGCCACTTGCCTGTCTCCTTGAAAGGTGCTGGGTGTAAAGGAATGGGTTGTAGGAACAGCAGGAGGTCATTCACACAACTCACCCATCCAGTTAGATCATGACTGGATGTTGGCAGCCTGGTGGATGGCTGATTTGTTGAAAGATCAGTGCTGCCCCCCCCCGCCCCGGCACCCTTAATGGAACGAGGGGCATGCTGACTTCAACCAGTCTGCACTGTGGCATTTCCTGTTGAATCATCAAAATGTCACAATTTGTTAGTCGTGAAGAGAACCTTGGGTTGCCAATGGGACAAGCCTGGCAGTAATGTTCTAATTACCCCGGTCATCAAGTTCTGATGTAGACAGTGATGGGAAGTGAAGTCTCTGGTCATTGTCACATATTCAGAAGCCTGACCTCAGCACACCCATCATTGCAAAAGGTAGTCTTTCTTTCAAACAGAAAAAAGCTTCTGTCTTGATTCTGCCTGTAGCTATAAATCAGAAAACATTTTTAAGATAATATCCAAGTTACCTTCCAACAGTTCCTGCAACTGACTTGGCCCCAGGCCTGTATCATGAGAGTGGCTCCAGGCATGTAACTTGCCTCAAACAGGCTGACAAAGCAAGTCTGCAACGCTGGCCAGTTAGTCAAGTGTATATGAAATTAATCGTGTTTTTCTGAGCCATGAGGCTCAACACATCTAAACAGGTGGATTAGAAATATCTAGAAGGTGGAAGAGATAGATCCTGGTCTTTTGCTTTCATATGGCAATTCCTCCATCACCAGTGGTGAGTCGCTGTCCTGTTTATTTTGCAGAACCAAAGCCTTGGTATTGGAGCTCTTAGCAGCAGTGTGTCTTGTGAGAGGAGGACATGAAATCATCCTGTCAGCATTCGACCACTTCAAAGAGGTAGCAGAGCTTTTCGGTTCAGTTCAGACTATATGGATCATTCAGCACCCTGCTGGTGACACTTCGAGATGTGTGTGTTTGTGGCGAAAGAGAACTATCTTTGTTCTTTAACATCATTGCAACCGCTGACTTCCAAGGAGAGGGTGGGCTCTTGTGACTTGGATCTTTGTTCATGGCTGTTGCCCACCAGTGGTGTTGCTGAAATCCCCTTGTCAGAGATCACCCACATTTATCCAAAGTTCCGCCGCTGCCCTGCTGTCTTCAGTTACAGTGGCTGACTGTGTGATGTAGGAAGCCTGTTCTTACTTCATTAGGAGTGAATTCCTGTTTTAATCTGGGCAAATGTCACCCTTTCACATTGTGGGATTGGCACCCAGTGACAATAGCTCTCTGGTATGAGTAATTTTGCTGGATTTCTGAGAATTGGTATCTGGTGCATGTACATTTGTTTTTGTATCACACTGAGAACATGAGAAAAGGAGAGGCCATTCGGCCCTTTAAGTATGTTCCACCATTCAACTCGATCATAGCTGATTGTCTATCTTGGTGCCATTTTCCCACTAATCCCATATCCCTTGTTAGCTTTAATATTGAGAAATCTCTTGATCTCAGTTTTGAATACACTCAAAGACTGTGCTCCCACAGCCCCCTGGAAAAGAGAATTCCAAGGATTTACCACCTCCACCCATGAATGAAGAAATACCTCCCTATCGCTGTCCAAAATATCCTGCCCTTATTCTGACACTCGTCCCTGGTTCGTCTCCACCAGCATCACCGCACCTCCCCGCCCTGGCCAAAAAATAATTCACAGGCACCAACAACGTAAAAAATTCATGAACGTCAGTGAGGTCACCTCCGATTCTTCTAAACGCAAGAAAATACAGGCCCAGTTTCCTCAATATGGCCTCCCCAGGGATCAGTCTGGTGAATATTTGTTGTACTCCCTCCATGATAAATATGTCCTCCTTTCTGTAAGGACACCAAAACTGCTCTCAATTATAGCAGTGGACTTCGCTAACCTAAGGCCTGTGCAAGTATGTAACTCGCAATGATGGTCTGTGAGAGTTGGCTATATATTTTTAGAATCATTGACAGCATATGGGCATCGCTGACTGGCCAGCATTTATTGTCCATTCCTAGTTGCCCCTTGAGAAGATGGGGATGAGCTGCCTTCTTGAAGTGTTGCAGTCCTTGTGCTGTAGGTAGACCCACAATGTCCTCAGGGAAGGAATTCCAGGATTTTGACCCAGCGACACTGAAGGAATGATGATATATTTCCAATTCGGGATGGTGAGTGGCTTGGAGGGAACTTGCAGGTGGTGGTATTCCCATGTATCTGCTGCCCTTGTCCTTCTGGATGGGAGTAGTCATTGCTTTGGAAGGTGCTGTCTATAGAGTCTTGATAAGTTGCCGAAGGGAATCTTATTGGTGGTACACACTGCTGGCACCGTGAATACTGTTGGCACCAGTTGAGATTTCTCTGTAAGAGGGGAAGATGTGAATATCGCATCAGGGAACAGAGGGGGTGAAGCCCATATGGTGTAATAAAGGTTTATTGAGCACTGAAGATCATTACCACTGTGTTCAGAAGGAAGAGAACTCGACAGCTTAGTTTTATTGCTTTGTTTGAAGCCCCTCAGCCATATCGTAATTGGACTGCTATTATTGCTTTGCCTTCCACAAGTCAGGTATTAATTTGTTGGTCCCTGCCCAGACTGCTGCTAAGATGGAGTCAATAAGAGTGTTTTACTTTCTTGTAAAAAGTAATAAATGGGGTAACTTTTTTTTAAGGTGTGCAAAGAAAAGCATCGCTTTGAAAACCTGATGGAATATTTTCGCAATGAAGACAGCAACATTGATTTCATGGTAAGCGCCAGTTCCTCAGGGTCCAAGGGGAAAGAGTGCAAGGCTGTGGTGGAGCCCATGTGGGCTGTCTCGCAAAAAGAGTGTGGGCTGGCAATGATGCTGCAGCCACTCCACATTTACTGCTGCATGAGGCCGTGTTGGCAGCATGGTTGGATGCAATTGCCCTGCGTTGACTGTGCTGGCCCTCATCAACATTCCTAACTTGCTTAGCTCAGTGGGTTTGTGCCTTATTAGTAAAACAGCAGGTTTACGTGTTGTATGAATGTGTTGACTAGTGTGTAACATGCTACATGAAACCAACCCTTTCATTTCTCACAATTTTTTCAAAAAGAAAGCCACGCACTTCCAATTTACAACACTGCATTGAATCATAAAATGTTGCAGCATTGAAGGAGGCCATTTAGCCTAGAACAGCTGTGCTAGCTTGTTTCTTGAGCTCTCCAATTACTCATTCACACCTACCCTAGAGCCTTGCAAATGTTTCCCCTTCAAGTGTTTATCCAATTCCCCGTTGTGTGATGCTGTTGAATATGCTTCCACCACCTTTTTGGGCAGACGTTGTTGTCCGTCATGACTGCTGCTTATTTTGTTGAGTATATGAGTTGGGAGGTCATGTTGTGGCTATACAGGACACTGGTTAGGCCACTTTAGGAATACTGCGTTCAACTCTGGTCTCCCTGCTATAGGAAGGATGTTGTGAAACTTAAAAGGGTTCAGAAAAGATTTACAAGGGTGTTGCTGGGGTTGGAGGGTTTGAGCTACAGGGAGACGCTGAATAGGCTGGGACTGTTTTCCCTGGAGTGTTGAAGGCTGAGGGGTGACCTTATAGAGATTTATAAAATCCTGAATACTCATAGTCTGTTCCCCAGGGTGGAGGAGAGTCCAAAACTAGAGGGCATTGGTTAAAGGTGAGAAGAGAAAGATTTAAAAGGGACCTGAGGGGCAACCTTCTTGCACAGAGGGTGGTGTGTTTATGGAATGAGCTGCCAGAAGAAGTGATGGAGGCTGGTACAATAACAACATTGAAAAGGCACCTAGATGGGTATATGAATAGGAAGAGTTTAGAGAGATATGGGCCAAATGCTGGCAAATGGGATTGGATTAATTTAGGATATCTGGTTGGCATGGATGATTTGGACAGCTCTATGAATTAGACCTTTGAGGAGGTCCCTAAAAGTCTTCTGTTTGCTCTTGCTGCTAGGTGGCGTGCATGCAGTTCATCAATATCGTGGTGCATTCAGTGGAGGACATGAACTTCCGGGTCCACTTGCAGTTTGAGTTCACCAAGCTGGGCCTTGACGAATTCCTGGAGGTGGGTGTGAAAATTGCCATTTGTGTTCGTGATACACGGTCTTTGCTGTCAGTGTACTCTGTTCAGTTCTCATTTTTCCCACCTGAGTGCAGAGATTCTACATTTGACTTGAAGCCCCCTTGCACATCTAAAGTTCTTTTTTAAATTTTTCATTCTTGGGATGCAAGTGTCACACTTATTGCCCAGAGGACATTTAAGAGTCGACTGCATTCCTGTAATCCTGGAGTTTAGGCCAGACCAGATGAGGACAGCAGATTTCCTTCCCCGAAGGACATTAATTAGCCAGATTTTTTTTAATGATTGTCATGATTTTCATTAATGTGCATTTTATTTCAGAATTATTGATTCTTTCAAGTTAAATTACTCCGGTTGCTGTGGCAGAATTTGAACTAGTCTCTCTGCGCCACTGGATTGCTAGTCCCAAACATTTCCACACTACTTCAGTACACTGTGAAAATAGACCTTGAGCTTACAGTGACCCTTTGTAGCCGAAAGCCACACATCCAAACACTGTGAGTACTGGTGTGTCAGCTAGAGTTGATTGCCATAGTTGTATGGCTCTCTCACTCACTTGACGCTGACACATAGTACTGCCCTTTAGTATTCTACAGGGGCTGCAGACAGCAAGGTGAGGTGAGACCACAACTAAGTCAGTTATGATCCTAATGAAAGGGGAAGCAGGCTCAGCCCTTTTCTGATGAAGGGTCTAGGCCTGAAATGTCAGCTTTTGTGCTCCTAAGATGCTGCTTGGCCTGCTGTGTTCATGCAGCTCCAAAAGCCCACTGCTGCTTCTCAGTTCTATGTTCCCATTGTCGAGCATAATTGCTTTGAAAATGCTGTTAGACTTGTACGAATGCTTTGGTACGGATCAGAAAAAGATGACCTGAAGGCTGTGCAGTGAGTACACAGACGAAAAGAGAATGGAGTGGCATGGTGGCTCAGAGGTTAGCACTATTGCCTCACAGCACCTGGAACCCAGGTTCAGTTCCACCTCGGGTGACTGTATGTGTGGAGTTTGCATGTCTCCCTGTGTCTGTGTGGGTTTCCTCTGGGTGCTCTGGTTTCCTCCCATGGTCCAAAGATGTGTAGGCTAGGGTGGACTGGCCATGGTAAATTGCTCTGCAGTGTCTAGAGAAGCGTAGGCTAGGTGGGTTAGCCATAGGAAATGCAGGGATAGAGTAAGTGGGTGTTAGGATGTTCTTTGGAGGGGTGGTGCAGAGACAGTGGGCTGAATGACCTCTTTCTATGCTATAGGGATTCTGTGAATTGTCCCTTACTTTTCTGCAACCTGCCTTTGTATTAGAAAGGCACACAGATAAATTTGAAAGATGTAACTGGGTTTAGCCTAGGATACCTATAGGGTGCTCTTTGGAGGGAAGAGCAATTTGCTACAGGCATGGTTGATGCACTGTGCAGTCCAAGCCACAGTGATAAAGAGCAGGGATTTGGAGTCATACTTAAGGAATTGGCCAGCACTGTTTGAGGGCCTAGAATCTACCCCAGTTGCATGAGCGAATAACATCTTAATTGCCCAACGCAATTACACCTTCCAAGGCATTTAAATCTGAGCAGTATATTGCCAGTGTCATTAGTTGGCATTCCAGAGGCTTCAGAGTCAGGGCGGCGGCCCTATCACCCCTATTTTCCTTCCTTGTACGTGAACGTACAGTGTGATTTTGAAGCCAGGCAATTGGACAACAAAATTCTGTTTTTGTAATTTCCTTCCCCAATAACAGCTGCAATAATTTATTTTCTCTTCAGAAATCTAAGCACACAGAAAGTGACAAACTCCAAGTTCAGATCCAGGCCTACTTGGACAATGTATTCGACGTGGGAGGCTTGCTCGAGGATGCAGAGACTAAGAATGCAGCCTTGGAGAAAGTGGACGAACTGGAAGAGCACATGTCGCATGTGAGTAACACAGCTGGTGAAATGGGGCTTCTCTTCCTTTCACACGGCAGGCTGGTGACCCATAATGGCAAAGTGTATCATCGGAGCTGAACACATTGCTGCCCTGTTGCAGTATTGGGGTGGCGGGTGGGGGGGGGAGGTGCTGGGGAGCGGTGTACCACCAGGGGTCTGCATGCGATTAAATTGAGGGTCTTATAGAGATATTTTCTTAACAACCTGGCCAGAGATGGTATTACACACCTCTGGAGCAGGTGGGACTTGAACCTGGGCCTCCTGGCTCAGAGGCAAGGACACTACCACAGCACCACAAGTACCCCCTACTGAGTATCTTTCATACTTGGTCTTCAGGTAGGCTTTGGTTTGTGAAGGGGTGGGGGGAAACCTGACACCATTAGCTGTCATGATTTATATTGGGACGTAGGTCCTTTTGTTTAAACTATTTCTCACTACCAAAAATCTCACTGGCTCACAGCATATCCAATATAGTGGATAAAAACAGTTTTGTATCCAATTGAAGGATGAGGATTTTTTTTCCTATCCTTGGGGTATTAGTGTTGGGTAGTTTGTGTCCACTCGTACACCTACACTCTTCACATGTCCTCTGAACCTGTAACATCTTATCTGGTTTCAGAGTGGCTATTAAGAAGTCCCTGTCCTGTTGGGTTTAGGTTTTGAGGCCAGATGGCTTGAGGACAAACTGGGATCTATAATTCAGACATGGAAGGGGGTCTGGGAAGACAGTAACGCTTTGGTCCCAAAGATTCAAACTGAAACCTGTCCTCCTGTCCTTCCTTATTCGCTCCCCACCCCCCCCCCCGCCACTGCAGTTATCGGAGAGGCTTCAGGAGCTGGAGAATGAAAATATGATGAGAGTAGCAGAACTGGAAAAGCAGCTACTGCATCGGGATAATGAACTGGAAATGATAAAGGTAAGGCCTTCAGGCTGGGAGGAGCACAGTGTCAACTGTCTCCTGAAATCTCCCTGTTATTTAAAAAGAAAGTAAGTTGTACAGGGTAGAGACAGTGCTGTCAACTATAAGGAGAGACAAAGCAATGAAAATTGCCACCTAAATGTTTCCAGTGAGGAAGATTGAGGAATTGCAGACAATCCCAGGGAAATATGGAGATGCCTAATTTAGCTCGGTATTCTTCAATGGGACGTGGGTGATGCAGGCAAGTTCACTTTTGTTGCTCATCCCTTCTCGCCCTAGAGCCGAGTGGCTTGCTCGGCCATTTCACAAGGTGATTACAAGTCAACCACATTGCTGTGGTTCTGGATCACGTCTAGGTCAGACCAGGTAAGGACGGCAGATTTTCCTCCCGAGTGGATAAATGGATTTTTGACAACAAATGATAATTGTCATGGCACCCATTATTGAGACTAGTTTTATAATCCAGATTTGTTAATTGAATTTAAATTCCACCATCTGCCATAGTAGCGTTTGAACCTATGCCGCCCCCCCCCCCCCCCCCCCCCCGGCTACTTGAGGGCATTAGTCTGGGTCACTGGATTATTAGTCTAGTGGCATCACCACTGTGGTCACCTCCCATGGTGGCATAAGTCACTTAACCCCATAGTTTTCACTTCAGCTTTACATGCATTGCTTTGCTGTCAGTGCACCATTGACCATACTGGGAAAATCTGGGCCCTGAAACAAGGCCATTTTGCTTGACTAACTTTGACACAATTTTCTGTTGTACTCTGAATTCGTTGAATATGGATTTTTTTTTAATGAGCTACAATTCCTTGTGCAGAGTCACAGATCAGAATGCTACTCTATCCAGGTACAGTGCTTTTTGCTTCCTGTTTGCTGTTTGTTTGAAGCCAGGCTGGAGACACTAAGCAGTGTGAGTTTGAAAGCATGATTGTGAAAGACCAGGCAAGGCTGGCTGAAATTGCTTATCCCTCTTTGCCTTTGAATCAAGAGGCTTGGACCATCCTGCATCCCAGGTTAGAGGGCATGCATGCAGTGGCCTGCCCCTTGCCCATTTAAACCAGTTAAGCTTGTTGGAGAGTGGTGCATATTAACAGCAAGCATAGTTTGATAGCGAGCCGTGCCACCTTGCCAACCCTTTGTGCCCTTACAGGAAACGTACAAGGATGCTAGCAGCCAGGTGCATACATTGAGGAAGATGATAAAGGAGAAAGAGGAGGCTTTACAGCGGCAGTTTCAACTGGAGAAACAGTTGACGGATCTGCGACACAGCTCTATTGGTGATTGTCCCGATGGAGATCCTTCCATGTTATCTCGATCTTCCCTGCGTTCGGATCTAATCCAAAGCGTTCCTTCAATACCAGCACCGCCAACTCCTCCTTCTCCACCACTCGCTCCACCGTTGCCAGGTAAAGCTACACACCACATAATTACATGACAATGGGTTGACAGGAGGGGGTTCCCCAGAAATAGTTGGGTTGGCATAGCAAAGGTCCAAGATGTTCTCCAAAGCAAGGAAGGTGATTGTGCCTTTGCCTCCCCTTGGATCAAGGATTGCTTAGACCCATCAGAACTTGGAAATAGACTGGCAGATAACTAGTGCAGCACACTAATGCCTGTCAAGTTGTCACAGTAAGTTACTTGACTCATTTAATAATAAACAAAACCATTGCTTGGCATCTTATAAAAATATCTGGTCTTCAGACAACCCAGGTTGTTCTGATTTGACACTCTGTACCTGTGTGTGAAATGAGTCAGTTTTCAAAAGAGAACCAAAGTGTCAAATGATGGGCTCAATTGGCCAAAAGCAGCTAACATCCCTTCTCCGATCTTTTAGAAACACGCGTAAACACAACAACGGAAGTAAAGTGAAATGTTGAACCAGTCCAGTTCCTGAAATCAACGTATCCTGCCATCCCTGCTTTCACTACAAAGATATCTCGTTGCTGCTTGTGCTCATTTATATTGTCCTGGTTAAGTTCCCTGGTGATTTAATACTTTAGTTTCCCCACTGTGTATGCAGGTACCACTGTTTCTTGTTCCATCACTATTTTATCAATCCTTTGGGAGTTGTCGCATCTACCACAGCGAATCCTGTCCATTCACTGCACAGTCCTGACAAATTCAGCCAGGTTATCTTGAATCCTTGCTCCATTTTAGAGGAAACCAGAACACGGTTCCTTTTAGTCTTTCTTCTTGACTAACATTCCTTCCAAATGCCACGTAATCCTTCTTGGCTCTTTCTAAAAGAATGCAGTTGGTGCTGAGGTGAGGTTGATTTTTTTATTTTGTTTTTGAAAAAAGCCCTGCAATCAGGCTGAAGTTAATTTTGAAATGTGGGAGCTGTGGGCCTTGTGTGTCAACACTGCTCCTGCTGGTGTGGAGGAAATGAGGGTCCCTTGCCTCTGCCTCGCTCCGTGCATGGTTGCAATGCGATCAGACATCAGCAAATTCTGAAGAACTCCCAGGTGCTACTCAGTGTTTTGCAAGTGGAATGCTGAGAAAAGAAAGGTGCCTAAGCTAGCTCCTTAATTAATAAAACAACTGTACTGAATTTCACCAGAGGAAATGAAATGAAATTATGACTGAATACACCTTTTAGTGCAGATGACGAGTTGGAAATGGCCCGCAAAGAATTAAATGTAGCCTGAAAGCTAAGAATAGAAATTCCAAATGAGTAAAGACAAAGAGAACATGACTGAGACACCATAATAAGATCATAAAACGTAAAAGCAGAAATAGATCATTCGGCCCATCGGGTACGAGAGTTTGAAGGGCATCTTTGCCCTGATTTTCTACCCTTTTATTGAATCAGTATTATTTTACATAGAAGTGACAGCACAGAGACAGGCCACTCACACCTAACTGACTGTGTTGGTGTTTGCGTTCCACGCGGGCCTCATTTTCATCATTGTTGCTTCCTCACTCTTGAGTTTATTTAGCCTGTGCTTAATATCACCATATGAGCTAATTCAAGGACTCACTGGGGTAGTGCATTCAGCGTTCTAACGACGCTCTGAGAAAAAAAATTTCTGATGAGTTCTCTATTGAATTTATTAATGACTATTTTATATTTACAGGACCTATTTATGGCCCACTTCACAAGTGAAAAACATTTTTCTATACCTACCCTAGTGAACCCTGCATGCTTTAAAAATATTTATCCATGGTCACCCCTCAGTCTTCTCACTTTTTATAAAATGGAGAGCAAAGAACTGTGCTGAGTACTTTAGGATGATTGGGAGAGTGCTGCATAGAATGGGCCTTATGCCCTCTCTTATATGTCACTGGCAATGATAATATCCCAAAGCACTGCCTCAGACAGGGCGCTAGAACTTTGGCAGCTAATTCTTCACTGATAAAAAGTATACCTGAAGTAACTGCACAGAGGTATATTGTCATCCTTCATTTACATTTATATATACTGGCTGTGGCCCGCCAGCTCGGAGTCAGGAACAAAAATGGAAGTTGCTAGAAAAGCTCAGCAGGTCTGGCAGCATCTGTGAAGAAAGAATCAGAGTTAACGTTTCGGTTCCGGTGAGCCTTCCTCAGAACTGCTAAGCTTTCCCAGCAACTTCTGTTTTGATCCTGATTTACAGCATCCACAGTTCTTTCAGTTTTCAGCTCAGAGTCAGTCCCTGAAGTGAGGCCATTCCGAATTCCCTGTTTTATACCTGTCCACCAGGACTCCCTGATTGGCCCAGGTTAACAACCCCAATCAAAGATCCCATAGACAGTGAAATCCACCCGGTTCCAATCATTACAGTACCCCTCTGGATTCATTGCCTGATCAAATCCCACACTACCTGACAATCTTTGACCCTTTCCTCAAGATCAACAAAGAATGCTAGACTCGAGTACATCTTACAACATTGTGTTTCCATGGGGCCTAATCTCTGGTTAAAAAATATATACAAATGGAGTTTGAAGAAATTCTTGATCCTGTTCGAAATGGCAATATTTTGTTATAAGTAGTTGCAGTTCTTCACTACCTGGGAGGTTTTTTTTGCTTCTCCTGCCTGGAATGCATTCTGGGTAAAATTGCCTGTTTAAAATTCAAGCCAATTGTTACAATGCCCATGGAGACCAATAACCTTCAAGAAAACGTATGAATTTATCAGCAACCAACACATGGGATCGCACGGAAGATTTCAAGTTTTAAGACTTTTATTGTAACAATCAGATTAAAATCAGCATCAGCTAAGCATTATTTAATAGGCAACTAACACACTAAACTAGAGAAAAGGTATTCCCCAGTATTATCTTAAGACAACCAAAATCTCCATACCACATTTGTACATTCCTCTGCACCCTTGCGCTGAAAAATGGCAAGGAACGTTCATGCCACACAAATAGCAGGCAGTGAATTTCCACTAAGACATGATCTCACGACTACCCCTTGACATTCAATGGTGTTACCATCACTGAATCCCCCACTGTTAACATCCTGGTTTACTACTGACCAGAAACTGCACTGGATTTGACACATAAACACAGTGGCTACAACAGCAGATCTGAGGCTAGGAATACTGCAGCAAGTAACTCCCTTCCTGACTCTCCAAAGCCTGTCCACCATCAACAAGGCACAAGTCAGGAGTGTGATCGAATACTCCCCATTTGTCTGGATGGGTACAGTTTCAACAACACTCAGGAAGCTTGACACCATCCAGGACATAGCAGCCCACTTAATTGATACCACATCCACAAGCATCCACTCCCTCCACCACCAACGCTCAGTAGCAGCAGTGTGTACAGTCAACAAAAAGCACTGCAGAAACTCACCAAGGCTTCTTAGACAACATCGTCCAAACTCATGACCACTTCTATCTAGGACAAGGGCAGCAGATATATGGGAACACCACCCCCCTGCAAGTTTCCCTCCAAGCCACTCACCATCCTGACTTGGAAATACAAAAATATATTCCAGGGCCAAAAACCTGGAACTCCTTCCCTAACAGTATTGGGGGTCAACCTACAGCACATAGACTGCAGCAGTTCAAGAAGGCAGCCCACCCCTACGTTCTGGAGGGGCACCTAGGGACAGACAATAAATGCTGGCCCAGCCAGTGACGCCCACATCCCATGAGTGAATAAAAACTCTCCACAGAATTGTAGTCATGAGTAAAGCCCGGAGATCCTCTTAGCTTCATCAAGCTGAATTGCTCAGTATCCTCATAAATATGAACTGTTTAAGCATAATTGTAAGCTACTCTCTGGTGAACCCGTGATCTTGAACTCTTCACAATCTTTGTTTCTTCAAACGGAGTTTTGACCCCACTGGACCTCTGCTGGGTGGTCTTCCACAAAACTTTCGGCCTGACTTCCTCGGAAAGCCTGGAAGCAGCAAAAACAGCTCCTTTGTCCTTTGAGCCCTGGTGTTAAAACTGACCCCCCATTTCAATATGTTTCAACCCGACCTGTTACCATGGCAACTGGATCACATGAGCCAGTCTCCTTTGTATAAGGTTATATATCCCTCTCCAAACAGCCCTGGCCTTGATTCAAGGTGACGGTTTAAAATGCAACCATCTTCTAAAGCATTGCATTTGTATCACCAGGGAATCAATGCAGGGATGATTGTCCATAATTGACTCAAGGCATGCATAGCATAAGCCTAAGTTTTAAAATGAAATGTAATGAGTTACCTTGTTCCAATATCTCCAGCCTGTTGTGCCACCAATTGGTCACAGGCTGGCACTGGTCCCTCTGGAATAGCTCTCATCCTGCATAATCCCACCTTCTCAGTACAAAGATGAAAGAAAGGGTGCACTGGGATGTAGAGCCACAAATTGAGCTTGAAGAAGTAAGGTATCTTTCACCAAGACAGGTGTGAACTGGAAAGATTTTAAAAACGTTTGTCTTTTCAAACAGGTCAAGCACCTCCTCCCCCACCACCACCACCTGCAGCTCCGCCGTTACCTGGCTCTTCACTTTCTGTTATCCTCACCTCGGGATTGGCAGGTAAATAGTTCATCTGTTTTCTGCTGTAATTAAACTTATTGCTGCAACTACCTTTGTCAAAAGGCAATGTACTGCAAGGTATTGGGCATATAAAACGTGGTTTAGCAGAACCACGTTCTGGTATGTTTGACACAATGCACATAGCTTTCGTTCTTGATGTGATCAACCACTATATTTGGAGCACTTTTTCTTTGCTGTTGTCCAATTTTGTTTCTCTTTATTCTCCACTGAATCCAGTGTTATTCTCTGTTTCTGGCCCACATGTGACTACAGACCCATAACAATGAGTTGGCACTTGACAGCCCTTTGAAATAGCCTGGCAGTTCAAGGACAGTTAGGGATGGGCAACAAGTGCTTGCATTACCAGGGACCTCCACATCACAGGAATGAATTTAAACCAAAGTCTCCACATACCCTCCCTATCTCTCTAACCTACACCACCCACCTACACCCACTCCCTATCTTTATCACCTCCTCCAGCCCCCTACATCCCCTCCCTATCTCTGTCACCTCCTCCTGCCCCCTACATCTTTTCCCTATACTCCTCCAGTATCTCCGCATTGCTTCAATTCCAGCTACTTGAGCATCCTCAATTTGAACTGCTCCTAGGCCTTCAGCTATTAGGATGTATAGGTCCAGAATTCCCTCCCAAAAACTCTTCAATCCTTGACTAGCTTCGCTTCTACAAGATGCCCATTAAACGTCATCTATTTGACCAAGCTGTTGGCCACTTGTCCTGATAACTCATTGTGTGGCTCAGTGTCAAAGTTTGTTGTTAAAGGTGTTATTTAAATGTAAATTGCCATTGGCAGTGTGGAACTGCAGCCAGCCCTGTGAGAGAAACTGTCAAATGACGAGATGATGCTTGAATGCGATGAGCAGGGTATTTGGTCATTGATTGTCGTGTGGGTAGGGTAGATGGGGAGCTGGGGGTAAGTGGGAGAGGCAGGACTCAATCAACAGCATTGCAGCCTGATTTTTTCCATCCATTTGCAATCATGATACAAACTAGGGTCGTATTCCTTGGAATTTAGCCATTAAAATGTAATTTGATGGAAGTTTTCAAGACATTAAATGGAGCATTTAGGATAGAAACCCTTCCCGCAGCTTGCCAAATGAATAACTGGGGAGATCGCATGAACAATGGAGCCAGACCTTATAGGGGTAAAATTCGGAAACGCTGCTACCACCCTTGGTGTTTAGAAATTGGAAACTCTCCCCAGACAGCAGTTTATATGAGGTCAAATCTCATTTTTCTCAGGTCACGTACTGAGGAAGAGCAGACGAAGATGGATGTTTGTTTGCAGGCTGACCATGTTCTTTTGAATTGTGGAATAGGCTCGAGATGCTGTATGTGACTGTGTGGCCAACTGCGCCCAAGGCTTGATCCTGTTTGATTAGCCTTGCCAAACAAGGTCATGGGGAAGGGCTGGCCAACTCTCCCTGTCATATTTTCTTCCCATTTTGTGGATCTCCAAGCAGAAACCAATGTGTTACCATGGCGATCAGCCAGTACAGAACCTCCCGGCAGCCACCCACCGTTGAGGGAATGTTGACAGTAGTGGAGTAGTGGCATCACTGGGCTAGTAATCTAGAAAGCGAGGCAAATGCACTGGGGACATCGCTTCAAATCTCACTTCAGGAGTTAATTCAATGAATCTGGAACTGAAAGCTACACTTGATAACAGCAACCATGAAACTATCACCTAGTTCACTAGTGCTCATCAGGAATGGAAATCTGGTGTGGTGGAGGGTTGTTTTTCAGACTGGAGGCCTGTGACCAGTGGTGTGCCTCAAGGATTGATGCTGGGTTCACTGCTTTTCATCATTTATATAAATGATTTGGATGTGAACATAGGAAGTATGGTCATTAAGTTTGCAGATGACACAGAATTTGGAGGTGTAGTGGACAATGAAGAAGGTTACCTCAGAGTACAACAGGATCTTGATCAGATGGGCCAATGGGCTGAGGAGTGGCAGATGGAGTTTAATTTAGATAAATGTGAGGTGCTGCATTTTGGAAAGGCAAATCAGGGCAGTACTTATATACTTAATGGTAGGGTCCTGGGGTGTATTGCTGAACAGAGACTTTGGGTGCAGGTTCATAGTTCCTTGAAAGTGGACTCACAGGTAGACAGGACAGTGAAGAAGGTATTTGATACACTTGCCTTTATTGGTCAGTGCGTTGAATACAGGAGTTGGGAGGGCATATTGCAGCTGTACAGGACATTGGTGAGGCCACTTTTTGAATACTGCATGCAATTCTGGTCTCCCTGCTGTAGGAAGGATTTTGTTAAACTTGAAAGGGTTCAGAAAAGATTTACAAGGATGTTGCTGAGGTTGGAGGTTGTAAGCTCTAGAGAGAGGCTGAATAGGCTGGAGCTATTTTCCCTGTAATGTCGGAGGCTGAGGGGTGACCTTATAAAGGTTTATAAAATCATGAGGGGCATTGATAGGGTGAATAGAGAAGGCCTTTTCCCTGCTGTGAGAGAGTCCAAAACTAGAGGGGCATAGGTTTAAGGGGAAAGGGGAAAGGTTTAAAAGGGGCCTAAGGAGCAACTTCTCACACAGAGGGTGGTGTGTGTATGGAATAGGCTGCCAGAGGAAGTGGTGGAGGCTGGTACAGTTACAACATTTAAAAGGCATCTGTTTGGGTACGTGAATAGGAAGGGTTTAGAGGGATATGAGCCAAATGCTGGCAAACAGGATTAGATTTAGTTAGGATATCTGGTCGGCATGGACTAGTTGGACGGAAGGGTGTGTTTCCGTCCTGTACATCTCTTTGAGTTTTAGTCTGGCTTACATGTGCCTCCAGACTCATGGCAACATGATTGATTCTTAACTGCACTCTGGCCTCAGAATCCAGTTCTGGACCAATTAGGGACAGGCAACACACCCTGGCTTTGCCAGCAATGCCCATATCCCATATAAAGAGAAAAAAATGGCCTACTATTGTTCTGAAGAGAGTATTCCCCAATCCTACCCCACGAATTGCTCAACCTCATCTTACCTCCCCCCCCGAATATTGATGGCGATCAGTAACCAAATGAGAGAATGTAGCTACAGTGAGACGAGGAAAGTTTGGGTGAGGTTAGCCAGAGCAACAGAGATGTTTAAGGGAGAAATGGAATAGATTTGTTGAAAATAATGAAAGGATGGTGAGGAGTGGAAGTGTTAAATATCATCTTTTACCTAAAGCCAGCATTTTGCTTTGTAGCAATGTGGTCCATCCAATCCAGTCCCTTGTACTCATTCTAACCACAATTCCGATCCACTTATAGGGACTGTCTGGAGTGGAGGCCACACACTGTGCTTTCCAACTCCAAGGCACTACAGGCCTCCCCCTCCATCTTTTGCATTGTTATCCTTTCTTTTCTCCTTTCAGCCATCCGGATAAAGAAACCGATCAAAACCAAATTCCGTTTGCCGGTGTTTAATTGGATGGCTTTAAAACCCAACCAGATCAATGGGACAGTCTTCACCGAAATCGATGATGAAAAGATATTAGAGGTAAGTCGGGTGATTTATTTTGATTAATCTTGCCTATTTTCTTGAAACCCCCTCAACCTCTTTGCTTCAAATGGAAACCACCACAAGCGACATGGGTCAACGTGGAGGGCTGTGGAGCCCTGAAAAGGTCAGGGCAGATCTCAGCTTGCATTCTCATCCCCTCTGCCTGCCCAGCTACCCTCTTCACCCACAAAATATATTGAGCATTGCAAATGGCCTGATTCACTTTGCTGTCCTGAAGTTCTCTTTCACTGTTCCAAACTGCGGACGCTTTTGTCCAGTCTGTCCTGGGTGTGAATCTGAACAGCCTAAGATTAGCTCAATATGGGTGTATGATGACAGTAGGCTGTTGATTGCAGAGCTGCACAAGTGTACACATCATCTAGGCTAACAACGGGAAGAAGGTACAACAAGCATAGACAGTGATGAGATTAGATACTACAATCCATTGCCCATTATCTTTGGTCACATAGACCCAGAATGGGTGAGGATCAAGGATACGGCAGAATTGTTTTTGAAACACATTGCCAGAGCAGGGCCTGTTTTATTTTATCCCCTCTCCCTCCCCCAACACTGTGGTTGACATTGGGGTCAGGTATTACCTGTGCAACCTGGTCTAGAGACAGACTGGGGACATAGAATGAAATAGCATCCAGTTTTTCTCCCCTAGAGATCTGATTACCTTGGCGAGATTTGGTTTGCATAAAATGCCTTCCCATATTAAGGCTTTGTCCCTGATGTTAATGGTGCAAACCAAACTGGTTGAGCAGGTAGTTAAAATGGAGTGGGGAACTTGGCTTGCTACCACCCTTGTTTCCCACTCTGATATTGCTATCCCAGCTCCCAGGCAGTCTCCATGTCCTCTCCAAGCCCAGCCCAAACTCCATCCTCCGGCTCTTCCCTCCCCCATATACATGACAACTTTCAGACAACCTCTATCTTTCTGCCCAATCTCTGTACTCACCTCCATCATAGAACATAGAACAGTACAGCACAGAACAGGCCCTTCAGCCCACAATGTTGTGCCGACCATTGATCCTCATGTATGCACCCTCAAATTTCTGTGACCATATGCATGTCCAGCAGTCTCTTAAATGACCCCAATGACCTTGCTTCCACAACTGCTGCTGGCAACGCATTCCATGCTCTCACAACTCTCTGTGTAAAGAACCCGCCTCTGACATCCCCTCTATACTTTCCACCAACCAGCTTAAAACTATGACCCCTCGTGCTAGCCATTTCTGCCCTGGGAAATAGTCTCTGGCTATCAACTCTATCTATGCCTCTCATTATCTTGTATACCTCATGTATGGTGTGAGAGACATATGTAGGAGAAATGCAGCTGCAGAAATGAGAGACTTAGATTAGGAGGATGGTATGTGTCAAAATGAGACAGAGAGCTGGCAATGAAAGTGTGAGAGAACTGAAGCAAAAGAAAGAAAAGGTGGAACATGAGCAGTCAGATGCACACAGAGAGAAAGTTTTTGGAAAGACAGGCACAGTTTGGGGGAAAGAAATCCTGTGAGCACAGGAGTTGGCCAAGTATAAAATAATAATAAAGGTGTTTATCCGATCACTTTGTGCTGTAGGAGCTTGACATGGATGAATTTGAAGACCTCTTCAAGACGAAAGCCCAGGGACCCTCCATTGAAATCTCCTGTCAGAAAAGCAAAAGTGCGCAGAAAGCACTGAGTAAAGTGACGCTGCTCGAAGCCAACCGAGCAAAGAATCTCGCCATTACACTGCGCAAGGCTGGCAAGACAACTGAAGAGATTTGCAGGGCCATTCAAATGTATGTTGTAAAGCCTTCAGACCTCTTTGATTGTGTCACTTGAGTGTGAAGTGTGGGCTGGCACCTGCGTGCATTTTGCGTAAATCGTTTTGCTCAAACCACCCCTTGCTCCCCGCCTCCCCAGTCCAAAATTGCTCTTGGATTTCTCCCTGTATCTGTCAAAAAGAACTTTAAGCTTGTGATCTATCACACAGATCCAGCCACCGGGTGGGATGGGAAGAGGGTAAAAGTGTGCCAAAACCCTCCAAATATTTGTGCTATGAATTCAGTCTCCTTTACCTCTCACACCCAGCTTCTAATCCTGCCATTGCCCTGCCCACTCTTCACCCACCTCTGAATATGCAGTTGTGTCTCTGCACTATTGTAAGGCAACTAAAGTGCTGGGGCTGTAAAACTGGAATTACTATCCCACTGGCTATTCAGGAGTGAAAGTTGGCCCTGCCAAATGCAGGGTTTTCTTTTTCTGAGCAGCTCAAATATCCCTCTTCACTGGCATTATCCACCTTTGGGCGAATGGCTGAGGTTTTTCCAGTTGTCTCATGATCCCCCTCCCACCTTCCCATAAGCTCTGGGGTTATTGTGGCTGGTTTAGTTAGAGGGGTAGAGCCAGTTCCCATTCCGTCACCTAGCCTCTGAGTAAAGTTTCCTGTTGACATTACTTAGGCCTACAAGCCTCTGATAGGCTTGAATTGTTTAACCAATGGGAAAGCCACTCAATCTGTTCGTAAATCATATTCCATCTACGCTCCTCTCCCACCCCATTCACTTATCTGTTTATTTCTTTGGACATAAGAGTGTCTGGTTTTGCTGGGTTTTTTTTACTTCATGGGTCGTTGCTTTGACATTCACCAGTCTGATGCCTTACTGCCTTCTGTCCAATGTGATCCGCTGCTTAAAAACCTTAACCTTAGCAGCGTTCAAACCTTAACGTTTTTAGAGAAAGTATGTGTTGTTTGTCTCCGAGGCTTGTTGCAATGTTTCTCTGCCTGCGTTTTGATCTTTCCTCCAGTGAACTGGATGGAATGGCTGTATCCTTCTGCATGTACTCCCGAAATCATTCTGAGAAGGCAGTATGGGTGGACCCAGCAGTAAGCTGGGTGTGTGCGACTCTTGTTCAGTGATTGTCCTTGCTGCAGCGTTTGGGGATCTTGAACTCAAAGGGTCTCTTGATGGATGAAGGAGGATTGTCCGCGTAAACCATCTGTAGGAATGAGGGGTGTGCTAGTAGCTTCTCGGGATCCTTGTAGTCCCATCGCTCAAATCTCTACATTTCTGGACAAAACGTTCTCTGCAGTGCAGTCTCCTGTGGAGCTTGTAAAGGGCCAGCGGCGTCTGCAAGGAGACACCTCCCAGGCACAGTAGAGCTATCCATCGCGAATGCTTCAACAATCCCCTGTGATTGTACTGTTCCTGACTTCAGACTGCACTGACATGGAAAAGAGTTGCACGATCCTGATGTCAGGATTTACAGACCGTGCGGATGCCTGAAGCAGTGCCCGCTGATGAATTATCAGTCAGCATGCAGAGTAAGCCTTCCACCGGGGACTCTGTGCATCAGCCCAAGATACCAAATTCAGGCTGTCCAGGCACTTCTATAGCAGCTGGGCCAGAAGACTGGCTGTCAGGGGCACCTGCCCCCTTGGGATTCCACTGCAAACTCAGCACACCAGTGGGGCAGACCCATGCAACCACCAACATACCCGACCCCTGGCATCGGGTATCAGGAGTGGCATGATTGATGGCTCCCACCACACGCACGTGCAACACCGAGTGGAAAGTAGTGTGAAAGATTACACCAGTGATATTCATTGAATGCATTGAAATTTGAACCCAGATATTGCTCTTAGTGATGTTGCTAAATGGATAATTCGGAAATTCAGAGGCCATCCATCAGTCCATTTCGGGCATTGAAGATTTCAAGTTCTTTTACAATGAGAGTTACTGTTAGTGCTGTGGGAACAAAGGAATATTTTACATGTTAATAACCCAACAATAATTTTCAGTTTAACTCTCCAGTTGCATGGAGTATGCAAGGAAAAGCAGCTCCTGACGAAGGCCAATGATGAGATGAAGAAAGTCACTAGCATGAGCTCATCACGGAGCTGGTGGGTTAATAAGATGGCGGCAGAGTAGAGGGCTAAGCCCAGAACTTGTCGGCTGACCTGTTGGCTTTCTTTCTCTTTTTTTTTCTTCTTTTTACTTTTGCTCTTTTTTTTCTTCTTTTTATTTTCTTTAAAGACTGGAGAGTAGCAGGTGAAGAAGGAAGCCTCTGGCAGCAATGCCAGGATGAGCTGGACGTGGCTCCACCCGAGCCCGGGGTCTCCCAGTGAGCGAGGAGCAGGTCTCGCGCTGATGCCCCTGAGCCGGATTTGCAGGCTAGGCTGAGGCTCCAGGTCTGCAGCTAGGCCCAGGCACCTGAAGGAGGAGAAAGGCATTCTTGGTCTGACATGGCAGTCTCTCGGTGTAGTATTCTTGGTCCGGCCTGGCAGCCTTGTCCTGGCATGGAGTTCACGTCACCTTGTGGCGGTCGTCTTCAGTTTCCAAATGTTCCAGCGGCTCGGCAAGTGGTCTCGTCGGGCATGACAATCTTGTTCAACAGAGGCTTCTGGCCCAGTAATCCAGCGGCCTGGCATGCGGTCTTTAGGGTATTCCATCGTTCCTTAATCGGCTTTCCCTGAGCCCAGGAGCCGTTAATTGAAATATGACGGACTTTGTCATAATTTTACTTTTTTTAATAATTACGTATGACTTCTACCATTGATGTGTGCGCCGTGGTGGGGCGACTTATAAAACTTTTCACTATATTTTTCATGTAAAAGTACACGAGACAATAAATTTGTATTCGTTTAATTCAATTATTTATTTATTTAAGATGCAGTTGGCAAGACACATGCACATAAGGAATGTTTTGAAGCAGCTCGGTGCCCTTATTGCAAAGTGGCACATGTTGGTGCCTGCTGCAGCTGGTTTCTTCCTTTCATTGGCACAATTTTTTCCTTTTCCTTGCTCTGGACCTTTGGGCGTGACTTGCAGATTCTGCTGTTCCATCCACCAAGCATCCCTTTTGAATTACAACATTAATTTATAGCATGCTTCAAGCAATTACTTTCAAGATATTCTTGCAGTTAGAATGTGCAGTTGACCCCTTCACTCGATCCAAACCTTTGATCCCAAGTGTATGTTGGCTGATTGTCTTTTTGCATTGAACTTGGGGGGTGCTATTGGATTACCCACAGTATCATAAAATGGCAAGTGCTTTGACCGATAGTGTTGTGTATTACAGTAGTCTTGTAATGGGCTGGTTGGCACCCATTGATCTTGATCCAGGGTCACCCTGGCAAGCACAAGGCCTTGGAAGAGAGACAAGCAGCCAGCAAACAACTCCTCCCCACCAGAAAAAAAACTTTACACGGTGATGCAAGTGTGTCATATTGTACCAGGCCTTTTTGGATCTTTGTTTAGCGCTTCCCAAATCTATTGATTGCAGTGCCTGACAGTATGCTTGATGGATGGACATCTGTTCATTAATAACTGGACATGGGGTCATCCTTTCTGTGTTGGTGAGCTTTGTTCTACTGGCTTTCAGCTGCAGTGTGGCAAGAGAGGCATAATAGGCAATAATGGATACCCTAAGCCTTTGAGCAGTCAATCTACTGTTCCCTTCTGTGGGTTCACTTTTAAGATTAAGGCATTTGGTGTGCCCACAGAAAGCAGGCATTTATCTGCATGATTCTGACCAGCTGCATGGGTACAGACCAGCTGAACTGGTTCAAACCTTCACAATTTGCCCAGGGCGCTGCCACGCATCAGAGAACTGAAACTGCCGCCTGGGTACAGTTGGTAATTTGACACGCTCGAAGGAAGCTGGCAAAGAAATATTGCAAAAATGCTGTAAAATTTTAAAAAATGAAATACTTGTATGAGCGGGACTTTAAATGCCAATTCTGACCACATTCGCAAGCTCAACAAATGCCAAGGCATGAATTCTGCGCAATATCAGCAAGCAGCCATTTGGTGGCGGAAAATGTTTTGCATGCGCTACAAAGCCAGGCAACAAATACGTGCTCTGAGGCATTCAGGTAAAATGACTTGCTTGAAATATTCCTGGAAAGTAAAAGGCCCTCTGCCCCTCCACCCTCTTCCTCTGAGTAATTTTCAGTTGTGAACTCTTGGATGACTGTCTTATGATTTGCGTTTGGTTTAGCGGACTAAAGCATTGCCTTTGCCCTCTTGTAGGTACGATTTGAAGACTCTACCCCTAGACTTTGTGGAGTGTCTGAATCGCTTCCTGCCTTTAGAGAACGAGGTGAAGCTTTTGAGGCAGTACGAGAGAGAACGGAAACCACTCGATGAACTGTCCAACGAGGACCGTTTCATGCTGCAGTTCAGCAAAATTGAGCGTCTGCCTCAGCGCATGACCATCATGACATTTGTCGGGAACTTCTCTGAGAATATTCAGATGTTGAATCCGGTAAGTCTCCTGCCATCTGTAAACCAGCAGTGATGGAGGTGGGTGGAAGGGACAGCCATGTTTCCAGTGTTTAGGATACTGTCCAGAAAAAATAATCCCAAGCATTAGGGCAACAGTATTTCTATTTCCTCCTCTCATGGGACGTGGACGTAGCTGGCAAGGCTGGTATTTGTTGCCCATCCCTAATTGTCATTGGGCCGAGTGGCTTGTTTGACCCTTTCAGAGGGTGGCTAAGAGTCACCTACATCACAGTGGGTCTGGAGTGATGTGTAGACCAGACAGGGTAAGGGTGGCAGACTTCCCTTCCCTAAAGAATATTAGTGAACCAGATGGGTTTGTAAGACAATCAATGATAGTTGTAATGTTTGCTGTCACTGTGACTAGCTTTATATTCGTCGTTTATTAATTTTAAACTTCAAAAAGCTGCCATGATGGGATTTAAGCCAGAGCATTTGCCTGGTTTTCTAGTCCACTGACATGACCATTGCATCACCATCTCCTCCACAGACAAAAATCTGAATGTTTCAGAAGAAACCCAGGAAGCTACATATTGTTATAGTCCTGACTTCCAATGGACCAGGATGATCACCAGCTCCCTCACCATCCACTTTACCTGCGTTCAGCTGTGATGGCATTACGCGGTGGCGATTAGCCTCAGCATTTAAGCATTTGAATACAACTGGCCTATTTTTCAGCTCAAAGTAAACGGCTGGAATATCATTTTCTGTGAGAGATTTCCTGAAACCCTTCATTCTCAGAATCAATCCTTGTTTCTTCCAACTAGCTCTGTCCTCCTTCTTCTCCCTTCATCTTTTACTTCATCCTTTTCCTCAGTTGCGGATTGCTGTTCTCAGTAACCTTGGGCTCACCGATTGATACCTTTGACCGTCAATTGTTCACAACATGTACCTTTTGAATTTACTGGTGAAGTCTGTGAAATATTGTGCTTCAAAATCTTTGACAATGGATTTTATACAATTACCCTGAAATTAACATGACTATTCCAATATATGTTATCTGAAGGATACTTAGTATTATAAATGCTTTCTTCCAGCAACTGAATGCAATAATAGCTGCTTCTGCATCCATTAAGACCTCACAGAAGTTGAAGAGAGTGCTGGAGGTGAGTGTGCTTTCTGTCGAGGTAAAATCTGTAGGCTCACGCAGTCACAGAAATCATACAGTGCAGCATGTAGGAAGCACTGTGGCTAATTTGTGTACAGCAAGATTCCACAAAGTAAATGATGACTAGGTCATCTGTTTTATTGAGTTTGTAATCCATCACAGAAATGGGCCATGTAGCCCATCAGGTTTATGCTGGTAATATTGAATCAATATTGGCCAGGACACCAACAAGCACTCCCTGGCTCTCATTATTGTCCATGGGATCTTTTATAACAAGCTGACAGGACAAACAGAGCCTCAGTTTAACATCTCATCTGAAAGACAAACACCACCTCGGAGTGCAATACTACCTCAATAGTGCACTAGGAGCATCAGCCAGTATTACAAGTGGAATCTTGAGGAGGAGTTGGAGCAGTCTCTCTGAGCTGCTGGCTGAACAGCCTCACATTGCATTGCCTCCTTTTGGGAAGGCCCACCACATCTCGTTCTGCTTGGGCAAACCTGAGTGCACCTTTACACTGGGAGCAAGGACCCAAAAGCTACTGACCAGTTAGAGGTGTCCCTGGGGAGGCAATGGCTGTCCCCAGGATAACTGCTCAAGGCCTAGGATAGCTGCTGGACCCAGACCAGAGGTGAGTGATGGCAGGAGAAAGATTCAGAGTGTGGGTTTGTTAGCAGGGGGAGTGACTGTCAACAGGCCACCCCTTCCCGATGCTAGGTTCCCCGATTAGGCAGTGAGAGACTTTGAGCAAGGGACTCTTCTCTGGGAACCCTCCAACAACCCCACACTGGTTTTCTTCTGTCTGCTATGTAGCTTGTTCACCACTGAAATAATACTAGTGAGGGAAGGATAAGGCTCTCAACTAAACATCCATTGACCAGTTAAGGGCCTAAGTTGGCCGTGGGATGGGAAGGCTGTTCATGGACCTTCCTGACATAGACATAATTGTAGTGGAGTCCTTACTTGCCACCCTTCTGTCTGATTAAATGCCAATCCAACCACCAAACTTGCCACAGCGAAAAAGGCACGGATTCCAGCCTATGCATGCAAATAAAGGCCATTCCAGGAGCCCCAGTTGTGGAACTGAGTTCTGCTTGATCACTGGAAGCCCTTCTAATAGTTGTCATGTCACAAAGGAGCAGTGGAAAGCCATAAAGGAAAAGGACAGCCCTGAACCCCAGCTTTGACAACCAGAGGCCCCAGCAACAGCTTCTGCTGAAGGGCCACAGCTGAAGGGAAGTGGGCCACAAATGCCTGTACTGAGACTGCTATTGGCCTTTTTTTTTGTATTTGAACACCAGTGGCTAGGCCAATGTTTATTGCCCATCAGTAACTGCCTTGGAAAAGGTGGTGGCTTGCTGCCTTCTTCGATAGCTGCAGTCTTTGGGGTATAGGGACACCCACAATGCTGTTCGGAGGGATTTTGACCCAGTGAAACTGAAGGAACGGCGATATATTTCCAAGTCAGGATAGTGAGTGGCTTGGAGGGGAACCTTCTGGCAGTGGTGTTCCCATGTATCTGCTGCCCTTGTCCTTCTAGATGGTAAGAGTTTGCAGGTTGGAACAGTGCTGTCGAATTGGCCTTTTGTGAGTTGCTGCTTTGCACACCGTGTGTGTCAGTGGTGGAGGGAGTGGATGTTGAAGGTGGCAGATAGGATGCCAGCCAAGTGGTGCTGCTTTGATGGCACCATGCCTGTCCCATTAAAAAGTTGTATCTGTGCCAGTCTGTGGGGGGCTCTTGTGATAATGTCCCTGCCTCTGTGCTACAAGGCCCAGGTTCAAGTTCCACATATTCTAGAGTTAAGTCACAACGCATCTGAACGAGTTAGTTAAAAATATCTACAATCCAGGTAGACACTGGTCAATACTGTGGATGTGTTCCATCTGCTGTGGACTTTTCCCCTGAGTGAAGAAGTCTGGGTTCAAGCCTCACCTGCTGCAGAGCTGTGTGATCATATTACGAGTAGGTTGATTTAAAAAGAAAATCAGTGGTCACGAGTCAGGGGAGCTCTAGTGGCACAGTGGTAATGTCCCTATGTCCAAGCCAGGAGACCTGGGTTCAAGTCTTACCAGTGTAATATCATCTCTTAACAGTTGGTTAGGAAACATCAATGGTCTTTTGTGATGATGAATCTCAAATGTACATAATAATGTGTCTTTTTCCTACCTCTCTGCAGATAATTCTGGCACTTGGTAACTACATGAATAGCAGCAAAAGAGGAGCTGTGTATGGTTTCAAACTTCAGAGTTTGGACCTGGTAAGTATTCTATCCCATTTTATCTCTGCAGGGTAATCTACTGCTAAATACAAGCATTCAGCTTGAATCAAGTATTTTTTCATTAAATGTACAGTCATATCTTTGAAGTGAGCAGATTTAAAGTATGTCCCACACCCATAAAAAGAAGCCTATTAATTTTGAATTGATTGTGCTGGCAGCTAAAACTGGCAATTCAACTTGTGTGACTTTTTTTAAAAATTCTTTGATGGGATGTGGGCATCACTGGCAAATCCAGCATTTCTTGCCCATTCCCAGTTTCCAATCTTGCTGGGCCATTTCAGAGGGCAGTTAAGAGTCAGCCACATTGCTGTGGGTCTGGAGTCACATGCAGGCCAGACCAAATAAGGATGGCAGGTTTCCAGCACTTCAGTGAACCAGATGGGTTTTTACAATCAATGCAAGTTGCCATGGTCACCATAACTAACATTAATTGGACTTCCACTGGGGATTTGAACCCATTTTAGGATATTACTCTAGGCCTGTGGATTGCTAGTGCAGTGATATTACCACTCGGCCAGCATCTTCCCAGAGTCTGACGATGTGCAACATTGACTGTTTCTGAATTTTCAAGAAGTCCGTTCTCACAGTAAAAGACAGCAGTGAGGCTGTAAAAGAGAAACCATTTCACTTCTAGCCTGCAGTCTGATCAGTGGCTTGAGTGCACCAGTCTCTCCGCTAACCCAAAGACTCATTTTAACCCTGGTGGCAGAGACTATGTCCCATTGTCATTTCTAGTATCAGCACCACCGTCCCCCCCACCCCTTCCCTGCATATGTTAGCCATGTCTGAGTTACTTTATGGTGGTCTGACATTCAGAGCACTCAAAACCATCTTGTGTTTGCACCTTTTACAGTGAGGAGACTTCAGAGAGAGAGGGAGAAAAAGATATTCACCTAGTCAGTTCCGACTGGACTTAAACACTAGCTCCAGAGACACATAAGAAGTTTTGAAGCTAGTTAACTTATTCATTTCTTCCTTGCAACTCTCCTCACTCTTCACCCCACCCCACCATTACCCCAGGATTAGTTGCTTCTGGACAAAAACATAACTTTGACTAAATATAGAAGCTCAGTATCAAAATCACATTCCATTCACTTGCATTTTATTGACCAAAACAGGATGTGCTGGCCAACTGTTTATTTCATGGGTTTGAATGTTAAAAAAAGCATCCAGACGCTGTCAACAGTTCAGCCTGTGATCGATGCATTTAAAGAGGTTTTGAGAAGAGGGAAAAAGAGAGACAGGAAATGAGAGAAGTGCATGGTGAACCAGAAAGAAGGGAGAGCACATTACAGACATGGGTCAGACATTCTGTCCAAGCTCACCACCTGAGATGTTAACTTTTAGACTGTTTGTTTTTATCAGTTTTCCCATGGCTGATTAGCTTGCCAAAGATCCTCACCACCCCTCCCCCAAACCTTTAACTTTCATCACTCCACCTCTCCCCTCCCTTCTGTAACTTTTCCCCCATTTCCTAGCTAGAAGCTGGAGGCTAATCTGATCAGGGCATATAAAATGTAACAAGGATTCACAAAGGAGCATAATTTTAAAACTAGGTGAAATTAGGAAGCACTTCTTCACACTTTAGTGGAAGCTGGACCTTGATTTTCCCATCAGGTGCCAGATGCTGGAAAACAATTGAAGTTTTCGAGACTGAGATGTATAGATTTTGTTGACTCTGTGTATCAAGAAATATGGAGCAGTTCAGGGACAACAGTAGGGGTACAGACTAGCCATGATCTAAGTGAAAACTGGAACAGGCCCAAGGGGCTGAATGGCCTCCTTCTGTTCCTTCAGACATCTCTCAAGGAAGTGGAGACATTAGTTCTGTTTAAAAAAAAAGGTTACTACAATATTTCTGTTCTGACTTCAGATTTCTAGCATCCCAGTTTTATATTCTTGCCATCAAGACATTTTTTAAAATGAAATCTGTTTCTATGTAAAATGTTCTCAAAAATGATTTATTTCTCTCAAGATTAAAACCATGGCCTTTTTATATTAAATAATTTCAAGTTTGCCAGTTGGCGATTTGTCATCACTTATTGGCAGCCACTGGAATCCAAACACATTTTCTACAAGGCAAGTTCAACTGCATGGTTAATATTTTCTGAAACTGTCTCTTGAAGCCAAAAAGCCTACTGTATACTCACAACTTAGACCTCCCAGTCTTCGAAGAGAGGGAGGCCAGGCCTGTGGGATTTTGTTTTATAAAATTGAGCACGCAGCCTACAGGATTCCAACCCTTTGTGAAAATGGCCGGAACTTTTTTTTTGCTTTTTGCAGATAGTGTTCAAGAATATATTTTGAAGCCGATATGCTGATTTCTGAAGGTTTTATTAAAGCAATCAAGGTCTTTACGAATAGGTTTAAGCGTTGACATACATTGTGAGCTTGATGGTTGAATAATAAATAAATAAAGGTGTCTGGAACTTGCTGAACCTGATTTCAGTCAAAGGGTCAAGTATGCCAACTGCGCATGTTACTCGCATCATATTATTCTGACTTGTAGGAAGTCATTTGTGGAGAGGATTTTTCTTTTGTTTTCAAAAGTGAAACTGGTATGTAGGGAGGTTTGAACCATATTTTAACTTTCAATGCTGTTAGTTGCTTGAAGGAGCCACCCTAGCAACCATTGTGCTGGGATTGGTCAGGTGCCTCTCGGAGGAAATTGCCATTTCAGGTTCACAAGAGGGCAGTGGGACTAAGGCAGTAGTCATGTTTTTAGTTGATCTTGAATATCTTTCTCTACCCCAGTGTGAGTGCAACTTAGTCAGTTTACTGAATTGTTACAGAATGCTAAATGATTAAGGAAGGTTGAATCTTAGAATGGCTTCAGCATTGAATGAGGCTATTTGGTCCATTGTGCCTGTGCCAGCTCTCTGAGAGAAAAACCTCCCCTACCCTTTTCCTGCACATTCTTTCTTTTCAGATAATGATCCTCTTGAAAGACTCAATTGAATTCACCTCCCCTACCCACTTAGGCAGCACATTTCCAGATCCTAGCTACTCGCTGTGCTTTTCCTCCTGTGTCTTTTGGATAGTTTGCTGATCATCTTAAATTGGTGCCTTCTTGATCCTGACCTTTCCCTTTAATAGGAGCAGTTTCTTTCCATCTATTCTGTCAAAATCTATTCCAATTTTGAATGTCTGTGAAATCTGTCAACTTTGCTTTTCTTCAGGTGAACAGCCCAGTATTTCCAATCTATCCTCATTGCTGAAGTTCTTCATTCCTGGAATTATTCTTGTAAACCTTTAGTACATTCTCAAAGCTTTCATGACCTTCTGACAACCCTTTGTGATGAGATGGGAAAGTGATTTGTGAAGGGTACATAAGGAGCCTACAAAGGGATATAGATAGATTAGATGAGTGGGCATAGATCTGGTAATTGGGGTACAATGTGGGAAAGTACGAAACTGTCCATTTTGACAGAAATAATAACGAAGCATATTATCTAAATGGTGAGACTTTGCAGAGCTCTGAGATGAGGATAGATCTGGGTGTCCCAGTGTGTGAATCACAGAAGGTGAGTATGCAGGTACAGCAAGTAAACAGGAAAGCTAATAGAATATTATGTTGTATTGTGAGGGGAATTGAATGCAAGAGTAGGGAGGTTACACTTCAGTTATCCAGGTTATTAGAGAGGTCGCACCTGGAATAATGTGTGCAGTAGTGGACACCATACAAATGGATGTTAATGCATTGGGAGCAATTAGAAGTTTACTAGTTTAATCCCCGGAACAAGCAGATTGCCTTATGAGGAAAGGCTAGACAGGCTGGACCTGAAGTTTAGAAGAGTCAGAGATGACTTCATTGAAACATATAAAATCCTGAGGGGACTTGATTGGGTGGATGTGGAAAGGATGTTTCCTGTTGTGGGAGAATCTAGAAATGGAATATAAGAACTAGGAGCAGGAGTAGACCATTCAGTCCCTTCACCATTTAATACGATTGTGGCTGATCTCATTTTGACTCCTACTTTCCTTCTTGGGGTCATAGTTTAAAAATAAGGGTCACCAATTTAAGACAGAGATGAAGAAACATTTTTTTTCTGTGTGAAGATTGAGAGTCTTTGGAATTTTCTTCCTCAAGAGGCAGTGCATGTAGAAACTGTCAATATTTTTAAGCCAGAGAGAGATAGATTCTTCATTAAAAAGGTAAAGGTAAAGTCACCATAGTCCTATGCTGTTCTTTCATCAGAGACATGATTGGTAATTGTTTAATCTGGGGGTCACCACACCTCTGGCAAGGGGAAAGGTTGAGAAGGATGGATCTTCAAGGTAACCTCACCTGGAACAGGAAGTGAACCCATGCTATTGGCATCACACACCAGCCATTCAGCTAACTGAGCTAACCAAGACCCCAACCCTACCCCTGCATTCTTGATGACCAAGGGGATGAAAGGTTATCAGGGACATGCAAAAAGGAGAGTTGACATGAAAGTCAGATCAGCCATAATCTTATTGAATGGCCAATCTAAGTGCCCTCTTTTTGTCCTTTGTTTGTTTATAACCCACCCATGGTCCTCCCAACTTCTCTCCTACCCCCACCGTTCTCTCAGTTCCCAGTGGGGGAGAAAAATGCCTTTCAATGACTTAAGCTCACACAGAAAGAGTGACTACTTCTAGACGATATGACCTATCAAGCTGGCACCCATTGAACAGCGGAGCAAATTTGGCACAGGAACTGGTTTGGATTGGGCAGGGGATGGGGCCAAGGGCAATATTGTAAGCAGATAGTTGCTGTTTGGCCCTTTCTCAATTTGACACCATGTGAAGAATTTGATAATGAGTCAAGAAGTGACAATGTTTATGAAGGATGCCTAGGGGTGTGATATAAAAGGCGGACTGATTCTCAGTGATGTGAAATGTTTCCTGTTTGCATAGCTCTTGGATACTAAATCCACTGACCGGAAGCTGACCTTGTTGCACTACATTGCAATTGTCATAAAACAGAAGTACCCCAGCATTGCCACATTCTGGAGCGAGCTGCACTTCATTGAGAAAGCAGCGGCAGGTGAGTGACGGCATTTGGGCTATTCCATACTGTTTCGTGCTAAAGGAAAGATGGGCTTTGTTTTGCTCCATATGAGGCTATTCCCACCTCAGAGCCTAGATGACATTTGAATGGCCCTGTTACATATGTGCTGAGAAATGGGTTTGGAGCAGCTCACGCCGACCAGATCTACTCTGTCTCTGCAGACCAAGCAGGAAAGGATTACATGATAATCATGGAGTGAGTCCTTTGACATGGTGTCATGTGATCTGACATCACTTCCTGTGGTGCTGTCAGCTATCTAAGTGAGAGCTGTTGCCTTTATACCAGGGATGAAAGACCACGGTTTTGTGCAAGGACTGGAGAAACTGGGAAACGTTGCCCTTTAAACAGAAAAAGTTAATAGGAGATTTGATGCAAGTGTTCAAAGTCGTGAATGGTCTCAATGAAGAACGTAAGTTGAAACAAATTCCAGTGGCAGAAGAGCCAGCTAGCAGAGGGGCACTGATTGGTAAAAGACCCAGTGTCAAAAAGTTTTCTTCTGGACAGTAAGCTTGTTGTGATCTTGAGTGTGCTGCCTGAGAGGCTGGCAGAAGCAGATTAAGTGACAACTTTAAAAGGAGAATTGAATAAACACCTAAAGGGGGAAAGAACAGGAAGGACAGGGTTTTCTAAGATTACAAAGTGATCTTGATCAAATGGGTCAATGGGCTGAAAAATGGCAGATGAAGTTCAGTCTGAGTAAATGTGAGGTATTGCATTTTGGTACAATAAACAGGAGTAAGGCTTATGTAGTTAATTGTAAGGCTTTGGGTAGCATTGTAGACCAGAAGGATCTAGGGCTCAGGTACATAATTCTTTGAAGTTTCCCTCACATATAGACAGGATTGTTAAAAAGGCATTTAGCACACTTGCCTCCATTGCTCAGTTCCTTGAGTATAGGAGTTGGGAAGTCATATTGAGTTTGTACAGGATATTGGTCAGGTCTCTTCTGGAGCACTGTGTCCGGTTCTGGTTCCCCTGTTATAGAAGGATATTATTAAATTGGAGAGGATTTACCAGGAGGTTGCCAGGTATGGAAGATTTGAGTTATAAAGAAAGGTTGGATAGGCTGGGACCTTTTTCACTGAAGCGTAGGAGGTTGAGAGATGACCTTTTAGAGGTTTATGAAATCATGAGGGTATGGATAGTGTTAATGATAGGTGTCTTTTCCTGGGATGGGGAATTTAAAGACATGGGGGGAGCATTTTAACGTCAGAGGAGAGAGATTTAAAAAAGACATGAGGGGCAATTTTTTTTACACAGGGTGGTTTGCATGTGGAATGAACTTCCTGAGGGAGTGGTGAATGTGGGCACAAGTACAACATTTAAAAGACATCTGGATAACTATGTACATAGGAGAGGTTTTGACGGATATGGGCCAGGAGCAGACAGGTAGGACTAGTTTACTATGGGATTATGAACTGGCATGACCAAAGGCTCTGTTTCCATGCTGTATGGCTCTATGATAGGTACATTGAGTAGCTCTTTCAAGACTGATTGAATAGCCTCCTTCTGTGCAGCTTCATTCTAAGAACCTGGCATCAAATGGAATGGAGGTAACTTCTCGAAAGGGTGAAGCAAGTCAAATGGCAAATTGTTTTAGGTGGTTAATCCAACATCTCCTTGTGATGATTTCGAGTGTAATTGACAGAACTGCACAGGAAATAGCAGAATAGGCCAGGAGAGATTGTCTGCAGGACAGTAACACCTCTTTCTCAGGCCTGGTAATGATTCCATCTGCCAACAGGCAGTTGAATGACTTTTTTTTGCACCTTTTCCTCTGGCAGTGTCATTGGAAAACGTCCTCTTGGATGTCAAGGAGATGGGACACAACATGGAGCTAGTTAAGCGAGAGAGCAGTATGCACGATCACAATGTGGTGCTGAAGGATTTCCTGACCCAAAATGAAGGGAAACTAGAAAAACTTCAGAAAGATTCCAGGACTGCACAGGCAAGTATCATATCCTTATACAGTATGTGATGCTATATGTGTCACTGAACTTTCCTATCTGTGTTCCAAACGAGCCTGGTATTTAAAAATCTAATACATTATTCTCTTTACCGAATAACTACATTGAGGGTATGCAGGTCGGTAGAACATGAGCTCTAAATATAACAAGTTTAGAGTTGGCCTTATTTTACTTTCTTGCTGGATCTCTCATCCTGCCAATGGTGGAACTTGTTTGGAAAATACCGGGAGTGCTAAGGTTCTAGTATCATCAGAGTCTTTCAGACAAGATGTGTAAATTGAGGCAAACACTGACACTGCTGGAGAAACTGAATAGGTTTAGCAGCATCGATGGAGATTTGTGTTAAACTGAGCACCCCCCCCCCCCCCCCCCCCCCCCAACAACCTCTCTGGGTGTAAAAGGCACTGTTAAAGAAGAGCGGAGAATTCTGACTGGTTTCCTCCTGCAGAATTCACATTTGTTTTGCTGTTGACATTCTGCAGTTGCCTTCAACGAGTTGAGACATAAAGTGAATGTTACATTATCTAACTGCACCAGGGTACAGGATATGTACAATCAGTTGTTAAAGTGGGAGTAAACCTTGCTCTCATGCGAGTTTTCCACCAGATTTTATTTTGACTCCTTGTGTTCCTCTATGAGGAGAGACCAGGATAAAATGCAATGCATGGGAAATTGTCAGTCATCACCTTGCAGCCACACCTGCAAGGAAAGCTTCATCTGCATCTCTGAATGAGGATGCGAGAGATGAACTGCAAAAGCAGCCCTGTCTTCAAAGAAAAGAAAAGGCTATTAATTCTTGGAATATTACAGCCGCGCCTAATTGCTTGATTTTTGACCTTTAACCTCTCCCAATGAGCAAGCAAAAGAAAAACATGGCTGCGATTAAGCAGCTGACTCTATTGTTGTAACTCTAACCTGGTGAAATTGGAGGGTTAATGAAACTGCACCTAATTTCCTTTCTACCCTGCACAGGAAGCATACAATAAAGTGGTTGAGTATTTTGGAGAAAGTCCCAAGACTACGCCTCCATCTGTGTTCTTCCCGGTATTTGTCCGCTTTGTCAAGTCTTACAGGGTAAGATCTGTTTGTGTCTTTTTTCTTTTGCATCTGTTTGTCATTTCTTTCATTTGAAATGGTTGCAATGGGGCATGGAAGAAATGACTCTAGATGTTAGCTTTAGAAGAAATATGGTCATTAATATTTGTAGTAAAGTTGAGGGAATCTTAGTTATGACATCTCTGTCACTCTACCTTGATCAAAAGAAATTGCGTTTACTGAGATGTAGAATCTTTAATTTAATAGAAAGTGGGCCATGAGGCAAAAGCAGTATGGCTGAGCAGGTAAGCCCTGCCCTTTAGGTCTGCCTAGTAAATTTAGAAGGGTCCTGCTGGATGATGATATGGTGCATCTTTTCTCCATGTCCAAAAAATAACGCTTTGTACATGGGACTGACAATTAGTGTGGTAATAATTGAAACATATTATGCAAGAATGGCTTGCAAACCAGTGAGCCATTCAACTTGTTTGGAGATGTTCACCAAGCTTCTCAGCCTATCACAGACTTTGCCAGAAGCTGCCAACCAATCAGAAACTCACCATCACCCTCTCAAGGGTGGTTAGGGATGGGGTCCTTGCCAACCTTTCCAGCACTGCTCAGAAATAAAGAAGGTCTTGAAGGGAACTCTGTCAAAGGGCCATTTGAATGTTATGGATGACAGTACCCCCCTCCCCCACCACCCTTCAAATCCCCACCCCATTTTCACTGATCACTTGACATGTGCAAGATGCTGGTATTTAGTTAGAATGGCTCTGTTGAAGAAGCCTCCTTGCAATTCCCAGCCTGAAGGGCTGACACCATAGCTACCTGTGAGAGGGCACTGCATTGTTGACTAGTAAGGGCAAGAGTTAATGAATGTACATGCTTCCTGGCATTGTTCAGGCAGATGCCTCCCATTTCCTGCTCTCTGCACAGCCACCTGGTGCTGGCCACCCACCAGCTCACACTTTACAAATGATTAGTTGAAACAATAAAAGCATTAGATGTGAGTACAAGTTGAATACTTTGAATTGCAGAATAATCACATCAGGCTTTGGGTTCAGGAAAATAAACCAACCAGCAAGTGTATGATCAAGTGTACAGTGGCAGTTTCAGGTTCCTGAAAGAAGCTGAGTAAAGCATTTCTCCCCTGGTGTTTCCTTTGACATAAACATGAGCTCAGTTCTTAACCCTTGAAGAACTGTGGCTGACTTTGTTGCCAATATTTCATTCAAAACTCAGCCCAGAGTTCAGGGCATAGAGCAGGGTAGGTTCTCCTCCTGTAATGTCAATTGGAGATTGGCGCCAGCCCCATAGATATGGCAGTGGGCAGTGGCATTTTATTAAGAAATTGAGAGACCTCCCACAGAAATTCTCCTTCTAGATGATTGCACTCAGTTTTGAGTTTTGTAAATGTTGACTCATACTAACATAGAAACTAGGAGCAGGAGTATGCCATTCCGCCCTTTGAGCCTGCTGCACCATTTGATATGATCACGGCTGATCCTCTTAATATCATATTCCCACTTTCTCCCCATATGTCTTGATACTTTTAAAATCTAAAAATGTACCTATCTCTTTCTTGAATATATTCAGTGACTTGGCCTCCACAGCTTTGTGTGGTAGAGAATTCCACAGGTTCACTACCCTTTGAATGAAGAAATGTTTCCTCATCTCAGTCCTAAATGTCTACCCCACATCCTGAAACTGTGACCCTGGTTCAAGACACCCTAACCAGGGGAAACAACCTCCCTCCATTCAGTCTGTCCAGCTCTATTTGAAGTTTACACATTTCAATCAGATCCCTTCTCATCCTTCTAAACTCTAGTGAATACAGGCCCAATCTTTTCTTACACAAGAGGTTCCTTCCTCTCGATTATGACAGTGCAGTGTCAAACATTTGCGTCAGGTTTGGCAGAAATTCTCTGCTACCAGCCATTCCTTGTGTCAGTGTGTGGCTGCTGAATGTCAATGTGGTAATTCACTGCCAAATGCTTCAGGGATGCCCTCAGTATGTACATCCTCTCCGACAGTCTCGCCAGTTCAGAATGAAAACCCTGGCTGATGGTTGAAGGCTGGCTATGTTGAACAGTTGCACTCGTACTGCTATCGTGGCTGGATCAGCTGACTCAGCCCAGAGCAGAATCTGTAGCCCTGCTTCTAAAATTCAAAACACTTTGAGGGATGATTTGACTAGACTGTTTCAAATATTCAAACCAAGAGGTAGATTCAGATGAAATCTCTCCTCTAATGACGGAAGTTGTGACCGGGGGAGACATCTTTGTCATTGGGAGTTAAATCAGGAAACTTTTTTTTCATGCAGAGAGTTATGGAAATCTGGAATTCTCCTCAAAAGGCTCTGAATGTTCGGGTTCAGTCGGAGCTTGTAGGATAGAGGTTAATAGATTTTTGCAGGGCCTGGGCATCTGGTGATATGGAGCTGTGGTAAATAAGTCGAGGTGTCGGTTAGCTATTACCCAACTGAATGAAGGTGTAGACCCATGCGTTGGAATGGCCTCCTCTTGTCTCCATCCATCCTTCAGTTGGAGACTGGGCTGCTTTGAGGTGGATTCAAGGGGAGTCCAGACTGAATTGTTGAGTTTGTGAACTAAAAAGTTCAGTTTTGAGCTGTTTTGTCAGTGAGTTGAGGAATCAAACAGGCTGTTATGGTGTCTGGGGTTTATTTCTTTTGAAGCATGTGCCATTTGTGCTTGTGCACAATTGAAATACTATTTAAGAGCTGAAACCTCCTTCATTCAGTAAACACAGCTGCAGCATTGACTTACTTTGAGGTAAAGGAAAGCTGATTTTTCAGCTCATTATTTCTTCTTGCTGTGCTCAAAACGATACCAAATAAGGATCTCCATTATGCTGTCAGAAATATGGGAATGGATTCAAAACGAGTCAAAGTTCGATCATGTAACTAAATCGCTAAATGTTTACATTGAAAAACATGCAATGAAAAGACACAAGATTGAGGAGAAACTGTTTTACCCAGAGAGTAGGGTAAATGTGGAACCCGCTGCCTCAGAATGATGAAGCCAGGGCCCAGGACATGGGTGTACATCAGGGCCCGCAAAACTTTCGTGGGGCATTGCGGGACTTGCTGGCCTCGGGTCAAGTTTGGGAGCCCAGGCCCAAAGAGCAGAGGGTCTTTGATTTCTATCCCTGGTTGAAGCATTGAACATTGATGCTTTTACAGGAAAACTAGATATATGCATGAGGGAGAAAGAAATGGAAGGATACAACATCAGATGGAGAGAGTTAGGAGGAGGATTGTGTGGAGCATAACACCAGTACGGATCTCTTGGGCTGAATAGCATCTTGCTACTCTGTAAATTCAGTATGAAATGATTTGGTGTATGGTGTTCAATGCCATATTCAATTCTGGTCTAGCTCCCGCCGAGGAGTACGGTGTGAAGTTTAGGTCTCCTTCCTTAAGGAGGGCTCGGCTTGCATTGAAAGCAGATCAGAGAAGGTTCACGAAGCTGAATTGTATGATGGGTTGGAATTTGTTATGGAGAAAGGCTGATCACGTTGGGCCTTTACTCTTCAGAGTTCAGAAAACTCAGAAATGATGTTTTTGAAACATAGATCCTGAGAGTGCTCTTGACAGGGTAGGTGCGAGGAGGATGTTTATCCTCACGAGGGAATCTGGTACTCAGGGGTGCAGTTTCAAAATTAAGGCAATCCCACTTTGGAATTTCTTCTCTGAAAGTTGTGTTTCGAATTCTCTGCCACAGAGAGCAGTGGATCCCGGGTCATTGAAAATATTGAAGGCTGTGTGACAGAGTTTTGACTAGTGAGGGTCAAGGGTGATGGGGGACAGACAGGAAAGTGGAACTTAGATCCCAGTGTGACCAGCCATGATCTTACTGAATGACAGAGTGGACTGAGTGACCTACTCACGTTCCTAATTTGTGCTCTTATTGCCGAATTCGTTGGTTCTTTCGGCTGTATGTGAGACAGAGGTGAGGCCATAATTAAAATCTGCATGTAATAGAGGTGCCCCATTGCTAAAAGGAAATGAGAGGCATGGAAAGGCATTCGAGAGATTCTGTAGAATTATTCTAGGAATGAGGGCCCTGTAAATTGAGTATTACCTCAATGGTGGGTGTTTATCTTCTCGGTACGAGAGAGAGCTCAAAGGCAAGTACAATAAAACTTTTCATAGTATTGAGGTGGTAAATAATGAGAAACTGTTTAAAACATTGTGATTTTTCTTCACGATGGTGGCTACTTTAACACTGAGGTGCTATGTGTCTTCAGGTTACTGCCTTGCAAGCTGTTACGCTTTCTAATCTAAGGATTACAGTTAGAGAGTGGTGAATATATCATGTTGGTGGTCCAGTACACTCTCCCAGAATGACGTTTGTCCTGTCTACACATGTGTATAATTGCGTAGGCCCCAGCTTGGAGAATTGTGCCCTCTTCTGGACACCGCACTTTCTGAAGGACTTGGGAAAGGCTGCAGAGGAGATTCACCAGAATGGTTCCACGCATGAGAGAGTTTTTATGTGGAGAAGCTGTGCTGTTCCCTTTTGAGTCAAGAAAGTTAAAGGGAGATAAGAGTTTTTAAAACTCTTTCATGGGATGTGGATGTTGCTGGCTGGGCCTGCATTTATTGCCCATTTATAAACTTTTGAAAGGTCCAACACGATGAAGGGTTTGATAGATGGGGAGCAACTCACCTCCTGATTCCCAAAGCCTGTCCACCATCTACAAGGCACAGGTTGGGAATGTGATGGAATACTTCCCACTTGCCTGGATGTGGGCACCTCTAACAACTCTCGATGTTCGACACCATCCAAGACAAAGCAGCCTGCTTGATCATCACCCCATCTACCGCCTTCAACATTCAGTCCCTTCATCACTGATGCACAGTAGCAGCAGTGTGTACCATCTACAAGATGCACTGCAGCCATTCACCAAGCCTCCTTAGGTAGCACCTTCTAAACCCACAGCTATCACCATTGCGAAGGACAAGGGCAGCAGAAACATGGGAACACCACCATCTGCAGGTTCCCCTCCAAGCCACTCACCATCCTGACTTTGAAATATATCGCCCTTCCTTCACTGTCACAGGGTCAAAATCCTGGAATTCCCTCCCTAAGGGCATTGTGGGTCAACCCACAGCACGTGAACTGCAGCAGTTCAAGAAGGGATGGGCAACAAATGCTGGAACGGCCAGCAGTATGCACATCCTATGTCTGAATATAACAGTGTGTTGTATGTTTTATTCCATGGGTTATGATGATCATGAACAGAGCAAAATGGTGTGGAAGCTGGTTCAGTTGGATATATATTTGAAAGACACTAACATTTCAGGGCTATGATGAAAGAGCAGGGGGTGGGACATTGATTAAATGCCACTTTTAAAGAGCCAACAAGCGATGGAAAGGCCTCTCTGTGTGCTTCACGGTTCGACAGTAATTCATGAGACTACCCACTGAAGGGAAAGGAACCAGGTGATCATGTCGCTTCACACCTTTAATCCTTAGAAAATGGCTGGTGAACAGTATGAGGAGGTGATGTGAAAGCAGACACTCAGAATGTATCTTCCCATATTTCCAGGACGCGGAACAGGAAAACGAGCTGCGAAACAAGCAGGAACAAGCTTTGAGAGAGAAGATGCTGGCACAGGAAGCCAAGCTCCAACAGGACCAAAAGGTAGGTAGCACACGGACTGCAATCTCACTGTCTCACTTTTGGGAGCTGCATCTGAACCCGGGAATGTCTCAACTTGGACCCTGGGCCAGTGCTCAACAGAAGTCAGGGAAGAAGGAAGGATGAGGCTGGCAGTGTTGGAGAAGGTGAGCAATAGGCCTCAGGAAGCAGGAAAAGGCAGTTTAGCCATCTTGCTGTTACACCATACCAGAAAGCTCCTTCATCCAACTGTTGACTTCTAAAAAGATTAGGTTCAGCCTCAATGGAAATGTCCAAAAGAGACATCCCGAATTGCTTCACAGCTGATGAAGATCTTTTGAAGTGTAGCTACTTTTGTTATATTGGAAACATGGCAGCTAGATTACGCACAGACAACAATCTGACCAGGAGACATAGGATTAGAAGTAGACCATTCAGCCCATTGACATGGCTTTGCCATTCAGTGAGATCACGGCTAATCTGACTACCTTCATCTCTGCTTTCCTGCCTTAGCTCTATAACCCTTGATTCTCTTGACACTGCCCAATCACCCAGGGTTAAATACCACATCCTCCACTGAATGACTCTCGATATTGTCCCATCACTGTGTGGTAATGACCATAACCCCACCCCCCCCACCAAACTGAACCACTGTGAACACTGCTCCATCACTGTGGGGCAAATACCACTTCCTCCCCCACCCACCCACCCACTTTCCAGGAACCACTCTCAACACTGCCTCGTCACCTTCAACATTTATTGCTTTTGGAATTTTGGCATCAACATTCAAGGTAGTGAAAAATAACCTCATGGTTTCCTTGGTCCTCTTCATCAATTAAGGCTTTTTTTTTGGCAGTCTCCCTGTCACAGGAACAAGCGACAACAACAGGAACTCATCGCTGAGTTACGGAGACGGCAGCTCAAAGATCACCGGCCGGTGTATGAAGGGAAAGATGGAACCATTGAAGACATAATCACAGGTAAAGACCGAGAGCAGATCCTGCTTCTGCTTTGTGGTGGTTGGGCTGCCTTGGTACTCCCAGGTCTGAAGTCTGCACTGATGATTCAGATGGCCCATTTCAAATAGACATGGCCGGTATTTTTAAAAAGTCTTTTATAGATTCTTTAAATGCAGGTAAAATGTGGTGGACAACATGTTTCTATGTAGAATTGAGCCTCTTCTAGTCGTCGGCTGTGCTGTTGCAACATTCCTTGAACTGCTGTTCAAGCCATAGTCCTTAATTTTATCACTGCAGAATTTTGATTTAATTTAATCACTTGAGTGCCAAGATTAACAGACCTGTTTGGGAGGGATTTCCTCTTTGGTTCTGCTCAAACCAAGTTGCTCTGTTTTACTATTTGACCTTGTGGCAAAGCCTTTATTAACCTATTCATGAATGTTTATGGTGTGGATGCCAGCATGAACACCAGTTTTAAGGCTGTTTTGTAAGTGATCAAGTAGATCGAATGCAATCTGGTTAGCGTATTTAAAATCCAGCACCTGTATGTTAATCAAGATTTCTGACTTTCTGCCAATTTGTGCTCTCAAGCTGCACCTTTCTGCTTCTCCCTCTCACTGTTTTGTGCCAAATCAAGACTGACATACATGGCTCAATTCTGGCTAATCCAGCATTACAATGAGAGATCAAACAGTTGTCTTTGCTTGAGCTAGTTGTTTAAATATCCTCTACTCCAACTCTTAGAACCACTTCATTCCCCTCCCCACTCTGCAACTGTGCCCCAGTTGGAAGACTGCTTTTTGTCCTGACTGAAAAATAGCCCACGAACTCTCTGTATTCTTGTTGGTTTTCTTTTCCGTACTCTCTCTGCATTGCTACATGATGTTGGTGCTTGATCTATAATGTCATTTCAAAGTGAACAGACTGCTGGTGAAGAGAGGAATGGTGGTGCAGAGGAAAAGTGGGGCACTAAAATAAGTCTTATTTTAGTTGATCAGTGGAAATTCTTCTCATGTAACATAGCTCCTAAGCAGTTGGTACAGTGCAATTCACCTCTTGAACAAACAGTTGTTAGACCCAGAAGCTGCCCAGTGAAGACAAAAAGTGCCTTTCAGGACGAGGGTCATCAGCCTGAAGTATTACCTTGGTCTCTCTCTTTGGGAGCTGCTGAGTTTCTTCAGCATTCTCAGTTTCCAGATTTGCAATGTTCTGCTTTTGTATTTGCTGAAAAATTTCCAAATCATTTTCTAGCTCCACTTGCTATGCTGCTGTTTTGATGACTGATTGCTCGTTTCTGTGCAGTGGAGATAGTTGCCCAGTTTCATAGCATGACAGACACACACACACACACACACACACCCCACCTGTGGCCTAAACCATTTTCCATGATGGTCCCTATTCTAAACTCAGCAATGTGTACAGTGAGAACTTAGAGTTCCTGACTGGAGTGGGGATTGGGGGGGTGGGTGCAGGGAAGTTGCGGCCCTGTGATAACAGCATGGCAGCTGGGGCATGGCCTGTTGCAACCAGGCACCTGTTGAAATGGGAGCACTTCCCAAAGTGGGGGTCAGGAGCTGAGCTTTTGGGGGGTGGTGAGATCTGAGGGAGCAATGGCTCTTTGGTGGCCTTTGCTCCCTCAGATCTCACCATGCCCCAAAAGTTCAGCTCCTGACCGTCACTTTGGCAAGCCCTGAACCAAGATGTAGCCCAGTTCGCCAACAGTTTAACTTTGTCACGCCAAAGTGCTGCAAGATTAAAATGTGTAACCAAGGTGATATTTTTCTGTCCCTTTTTTATGCATCCAATTGATTCTGAAGTTTGGTAACTGCCACAACAGCAACTTGCATTTGTATTACACAAAAGTCTTGGCTTGAGAGATGTTTCAAGGAAGGAGGAGAGAAGCAAAGAGGTTTAACGAGAGCCAAAGTAGCTGAAGGCACAGCCTCCAATGGTGCAAGTATTAAAACCGGGGATGCAGGTTTAGAAGAGTGCAGGTGTTTTTGAAGGGTTGTCGGCTGGAGGAGACGGTCTGGCAAGCAATGAGGCCAGGGTGAGGTTTGAACACCAGGATGAGTATATTAAAAATCAAGGTGTTGGTGGCATGTGAACCACTGTTGGCCAGGCAATGGTAAATGGTAGTTAGGATAGGGGCAGAGAGGTTTGGTTGAACTCACGTTTTAGAGGGTGCAGTTGAGAGGCTGTTCAGGACAGTACTCGCTTAAGGTAACATAGACATGGCTACGAGTCTCCGCAAGAAGAAAGTAATAGAGTTATAGTCAGAGACAGACCCTTCAGTCCAACTTATTCATGCCAACCAGATATCCTAAATTAGTTTAGTCTAGCATTTACTAGCATTTGGCCCATATCCCTCTAAACCCTTCCTCCTCATGTCCCCATCCAGATGCCCTTTAAATGTTGTAATTGCACCAGCCTCCAGCACTTCCTCTGGCAGCTCATTCCATACACGCCCCACCCTCTGTGTGAAAAAGTTGCCCCTTACATCCCTTTTAAATCTTTCCCTTCTCACCTTAAACCTATGCTGTGTACTTTTGGACTCCCCTAATCTGGGGAAAAGACCTTGGCTATTCATCCTATCCACACTCCTCATGATTTTATAAACCTCTATAAGGTCACCCCTCAGCCTCTGACATTCCAGGGAATATACCCCCAGCCTATTCAGCCTCTCCCTGTAGCTCAACCCTCCGACCCTGGCAACAGCCTTGTAAATCTTTTCTGAACCCTTTCAAGTTTCACGTCTTTCCTACAGAATGGAGACCAGAATTGCACACAGTACTCCAAAAGTGGCCTAACCAGTGTCCTGTATGGCCGCAACTTAACCTCCCAGCTCCTATACTCAACGCACTGACCAATAAAGGCAAGCGTACCAAACGCCTTCTGAATCGCCCTATCTAATTGCGACTCCACTTTCAAGGAACTATGAACTTGCACCCCAAGGTCTCTTTGTTCAGTTACACTCCCTAAGACCTTACCATTAAGTATATAAGTCATGCCCCGATTTGCCTTTCCAAAATGCAGCACCTCACATTTATCTAAACTAGACTCCATCTGCCATTTCTCAGCCCAGCAGCCCATCTCATCAAGATGTATCGTACTCTGAGATACTTGCTTCACTGTCCACTACACCTCCAATTTTGGTGTCATCTGCAAACTTGCTGACCATACCTCCAGTGCTCACATCCAAATCATTCATATAAATGACAAAAAGCAGTGAACTCAGCACTGATCCTTACAACGCGCTGCTGGTAACAGGCCTCCTTTTTGAAAAGCAATCCCACTACCACCCTCTGTCTCCTTCCTTCAGGCCGATTTTGTAGCAAAATGGCTATTTTGCCCTGTATTCCATGTGATCTAACCATGTTAACCAGTCCATCATGCAGAACATTGTTGAATGCCTTACTGAAGTCCATGTCAACCACTCTGACTCCATCAATCTTCTTAGCCACTTTTTCAAAAAACTAATCATTTAGGAGTTGTTATTTGCAACCCAAGTTCCCCTTCATCCATGGCTCCAGGCAGACTTTGCTTCTCGTTTTTCTACTTAAAGCCAGTTAGTTTGTAACATAAACCTGTATAAAGTCAGGTTTGAACCTCCACCCCTTCCACATCCACCTCCATTCCCACTCATGTCCTCTGATTTTAGAGTTTTAAATAAAGGCAAGGGTACTGGCAATGAGATTGACCACACTATCCAAAGAGTGAGAGAAGTAGTTCCATTAAAATTCCGAGGTGCGAGAATTTGTTTCTTCTTGTGGGGAAATTCTAGCTGCAGGTCAGTAGCTGACTGTGGTCAGAATCTTGAGTTTGGTTGTGAATTTGTGGAGTTAGCCTTGCATACTGTGTTCTGGTATGTGGTTGAATAGCTCAAGAGTGGCCCTCAAGCAAGCTATCCCTCAGAATTAACAGTGGATTCTTCCAGTGTAACATTGTGGGCTGCTGTTCAGTGCAAAGGAGAGAGACTGTTCCAGTCACGATGCATCTTTTTGAGGCAGTGGTCCATGAAATAAGGGATAGAGATTTCCCATTTCGATTGCATGTGTTGCTTTTTGCGTTGTGACTGTTTTGACGCTCCTCTCTATTGTATGACTTGATGTGGTTTCTTGTTCTTTTGTTCCTCCCCAACCCCTCTGCTGCTCTTTCTCTCCCCTCTTTCTATTGCACAATCTTCTTTCTGCAGCGTTGAAGAGTGTGCCCTTCACAGCCCGAACTGCTAAACGTGGGTCCTGGTTCTTCTGTGAAACGTCATTGTGTGAAGAGTCCAATTGTTAATGTTTGTGCCCTCTACAGTCTACAGCTAAGACAGGTTTATATAATTCCATTTCTTCATGCTTGTCTCTATTGTTTGTTGAAAGGAAATGATCCATTTTACACCTTCCATTTGAATTACTGCTTGTATAGGGGTGAGGTTTCTTCATGACATACTGTATCTGTTTTGTTTTTTTTGTACACCTCCTATAGTGTTCCACCGGCTGGCTCCTTGCCTTTAGTGGGAGAACACGGGGACATCCCAAATTTGCTGGTTGAAGCAGGGATTCATTTAGACCTGAATATCCTGCCAGGAGACAGCTTAGCCAGGCATCAGTATCCCGGTTGGTTAAAGGTTGGTTAGAGAGTTGGTCATTGCCCCTTGGTAGCATTTGCTAATGAGCATTAATGATAGTCAAGCAAAACTTTGTCAGCCAAGTTGTCTTTGGCTACCTATAGGGACTCGGCAATGGCAGAAATCTACAGGGCATGTGTCCCAATTTAGTTTCAGATGAGAGAATTACATTGTTTCTTTGTGTGTCTGATTAATGTTTTCCAAAGCACTTCCGTTCTTTTCTATACCCATTTTCGTTCATCATCGCTGCTGTCCTTGTGCTTATTGTATGTGTTGCCTAAACGACATTTTATCATTTCTAATGTGGAAATCTAATTTCTGAAAGGGTTGAGGTCATTTTCTCTCAGTGCAGTTTCTTTTTGCTGGCGTTCTAGCTGCAGGTAAAGCTGGTGACTGTGACAATTCCAACCTTTTCATAAAGGTGTTGCTCCTCTTTCATCGTCATTCATTCATCTTCATTTTCTTCATTTCTTTAGCTAAAGGGAAGAGTATGATCGGTAATTTTCCAAATTCTCCAACACGGGTAAGAGTTGTCAAATGCGCAGCGGAAGTGAAACTAGTGTGCTCGCAAGGCTTGCCAGCTCCAGTCCTTTATATCTGTAGACCCAAGTTAATTGCTTATGAAAATCAAAGCATTAAGTAAGAGCCCCCGGTAGAGGTCAAGGGGCAAAGGGAAAGCTTCAGAATGCCTTCAATCTCGGTCGACTATTCTGCTTTTAGAAAGTATTGCAAATACACAACTTCTTCATATTTTCCTTTACTCAATGAATCCTGCTTAAATGTTGAATCATGTGGTGTATACTTTAAGTAGTAAGTTTGGGCTGAAACAGGACAATTGAGAAACTCCTTGCTTTCTCAGCCTGTGAGCATGCACTTATCTTTACATTTAAGTTCTTAATGCCTATGGAGAAGAGTTAGCTCCAGGCTCTGTTTCACGTGACTACTGATTCCCTTGTTCCATTCACGTGTCTGTTTTCCATCATTTACTCTCCCAATATATGTGCTCATCATCATCATCATCCTACTTGGCTTCAGTGACCCATTATTTGTCAACTTGTCTTTCCCTGCTCCCCTAAAGGCAGTGACCCTGACTGGGGGAGCTGTTTCCTGGCACCTCATGTGAGTGCCGTAGAGTTTGAGTGTCAGCAAGATATTGGGCTATGGAGGGCATATTGGGCTATGGAGGGCATCAGAGCATTGGTTATTGCGAGTGGAAATCTTTGAAGCTTTTCTTTTTACCTCTTCCTTGGCTTCCAGTATTCAACTGTGGCTCAGTTGGTAGCAATCTTACCTCAAGAGTGTTGTAGGTTCAAATCCCAGTCCAGGAACTTGAGTATATAGTTTGGACTGCCACTCCAGGGCAGTACTGAGAGAATGCTGCATTGTTGGAGGTGCCATCTTTCCGCTGAAGCATTGGATATGAGATTTGACAGCATTCTTTCCATGACGAGCAGATAAGTTCCCCTAGCTCTTAGCCATTATTTGTCCCTCAATCAACATCACTAAAGTAGATCATCTGAACATGTCACATTGCTATGTGTGAGAACTTGCTGCCTGAAAATTGATGTCTCATGCATTGGCCAAGCTCCAAAAGTAAGCTGTTCAAAACACTTGGGATGTTATGTAGTCATGAAAGTTTGTTCAGATTTTTCAGCACTCTGTGTTGAGTTCACTTAAATTGTCCCTGCTGCTGAGTCAAAACATCAAACCCTCCTGGTCCTTGTACTGCAGAAGCTGTACACTGTGCGCCCAGGGAGAAAGCTGGCTTGTCACCTTAATGGAGGACTAACCCTACTTTTCAGAAATTTTTAAATGTTGACCTGGGAACATGATATCCTCATATCTGTGCCTAGATGATGACAGTACCAGCAACTTAATCCTTATTCAACCTAGATTTTGAGAAAGGAGTTTGCAAATGCTGCCTCTTCTTGATTGGATGATGGGATAATTTGGGACTTTTGATTCAGTCAATTCTACTTTCTTATAGATGATGGGAACAGTTCTTCCTTTGTCTCTCTTACCTAGGTTGATTATTGACATTTTAATCAGTCTATTAAGATGTATTCTGATACTCCTGTGGCATAGATGTGACTTGAATCCAGGCCTTCTAGCTCAGAGATAGGGACACTACCACTGCACCTCCAAATCCTCTTCCATTCATTATTTGTTTACTAGTTTGGCCTCAGTTGGAGTATTACATGCAGCTCTCGGCGCTGCACTTTAGGAAGGATGTGAATTGACATCTCTGGGAGTGTCTCAGGGCTGATCAACTATATTCAGTTGTATGGATAGGGTGGAAAAGTTGGGACTATTCTCCTTTGGAGACAAGAAGGCTAAGATGAGACTTGATAGAGTCGTTCATAATCCTGAAGGGTGTGGACAGAATAGATGGGAAAGATTGGTTGAAGGACATAGATTGACAAAAGAAGCAATGGTGACACAATAAAACTTCCATGCAGCAAGTAGTTAAGATTTGGGATGTGCCACCTGAGTGTGTTGTAGTCAAAAAGGATTTAAATCGTTCTCTGAAACAGGAAATGTAGGGGAGTAGCTGTTGTGAAATACTCTGAATTTCAGAGAGCCAGCATTGTCATGGTGGATAGAATGGCCTCTTGCTATGCTGTAACCATTCAATGATTCTATGCTTTTGCAGTCAGACATGAAAGCAGATGTTTGTACCTGAGCTATTTCAAAAAATGGCCTGGTCATTAGGGCTTAAGGTAATTGAAAGCCAGGGAGATGCCTTCCTGTAAATCTGCAGTCAGTAGAGTATTAGGGGATATGGAGCCGAGGTGAGATACAGTTCAGCCCTGAGCTTAAAAAGAATCAACACGATCAGCTGAATGACTAAGCAAACCCAATCCTGTGTAACCCTGTCTTTTTTTGTACTATTAGCAGAAAAATAAAATCCCCCTTAATATTGTTTGACCTTCAGTTTGTATCTTAACTTTTCTAAAACATACTTATGGGTTCCTGGCAACTTCCCATCTGAAGCTCCCCTTCTGTTCTTTGTTAGCTTTCTGATATCTTATGCATGTTGCTTGATCCTGCTGAAGCAGATAAAGTGGTGCAAACAAAGCTTGCATGAACTGTCAGCTCAGCCTCCAAGGAATCTAAGATACCTATGATAGCTCCCTTTTTCCCTCCCGGGTGAAATTGGTGAGGGGGGTGTGAAGTTGTGGATCTGTCAGCAACAGGGCCAAGGGGAAGAGGGAACCAAATTTCCACACAAATAACAGTTGACCAGCTGTCTGCTGCACAAGGTTAATTTCAACCAGTAGAAGGCAGGCAACTAAGCTGTGGTACCATTGCGTTCTGATAGAAGAGGGAAGAGAATTTTGGCTGAAAAGGATTAGTGGTGTCAGCTCTTCATTAGAGAGTATTGTTGACTGTGTAAATTTCCCAAAGGAGAATGTGTGGAAAAAGGAACCCTGGGAGAGTGTTAGACTCCATCCAGTTTGTATAATACTGTGGCTGATTTTGAGTCCCTTTTGAAAAATTCCTGCATTTTCCAACACTGTTGATTATTGCTGAAAAAGGCATATTTTATCTTGTACTTAATGATGACAACTATTAGTTGGCGCATTCTCCATGGTAATGCCTCTACAATAAGTATCTACTTGCCAATCAATCAAAATTTCCTCTGCTACAGTATAAATGCTTTCCCTTTATGTTGGTATTCTTGCAAATTATCCTGATGAGCACAAGAGGGAAAGATCTGACAAAATGTGTCTCTTTTTCAGCAATACTCAAGCTCTGTACTGCCAAATGACTCAGTATGTACTGGATCAGTGTATGTATATGCGTAACAATCCCAGTGGCTTGCCATCATTTTGATTGGACATAACCTGACATCTTGCCGTTGTTCCGGAATTTGCTTTCCTGCACAGCTGCTTTGCCCTGTAGCTTGATTGCCTCTTTGTTGCCCAACTGGCAGAGTGAAGTAGTTGGTGCCAACTACCATTTTCTTTTTCCTTTTCTGTTTCCCACAGATCTTAGAAGTCAACCATTCCGACGTGCAGACGCGGTGATTCGGCATGGATGGAAACATCTCTAAAGAAAAGAGTTGGGCAGGGGAAGAGAAGGAGAGTGGAACTGCGACCAAATTGACAGTTACCAAAAAACTGTTCCCTCGAGGAGCATCTCGGGATGCACTTTCTTTTGTCGCCCCACGTTGACTCCCTGAAACGGCAGACTTCCTGCACGCGTACCTTTGTAATCCATTCCAGGCTGGCCCACACAAAATTGGCGTGGTGTGGATAGAAAACATGAGGGAGAGTACACATTTCCTTTTTGTTTCTAAAGGGGAAATAAGTTTTCTTTTAAAAACCAATCCACAAAACCTGCTCACCACTTAATGGATAAAATGATCCAACTATGGGTTTGCAATCCCAACGCTCCATCGAAGCTGGGAGAAGGCATGTTTCTCAGTGTGATAGAAAAGACCAAGAGAAGTGTTGGCTGTCTTAGCCTGTGAAATTTGAGTGCCTTGTTACAGCAGTATTACCTGGACACATTAACTGTGGAGTTCTTTCTGTTCTTGTAGTCTTAATTAATTTAATGTATTTTTCCATTATTCTTCCTATGTTTTGTACAGTTAATTTGACCTTCTGTGATGTTTCCAAAGGAACTTTGGCATCTGTTTTTGCCAAAGTAAAATGGCCGTTTATGTTAGAACATTATCTCCCTCTTATATTGATTTCAAACCCGTCTCCGAATACTGCTAAATTCTTTGATTTATTTGGAAATCCTAAAGAGAATACTGTGAAGTTAGATTTGCAGCTTCTTTTAAGGATGGGAGCATGTTTTATCTCCCAGAATATTGAAGAATATTCAATGGAACTAACATTTAGACCTACAAAGACTGTCTAGAAGCAGATGAAAGAGTGAAGATTCCTCCCCTTAAGTCAGACCTCTTCACTACTTTTCAGATTCATTGCATTGAAAGGCATTGGGTGAAGCAGATTGGGGGTTTGGAAATCTGAGTGAGGAGGATGTGCAACCCATACAGACTTGACCTAGCTCTTGAGTCAACATTTACTTAGCACGTAAAAGATTCATCATGCACCCAGGCTGGGTTGTATTCGATCGAATTTGAACTCTGACTTGTGATCAGCACTCAGGCTGTTATTTTACCTGATTGTATGAGTCAAGAGGGAGACATCCAGTTAGAAATTGTTCATGACTCTGTTCTGATCTGGGAATTATGGACTCGAGTTCTGTGTTTTCTTTTCTTCCTTTGCTAACTGGAACAGTATCTCCCATTGGAAGTAAGGGAACTGAATGCAAACTAGGAGAATTGACTCTTATTGTTAGGCTAGCCAATGAATTAAGCCCTCTGATTTTTCAATTGTTTTATTTAATATGTACACTATAGTAACATTTAAACTTAGGCCCAATATCCCTAAATGCTCTGATACAATCCTTGGGTCAAACCCTTCGTTCACCATCTCTGTCAGTGATGCTGCAGTTGATCTCTGCTAGCTGGAGCCTGAAAGCAGCATCTCACTCACTTGGATGTCAGTGGGTCCTTGCTGCTTGGGCTCACTGGGGTAGGACAGCAGAGTGTGGCTGGTACCTCAGGGGGGATTGTGGGGAAATGAAGCCTAAGGTAGAAGAAGATAAATTCACTAATTGGGTGCAGTTTTCAAAACTAAACTCTGTTCATTGGGCCTAATTCCACCAGCTCACACTGGTATCCATGATTACCAGTAAACTCTAAATACTACCATAAAACGATTTTAAAACAAACTCTGTTTTTAGTTTTGTCAGGCAGCACCAGAGTTGCTTTACAATGTAAAGTTGCCGTTCCAGTATCATGGGTTTTACAACAATCTGCTGGAAGCTGATTTTGGCCTATTTTATGAAATGGGCTACAGTCTTGAACTGAAATCCCAGAGTCTGAGATTTACATGTTTACATTGTAAGGCATTTCAAATACAGTTCAATGTTACGGTTGGCTCTGTGGTCATTTTGCAGAATAGGTGAGAATGTCTTCCATTTAAAACAAAAATTAGCTTTGCATTCAATTCAAATGTGTGCCTTCAATGCTTAGTTCTTTGTTTGATTATAGTTCCCCATCTTATAAACCAATTACAGCACAAAGGAGGCCAGTCTGCCTGCTGCACACATAATAGCTCATTAACTAGATTAATCTGCTGTCATTCATTTCTCTCCTGTTTACACATATCCTTTCATTTCTTTTTCCAAACATTTTCGATTTCCCCTTAAGATGGCACAGTCCCCTGCTTCAACAGCTACATCTGGTGACACATCACACCTTCTTTTAACTTGGGATAAATTTTGTTTTTTTTTAATGATAACTCATTGTCTATGGGCCCATTTCATTTTCCTGAATCAGCAATCTGTAGAAATACAATCAGTCTTTTGCTAATAATCCTCTCAAAATCTTTCGTAATTATAGACGCTTTTGTCAGATCCCCTTCTTAACTCTGTTTGTTCCAAATGAGAGGGGAGCGGATGCGGAATGTATCAAGCTGTCCTTCATTATTGTATCTAACTCTTTATACAATCCAATTAATCCTCACTGTTCCCTTCACAAAGACTGTAACATTCTTTGTTCCCCATTCTAAATTTCCCCACATCTGACTGTAAGGATCCTACATTTTGTCTTGCCTATCTTTTTCACGTCACATATTTATGGAAACTTTTATGGTTAGTTTCTAAGTTCCCTGTAATTTAACTGACCTATCCTACTGTCATCGTCTTCTTCTGATGAATTCTAAAATGCTTCCATTCCTCAGGCTTGCGGCTTTTTCTGGCACTTTGATATGTCTCTTCCTTGGATCTAATACTAACCTTAATTTCTTGGTAAGCCATGGTTGAGCCCCCTTTCCTGTTTTATTTTTGTGCCAGATAAGAATGAATATTGTTGTAATTCACGCACACATTCTATAAGAATGAACCATTGCCTAGCTACTGTCAACCTGTTTAGTAATGGTCCCCATTCTTTCCTGGCCAATTCTTGCCTCAGACCCTCATAGCTCCCTTTATTTAGATTCAGGACCCTCGTTTCAGATTCAACTACTTCATTCTTGACCTTAATGAAGAATTCTGTCATGGGTTCTGTTCTCAAAAGAACCTATCACAACAAAAAAATTGCCCATGAATATAGATGCACCCTTATTACATGCACCTCTGATTTCTTATTTAATGCCTTCTCTTACTACTTCTTTCAGCCCCCAACAATGTTTTATGCCCCTTGGTGTTATGTACCTCCATTCAAACAGGTTCCTCATCATTGTTTTCCAAGAAAATATCCTTTCTCACTATTGCTTTGATTTCCTCCTTCACGAACAATGCTATCTCACTTCCTTTCCTTTTTTGTCTGTCCTTTCTAAATATGCCTAGATGTTCAGTTCCCGTCCTTGATCACCCTGCAGCCACATCGCTGTAATCATAACTATATCATTAACAATTTTGTTTTCTATTTATGCCAGTAATTCATCTACCCTATTTTGAATGTTCCATGCGTTAAGATGCAATGCCTTTTGACTTGTCTTTTTAACCTTGTTAAACAGAACAAACATTTCATAGATTCCAGGGTCACTGAGCCCAAATCTCTTCGGCACCTGTCCCCATCTTCCCACCCTCTGAGTGAAAATTACATGTTTTAGGGCACTTCTTACCAAGGCAGGTCTGGGGAGTTAGAAAATTCCTTCTTTATGCTATCAGCTTCAGGAATTAAAATACAGCTATTTGTGTCTGTGTGTGTCTGTCTGTGTGTCTGTCTGTCTGTGTGTACCTCGCTCATTCTCTGGCTTCTCCCAAGCCCATTGTGCTGCTATATTATAGTGCTCTGCTCACATGCCAGATAGGCCCGAATCCCATCCTAAATTGACACCATCTTTAAATGTGGATCACGTTGTTAGCGACATAGCCAGGCTGATCCAACATGTCCCATTGAGCAATGGAAAAATCAGGACCTTTGGAAATACTCGCGTATACCCCAGCAAGCCTCAATCTCTCTCATTGCTGACTCGCTTCCTGAGGTGGAGGTTGAGCCCGAAGGTGAGGAATCAATGTATTATCTGCTGGTTTACTGAAAAGTGTCACAAATCAGGTGTGAGAACAGCTTTATTTATTGGACTTCTTAAAAAAAGTATGTTTTTAGATGTTGCTGTCCAAAGACTACAAAGTTATTTAAAACAAGATGTGTCATGTTGTTTCGTGCAAATACATTAGCCTTCCATTTTTTCTAACAAAATAACCCCAACAGCGAGCTTTTTAAAATGGCACTTGGTTAAAACTCTGGATTTGTACTGTCAGTTTTAGTTTTCAGTTTATGCTGCTTCCCCATATATTGATGAATTGTTCCAGTGATGTGATATATTGAATGACTTCACGTTACTTGTTTAGCCTGTGACATCATCTGGAAGACCATCTGGTAGGGGTGGGGGTGGTTGGCAACATAATAGTGAAGACTAAGGTATAGACTCACTTTTCTCTTAATACTGAATTTGAGTAAGTCTACCCATCAGTAGTCATTATTTAAAAAGTGAGCTGTGGACCTGGGGAAAATAGACTTCAAATAATCTATATATTCCCGTACAAATTCACAAGGTCGCCATTTTATTTTGTCTTTCTGGTATGTATTACATATGAAGTATTTAGTTTGTATTTTAACCATTCCGTTCCAAACTCTACATTCCTGTAGTTAACTGTATGCTTTTGTAATTGTAAAAAAAACTGTTAAATTCAATTTTCCATTTTTTAAAAAGCTATTTTTAAAACTATACCAAAGTTGAGGCTTTCTGCCACTACGCAATACTGTACATATTATTCTTAATAATTATTATAAATCCAACTCTATGTGGTCTAATTGTTGTAATCTGTGAGTTTTATATTTTAGTGGAAATCTCAGAGATTCTCCAACATGTTTAGTCACCAAAGGCTGGCCTAGTCAAAGTTAAGAGGCCTGGAGTTGTCATGTCACGTGGCTAACTATTTGTCTTCAAGTATGCCACGCCAAAGCTGTTATGCTCACATCAGAGCTTTGTGCTTACATGACAGCTTGATAATTCCTTCAAGCAGTTGTATTTCCTTTATCTTTTTTTTTCCCTGAAAAACATTTCGGGATACAGTGTGAGAGTTATTTGCAACATGACCGTTCTCTTAATTATTCATTCACAGGATGAGGGTGACGCTTTTCAGCAGCATTTATTGCTCAGTTGTCCAGAGAGACAGTTGACACTGGCATAGATCAGTCTTAGACGCCACACCTCGAAGGTGATGCTAATAGAAAAAGGCACAGTCAATTTGATTCTGTCTCTTAACTATTTCTTCACTAGAAACGTGGGGTAAAGCTTTACCAGGAATATAGGTCAGGTGCCAATAAAAACTCATTAAAGTACCTCCCAACCACCACCTCAAAACCACTTACAAACCCTCTGTTCAACAATGATGCTTCCTTGTTGGAAGCCATTTTATATACCAATGGCCTTTGACATGAAAAACATAATTAAAATGTTATAGAACACTGGAGGAGGTTTTACTCAATGTTCAAGTCGGGCAGTGATTATACTGCTGCTTCCTGAAACCAAGAGTAAATCATACTGCAAGGTCTTTCTGCAATGTGCCAATGTCCAAGAACACCCATATAACTGGTAAACTCAAGAGTAAATGAGTTGAAGGAGATTGAGTTGGTTAATAAACTGATGTGTTTGTCTCATTGACCAGTTGCACAAAGTGACTACACTGGCAATTTGCGACTGTGTTGTAGAAACCAGGAGGGTTACAGATATACCAGGGCTCTAGTACAGCCTTTCTAGTCCTAGATCTATAAGAATCAGTGCAGTTATCATTCTGGCTGCCCTCGCTATGTTCTAGATGGCCACGCATCAGGATTATTCAACCTTGGCAAAGGGCCCAACCCCCACTATCAGACCAACTCTCCTGGAATATACCAGAAGGGAAACCTGGATTAGAACCTGCTATCAATAAAGAAAATCTAAGCATTCTTTAGCCTTTTCAATTTACTGATGGGAAAAGGTGCAGATTAATTCTTCAACCTGTGTGCACTAATCCATGCACTGCACGGAATAAAGATAGAGGTTGTGGTTAGTAAGAGACTCTTGATTGTAGATGCAACAATGTTAGGTAAAGGCCTAATCTGTGACAATCACATAAAACAGTGCTGTAGATATGATTTTCCAAGTGTTTCCATCTATCCCTGATAAACTTTGACTCTTCGCCCCTCCACCTAACAACAATCTATTTACCTCTATCTTAATATTCAATGACCTGCCCTCCACTGCCTTCTGAGACAGAGTTCCAAAGTTGCATGATCCTTGAGGAAAAAAAAGTGCTCCTCATCTCTGTCCTAAAAGGATGACTTCTAATTTTAAAAAGGGCCTCCTAATTCTGGACTCACCCACAAGAGGAAACACTTCCCACATCTACCTTGTCAGGACCAGGTCAGAAGTCACAAGACACTGGTCTGAAAGCTTGTGTTTCCAAATAAACCCCTTGGACTATAACGTGGTATTGTGTGACTTCTGACCTGGTCCACCTCAGTCCAACACCAGCACCTCCACATCTTGTCAGGACCAATTAGGATCTTTTAATCTTCAATAAAATCATCTTGCCATTCTTCTGGACTCCAGTGGAAACAAGTCCAGTCTGTTCAATGTTTTCTCACAAGATAACCCACTCATTCCAGGCATTAATCTTATCTGCCTCCAACGTATTTATGCCCTTCAATAAGGAGACAAACTGCACATGGTATTCAAAACGTGGTCTCACCAATGCCCTGTATAAGCAGTGCGTAACATCCTCATTTTTATGCTCAATTTCTCACGTAATAAAGGAAAGCATCCCATTCGCCTTCTCAGTCACTGACTGTACTTGCATAGTAACTTTTATGACTCCTGCACTAGAATATCGTACTGCATCTCGGAATTCTTCAGTCATTCTCTGTTTAAGGAATACTCTGCCTTTTTATTCCTACTGACAAAATGAACAACTTCATATTTTCCCACAACATACTCCATCTGCCAGATTTTCCCCCACTCGCTTAACCTGTCTATGGCTCTCTGTTCCCTTGGCATGTTCACAACGTACTACCTATCTCTGTGTCATCTTCACATTTCACTGCCATACCTTCAATCTCCTGCTGCTATTTTGATTCACTTCACCCTGTGAGCAGCAGAGGGAGCCAAATTGTAAATGGCATCATTTGACCTCGAGAGAAATTTATGCTATCTGTCCCAATCACACAAACAAATCAAGGAGACTGGATTGGGATTGGCCAAGTGCACATTTAACCCAGCGACCTCTTTTGAGGTGGGAGATTGAAGCAACACAGCTGGAAGGTTGCAGTGGTAGCAATGAGAAGTTGCTGCATCAAATTTTGTCTCTAGTGTTACTTATCCAGATTTTAACCCAAACGGCTGTTGGACCTCCTTTACACTGTGCGTAAAGCTATGAACTGAGCGCCTCTTCATTGGACACAGTTCCCTTTACATTGTCTGCCCTTCACTTGGATTTATCAGCAACAAAGAGTTGCCTTTATGTACCATCTTTAATGTTGGTGCATGCTTAACAAAGTTTGGCAGTGTGCCATATAAGCACATTTCAGGGCAGGTGACCAAAAACTTGGTCAAATGATCAGGATTTGAGAAGCACTTTGAAAGTAGGAGAGGTTTGGGACTGAATTTTCAATAGCCTAAAGTATCTATAATTAAAAGGGGGACTGCAGCCCCAAGTGTCGCTGCTCACCACAGATCAGAGCTTCAAATACACAGTGCCTGCTGGACACCCCTTTTTATAAACTGTTAAATTGTTGCAAGTGATTGTGGAGCAACACTATCACACAATTTGAATGTAAATAACAAGGAAGGACTGAGAAAAGGTGTAGAGCTGGATGAACACAGCAGGCCAAGCAGCATCATAGGAGCAGGAAGGCTGATGTTTCAGGCTTAGACCACAAGGCAGGACCGCTTTTTTTGGCCCTACTCTAAGACCTCATGCAGTCAGTCATATTGTAATGCACCACCCCCCTCTTGTGGCCGAAGGTTGGAACAAAGTTATTCAGCTAAATAAAAATAGCAATAAGATGCAAAGAAATGGAAAAAGTCAAGTGGCACAAACTGAGAGTGAAGTTCAGGTCGTTGAGATGGCTAAGTGTTAGCGTTGCAATGGAGTGAGAATAGAGAATCTCTTTAAATTGGGTTCCATACTCTCTTTTTTGCTGGGGTAAAAGGATCTGATCTGAAACAGCTGCCTTGCAGTTCCAGGATGTGTGAATTCTCCCCTTTTTTTCCCATCATAAACAACATTGGCAAACCAGCTTTTCATTAAGTTTACGAGGACAGCCAAAAATTTACAGTGTAGATGAACTTCACCAGTCAAGAAAAAGAACTTGCATTTATAGAGTCTACTTCACCATCTAAAGACATTCTGAAGCACTTGACAATCAATCAAGTACTTTTGCAGTGTAGTCACCCCTCTAAAATGGGAATTCTGACAGCCAGTTTGCACACAGCAAGTTATAGGGCCCTCAGTTCAAGCTAGTTCATCCAGAAGTGCAGCACTCCCTCAGTTAGCACTGACGCCCAATGCAGGAGGAGAGAAGGAAAGGGAAAGGCTGGGAGAGAGCCAAATAAAGAGATTCCTCCGGGTGCTCTGGTTTCCTCCCACATTCCAAAGATGCGCAGGTTAGGGTGGATTGGTCATGCTAAAGTGCCTATAGTGTCCAGGGTGGGAAATGCAGGAATAGGGTAGGATGTTGGGTGAGATGCTCTTTGGAGGGTTGGTGTGGACTCAATAGGCTGAATGGCCTGCTTAAACACAGTAGGGATTCTATGAAAAAGGTGCAGGGGTTTAAATAATAGCTTTCAGCCCTTTCCAATGCATCCAGTGACTGTAGCTTTCTAGTCAGCTATTCCCATCCCCTTGAGAAAAGCAATTCGACATCAATGGCCAGTAAAATTCTCATCCTTACTAAAATCTTTTCAGAAGATGCTTGCATCTTGAGGCACCCCCTCTCCTCTCTCTGCTGTTTGCATTAGCAGCTCCCTCCTCTGACAGTAGGTCTGCTCTCAGGAGTCCACCTCCTGTCCCTAAGTGAATGGTCAAGCACACATCATAGCCAATAATTGACTTGATGCGGGCTCAGGACCAAGAAAATTAACTCACCTTGAGGGTGCTGATCCAAGAACAAAATTCCAGCCTAATCTAAACCATAATCCCAGCTAACAAACAGTATCCTTTCCACAACTAGAAATGTCAGTTGGCAATGCTGCCTCACAGCACCATGGACCCAGGTTCGATTCCACCCTCAGGTGACTGTCTGTGTGGAGTTTGCACATTCTCCCCGTGTCTGCTTGGGTTTCCTCTGACAATCCAGAGATGTGTAGGTTAGGATGGGTTGGCTGTGCTAAACTGCCCCATAGTGCGCAGGGATGTGCAGAGTAGGTGGGTTAGCCATAGTAAAAACCCCATGTCAGGTTACAGGCATGGGGTAGGGCCAGGGTCTGGATGGAATGCTGTTTGGTGGGTTGGCCTCTTCCTGCACAGCAGGGATTCTGTGATTGTCCTTAGAAACCTGTCAGTTCTCCATTGACAGACTGCAGGCATTCCATGAATCTGCTCCAGAGAGAGAGAGAGTTCCGTGAAAAATCAAATTCTGAGCCACCTTCTAATCCTGTCGTTCCTGTTCACTTCCAGTAGCCATTTCGTCTGGAAAGAATCCAATTCCTCTCACTTTAAGAATGCCAGTCTAAGTCTATGTTGCTTTGAGTGAATAAGCCCAATTCTTGAAGCATACTAGTCTTGGCTAAGAACATAGAACAGTACAGGCCCTTCGACCCACGATGTTGTGCCAAACTTTTACCCTAATCCTAATGTCTATCTAACCTCCACCCCTACATTATACTATCATCCATATGACTATCTAATAGTTGCTTAAATGCCCCTAATGAGGCCAACTCCACGACCCCCTCTGGTAATGCATTCTACGTCCTGACCACTCTGAGTAAAGAACCTACCTCTGACATCTCCCCGATATCTACCTCCACTCACTTTAAAACTATGCCCCCTCATAATAACTACCTCCACCCTAGGAAAAAGTCTCTGGCTGTCTACCCCATCTATACCTCTGATCATTTTGTACACCTCTATCAAGTCAATAAGAACTCTGAAAGTTTAGTATCAGCCTGGTTGTCCTCCTCTACATCTGCTACACAGCCTCGGTATGCTTTACTGTGTGAAAGATTAAAGTTGGTTACAATTGCTGGACCACCTCTCACAGCACTGTGTTACAAAACCACTTGGACTGCAGTGGTTCAAATAGACAGCTCATCACCAGCTTCTCCAAGGGATAGGCGACAAGTGCTGGCCTAGCCAGCAACACCTATGTCCCAAGTATTGGGCCCATTGTATTATACTCAGTGGTTTGACAATACCTACTTAACCTATTTTAGCTACCTTACACTATATGTATTATATATTTACATATACATTTTTAGTGAACTTGAATTATGAAAAGTAGATTACTCATGAAATGTATTTTTTTTAGTAAGAATCACCAGTTTTTTAAAAAAAAAATTCATGAGGTGCAGACTTATATTGCTGTATATGAACACAAGCAGCATCTGATGAGTTACTTTTTTAATAATTGCTTACAGACACTTTACTCTTCACCATTTGTGATCTATCCATCAGCTATGACTTGTTCACTGGCATAAGGTGGAAATTGGATGATAACTGCCTGGGCAGCCACTTTTCAGAGTAGAGATAGTAGGAACTGCTGATGCTGGAGAATCTGAGATAACAAGGTGTAGAGCTGGATGAACACAGCAGGCCAAGCAGCATCAGAGGAGCAGGAAGGCTGATGTTTCAGGTGTGGACCCTTCAGACCCGAAACGTCAGCCTTCCTGCTCCTCTGATGCTGCCTGACCTGCTGTGTTCATCAAGCTCCACACCTTGTTATCTCATTTTTCAGAGTACATGCCTGCTACCAGTCCATATTGGGAATGTAATTCATTCTTTCAGGGGATGTGGGCATCTCGAGCAAGGAACTTTCCCTCTTGATAAATATTTATTGTCTTTTTACCTGGATTCATGGTTTAATTGAGTTTAAATTCCACAAACTACTGTGGTGGATTATGAACCCCTGTTGTAATTGCCATTTTAAGTCATCGTTCTTAAAACAATGGTGGAATTCTTCCATGCAGCTGCAAACCTGTATCCAGGGATCTTTAACTATCCTACTCTTAGCCTGTTCCTGAGATGAATCAGCAGGAACACCCCATGCAAAACAGGAGGTGAGAGATTGTTCTAAGTTGTCTTTGCTATCAGTACTAAAAGGAGTCTTTGTAGAAATAGACCAAATGACTTTTGATAGCAGTGTGCCTATTGTTCTTCAGGAGTGTGAAATACAGGATATCCTGCACGGAAGTAAGAGGCCAAGCAAAACTCCATTAGCAACAGGATGTCTCTGGAATAGTCAACCGGGCCGAATGTCAAAGCAAAGTGTCTCTAACCTAATGTCTCACAGTTGGAAATATTTTGAATCACTGATAGTGCTGCTGATAAGAGCATGTTGCGATGTTTCCAATCAGACATTCTTTCATGGCTCATACAGTGCGAGAGGAGGCCATTTGGCTGTCACATCTGTACTGGCCTTCTGAAGACTCAATTCATGTTGTGTCACTCCGGACATTGTTCCCTTTCAGTTAACTATCCAATTCTTGTTGTGTAAGCCTCTCCCTCTCCCACACTCTCTTGAGTGAGAAGACTTCTTCTCATTGCTTCGTTTGCAATATGCTTTAAACCTGCACCCTCTTGTTCTTGATCCTTCGACCAATAGGAGCAGTTGCTACTCCGTCCAGCCCCTGCATAATTTTGAATACCTTGATTAAATCTCATCTTGGCCTTCTCTGAGGAAAGCAGCCCCAACTTCTCCAATCAATCCACATCACTGAGGTTCCTCGCCCCTAGATCCAGTCTCATGGGAAAGATGGCAGTTGTTCAATTGTTAACAAATGGATGAACTGCAGGTGACTGAGTGGGTCTGGAGTCACGTGAAGACTAGACCAGGTCAAGATGAACAATCTCCTTCCTTAAAGGACATTAGTGAATCAAGTTAACAATGATAATTTCACAGTCACCATAACTGATTTCTCTTCCAGGTTTATTCAGAACCCACAGAAATGATACAGCACAGAAAGGGGTTGAAATAACTCCACAGAGGCCAGGAGCGAGTCACCCTTTATTTACATTTGCATAGTACACGACACTGACCCAGCTGGCACAAAGCCGGCTCCTCAAGGGCACAGAATATCTGATGTTTCTGTTTATTTATTTTTTTCACCCCTACACTATCACTGCACAGCAGTAGTGCTTCTGCTTTCCCAACATTACCTATGGTTTTGTGTGTGTATGTGTTTACAGATTTAGTAAAAATGACACCACTGTGCCAGAACCAATTTCTAGCAGTAGGAAAAGCACCCGTGTGGCCAACGAACCATTACTAAGCAAAGCCCGATGAGAGCAATTATGGCTACATGAAAAAATACGTGAAGGTGGAGGACAGGGATTAAATCAAAATAGAGTTTTTGAGGGAAATAAAGCACTCCACCTCCCTTTCCCCCCCACCCCCACCTCAATGGCCACCTCTCCCAAAAGTCCACAAGAAGCATAACACCCCTGTTTATATCTGTCTGCCAGGGCACCCTGATTGGACCAGATTAACTTCCCCAATCAGGGAACTCAGATTCTAAGAGGTCCGCCTGGCCGACTTCGCGACAATCACTACAGGAGCCATTTGGCCCATCGTATCCATGCCCATTAATTGAAATAAATTCCACCAGCTGCTGGGATTTGAACCCTTGCCCAACAGCCTGGATCACTTGTCCAGCGGCATTACAACTACAGCACTGGCCCCTCCACTATGGTGGCTTCATGAAAAACACATTTTCACATCTTTGTTTATGTGGGAGCCTGCTGTGCACAGGGCTGGCTGCCACGCTTCCTACATGACAACAGGGATGTTCAAGGTCTTCCTTCAACATGTCTAAAAGGCACGAATCACCAGAAGCAGTCGACGGCTACACAAAGCCTGACCACAGGGCAATCTGGGTATTCCTCCCTCCAGTTCCACCAGAGGAGCTCCAATCATTTCTCATCCAACTGCTCACTGCTGTTATTTGGCTCAGAGATTGGGACACTGTCACTGTGCCACAAGAGCCAAGAACAGTTCCAATCCATCCACCTTTAGGTTCCAGGCCCAACATGCTTCCACTGCACCACTACCATACGTGCTTAAGCTTAGACAGTACATGTTCATCGGTTTCCTACAGTTTGGCTTATATTTAGAGAGTTGAAGGGTGATTTGATTAAGGTGTTGAAAATGTTCATAGGACTTGACAGGGTCGACCAGGAGAACCCACTCCTTCCAGCAGAGGAGCCCAACACTGAGCTGTCGGCATGATAGGCCAAGTGGCTTCTGCCTACTGTGATAATCTTAAAATTAGAATCGGGCCAAATTCAGCTCCAACTCCATTAACAAATTTGCTGATGACACCACTGTAGTGGGTCAGATCTCAAAGAAGGATGAGACAGAGTACAGGAAAGATACAGATAGCTTAGTATCATGGTGTAAAGACAGCAATATCTCCCTCACTGTCAGCAAAACAAAGGAGCTGGTTATTGATAACAAAGTGTGGAGCTGGGTGAACACAGCAGGCCAAGCAGCATCTCAGGAGCACAAAAGCTGACGTTTTGGGCCTAGACCCTTCATCAGAGAGGGGGATGGGGAGAGGGAACTGGAATAAATAGGGAGAGAGGGGGAGGCAGACCGAAGATGGAGAGAAAAGAAGATAGGTAGAGAGGAGAGTATAGGTGAGGAGGTAGGGAGGGGTTAGGTCAGTCCAGGGAAGACAGACAGGTCAAGGAGGCAGGATGAGGTGGTAGTAGGAAATGGAGGTGCGGCTTGAGGTGGGAGGAAGGGATGGGTGAGAGGAAGAACAGGTTAGGGAAGCGGAGACAGGCTGGGCTGGTTTTGGGATGCAGTGGGGGGAGGGGAGATTTTGAAGCTTGTGAAATCCACATTGATACCATATGGCTGCAGGGTTCCCAAGTGGAATATGAGTTGCTGTTCCTGCAACCTTCAGGTGGCATCATTGTGGCACTGCAGGAGGCCCATGATGGGCATGTCATCTAGAGAATGGGAGGGGGAGTGGAAATGGTTTGCGACTGGGAGGTGCAGTTGTTTGTTGCGAACTGAGCGGAGGTGTTCTGCAAAGCGGTCCCCAAGCCTCTGCTTGGTTTCCCCAATGTAGAGAGAGCCACACCGGGTACATTATTGACTTCAGGAAGCAGAGTGGAGGACATGCCCCTGTTCTGTGAACAGTGCTAAGGTGGAAGTGGTCAAAAGCTTCAAGTTCCCAGATGTAAGTATCATCAATGATCTGTCCTGGCCCATCCACATCTATGCTACAGTCAGGAAAGCACACCCACGCCTCAGAAGGCTCAGGAAATTTACCACATCCACAAGGGCTCTTACCAATTTTTATAGATGCACCATAGAAAGCATCCTATCCAGGTGCACCACAGCTTAGTATGGCAATTTTTAAAAGAAATTCATTCACAGGATGAGGATATTGCTGGCTAGACAGCATTTATTGCCCATCCCTAATTGCCAAGAGGGCAGTTAAGTGTCAACCACATTGCTGTGGGTCTGGAGTCACAGGTAGGCCACACCAGGTAAGGATGGCAGTTTCCTTCCCTAAAGGACATTAGTGAACCAGATGGGTTTTTCCCGACAATCAGCAATGGATTCATGGTCATCATTAGATTCTTAATTCCAGATATTTATTGAATTTAAATTCCACCATCTGCCATGGCGGGATTTGAACCTGGGTCCCCAGAACATTACCTGGGTCTCTAGATTAACAGTCTAGTGATAATACCACTAGGCCATTAATTAAAGAGAGTTGTGACCACAGTCCAGTCCATCACGCAAACCAGCCATTCCATTCATTGACTCCGTCTATACTTCCTGCTTCCTTGGGACAGTAGCTAACAGAATGAAAGATCCCTCCCACCACGATTATACTCTCTTTCACCCTCCTCCATCAGGCAGAGGATACAAAAGTTTGAAAACATGCATCAACAGATTCAAGAACAGCTTCTTCCCCACTGTGATCGGACTTATGAACAGAGCTCTCATATATGAGAGTTGATCTTTCTCTGCACCTTGTTGCTGTAACACTATATTCTGCATTCTGTTCTATTACCTGGATGTCCTTATGTAAGGTATGATTGGTCCTGTTAGCACACAAAACAATACTTTTCACTGTATCTCAGTACATGTGACAGTAACAAATCAAATCGAGCTATTTAACAGAGAAGACAGAAGCACTTCTTCCACGCAAAGTTGTGAAAACCATAGCTCAGTTATCTCTACAAACCAGTTTCTTCATGATTCTGGTGACGCTTAAATCAAACAAACAGTGAAATGAAAGAATCTGAACTTATGATCATTGGTACTTCTTAAGCAGCAATTCACGTATACAACAGCCAACTTGTACAGAGCAAGATCTCACAAACAGCTAATTAATTAATCCTCTGTCAAGAACTAATGCTCAAATGTTCAAAATCACAAACCTACACTTTAAATAGGGCAAACAATTGTACTGTTGTCACAATCATAGTGCTTATGTCACTCAACCAGCAATCCAAAAGTGTAGGCAAGTGCCCTGGCGATATGGGTTCAAATCCCACTTCATCTGCTGGTGAAATTTAAATTCAATGAATAAAATCTGGAAATGAAAGCTAGTCTCAGTGATTGTTATAAAACCCTGTCTGGTTCACTAATCCCCTTTACAGAAGGAAATCTGCCAACATGTGACTCCAGGCCCACAGCAAACATGATTATCTCCTAAATGTCGCAATAGTCCAAAATAAAAATAGAGTATAAGACTTGAACCATGAACTCTGTTTTTCTCTCTGCACAGATGTTGTCAGACTTGCTGAGTTTCTGCAATATTCTCTGTGTTTGTTTCAGATTTCCAGCATCTGCGGACTTAGCTGTCACACACCAAAATCAGCTGGTTTGCTGTAATGTCTGCTTTGTAAGTTATCACAGGACTTCTCAAAGTGGTGGTTGGGAGCCCAAGTGGGGTGACGTGCTAAGATTTTGGGGTTGCAGGAGTGGCTGCCGTGGAGCTTGGACCAAATCACAACATCCAAACGTCTCCTCTAACTGTGAGCTCATGACAATGAGCTCAAGCCATCCTGGTCATAACAGCAGCATTCCTAGTATTAGCTTTGAGTCTCTTTGTCCCACACAAATCCATCTGGAGCCCCTCAAAGACTTATCACAGACCCCGTTCATTTCTCATCTACATCCCGCCCCCATGCAACTCATACACACTACTGACCCATTCCTGGGCCACACCACATTTTCCCTTGACCTCTCCACCATTTCTGATTTGTCAAGGCTGTTCAGCCTCTTATCCAGGCCTGGCTAAGACAGTTTCCCCCAATTTATCAGGAGACTAAAGCCATTTTTGTTGGTTCGCTACCACAAAATATAATCAGTGCTTTGGTGCTGTGTTCAAGCTCCTAAGCTCATTCACTTCCATTTGCTTTTCTTTCTTTTCTTCACTTGTTCATTTTTATTTTTAAATCTTTTACTTTGGCAAGGCATCAGTAACGGGCCCTGGCTGACCATGTTCCAGGTCCTGACAATCAGAGCCTGCAAGTGGGCCCTGCAGTGTTCCAGGTCCCAGTGATTGGAGCCAGCGATTGGGTCCTGCGGTGTTCCAGGTCCTGGCAATCAGAGCGTGCGAGTGGGCCCTGTGATGTTCTGGGTCCCAGTGATCGGAGCCTGCGAGTGGGCCCCGCAGTGTTCTGGGTCCCAGTGATCGGAGCCTGCGAGTGGGCCCCGCAGTGTTCTGGGTCCCAGTGATCGGAGCCTGCGAGTGGGCCCCGCAGTGTTCTGGGTCCCAGTGATCGGAGCCTGCGAGTGGGCCCCGCAGTGTTCTGGGTCCCAGTGATCGGAGCCTGCGAGTGGGCCCTGCGGTGTTCTGGGTCCCAGTGATCGGAGCCTGCGAGTGGGCCCTGCGGTGTTCTGGGTCCCAGTGATCGGAGCCTGCGAGTGGGCCCGGCAGTGTTCTGGGTCCCAGTGATCGGAGCCTGCGAGTGGACCCCGCAGTGTTCTGGGTCCCAGTGATCGGAGCCTGCGAATGGGCCCTGCAGTGTTCTGGGTCCCAGTGATCGAAGCCTGCGAGTGGGCCCTGCAGTGTTCCAGAACCGGGCAATCGGAGCCTGCAAGTGGGCCCTGCAGTGTTCTGGGTCCCAGTGATCGGAGCCTGCGAGTGGGCCCCGCAGTGTTCTGGGTCCCAGTGATCGGAGCCTGCAAGTGGGCGCTGCAGTGTTCTGGGTCCCAGTGATCGGAGCCTGCGAGTGGGCCCTGTGATGTTCTGGGTCCCAGTGATCGGAGCCTGCGAGTGGGCCCCGCAGTGTTCTGGGTCCCAGTGATCGGAGCCTGCGAGTGGGCCCCGCAGTGTTCTGGGTCCCAGTGATCTGAGCCTGCGAGTGGGCCCCGCAGTGTTCTGGGTCCCAGTGATCGGAGCCTGCGAGTGGGCCCCGCAGTGTTCTGGGTCCCAGTGATCGGAGCCTGCGAGTGGGCCCCGCAGTGTTCTGGGTCCCAGTGATTGGAGCCTGCGAGTGGGCCCTGCAGTGTTCTGGGTCCCAGTGATTGGAGCCTGCGAGTGGGCCCTGTGATGTTCTGGGTCCCAGTGATTGGAGCCTGTGAGTGGACCCCGCAGTGTTCTGGGTCCCAGTGATCGGAGCCTGCGAATGGGCCCTGCAGTGTTCTGGGTCCCAGTGATCGAAGCCTGCGAGTGGGCCCTGCAGTGTTCCAGAACCGGGCAATCGGAGCCTGCAAGTGGGCCCTGCAGTGTTCTGGGTCCCAGTGATCGGAGCCTGCGAGTGGGCCCCGCAGTGTTCTGGGTCCCGGTGATCGGAGCCTGCGAGTGGGCCCTGCGGTGTTCTGGGTCCCAGTGATCGGAGAATGCGAGTGGGCCCTGCAGTGTTCTGGGTCCCAGTGATCGGAGCCTGCGAGTGGGCCCCGCAGTGTTCTGGGTCCCAGTGATTGGAGCCTGCGAGTGGGCCCTGCAATGTTCTGGGTCCCAGTGATCGGAGCCTGCGAGTGGGCCCTGTGATGTTCTGGGTCCCGGTGATCGGAGCCTGCGAGTGGGCCCTGCAGTGTTCTGGGTCCCAGTGATTGGAGCCTGCGAGTGGGCCCTGCAGTGTTCTGGGTCCCAGTGATCGGAGCCTGCGAGTGGGCCCTGTGATGTTCTGGGTCCCAGTGATCGGAGCCTGCGAGTGGGCCCTGCAGTGTTCTGGGTCCCAGTGATCAGAGCCTGCGAGTGGGCCCCGTAGTGTTCCGGCCCTTGGGACCGGTAGCTCTCGAATCAGAGGCGGTGGCAGCAGGAGATCAGAGGCAGTAGCGTTAATGGCAGCCAGCACCCAACTCCTCCCAAGACTCCGGTTCGTGGCTTGACCTGAGTGCCTACATGGAAATAAGACTTCAATAAGACTTTAATATCTGGATGTTTTTCTTTCCTTTTGGCTTTGTTTGTTTCATTTCTGCTCTTTTTTTAATTCAGTTTTGTAATCAAGTCCACAGCCAAGATGGCGCTGGAGAATGGCCACTTGTACACTTTTTCCTGTGTTTCTAAACTTGAGTACACATGACAATAAAGTCTAATTCTAACAAAATATGTTCCCATGCCATCGGCTTCAGTCTTCTCCCTGGGCAATATCTACAGATGGCCCAGTGTTCACAGCCTGGGTGCACCATATGGCCTTGAGCTAGACATCTGGGCCCATATTCTCTGCATCACAAAGGGTCCACCTTCCAACTCCACAACACTGACTGTCTCTGCTCTTGTCTCAGCTCCTCCGCAGCCAGAAGTCTCATCCTTGTCTTTGTTATAGAGCTCCACTTTAAGAAAAGAGAGAAGAAAAAGACGAGAGACCAAAACACAAATGAAGACCTCGCTTTAAAAGAGTAGAAATATTAATCAATCCTACTCACCAGGCAACTGCTTTGCCATGCACTCACAGCATGACTATCGTTCTTGATGTCGCTCTGCTGGTTTCCCTCTCAAACTGCACCTTTTACCTTCTCCCGCTCAGCTCCTGCTCTGGAGAGTTTACTTCGCGCAGTAAGCCTTAGTTAAATTACCTCAAATTCTCCGTTTGAACCAAATTCCCAGTTTCGCACACTCAGCCCTTGTCTCAGTCAGACAAAGTCTCCATTCACATTGATTGTGCACCCTTGCCCATTGATCCTTGATGGCAATACCAAAGATAACGATACAGAGGCAGGAGGCAACTGGAGCTACAATGAGAAGGATAAGAGTGGAACCAGGTGGGAGCAATGCCCCCAGCCAGCTGGATGACAGTAGAGAGGTGTTGGAGGAGAAAGGTGACAAGGGACAGTTTACATTTGTCACAGGCACTTTGTTGACTGTCTTGTATTGATAGCTTCTCATTTTGCTCTTTCCCCGAAAACAAAAGCATTCTCTCTGTAGCCTTTCATCATCTGAAAGACCTCTAATCAATCACCGTTCAGCCTTCCCTTTGCAAAACAGATTCAGTTTACCTTGTGTTTCTGCTATAACCCTTGCAAATCCTTTTTGCAACTTCTCCAGGGCTGTATCTGCATATCTTTCTTTCTAACATGGAGAGTAGGACCGTACCAAAGTCGAGAAAAGTTTCATCGGCTCTGCTTTAATTTGAGGACAATGTCTACTCAGGGTTGGATTGTGTTGTGGGTCTTTGTGTGACTGAAACAGGCCAATTTCCAAACTACAGATCTTTGTCCACGTGAGGCAGAACCTACTGCGATGTGGAGTTCAGGCTCTGTCTCATCATGAAGGGGAGGTGATGGCCTAGTGGTATTATTGCTGAACTATTAATCCAGAGATGCAGATGTTCTGGGGACCTGGGTTTGAATCCTGCCACGGCAGGTGGTGGAAGTTGAATTCAATAAATATCTGGAATTAAGGATCTAACGATGACCGTGAATCCATTGTCGAATGTTGGAAAAACCCATCTGGTTCAACTAATATCCTTTCGGGAAGGAAACTGCCATCCTTACCTGGTCTGGCCTACATGTGACTCCAGACCCACAGCAATGTGGTTGACTCCTACCTGCCCTCTGGGAAAAGAGGGATGGGCAGTAAATGCTGCTTGGCCAGTGACACCCTCATCCCATGAATGAATAAAGAAATAAAGGTGCTTGGACTTAAAGCCTGATGGAGCACAATGGACAAGGTGTCACCATTATGACTGATTTGTAGCAAGCTCCTCTGAGTCTTTCTTGTCAATCCTGCCTCACCTCAAGGAGAGTTTCGGATGGTGTCTTTGGAGTGTTTTTTTTGTTGCCACCTGGGAATAAGAGAGAACAGATTCAAGTTTCATATAACCTCAAAATGCCCTCAAACATTACTTCTGTTTCTCTGTACAGATGCTGCCCGATTGTGGAATTCAATTGTAGAATGGTTACAATACAGGAGGCCATTCAGCCTATCATGTCCATGTCGGCCTTCTGCAAGACAATTCACTGAGTGCCACTCCCCAGTTTCCTCTGTAACCTTGAGTTTTTTTCATCTTCATACAACAATTCCATTCCCCCTTGAAAGCTGTGATTGAATCTGCCTCACCAGTTTCAGGCCGTGCATTCCAGATCCCAACCTCTCATGTGAGCGTGTAAATCAGGAGGAGTAGACCATAACTCCACCATTCAATAAGATCCTCCTGGAGACCAGTTACTAGTGGTGTACTGCAAGGGTCGGTGTTGGGTCCACTGCTGTTTGTCATTTTTATAAATGACCTGGATGAGGGCATAGAAGGATGGGTTAGTAAATTTGCAGACGACACTAAGGTCGGTGGAGTTGGGGATAGTGACGAAGGATGCTGTAGGTTGCAGAGAGACATAGATAAGCTGCAGAGCTGGGCTGAGAGGTGGCAAATGGAGTTTAATGCAGACAAGTGTGAGGTGATGCACTTTGATAGGAGTAACCGGAAGGCAAAGTACTGGGTTAATGGTAAGATTCTTGGCAGTGTAGATGAGCAGAGAGATCTCGGTGTCCATGTACACAGATCCTTGAAAGTTGCCACCCAGGTTGACAGGGCTGTTAAGAAGGCATACAGTGTTTTAGCTTTTATTAATAGAGGGATCGAGTTCCGGAACCAAGAGGTTATGCTGCAGCTGTACAAAACTCTGGTGCGGCCGCACTTGGAGTATTGTGTACAGTTCTGGTCACCGCAATATAAGAAGGATGTGGAAGCTTTGGAAAGGGTGCAGAGGAGATTTACCAGGATGTTGCCTGGTATGGAGGGAAGGTCTTACGAGGAAAGGCTGAGGGACTTGAGGCTGTTTTCGTTAGAGAGAAGAAGGTTGAGAGGTGACTTAATTGAGACATATAAAATAATCAGAGGGTTAGATAGGGTGGATAGGGAGAGCCTTTTTCCTAGGATGGTGACAGCGAGCACGAGGGGGCATAGCTTTAAATTGAGGGGTGAAAGATATAGGACAGATGTCAGAGGTAGTTTCTTTACTCAGAGACTAGTAAGGGTATGGAACGCTTTGCCTGCAATGGTAGTAGATTCACCAACTTTAGGTACATTTAAGTCGTCATTGGACAAGCATATGGACGTACATGAAATAGTGTAGGTTAGATGGGCTTGAGATCAGTATGACAGGTCAGCACAACATCGAGGGCCAAAGGGCCTGTACTGTGCTGTAATGTTCTATGTTCTATCATAGCTGAACTAATTTCTCCACATTTACATCTAACTATGATAACATGCTGGATTAAAAAACGTTTTCCAACTAATCAATAATTCCTTCTTTTGCCAATTACCTTAAATTTGTGTCCTGTTTTTGATCTGTCCACCAATGGGAACAGGCTCTGTTTTATCATCACTTTAGGACCCCGGAGCAACCTTGTAATGATGTCAGAGAGCTGCTCCCTACTGGGCATAAATAGCCCAGTGTGCGTGGTGTTAGTTAGTTGGTTGAATTCTAACCATGCGATTGAGAAAATAGTAGAAAATAGTCTTAATAACGTAATAACAAGAGTAGTACTTGATATCTCAGATTACCACGTATAAGAGTCTTTAGAGTGCATTTGCAATAAACAGAAGTCCAAGGAAGCCAAAAAAAAACCAAAACCACAGATGCTGGAGATCTGAAAGAAATAAAAACAGAAATTACTGGAGAACTGAAGCCCTTCCCTCCGTTGTCAACATTCTACAGGAATCATTCCCTCCAGGACACCCTGGTCCACTTCTCCTCCACTCCCAACACCTCCTTACACCCCCATGGCATCTTCCTTCGCAATCACAGAAGGTACAACGCCTACCCGTTAACCTCCTCACTATCAAGGCCCCAGGCACACCTTCCAGGTGAAGCATTGATTTATCTGTACTTTGCTCAATCCAGTTTACTGCTCATAATGCAGTTTCCTCTACACTGGGGAGTGAAGTGCAGACTGGGTAACCACTTTGTGGAGCACCTATGTTCTGTCAGGGAAAATGACCATGAGCTTCCACCATTCATGACCTCATCACCTCAGGGGACCTCCCACCCACAGCCTCCAACCTCATTGTTCCCCAACCCCGCACGGCCCGTTTCTATCTCCTTCCCAAAATCCACAAACCTGCCTGCCCTGGTCGACCCATCGTCTCAGCCTGCTCCTGCCCCACCGAACTCATCTCCACCTATCTGGACTCCATTTTCTCCCCTTTGGTCCAGGAACTCCCCACCTATGTCCGTGACACCACCCACGCCCTCCACCTCCTCCAGGACTTCCAATTCCCTGGCCCCCAACACCTCATATTCACCATGGACGTCCAGTCCCTGTACACCTGCATTCCGCATGGAGATGGCCTCAAGGCCCTCCGCTTCTTCCTGTCCCGCAGGCCCGACCAGGCCCCCTCCACCGACACTCTCATCCGCCTAGCGGAACTCGTCCTCACACTCAACAACTTCTCTTTTGACTCCTCCCACTTCCTACAGACTAAGGGGTTGGCCATGGGCACCCGCATGGGCCCCAGCTATGCCTGCCTCTTTGTAGGTTACGTGGAACAGTCCATCTTCCGCACCTACACAGGCCCCAAACCCCACCTCTTCCTCCGGTACATTGATGACTGTATCGGTGCCGCCTCTTGCTCCCCAGAGGAGCTCGAACAGTTCATCCACTTCACCAACACCTTCCACCCCAACCTTCAGTTCACCTGGGCCATCTCCAGCACATCCCTCACCTTCCTGGACCTCTCAGTCTCCATCTCAGGCAACCAGCTTGTAACTGATGTCCATTTCAAGCCCACCGACTCCCACAGCTACCTAGAATACACCTCCTCCCACCCACCCTCCTGCAAAAACTCCATCCCCTATTCCCAATTCCTCCGCCTCCGCCGCATCTGCTCCCACGATAAGACATTCCACTCCCGCACATCCCAGATGTCCAAGTTCTTTAAGGACCGCAACTTTCCCCCCACGGTGATTGAGAACGCCCTTGACCGCGTCTCCCGCATTTCCCGCGACACATCCCTCACACCCCGCCCCCGCCACAACCGCCCCAAGAGGATCCCCCTCGTTCTCACACACCACCCTACCAACCTCCGGATACAACGCATTATCCTCCGACACTTCCGCCATTTACAATCCGACCCCACCACCCAAGACATTTTTCCATCCCCACCCCTGTCTGCTTTCCGGAGAGACCACTCTCTCCGTGACTCCCTTGTTCGCTCCACACTGCCCTCCAACCCCACCACACCCGGCACCTTCCCCTGCAACCGCAGGAAATGCTACACTTGTCCCCACACCTCCTCCCTCACCCCCATCCCAGGCCCCAAGATGACATTCCACATTAAGCAGAGGTTCACCTGCACATCTGCCAATGTGGTATACTGCATCCACTGTACCCGGTGCGGCTTTCTCTACATTGGGGAAACCAAGCGGAGGCTTGGGGACCGCTTTGCAGAACACCGCCGCTCAGTTCGCAACAAACAACTGCACCTCCCAGTCGCAAACCATTTCCACTCCCCCTCCCATTCTCTTGATGACATGTCCATCATGGGCCTCCTGCACTGCCACAATGATGCCACCCGAAGGTTGCAGGAACAGCAACTCATATTCCGCCTGGGAACCCTGCAGCCATATGGTATCAATGTGGACTTCACCAGTTTCAAAATCTCCCCTTCCCCCACTGCATCCCTAAACCAGCCCAGTTCATCCCCTCCCCCCACTGCACCACACAACCAGCCCAGCTCTTCCCCCCCACCCACTGCATCCCAAAACCAGTCCAACCTGTCTCTGCCTCCCTAACCGGTTCTTCCTCTCACCCATCCCTTCCTCCCACCCCCAGCCGCACCCCCAGCTACCTACTAACCTCATCCCACCTCCTTGACCTGTCCGTCTTCCCTGGACTGACCTATCCCCTCCCTACCTCCCCACCTACACCCTCTCCACCTATCTTCTTTGCTCTCCATCTTCGGTCCGCCTCCCCCTCTCTCCCTATTTATTCCAGTTCCCTCCCCCCATCCCCCTCTCTGATGAAGGGTCTAGGCCCGAAACGTCAGCTTTTGTGCTCCTGAGATGCTGCTTGGCCTGCTGTGTTCATCCAGCCTCACATTTTATTATCATGAGCTTCCAGTTGCCTGCTACTGCAACATTCCACTGTTGTGATGCTGTCATTTTAGAAGGTTTTTTTTGAACAGAAGTCGTAAGGCAGTGGTGAAAAAACTGACGATTGAATATGACTTGTGTAAACAACTCGTGAGGTCTTGGGTTTTTTTTAAAAACAACCTGAATGGGTTTAGTCAACTTTCACAGATCCAGATTTCTGGGTTTTGTTTTTTTCCGTAACATCAGAAGGTCTTAGGGTCTCAAAAGAGTTGAAAGCCTCAGTGAATATCTCTTAGCTGCTACATTCTCTGAATTTTCTCTATTTTTTTTTACTTCTGGATTGGAGAACTGCATGTGAGAATCTGCCTGAATTTGCCTTTTTGCCAAGGGGTGTGTTTATTGGATGTTACTATATTGGAACTGTTAATAAACTGTTAATTAGTACTAGGTACTGTATCTATTATTCTGTTATGTTTCCAATAGTTAGGTTATTCTAAATACCTCTTCCTTTTGTTTGTATTCCAACTGAAGTGTTTAAATAAATTGTGTTTTGTTTAATGTTGAGTAGTTTGACCAATTGCATCTGGAGCACAGTACTTCACACCTACCTCGAAAATAAGAAAAATTTAGGGTCTTGGCTACATTCTTAAAATATCTTAAGGGAGTCTGGTCTGGCCCATAACACCATGTTCCAAGGTAACATTTCTGTCTCAGGCTTGCTGCAGTGTTCCAGCTTGTGAGGCCTGGGTTTTGTTTTTGAAAGTTGGAACAATAGAAGCAGCCTGAATGGGTGGGGCCAAGCTCTCACAGAACCAGAGTTTTTAGTTTTTCAGTAGCAGTTGCTGGGGTCTTCAAGCTGAGCTTGGAAGCTGCGGTATATCTCTTTCTGCTACCTCTCTCTCGCTTTCTCAGAGTTTTCTCTTGATGTTTCTTCCTTCTGGACTAGAGAACTGCATGTGAGACAATCTATTTTCATGAATTTGCCTTTGCCAAGGGTGTGTTTATGGGATGTTACTGTATTGGAACAGTCAATTAGTGGTAGTTAATATATACTTTTTAAGCATTTCAATAGAGTTATGGTTAAGCCAATTCTTTCACTTTTACTTTGTCTGTATTTTAACTGTAGTGTAAAAATAAATGTGTTTGCTTAATGTTGAGCAGTCTGACCAATTGAATTGCATTTGGAATGCAACACCTGGCACTTAACTTTAAAGTAAGAAAACATTAGGGTCTACACTGTACTCTGAATATTTTGAGGGGGTTTGGTCTGGTCCATAACACTCCTTCTACATCTATCATCTACCCCTACAAACATAGGTCTTGTCATGAAATGGGTTGCTTTTAACACAGCCATCCCATTTTCACCTCATCAAAGTCCCCATTATTACCTATATATCTTTTCTTCTCCATCTATGAAAATAAATCAGAGTTAACGTTTCGAGTCTGGTGACCCTTTCTCCTCACAGATGCTGCCAGACCTGCTGGGTTTTTCCAGTAGCTTCAGTTTTTGTCTCTGAGTTACAGCATCCTCAATTCTTTTAATTTTTATCTTTTCTTCTTTCCTGGCCTACTGTCAACCATTCCTTTATCTGCCGATCATTTTTGTTCTCTCTCTTTCCCAGAGTACTGAAGGAGATGATTTTTCAGGAATCAGGTTGTAGGCATGCTCACTGAGCTGGTGGATTTGGTTGCAAATGTTTTGTCACCCTGCTATCCAATGTCATCAGTGCGACTCCATGGAAGCATTGGTGTTCCATCCCGCTTGTTATTTATCTGCCTCAGTTTGCTGGGGTGGTTGGTATTATTTCCGGTTCTGTTTCTCAGTGGTTTGTGCACAGGGTCTACTTCAATGGGTTTGTTGATGGAATTCCGGTTGGAATACCAGGCCTCCAGGAAATCCCTGGCATGATTCTGTTTGGCTTGTGTGATTATGGATATATTGTCCCAGTCGCATTCATGTCCCTCGTTTTCTGTGTGTAGTGAGGCAAGTGAGGATTGGTTGTGGCTAGTTGGGTGTTCATGTAGTCAATTTTCTTCTGGTTTGGCCTATGCAGTGTTTCTCACAGTCCTTGCATGGTATTTTGTATATTACCCTGGTTTTGGGTATGGGATCCTTTACATTTGTCAGTAGCTGTCATAGTGTGGTTGTCGGTTTGTGGACTACTCTGATACCTAGGAGCCTGAGTAGTCTTGTGGTCATCTCTGAAATATCCTTGATGTACAGTAGGGTGATTAATGGGTCAGGTTGCGTTATGTCTTCCTGTTGTGGTCTGTCTCTTAGGTAATGGCAGACTGTGCTTTTTGGGTATCCATTTCATTTGAAGACAAATTGCTACGGAGGCCAAGTCATTGAGTGATTAAGACAGCGATAGATAGGTAGGCGAATGAGTTTGAGAAATATCAGCCATGACATGGTGGCTCAGTGGTTAGCACTGCTGCTTCACAAGTGTCAGGGACCCGGGTTCAATTCCTCCCTTGGAGGACAGTCAGTGTGCAGTTTGCACATTCTCCCTGAGTCTGTGTGGGTTTGCTCTGGTTGCCTCCCACAGTCCAAAGATGTGCAGGTTAGGGTGAATTGGCTATGCTGAGTTTTCTATAGTGTTGAGATGTGTAGATGAGGTGGGTTATAGGAAGATGGGTGTGGGTGGGATGCTTTGAGGGTTGGTATGGACTTGTTGGGCCAAAGGCCCTGTTTTCACACTGTTGGGATTCCATGATCAAATGGCCTAATTCTGCACTTAAGTCTTATGGTCTCTATCTCCACCTATCTGCTCACTCCTTTCCTCCCACCCCCAAACAGCAGAATAAATGCCACCTGCTTCTCCATTTGAAAGGTCACTGGACCTGAAACGCTGTTTCTCTCTCCACAGATGCTGCCGAGTTTCTCCAGCAATTTCAGTTTTTGCTCCCCGTAGCATTCTTAGGTTTGCTGAATATTTCCACCATGTTTCTGTTTCTACTCAATACAACCTCCACGTTCCTAAGAAAAATGAACCCCACGAGATTTGTTTGCATTGAAGAAAACAGGCCACACCTTCCCGGTCGAAATGCGGCTACTTCCTCCGCTCCTGCAAGTGGCGCTGTGCCTGGAAGTCTACAGATACACACCGGCGAACAGCAGACGTGCAAAGCGGATTAATGAGCAGAGAGCAGGCGGAGCCTGATCCAATGAGCAGCGAGGAGGCGGGGCCTGTGCCAACGAGCAGCGTGGAGGCGGGAGGGGGAATGAGGACAGCGGACAGGGCGGACCCTGGGATCAGGCCAATGAACGGCGAGGAGCTGGGGTAGGAGCCAATGAGCAGCGAGGAAGCGGGGGTGGGCCCAGATCTCGGTGGCGGTACTCGCTTGGAGTAAAGTTGGAGACGATCGAGGAAGGCGGCGTGGCTGTGCCTCGTCGAGTTGACCAGGTAAGGGGTCAGTTTTTCCTTCACTTCAGTGGTCAACATTTTTTAAAAGCACGATTTTGTGTGGTGGAGGCAAAAAAACATACTTAATCTGGGTGTTATGTTATATGTCTCTTACTTTTCTTTCACCTCCCCTCCTGCAAGACGTGGACTTTGCGTAGTAGTGCAGAAACAAATTGACGTGGAAGCTACCATTTCTTCAGGGGAGTGGATGTGTAAGGGACCCCAAGGTTTTGTCCTTTGATGACCGTCATCAACACAGAAGTGGTAATGCACAAGAAGTCTGTTCGGCCCATCGTGTCTACCCCGGGTTTGTTCGGATCCGGATTCTTTGTATTTCCCTTTCTATAAGCGAAGCTGGCCTTGAACGGATTTTAACGGTTTCGTGATGGATTAGGGAAGGACGAGGGCCAGTTGACATAATGAGACGGAGAGCTGTCTTAGACACGATCAGTGGCCAGTTTCTAACACTGTGTGAAGCTGGAGAAACACAGCAGGCCAGACGGCATCAGGGGGTCAGGAAAGTTGACGTTTCGGGTCAGGACCCTTCTTCAGAAATGGGGGAAAGGGGAGGGAGCTCAAATAAATAGAGGGGTGGGACTGGGGAAGGTAGGTGGGATGCTGATAGGTGAATACAGGCAGGTAGTGGTGGGAATTGGTCAATGAGGTGGGAGAGATGACGGCAGGCTGTGTCAGGGATAATGGGAACTGCAAATACTGGCGAGTCCGAGATAACAAAGTGTGAGGCTGGATGAACACAGCAGGCCCAGCAGCATCTCAGGAGCACAAAAGCTGACGTTTCGGGCCTAGACCCTTCATCAGAGAGGGGGATGGGGGGAGGGAACTGGAATAAATAGGGAGAGAGGGAGGCAGACTGAAGATGGAGAGAAAAGAAGATAGGTGGAGAGAGTGTAGGTGGGGAGGTAGGGAGGGGATAGGTCAGTCCAGGGAAGACGGACAGGTCAAGGAGGTGGGATGAGGTTAGTAGGTGGGAAATGGAGGTGTGGCTTGAGGTGGGAGGAGGGGATGGGTGAGAGGAAGGACAGGTTAGGGAGGCTGGGACGAGCTGGGCTGGTTTTGGGATGTGGTGGGGGAAGGGGAGATTTTGAAGTTTGTGAAATCCACATTGACACTGTTGGGCTGCAGGGTTCCCAAGCGGAATATGAGTTGCTGTTCCTGCAACCTTCAGGTGGCATCGTTGTGGCACTGCAGGAGGCCCATGATGGACATGTCGTCTAAGGAATGGGAGGGGGAGTTAAAATGGTTTGCGACTGGGAGGTGCAGTTGTTTATTATGAACCGAGCGGAGGTGTTCTGCAAAGCGGTCCCCAAGCCTCCACTTGGTTTCCTCAATGTAGAGGAAGCCACACTGGGTACAGCGGATACAGTATACCACATTGGATGTGCAGGTGAACATCTGCTTGATGTGGAAAGTCATCTTGGGGCCTGGAATGGGGGTGAGGGAGGTGGTGTGGGGGCAGGTGTAGCACTTCCTGCGGTTGCAGGGGAAGGTGCCAGGTGTGGTGGGGTTGGAGGGGAGTGTAGAGCAGACAAGGGAGTTGCGGAGGGAGTGGTCGAAGAACGAGGACATCTGGGATGTACAGGAGTGGAATGCCTCATCCTGGGAGCAGATGTAGCAGAGGTGAAGGAATTGGGAATAGGGGATGGAATATTTGCAGGAAGGTGGGTGGGAGGAGGTGTATTCCAGACAGCTGTGGGTGTCACTGGGTTTGAAATGGACATCAGGTCAAGGAGGTGGGAGGGGAGGTCAATTTGTTTGTTGTGGCATCTTTATTCATTCAGGGATGAGGGCATCGCTGGCTAGGCAGCATTTTTTTGCTTATCCCTAATTGTGCAGATGGCAGTTAAGAATCAACCACAAGTTTCCTTCCCTAAAGGCAGGAAAGGACATGAATGAACCAGATGGGTTTTCCCAACAATCGACAATAGATTCACAGTCAACATTAGATGCATAATTCCAGATATTTATTGAATTCAAATTCAGCCATCTGCCATGGTAGGATTCAAACCCATATCCCTATCTGGGTCTCTGGATTAACAGTTTCACTCTTGTCTTCAAATGCCACATTGGTGCCAGCTATCCCTATCCTTGTAATCTCAACTGACAGACCTCTGTGATCTTTGCAGCTTTATTTTTCACTTCTCCTGTGTTCGTCACTGGCCATGCCTTCAGCCACCTGGAACCCTTCCCACCTATCACCACTGTTCCGCTACCACCCCTCCCTCCCGTTAATCTGCAGCTCCCCCTACCCCCACATCCAGCCCTGAAGAAGGGTAATACCCAAAACGTTGAATGCTCCTTTCCTCCAGATGCTGCTTGGCCTGCTGTGTTCTTCCACCCTCCTGTTTGTCTCTCTTGGGCATTACCCCATATTCCTCCTTTTCAGATGTTGTTGAAAACCAACCAAGCTTTTGTTCCTGTACCTGAATCACTTCTTGTGCTTCAGTGTAAAATATTGTCTTTCAGTGCTCCTGTGAAGTGTCTTGCAATGTCTTATTACTTTAACTATACTGTACAAATACGAAGTGTTCCTCTAGCGGCTCCAATAAATGTACCTTTCAAAGTAAAGAGGAATGTGTGTCTTGGTGTCAGCCCTGAAATGCACCCAGTGTATCTGCCACTGTCAATTTTTTTCAAGATAAAGACGGTCAAAATTGTCGACGGGGTTACTGATATCTCCTCTTTAGAGGAAATAGCGCAGTCATCCCATATTATTAAAAGCAGTTAAAATTGGTTGTGTTGGTACTTGGTGGAAGACTGAAAATATGTCCTGAGTTTGAACTTCTACCAGACTGGTGATGTGGTCATTGAACAAGACAGGTTACTGATGCTGCTTAAGAGGGTCTGGTCGAATAATGGGTTGTGGACAGGTGGTGTAAAATGAAACCAAGAACTACAGATGGTGGAGATCGTTCGCAGAAAGTGTTGGAGAAATTCAGCAGGTGTGGCAGCATATATAGAGAATGAAGAACAGAGTTAATGTGTCATGTCCAATGATTCTTCATCACAACTGAAAGCAGCTGGGAAATGATGTGGCAGGTAGGGAGTGATATAGGAAGAAGTTAGTCAAATAGTGCCCAGAGAGAGAAAGAAAGGAAAAGCAGACAAAGGGATTGCTGGTGATAAGCCAGGCAAGCGTTAATGGACGCTAATAGGAAGCGTGAATAGTGGAAAATGAGTTGGCTGTGCTGGGAACAGGATGGGGATGTAGGGATGGGTGAATGTGTGATTTGTTGTCACACTTCTCCAGTGAGAGAAACAGTAAAATACAGTGAAAAGTGAAATAACTCCTCAAAGGCCAGTATCCCATCACCAGGTCACCCTTTACTTATACATGCATAGTACATCAGTGACCCAGCTAGCTTGGAGCTGCCTCCCAGAGCGAGCAGAATTCTGACATTCCTGTTTCTATCCATCAGCCAGGACTCACTGATTAGACCAAGTTAACAGCCCCAGTCATGGAACTCATAGGCACGACTGGTGAAGTCCAGCTGGCTGACCTTGTTGCAATCGCTACATCTCGCCCCCTCTCTAAGCCATGGGATTTAGGCCTGTTCTTTTTCCTGTAGTTTTTCTTGGGGCATTTTCACACCAGGTCTGGTTCCTCCAACTCTGCCTCGGATACATGTATCACACCATAGCACACCTCTTGCACCTGGAGGGTCTCATGAAATTCATCTTCAGTCAGTGATGGTGTTGAGGCTGAGACATCTCCTGTGTCCATTTTGTCCTCAGAGGTTTTCTCAATGCTCAGCGGAAGGTGAGAACCCACTGGCTCTGACAGCCTTACTGAATGTTCTGAGAGAACCGGGTTATGTTTGGCTGCTGCCCAGTTTGTGAGGTTGTTGCTTTCATGTGGTCCACGTGCTTGTTCAGGACTGTCTCTCCCACCTGAACTTTGTACGTTACAGGACCCCATGTTGTGTGACCATGTCCCTTACTTATGCAGGGCCATTCCCATGGTTTCAACATCAATCTTTAACCCCCGAAGTAAACTGCCTGTCTCATTTAGGGGAGTCATGTGTCAGCATTGGCATTCCTGATGCCATTTTCAACCACCACTGCCACAATTCCGCGAAGATCAATTTAACCTGGTGCGGGGTCTTCTCCCCATTAGCAACTCTGCCTCTGCTGTCCCTGTAGTTGCATGAGGGCTGATCCTATAATCCAGCATGAACTAGGTCAGTTTGGTATCAAGTAAAGCTGTAGGCTATTTCTTTAAGCCTGTCTTCAATGTTTGGACTGCTCTTTCAGCCACACCATTGGATGATAGGTGGTACTGAGCTGTCCTTACATGCTGAATGCGATTCGATTTTCGGAAATACTTCAATTCCTAGCTGGTAAATGATGGGCTATTGTCTGTGATCGATGTCTCTGGGCATCTGTGGTATTGCAAAAGATGCTTGCAGCTTTTCTATTGGCTTCTCCATGTTTGATGAATGAGCTCTTTGCACATCCAACCACCTTGACTGGCTGTCCGCAACGACTAAGAACATTGTGCCCATGAAATGACCGGCATAGTCAATGTGTAACCAAGTCCAGGGTTGACCCAGCCATTCCGCAAATGTGGGGGTACTGCTGGTGGTAATTTTTGTCCTTGTCGGCACTCTGGGCACTGCCCCACCAGTGTGACTGTCAGCATCCAATTCTGGTCACCAGTCATAACTTCTCACCAATACCATTGTTTCCTGGATGACCTGAGTTCGGGTTCAACCAGTATCTGGCAGTGACTTTTGCTCGGGACAGTCACTCTTGCTTCCCATAATAAAATGCAGTTCTCTCTCGTGATCTGGTCTCTCCGCGTCCAGAAAGGTTTCAACTGTGGCAGCCCTTTTGCTTGCCCCGTCCCCACCAGCTGTTTTAGTTTTGCCAGGATGGAATCTTTTTGCATCCAAAGTCTGATATTGTCAGCAGTGACTGTAAGGTGACCAGAAGGTTTAAAATCAGAATGGACGCTGAGTAGTGACGCCACTAGTAGTTGGTGTATCCACCAGCGGGAGGCAGCTCTAGGCATCGACCAGTCTGAGTTCTCTTACTCAGTTTGGGCCTATCCTCAAAAATTTTAACTGTCTGGCTGAGGCTTGGCTTTGTTTTGGGGTTTTGCTGTGGGCTGACCTAAAGCCCTCTTTTCAGGATATGCCCCACGTGACGCTATGCGATTACCTTCACTCAAGTGGTGTTCCCTAAGCACAGTTGGCCTGGTGAGGGTGTTCACGTCTGTCAAAATACGCTCTAACTCGTAAGCTCCACTTGCTGCATTTTCTAATGACAAAGCCAATTGTAGTGCCTGTTTGAAGCCCAGTTGTACTTTGGCTAGTAGGCGCTTTTTACATTGTCACATAATCCTTGTACTTAAATGGTCTGTCAGCATCCTATTAAATCAAACTCAGTGCCTCTGCCAGTCATCTTAACCTGGTTAAAAATCCTGACATGGATTCCTCAATTCCCAAGCTGCCAAGTAAAACTGATAGCATCTCAGAATTCGAAGAGGCTGGGGTGTGTAATATTCCTTAGCTAAATGTCAACTATTGAAAGGTTCTAGTATCTGGTGCCTCAGGAAAAGTTCAGCTCTTAATAACAGAGAAGACCAAAGCTTGTAGAGTGAACAGATCCTCTTCTCTGTCAGCTAGGGCTTCCTGATTGGATCAGATTAACAGCCCAAATAAGGAAACTCATTGTATGCTGTCAACCTGGCTGACTTCATTCCAGTCATTACAAAAACCTTTTCCACTGTCATCCAGTTTTTCTTTTTCTCCTGGTTTTTACCATCAGAGCACTTTCTTTTGTCAGCTTCTCCCTTTTCTCTGTGTCTGATGCAAATACCACCATTTACCAGCTGCTTAGCGTTCTGACAAAAAGCCAATGGACTTGAAACACTATCTTTCCAGGTATGCTGAGTTTCTCCAGCACTTGGTTTTTGCCTGGAGAGTGGAGACTGATAGGGTGGCCCCACTGGGTGGGAAACTTGCTAATAATCACGGAATCCCTACAGGGTGGAAACAGGCCCTTTGGCCCAACAAGTCCACGCCGACCCTCAGAGCATCCCACCCAGATGCATTCCTCCTCCTCCCACGCCCCATAATGCACCTAATCTATGCGTCCCTGGACACTATGGGTAACTTAGCATGGCCAGTCCACCTAAACTGCATATCTTTGGACTGAGGAAGGAAACCAGAGCACCCAGAGGAAACCCACACAGACATGAGGAGAATGTGCAAACTCTACACCGTCGCCTGAGGGTGGAAGCAAACACAGGACCCTGGTGCTGTGAGGCAGGAGTATTAACCACTGAGCCAGCATGCCGCACGAAGATAATAAAGTGTGGAGCTGGATGAACACAGCAGGCCCAGCAGCATCTCAGGAGCACAAAAGCTGACGTTTCGGGCCTAGACCCTTCATCAGAAAAGGGGGATGCTGCCTGGCCTGCTGTTGTCATCCAGCTCCACACTTTTGTTATCTTGGATTCTCCAGCATCTGCAGTTCCCATTATCTCTGATCACCATGCCACCCTATTGTGTTTATCTTTGCAAAACAATGATGTTTAATCCAATTAAACTCTGTAAATGGATGTCGAATGCTGTTTGAAGTGCATCAATGTATGAAAAACATGTTTCCGTGTCTTTAGGAAATGCAGCTTGAGGGATAGATGTCTGGATTTCTAACGCAAAATGCTGGTGTATGCATTTAATTATAGCTTCCTTCTAGAAGACTTAGATTGACATGTATATAAGGGAAAGGAGTCTGTACTTTATTGTTATAAAACTTTTGGATGACGTGCATCACAAAGCTGGACACACCCTTGATCCTTTGCAGAAGCAACCACATAGGGACTGGCCTTGGGAGGTTCCTGCAGAAGAACATTACTTTTGTCTCTCTTTCTGTCTCTTTCCCCCCCGATCCCCACCCCGTCTCTCTCTCTCTGTCTCTGTCTGTGTGTGTGTGTGTGTCTCCGTTCTCCCCCACCCCCAGCTTCTCTTCCTGATGTTTTGGTGGACTGTCTGGCCATTCAGTGTTATCCAGTGATTGGCTGTCACCCCAGCTGGTCAACAAAAGCTGTCACTAATACTTTCTGCTGCAGTTCAAACAGAAATGATGTGGAAAGTTGAGATAACAAGGTGTAGAGCTGGTTGAACGCAGCAGGCCAAGCAGCATCAGAGGAGGAGGAAGGCTGAATTTTCAGGCCTAGACCCTTTTTCTGAAGACGGGTCTAGTCTCGAAACATCAGCCTTCCTGCTCCTCTGATGCCGTTTGGCCTGTTGTGTTCATCCAGCTCTACGCCTTGTTATCTCAGATTCTCCAACATCTGCAGTTCCTGCTGTCTCTTGTGAAAAGCTTGTGCACCATTGCTGCTCGTCTGTTGAGCATGGAGTATAGACTCGCATGTCTGCTCATACAGAGGTGTAACAATTGTCGTACAAACCCATCTGGCTCTCTAATGTCACTATTGGAAGCAAAGCTTCTGTGCTTATGTGGTTGGGATTGCAGAAACATTTGCATCATCTATAACTACTGGGTGAGGTGTGATGCCTGGACCGTGGCTAATGTTGTACTTTTTTGTTTAAGTACAGTCGTAAGGAGTTGGCAGATGATGCTCAATTTGGATAAATGCAAGGTATTACATCTTTTTGTACAACCAACAGGAGCAGTTCTTATACAATTAAAGGTAGGGCCCTGGGCCTTGTTGCGGAACAGGTTGACCAAGGGGTTCAGGTACATAGTTCTTTGAAGTTTTCTTCACACATGGATGGTGTGGTTAAAAAAGATGTTTAGCACGCTTGCCTTCATTGTTCAGTCCTTTAAGTATAGGAGTTGGAGCATCATATTGACGTTGTACCAGATGAGGCCTCTTCTGGAGTACTGTGTCCAGTTCTGGTTGCCCTGCTGCAAGAAGGATGTTATTAAGCTGGAGAGGATTCAGAAAAGATTTACCTGGATGTTGCTGGGCATGGAAAGTTTGAGTTATAAAGAAAGGATGGGATTTTCCTCACTGAAGCTTAGGAGGTTGAGAGGTGACTTTGTAGAGGTTTATACAACCATGAGAGGGTATAGTTAAGGTGAATGGTAGGTGTCTTTTCCCTTGTGTGGAGGTGAGTGGGAATTAAAAAGACACAAGGGGCAATTTCCTTTCTACACAGAGTGGAAGGAACTTCCTGAGAAAGTGGTGGAGGTGGGCACAGTCACAGTGTTTAAAAGACTCTCAGATAAGTACATGAATAGTTAAGGTTTGGAGGAATATGGGCCAGGAGTAGGCAGGTGGGACTAGTTTAGCTTGGGATTATGTTTGGCATGGACTGGTTAGACCGAAGGGTCTGTTTCAGTGCTGTGTGACTCTAAACTTTATGCGGATATTGCTGGCTAGATCAGCATTTGCTCCCTGTCCCTAATTGTCCCTGGAGAAGGTGGTAGTGAGCTGCTGCCTTGAACCCCTGCAGCCCATATTATATGTGGGACACCCACACACTGTTGGGGAGGAATGGTGATTATTTCTAAGTCAAGGTGCTGTATGGCTTGGAGGGGAACTTGCAGGGGGTGCTGTTCCCATGTATCTGCTACCCGTTTGGCAGTTACTGTCTTAGGGAATCTTGGCGAATTGCAATAGCTTGTCTTGAGATGGTACAGACTGGTATGCCTGAGATCTACACGTCACTCCAATCACGCACCAATCTATTTGACTCTTAGCTGGTGTTTGGAGTGAGCTACCAAGCTCTGCAGTTGTAGCAAACATTTTTGAGATGTGTAAATCAACCCACATTCTGAAAGTTAATTTGGAAAGTGTTTGCTCTCTGCTGGTGCAGTAATTCCACTTTGTGTCTCAGTCCCACCGACAGCAAGAAGCTGACCAACTCCCTGGGTTAACACTGCAGCCGTATCCCAGCAATGGTACCTTCAGGCCTATACTTTTGCACAAGTGCTGTGCATGAGTGACTGACAGGATGTGTCAGGGAGAGAGAAGTCTGTGTGTGAGTGATGCGCTGTGGCTGTAGCTTGAACTGAGCACATGTGTATATCAGTGTTACTGTGTTATCCAGCCAGTCGATGATTACCCGAAAGCCACAGGCCTATAGGCTGACTGTTGTAAATTAGTTGTCGGCATGTCTGAATTTGTTTCCTGCAGTCATGGGTCATTAACCATTTGATTAGAGGTTTCCACACTGCTCCAGCATGTAGGATGACTCTGGACTGAGTTTTCTGGGTTGATTGTAATGCCAGGGTGGAGCAGTTAGCTTGTGTCTATCCTTTTGTCGAAATATTTTGCAATTGTATTCTCATCCAACCGTCGGACATGACCAGTTGAATTTTAGGTTGGAGAGGCAGCGCAACTTGTTTTGGGCCAGTGGCTGAAGAAGGAAGCCAGGTAGCAGGGAGAAGGATAGGGCAGTGGGGAGGGGAGGGGCACAGTGGATTTGGAGTTTCAAGAGAGCATGGATTTAGCTCCTACTAGTCAGCGTGCTGCTGTTTGCAATAAAACAAACGTGTAGTGTGTCTTGGCAGTGCAGTTAAGTACAAGTAATTTACTTTGTCAAGGTTTTGAGCACAGCAGCGAAATGAATGAGTGATTATTTTACTTTTTGGTATTGTTTGAAGGACTGCTGGCTCAAAACATTGAGAGAATATCCAGCAGTCAGGCTTTAGATGAACAGCTCATCTGCAAGAAGGAAGGTTAAGTCGGGCATTTCTGATAACTTTTCACAACCTCAGGATGTCTCAAAGCTCTTCCCAGCCAATGAAGTACATTTCAAATCTAATCACCTTGGAATGTGGGAATATTGATCTTGTGCATAATAATATTCCACAAACTGCCATGTTATAATGGTGAGGTGAGCTGATAGTTGAGGGATGAATGTTGGCCAGGATTGTGGAGGGGGTTCTCCCCCAGCACTTTGTCAGGGGTGACAAGGGCCTTTGATTTATTTAACACTTCTCACTTCCCACAATGCAGCAGTCCCTTGCTGTACCAGCTTATCATGTTGGATTTTATGTATGAGTCTTTGGAATGGAGTCACCTGCTAGTTAACTCCCCAGCCTTGATTATCTTACTGCAAGCTCTGGATTGTCTCGTTTACCCTGTTATTAACATTTCACCACCCTTAGTTACCCTTCTATTATAGAACATAGATAGAACATAGAACATTACAGGACAGTACAGGCCCTTCGGCCCTCGATGTTGTGCTGACCTGTCATACCGATCTCGAGCCCATCTAACCTACACTATTTCATGTACGTCCATATGCTTGTCCAATGACGACTTAAATGTACCTAAAGTTGGCGAATCTACTACTGTTGCAGGCAAAGCGTTCCATTCCCTTACTAGTCTCTGAGTAAAGAAACTACCTCTGACATCTGTCCTATATCTTTCACCCCTCAATTTAAAGCTATGCCCCCTCGTGCTCGCCGTCACCATCCTAGGAAAAAGACTCTCCCTTTCCACCCTATCTAACCCTTTGATTATTTTATATGTTTCAATTAAGTCACCTCTCAACCTTCTTCTCTCTAATGAAAACAGCCTCAAATCCCTCAGCCTTTCCTCGTAAGACCTTCCCTCCATACGAGGCAACATCCTAGTAAATCTCCTCTGCACCCTTTCCAAAGCTTCCACATCCTTCTTATAATGCGGTGACCAGAACTGTACACAATACTCCAAGTGCGGCCGCACCAGAGTTTTGTACGGCTTCACCATAACCTCTTGGTTCCGCAACTCGATCCCTCTATTAATAAAAACTAAAACACTGTATGCCTTCTTAACAGCCCTGTCAACCTGGGTGGCAACTTTCAAGGATGTGTGCACATGGACACCGAGATCTCTCTGCTCATCTACACTACTAAGAATCTTACCATTAGCCCTGTACTTTGCCTTCCGGTTACTCCTACCAAAGTGCATCACCTCACACTTGTCTGCATTAAACTCCATTTGCCACCTCTCAGCCCAGCTCTGCAGCTTATCTATGTCTCTCTGCAACCTACAGCATCCTTCGTCACTATCCATGACTCCACCGACCTTGGTGTCGTCTGCAAATTTACTAACCCATCCTTCTACTCCCTCATCCAGGGAATTTATAAAAATGACAAACAGCAGTGGACCCAACACCAACCCTTGCGGTACACCACTAGTAACTGGTCTCTAGGATGAACATTTCCCATCAACTACCACCCTCTGTCTTCTTTCAGCAAGCCAATTTCCGATCCAAACTGCTATATCTCCCACAATTCCATTCCTCCGCATTTTGTACAATAGCCTATTGTGGGGAACCTTATCGAACGCCTTGCTGAAATCCATATGCACCACATCAACCGGTTTACTCTCATCTGTTTGGTCACCTTCTCAAAGAACTCAATAAGGTTTGTGAGGCACGACCTTCCCTTCACAAAACCGTGCTGACTATCCCTAATCAATTTATTCTTTTCTAGATAATTATAAATCCTATCCCTTATAACCTTTTCCAACACTTTACCGACAACTGAGATAAGGCTCACTGGTCTATAATTACCAGGGTTGTCTCTACTCCCCTTCTTGAACAGGGGAACCACATTTGCTATCCTCCAGTCATCTGGCACTATTCCTGTAGACAATGACGAGTTAAAGATCAATGCCAAAGGCTCTGCAATCTCCTCCCTGGCTTCCCAAAGGATCCAAGGATAAATCCCATCCGGCCCAGGGGACATAGCTATCTTCACCCTCTGTAGGATTTCTAATACCTCTTCCTTGTGAACCTCAATCCCACCTAGTCTCATAGCCTGTATCTCAGTATTCACCTCGACAACATTGTCGTTTTCTAGAGTGAATACTGTTGAAAAATATTCATTTAGCGCTTCTCCTATCTCATCTGACTCCACACACAATTACCACTACTATCCTTGATTGGCCTAATCTTACTTTTGTCATTCTCTTATTCCTTAAATACCTGTAGAAAGCCTTAGGGTTTACCCTGATCCTATCCACCAACAACTTCTCATGTCTCCTCCTGGCTCTTCTGAGCTCTCTCTCTCTCGGTCTTTCCTGGCTACCTCGTAGCCCTCAAGTGCCCTAACTGAGCCTCCACATCTCATCCTAACATAAGCCGCCTTCTTCCTCTTGACCAGAGATTCCACCTCCTTCGTAAACCACGGCTCCCGCACTCTACAGCTTCCTCCCTGCCTGACAGGTGCATACTTATCTAGGACACACAGGAGCTTTTCCTTGAATAAGCTCCACATTTCTAATGTGCCCATCCCCTGCAGTTTCCTTCTCCATTCTATGCTCCCTAAATCTTGCCTAATCTCATTGTAATTGCCTTTCCCCCAGCTATAACTCTTGCCCAGTGGTATACACCTATCCCTTTCCATCACTAAAGTAAACATAACAGAATTGTGATCACTATCACCAAAGTGCTCACCTACTTCCAAATCTAACACCTGGCCAGGCTCATTACCCAGTACCAAATCTAATGTGGCTTCGCCCCTTGTTGGCCTATCTACATACTGTGTAAGGAAGCCCTCCTGCACACACTGGACAAAAACTGACCCATCTATAGTACTCAAACTATAGTGTTCCCAGTCAATATTTGGAAAGTTGAAGTCCCCCATGACAACTACCGTGTCTCTCTCACTCCTATCGAGAATCATCTTTGCTATCCTTTCCTCTACATCTCTGGAACTATTCGGAGGCCTATAGAAAACTCCCAACAGGATGACCTCTCCTTTCCTGTTTGTACCCTCAGCCCATACTACCTCAGTTGACGAGTCCCCAAACATCCTTTCTGCAACTGTAATACTGTCCTTGACCAACAATGCCACACCTCTGCCCCTTTTACCATCTTCTCTGTTCTTACTGAAACATCTAAATCCCGGAACCTGCAAAAACCATTCCTGTCCCTGCTCTATCCATGTCTCCGAAATGGCCACAACATCAAAGTCCCAGGTACTAACCCATGCTGCAAGTTCACCCACCTTATTCCGGACGCTCCTGGCATTGAAGTAGACACTCTTCAGACCAACTTCTTGCTTGCCGGTGCCATCTTGCTTCCCTGAAACTTTATTTCGGACCACCCTACTCTCAACCTTTTCTATATTCGAACTACAATTTTGGTGCCCATCCCCCTGCTGAATTAGTTTAAACCCACCCGAATAGCCTTAGCAAATTTCCCCCCCAGGATATCGGTACCGCTCTGGTTCAGGTGAAGACCATCTTGCTTGTAGAGGTCCCACCTACCCCAGAAAGAGCCCCAATTATGCAAGAATCCAAAACCCTCCCTCCTGCACCATCCCTGTAGCCACATGTTCAACTCCTCTCTCTCTCCCTATTCCTTACCTCACTAGCACATGGCACGGGCAACAAACCAGAGACAACAACTCTGTTCATCCTAGCTCTCAGCTTCCATCCCAGCTTCCTGAATTTCTGCCTTTAAATCCCCATCTTTCTTCCTACCTATGTCGTTGGTGCCAATGTGGACCATGACTGGAGCTGCTCCCCCTCCCCCTTAAGGATCCCAAAAACACGATCAGAGACATCACGCACTCTGGCACCTGGGAGGCAACACACCAACTGTGAGTCTCTCTTGTCCCCACAGAACCTCCTATCTGTCTCCCTAACTATAGAGTCCCCAATGACTACTTCTCTGCTCCTCTTCCCCCTTCTCTTCTGAGCAGCAGGGACAGACTCTGTGCCAGAGACCTGTGCCCCACTGCTTTCCCCTGGTAAGTCATCCCCCGCAACAGTATCCAGAAGGGTATATTTATTGTTGAGGGGAATGGCCGCAGGGGATCCCTGCACTGCCTGCTGGTTCCCTTTCCGATCTCTGACCGTAACCCATCTGCCTTTTTCCGTATTTGAGGAGTGACTACCTCCCTGTAACTCCTCTCAATAACCCCCTCTGCCTCCCGAATGATCCGAAGTTCATCCAGCTCCAGCTCCAGTTCCCTAACGCGGTTTTCGAGGAGCTGGAGTTGGGTGCACTTCCCGCAGATGTAGTCAGCAGGGACACTAGTGGTGACCCTTACCTCCCACATTCTGCAGGAGGAACATTCAACTGCCCTGACCTCCGTTCCCATTGTTCTAAATTCCCAAGACTTAAAAAATAAAGAATAAAATATAAACTTGTTACCTTACCAATCAATCCCTGACTCTGCCTGTTTGCCCCTATGTTAATTCTGAGCTCTTCTCAGGAGCAGTTTCCACATTACAGGACAGCAGCTGGTGTCAGGGTCAGGACTGAGAAATCCGATTCAACCTGCCGGAGCTGTGAACATTCAGTTGTACGGCCACTGAGATCCCTGTACCCTGCAAGTTCTGGTCTGAGCTAGTGGTTTCAGAACCAATTCTGCTTGAAACACTTTTGAGAAGGGAGTATTAATTGAACAAAGGTCAGCGTGGCAGGCATGTTAGCAGTTCATAGAGAATTGCATCATTTAGACATTAACGTTTGGGAGTGGAATCGGTTTTAACCCTTATCGGGGGAAGCCACATACTGGAATAATAACTGTTGCAAGAAATGGTGAGGAGGTTATGTAGAATCTGAGAGAGCCAACCACATTATCTTTTAAACAGCCAGCACTATCAGACTTTACATAAGGAATTTTTTTTTTCGTTTTGCTTTTGTTTGCAACTTGGCTGTTTCGCTCATTGTGGCTGCTTTGTATTATCAGAGGAATTGATGATTCTTGTGCCACGCGTGACAACCTTGTTGCTGTTAGTCACCCACTCACCACCTGAGCTTGACGTCCATGCATACAGATGCAAATCCAGGGTTTATGCAAGTAGTTCAGACTGAGATACCCAGCGCACTACCTCAGCACTGAGTGCTGCGCTGTTGGAGGTGCCATCTTTCAGATGAAATGTTGACCTGATGTAAAGGCTGGAGATTCTGGAAGTACTGTGTTTGGTAGGTTTGGCAACATTTGTGAAGAGAGCAACAGTTTAGTCTTTCAGGTTGATGACTGCTCATCAGGACGAGAATGTGTTAGGCATGTGACAGATATTGAGTAAGTGTAGATTTCGGGAAATGAGGCCATGCTGGCAGTTTTTGCATGTTGTATACTCTGTACAGCTTTGCGAATCAGAATAACATATTTTCTAAAGTCTTTATAGCCTTCTTGAATTGTTGCATTCCATTTGGTGTAGGGATACGCACAGTGCAGTTAAAATTATAGAATTAAAGCAGGCCATTCAGTCCATCGAGTCCACACTGGGCCTCTGAAGAGCATTTCCGCTCAGACTCACCCTCTCTACTCTTTCCCTGCATTTTGCATGGCTAACCCACCTAAGCCTGCATATCTCTGGACATTATGGACAATTTAGCACAGCCAATCTACCTACTCTGCACATCTTTTGGACTGTGGGAGGAAACTGGAGCACCTGGAGGAAGCCCATGCAGAGACAAGGAGAATGTGCAAACTCCACACACAGTCACCTGGGGATGGAATCGAACTTAGGCCCCTGGCACCGTGAGGCAGCAGTGCTAACCACCGAGCCGCAAGGGAATTCAGGATTTTGATCCAGTGATAGTCAAGAAGCGGTGATCTCGCTCTAAGTCTGGATGGTGTGTGACTTGGAGGGGAGCTGCAGATGATGGTATATCTGTTGGCCTTTTCTTTCTAGCTGGCTGTGGTTTTAGGTTTGAAAGGTGTTGTCTAAGCAGCCTTGGTGAATTTCTAAAGGTGTGGCTTGTATAAAATACACACAGCAAAGTGCTACTTTATTTTTAAAGGTGTTGAGTTTCTTGAGTATTGTTTGAGCTACACTCATCCAAGCAAGTTGGAGAGTATTCCATCACAGTCCTGAGATGTGCCTTGTAGATGGTGGACAGGCTTTGTGGGAAAAGAGAGGTGAGTTATTTCCCAGTCCCTCTTGTAGTTGGGGTGATGAGGATTGGGAGTTCAACTGTTGGGGAGTGAGTCTTCCATATTGAACTTGCTGGGAAGTCAAGGCTCTCTGAGATGAAAATATTGTAATGCAGTGGGACTTCGGTAGGACAGAATAACATGTTATCAAGAAGTGAAATTATGTAGGACCAGAGTTGCTTATTACTGTCATGGAAGAAGGGAGGACAGTAATAAGTGTAGTGCTGGTAATGAAGCTTTTCCCCTGTCATACTGTATTTCTGGTAACTGTGTCATAGTATTTTAAGAATCTTTGAACCTTTCAAATTTGCCTGTGCAAGCAAAAGCATTTCCAACTGAGTTGAAATGTCGCTCCTAGAATTGACTCTCATTCATTTCTTTTCCCCACCCCAAAAAAAAACTTTTGAAAAGACTATAATTTTGGAATCATAGAATGGTCACAGCACAGGAGGATGCTCTTCATCCCATTGTTTCTACTGGGTCTCTGCAGGAGCAACTGATCTAGTGCTGCTCCCACTCCTTTTCCCCTGCAGCCTGCAAACCTTTCCCCTTCAGGTAAGGATTCAAATCTCCCTTCAAAACCTGCATTCCAGTTCCCAAACGTTGAGAGCATGGGAAGACCTTTTGGAGTGTGGGGTGCTGCAGAGTTCTGTAAGAGCAGGGGCCTGTTAGGGTAAAACGCTGCAGCTCCACACAGCCATTACTGCTACCGAGCCGTTTGTGAAGCACTGTCCTCTCAACATCTTTTAAAATGACAATTTTTCCTCCTGTCACCATCACTTCTTTTGCCATTCACCTTGCATTGGTGTACTGTGGTTCTTGATCCTTCATCCAATGGGGACAGTTTCTCTGTTATTCTGTCCAGATCCGTCAAGATTTTGAACAGCCGTGACTGAATTTGGAAGAGTGTGGCAATAATCAACCTCTATTATTTCACAAGTTAATGCAAATGTATAACGACCCACTTAAACTAACGAAATCAATTTGCCACACTGACTACAATTCAAGACAAAAGTAATTCACACATGAGGTTTCATTAACAAGAAAATAACTTTGAAGAATATACATATGTATAATAACAATTGGCAAAAAATTTAGATTATTAGCTTCCTCCTCTGTAACTTTAACCATGTTCAATCGAAACCCAAGCACGCATACATTCACAAATAAGACCAATAAAAACAGACCCTTTGGCAAAAAATGTTATGGGTGGAAAAATATAGACAGTAAATAAATTCTGTGGTTAAAAAGTTCAGGCCACAAACAGGGAAAGAAGTTGTTTCTCACAGTTCTTTGTCTCACAATCACTAGAAAGAAAATGGTATCTACAGAGTAACCGTCACTCTCCGATTCACTAACTAATCAGGTTAACTTGGGTCCTCTCTTCTATTTGAATTCTTTATTTAGAATCTCTGGTTTTGTTTTGGCCAGAGAGAAATGATGTGAAATGCTTCTTGTCTGCAGGCTTCCTGATGTCTGAGTGCACTGCATACTCAACTCTAAGAATTTGCAGCTGGACCAATCTGAAAGCCATCACGAGATAATTTTTTTTCGTTGACTCAAAACTTGTGATACTGCACTGTCTGAAAGTACCTTACCTCACTGCTCCAAAAAGTCACCTTGTTTTGTTTGGTGAAAGTGTACACCACACAATTCCACTTGATCTTCAAGTTGCAGGAAAACAGCCTCTCTTGTCAGCTTATTAACTAAATTGCAGTGCCTGGCTTCAATTTTATAGTTTATAGTCAAAAAGGAACAATATGTTGTCTGTTACCATACCCTTCAATGCTCGTGTCTCTGACCTGAACAAACGCAGTTTATTTGGGAAATTGGGAACTGCAGATGCTGGAGAATCCGAGATAACAAAGTGTGGAGCTGGATGAACACAGCAGGCCAAGCAGCATCTTAGGAGCACAAAAGCTTATTTGGATTGCATCCTAAGATATTAAAGGGCGTCACAATAGAGATGGTAGATGCACTGGTACTCATCTTCCAAGAAAACTGCCAATGTAGCACCCTTAATCAAATGGGGAGGGAAAGAAAACAATGGGTAACAATAGATGTTAAGCTCACTGATCTATCATTTGTTTGTCTATTAAAGGACATAATAGCAGAGCATTTAGAAACATAGTATAATCAATAGAGTCGGCATAGCATCGTGAAAGGGGAGACATGCCTGACAAATTTTATTAGTTCTTTGAGGGGATAACGTGCAGAATAAATAAAGGGAGAACAGCAAATGTCATATACTTGGGTTTCTAAAAAGTGTTCAATAAGGTACCACACATAAGTGTGGGGTTCCACAGGGCTCTGTCCTTGGGCCTCTACTGTTTGTTATTTTTATTAATGACTTGGACGAGGGAATTGAAGGATGGGTCAGCAAGTTTGCAGACGACACAAAGGTCGGAGGTGTCGTTGACAGTGTAGAGGGCTGTTGTAGGCTGCAGCGGGACATTGACAGGATGCAGAGATGGGCTGAGAGGTGGCAGATGGAGTTCAACCTGGATAAATGCGAGGTGATGCATTTTGGAAGGTCGAATTTGAAAACTGAGTACAGGATTAAGGATAGGATTCTTGGCAGCGTGGAGGAACAGAGGGATCTTGGTGTGCAGATACATAGATCCCTTAAAATGGCCACCCAAGTGGACAGGGTTGTTAAGAAAGCATAACGGTGTTTTGGCTTTCATTAACAGGGGGATTGAGTTTAAGAGTCGTGAGATCTTGTTGCAGCTCTATAAAACTTTGGTTAGACCGCACTTGGAATACTGCGTCCAGTTCTGGGCGCCCTATTATAGGAAAGATGTGGATGCTTTGGAGAGGGTTCAGAGGAGGTTTACCGAAGAGAGGTTGACTGAGCTCGGTCTCTTTTCATTGGAGAAAAGGAGGAGGAGAAGGGACCTAATTGAGGTATACAAGATAATGAGAGGCATAGATAGAGTTGATAGCCAGAGACTATTTCCCAGGGCAGAAATGGCTAGCACGAGGGGTCATAGTTTTAAGCTGGTTGGTGGAAAGTATAGAGGGGATGTCAGAGGCAGGTTCTTTACGCAGAGAGTTGTGAGAGCATGGAATGCGTTGCCAGCAGCAGTTGTGGAAGCAAGGTCATTGGGGTCATTTAAGAGACTGCTGGACATGTATATGGTCACAGAAATTTGAGGGTGCATACATGAGGATCAATGGTCGGCACAACATTGTGGGCTGAAGGGCCTGTTCTGTGCTGTACTGTTCTATGTTTTATGTTCTATAAGGCTAACCACTTAGGAGTCAAAGGTGTTGGAGTCAGTACAGCATGGATAGAGGAACGGCTAACTAATGGATTATGGAAGAACACCTCATTTTCTGCATGCGAATTCTACGCCCTTCTGCACTCTATCCAATTCAATAGTTTTCAGGTTTGAGCTCTCCCATATCCTTACTATATGCCCCACACCAGGCCTTGTTGTCATATGGTCTTCCATTGCACACAACCCATTGATAATCCCCATTAACAGCTATTCACCCTCTTAGCCCAATCATTATCCACACCTTTGTCCAACTATTCTTCTTTCTCTTTGGGCTGTATCCCCAACTGTCGTTTTACTCCTTACCACTGCTCCCCCCGCCCCCATCTTATCTTCAGCATAAAACCAACATTTTCCTAGCTACCATCAGTTTTGAGGAAGGGTCACTGGACCTGAAATGCTGACTCTGATTTCTCTCCACGGATGCTGTCAGACCTGCTGAGCTTTTCCAGCAACTTCTGTTTGTTGTTTCTGATTCCCAGCATCTGCAGTTCTTTTGGTTTTTAAGGGAAGACAGAGTGGGGATAAGGGGTAATTTTCAGGGTGGTGACCCATGGTTGGGGAGCACCACAGGGATCAGTAATGGGCCCATAGTTATTTACAATATATACTAATAACTTGGATGAGGAAAGTGAATGTACTTGGAGCCAAGTTTGCAGAATACGCAAAAATAGGTGGGAATGCAACTGGTGAGGATGACCCAGTCTACAGAGGGTATAGACAGGTTGAATGAACGAGTTGGAAAAACTTGGCAGATGGAATATAATGTGGGGAAATGTGAAGATATGTACTTTGGCAGGAAAAACAGAAACTGAATATTAATTAAATGGAGAAAGTCCACAGAAAGCTACAACACAAGAATTTGTGGGTCCTCATGCATGAACCACAAAACACTAGCATCAGAGGTCAGTGGGAAATAGGGAAAAGCAAATATAAAGTTGTACTTTATTTCAAAAGGGATGGAGTACAAGCGTAGGAAAGTCTTGCAAAACCCATACGTGCCACTCGTCAGAACATATAGAGTCATACAGCAGAGAAACAGACCCTTCAGTCAAACTAGTCTGCACCAACCCGACAACCCAGTATGACCTAGTCCCATTTGCCAGCATCTTGCCCATGTCCCTCTAAACCATTCCTATTCATATACTCACCCAGATGCCTTTTAAATGTTGTAACTGTACCAGCCTCCACCACTTCCTCTGGCAGCTTGTTCCATACACACACCACCCTCTGCATGAAAAAGTTGCTCCTTAGGTCTCTTTTATAACTTATTCCCCCTCTCACCTTAAACCTGTGCCCCTTGGCTATTCACCCTGTCTGTGCCTCTCATAATTTTAGAAACCTCTATAATAAGGTCATCTCTCACTCTACAATAATGTGAACAGTTTGGGTTCCTGTGTCTGTTGAAAGATATACTGCCATTAGACATAGCCCAGAGATGATGTTCTGGATTGATCCCAGGTATGGAGGGATTTTCTAAAGGGATTGAACGTTGTTGGAGTTTAGAAGAATGTGAGATGACACTATTGAAAGAGTCTTGGCTGGGCTTGACGGGGTGGATGCTGGGAGGTTGTTTTCCCTTGACGTCAGTCTCAAAGCAGAAGCATAATCTCATAATGGTTCATCCACTTAACGAAAATAAAGGTGGACTTCTGAAGGTAGTGAAGCTGTGAAGGTTGTATTGTTAAGTATATTTAAGGCTGAGAATCTTGGACTCTTGCATCACAGATGGTAGTATCTGTACCTCTGAGCCAGGGGGCCTAGGTTCAAGCCCTCTCTTGATAACATCTCTGAGCAGGTTGATTAGAAAATATCTATTTAAGGATGAGATGTAGATTTCAATCTGTAAGGGACTCGAGGGTCATAGGAAAAGGCAGGAAAGTGGCACTGAGGATTATCAGATCAGCCAAGATCTTAATGGGCTGAATGGTCTGCTTCAAATCCAACATCTTATGGCCTTGTTGTCTCCCTCTGAAATGCCCGCATCACTGAAGATCTTCATTCCTAGAATCACTCTCATGAATATTCTCTGCACCTTCTCCAAAGCCTTCAAGCCCTTTCTAATTATGGTGCCCAGAATTGCATGTAATGCAGCCAGACCCCAACTTGCAAATGCTCATACTTACAAACAGAATCTCATATAGGAATGTGTTAATATTCATTTTAAAGATTTGACCTGCAAATGTTTCCTTGTACTTACGAACGGCTATTTAATGTCGTCCTGTATTGTGTCTGACTTGTGTACAAATCAACTTGCAAAAGTACTCCAGAAAGGAACCCATTGACAACCTGGGGACTGCCTGTACTATATTCCAACTGAAGCAGTGATCAAAAATATCGGACTTGGAATGTTAATTTTGTTTCTCATTCAAGAGACACTAACAGTCCTGCTGAGTTTCTCCAGCACTTCGTTTTTACTTTAGATTTCCAGCAACTGGAGTATTTCATTTTTTTTGTGTTTTACGTAAGTTTACCATGATTTTCCTGCTTCTGTACTCTGCCCCTGTTTATAAACCCCAGGTTACTATATGCTTTGGGAACTGCTCTCTCAACTTGTCCTGCCACTTTTAATGATATGCATATATCAGTGCTCCTGCATCCCCTTTAGAGTTGTATCCCTTCATTTGTATTTAAATTAAATTTCATCAGCCACTTATCTAGCCATTCCAGCATAGGTAGCCTACCATCTCGAATTCATAATGTGAATTTTCTGTTTTCAAATGTTAGAGTCAGCTGTGTCTTTTCAGTAACAAAAACAGAAGTTGTTGGAAAAGCTCAGCAGGCCCGGCAGCATCTGTGAAGAGAAGTCGCGGTTAATGTTTAGGATCCGGTGACCCTTCCTCAGAACTGTCTTTTCAGTATTTGTAGTCTTTATAGTAATGGTTAATGTGTGTTATATATCTGGGTCTTTTCAGGTCATGTATTCTAGTTATATTGGCTACTGTATTAAATTGGACTTTGTGTCTGGCTCCCTGTTATTTTGTGTTGGTTATGTTTCTACGAGTGAGCCCAGGACCTTGGTGATTTTTTTCTCTAGGTCTATCTTGTTTGTCTACTGAAAGCAGCAGAACATCAGAGTGTGGTTTGGTTGAACAATAGGTGAATAAGCAAATGTGAAACAGTAATATAATATTAACAATAGATATCCTAATCAGGTGATATAATTGTGTGCAATCAAGGCTAAGCTAATATTTTGTCGTAACACTTCTCAAAAGTAGTTATTATCCTGGACTTTGCAACTGTGAAACAGTTTGGTTTGCCCTATCTCAGAGTTTAAAGCGAGTGACTGATTTGAATCATTCAACTTACTCCTCAGAAGGAAAAAACCCAAAGGACTGCAGATGCTGTAAATCAGAAATTGCTGGAAAAGCTCAGCAGATCTGGCAGCATCTGTGGAGGGAATTTGGAATTAATGTTTGAGAAACCCGAGTTGCTGGAGCTTGATTTATTTATAGTCGCGGTCAGCTCAATTGAATCAGAGCAGTCCATCATGCAGTAGTCTCTTCGTATTTGAAAGAAGGGTATAAATAAACGGATGGAAGGTATGGTTGCCAAATATGCTGATGACACAAAGATGGGTAGGAGAGAATATTAGGTTCCCAGAGGAGATTGACAGGTTAGGTGAATGCACAAACACATGGCAGGTGGAGTATAAATTATTCATTCTGACAGCAAAAATGAAAAAGAACCATATTATCATATGGTGAGAGATTGCAGAGGGAGATGGGTGTTTTTGTGCATGTATCACAAAAGTTTTAATGCAGGTACAGCAAGTAATTAAGAAAGCTAATAGAATATTATCACTTAGTTATTCAGGGAATTGAGTACAAAAGAAGGGAGATTGTGCTTCTGTTATGCAGGGCACTAATGAGACCATATCTGGAGTACTGTGCACTGTATTGGTTTCTTTTTTAAGGAAGGATGGAAATGCACTAAAGGCTGTCCAGGGAAAGGTTGACTACACTAATAACTGGAACAGGTTAGTTATCTCATGAAGAAAGGTTGAACAGACTAGTAATCATGAATTTAGAACAATAAGGTGACTTGATTAAAGCACACAAAATCCTGAGGGAACTTGACAGGTAAATGTGGAGAGGATGTTTCCTCCAATGGGAGAATCTAGGACTGAGGTCATTGTTTAAACAATATAGTCAACACTTTTTAATGTTTGACAATCTTTTGGAACTCTTCCTGAAAAAGCAGAGTCCTTGAACATTTTAAAGGGGTAGATTCTTGACATGGGGTTGAAAAGTTATCAGCAAGTCGGTGGGAATGTGGATTTGAGGTAATAATCGAATCAGCCATAGTCTCAGAATGGCTGAGCAGGCTTGAGGGCTGAATGCCCTTTTCATTCACGTGATTGCATGTAGTTTACTTCTTTTCCTCCAGTACATTTGCTGCAGAGAATCAAACCAAGAGTTGGGCTAGGAACACAGTTCTGGTTAACGCTGCTTTTAAACTGCCTGTTGCCTTCTGACTTAATTAGGAAGGCTGTGACTAATTTTTTTTTTAAAATTGCACTTCTGTAGTATGTTTCATGACCTCAGACAGTCCCAAAGCACTGAACAGTTAATTAAGCACTTTTGAAGTATGAAACTGGTCAAAAAAAACTTCATTGGTCAGCATATTTCCGGTCACGACTATAAGAAGTCTATTTGCTTTGAATTTTGGAGCATTCCCTCATTATAAACACCAGTTCCTCACTGCCAAAAAGTACCTATTATCCCAGAATCATCCTGGAAAGCAGCCCTGCCCCCCCCCCCCCCCCCCCCCCCCAGCTTCTCTGTAATAAGTGAGTTAAAACCCTCTTCCATGTTGCCTCCATCCCAACTCCCTTCTCAACAGTGTGAGGAGTTTGTGAATTTCTCTGCAAACTGAGATTGGATTGTCTCAATTAGCTATCTCTGACATGTTTTTTTCCCCCCCGCCCCAAACCTCCCAATCACCCAGCACCCCAACCACTGCAGTCCATATGCATTAAGTTGACCTACAGTGTGTACGGAGGACTTTGGGTCGACAGGGCTGTTTCTCCTAACTTTTCCAGAGTGTAGGTTGATGCCAGGTGGTCCGCCTGGTTTCATTTCTTTGTCTTAGATGTCATAGCGATTCATATGACTGGCTGAGGGTGGCTTGCTCGGCTATGTCTGAGGACAGTTGAGAGTCAATCACATTGCTGTGCAGGCCAGACCAGATAAGGATGGCAGATTTCCTTCCCTGGAAGACATTAGTGAACCAGATGGGTTTTTCTGACAATCAGCGAATGGTTTAATGGTCATCATTGGATTCTTTATTCCAGATTTTTAAAAATTGAATTTAAATTCCACCATCTGCCTTGTTGAGGTTTAAACCCGGGTTGTGGATGTGGTGCCAATCAAGAGGGCTGCTTGGTCCTGGATGATCCTTTGTGTTGTTGGAGCTGTCTCCATCCAGGCAACTGGGGAGTATTCTGTTACACTCCTGACTTGTGCCTTGTAGATAATGGACAGACTTTGGGGCATCGGGAGGTGAATTACTCACTGCAGGATTCATAGTCTCTGACCTACTCTTGCAGCCACAATACATAGATGGCTCATCCAGTTCAGTTTCTGGTTATAGCCAGGCAGGATGTAGATGTTTGGGGATTCAGTGATGGCAATGGCATTGAATGAACGTCAAGGGGGTAATGATTTAATATTCACTCTTTCTGGAGATAGTTATTGCCGAGCACTCTTGTGGTGCAGGTTTTAATTACCACTCGTCACACCAAGCCTGGCTATTGTCTGGGTCTTTCTGCATTTGAACGTGGGCTGCTTCACTATCTGAGGAGTGGTGCTGAACATGGTATAATCATCAGCAAATATCCCCACTTCTGACCTGGCGGGTAGGTTATTGGTTAAGCAACTGAAGATAGTTGGGCTGAAGAAACTTAGTTGAGGAATTCTTGCAATGATGTCCTGAAGCGGAGATAACTGACCTCCAACAGCCATTTCCCATTGCTTAGGTACAATTCAAGCCCTAAGTTTTGACTAATTCTCATTGATTCCAGTTTTGCTAGGGCACCTTGATGCCCCACTCTGTCAAATGCAGCCTTTATGTCCAGGGCCGTTACTCCTGTCTCACCTCTGGAATTTGGTTCTCTTGTCCATGTCTGAACGAAGGCTGTAATGAGGTCGGGAGCTGAGTGATCCTGGTGGAGCCTAAACTGAATGTCAGTGAGTAGTAAGCAAGTGCTGCTCGATAGCACTGTCGATCACTTCCATTGCTTTACTGATAATTGAGCATATACTGATGGGGCCGGAATTGGCTGGTTTGGATTTGGGCTGCATTTTATGTACAGGGCATACCTGGGCAGTTTTCCACATTGTCGGGTAGGTGCCAGTGTTAGAACTATCTTAGAGCACTTTGCCTTGCCCCTAGACAAGTTTTTGCACATCTTCGATCCTATTGTCAGACTGTTGTAAGGGCCCGTAGCCTTTGCAGTGTCCAGTGCCTCCAACTATTTTGTGATATCACGTGAAGCAAATCAAATTGCCTGAAGACTGACATCAGTGATGTTCAGTCAGAGTTTCTGGTTAAATATTGCTACAAATGCTTTAGCCCTAAATTTTGCAGTGATGTACTGGGCTCCCCCCAATATCAAGGGTGCAGATGTTTGCGAGAGTGAGTTAGAAAGCTAGAATGGAAACTGTGTGGATGCTGTGATGAATGTTTGATAGCCTGGCCAGAATACTGGAGAAAGCTGTAATCTTCGGATTTGTGTTTTAACTGGGGAAGCTTATCCATTGTACATACGCAGTTTGTGACCTCAACAATGACCTGATCTATGATAATAAAATGTGAGGCTGGACGAACACAGCAGGCCAAGCAGCATCTCAGGAGCACAAAAGCTGACGTTTCGGGCCTAGACCCTTCATCAGAGAGGGGGATGGGGAGAGGGAACTGGAATAAATAGGGAGAGAGGGGGAGGCGGACCGAAGATGGAGAGTAAAGAAGATAGGTGGAGAGAGTGTAGGTGGGGAGGTAGGGAGGGGATAGGTCAGTCCAGGGAAGACGGACAGGTCAAGGAGGTGGGATGAGGTTAGTAGGTAGCGGGGGGTGCGGCTTGGGGTGGGAGGAAGGGATGGGTGAGAGGAAGAACCGGTTAGGGAGGCAGAGACAGGTTGGACTGGTTTTGGGATGCAGTGGGTGGGGGGGAAGAGCTGGGCTGGTTGTGTGGTGCAGTGGGGGGAGGGGACGAACTGGGCTGGTTGAGGGATGCAGTGGGGGAAGGGGAGATTTTGAAACTGGTGAAGTCCACATTGATACCATATGGCTGCAGGGTTCCCAGGCGGAATATGAGTTGCTGTTCCTGCAACCTTCGGGTGGCATCATTGTGGCAGTGCAGGAGGCCCATGATGGACATATCATCAAGAGAATGGGAGGGGGAGTGGAAATGGTTTGCGACTGGGAGGTGCAGTTGTATTTTGCGAACTGAGCGGAGGTGTTCTGCAAAGCGGTCCCCAAGCCTCCGCTTGGTTTCCCCAATGTCCTCTCTACCTATCTTCTTTTCTCTCCATCTTCGGTCTGCCTCCCCCTCTCTCCCTATTTATTCCAGTTCCCTCCCCCCATCCCCCTCTCTGATGAAGGGTCTAGGCCCGAAACGTCAGCTTTTGTGCTCCTGAGATGCTGCTTGGCCTGCTGTGTTCGTCCAGCCTCACATTTTATTATCTTGGAATCTCCAGCATCTGCAGTTCCCATTATCTCTAATGGCCTGATCTATGCTGCTTTGTAAATACAACAGAAGCTGGAGGCCTCAACAGGTTCCAGGACTGTTTGCCCCCATGTTTAAAGTAGGTGAAGGATTCTGCATGGGTCATGTGTAGCCTGTTTGAAGATAGAGATGCTTGGCAGCAGCGATAGTGTAGGAGGGGCAGAAGCTAGCCTCCCAACCCCCACAATCCATGGGTGAAGGAAGTGAGAGATTAGGTCTAGTCTAGTGACTTTGTAAAAGTTGTAACCTTTTCTTTCAAATGGAGACTTGGCAATTGTGGGCCTTTGTCTGCTTTGTATAGCTCCTCCCTCGAAAGCAAATTGCAAACCTGCTGTAAAGGACATTGTAAGTAGCTTTTAACTTTCAAATTGCATGAGCTGGATTTGTTGGCATTTTTTGAGGAGGTAAGGCCTCTGCCGAGAACACTGTTTGAGTAAGGGAAGCAATATTCCCTCAGCCAGTAGCTGATTTTTGGGAAGAATTTCAACTTGCTGAATGAAATGTGTTTTTTCTCCTTCTCTTGAAGTTCGAGTGGGATCTGTATACGGCATGAATTGGCTCCTTTCAGAGATCATGTTCTCTGCACTATGCTGCTGTGGGCTTGTATTGCAAGCAACAAATGCTGGAAATCAAGGTGGATCAGGCAGCGTCCCTGGGGAGAGAGCAAGCTAACATTTCTTGTCGAGGTGACTCTTCATCAGAGCTGAAGTGAAGTCTGGAGCGGGCAGCATTTGTGCTGTTGTTTGGGGGGCGGTGGGTGTGGTGGTTAGTGGGTGTAGAGTGCTGATGGAGAAAAGATGATATTAGTTCAGATTAAGTGATTGGAATGAGAGAATGCTGTGGGCTTGTGCCGTCCTCTCACCCTACAGCTCCTATTCCTCAGTTCTTGCAGTGCCAGCCCTATGCTTAAGTAAGCTTTCGATGAGACTGTTGAAATGCTTCCATAAAGGACCGACAACATCATGTGTAAAACAGTAGTTTGAGAGCTGCCAAAGTGAGTTAACCAGATAAACAAGCAATGTTGGGGGGTAAAAAGCCCTCCCCACACATGCCCTGCACAGCTTGTCCAGGCAAACAGCTGCACTATGCAGCTCCCTCCGGTTTACTTAAAAACTCTTGGGCATTCTTTGAAAATTCATGTGGCCACATTGGGCGATAGGGGGAGGGTGGTTGACAAATGCTTTCCTTGCTGGGTCATGTGAGCTGGAAGCAAACGTTACTGACTTTTTTTTCAGTGAAACCTTTATCAGCAACCAATTACATCTGCAAACTGCAGGCCCAACCCAAACCTGCCCTACCCCTCGTGTGGTTTTAGCCTTGTGAACAACAGCAACTTTAGTGCAGACCGCCTCTCCCAAGTGCGATCCTGACATCAAGCTGCTGAATTCTGTTTGAGAATTGGGACTGCTGAGGCATTGAAGACTGCGTATCAGTACCTGCTATAGAAGGTCAGCCAAAGTATCCAAGTCATTAACTGTTTAAGTCTGTGACTAGGACAAATGACTTTGCAGTTTTTCCTCCTCTACAATTCAGTCATCTTTAAGCATTCCTGGATATGGCAATTGTGCCAATGTGACGGTTTTTCTCTTAAAAGAGAGAGGGTGGGGAGTGGGCAGTGAAATAAAGCCGGTAACAGGAGACCAGCCAGTCTAATATTGGTTCTGGTGGAATTCCCAGAGGACACAATATAACAGTGACTACACTTTGCATTAGTGCTTTTGAGAGATCCTGAGGTAGTTTTTTAAAAAATGCTGTATGAATACAAGTTCCTTCTCGTCTTCCGGCACCACTGCTCCATGTTGCAGATGTTGTTCCTCTCTTTAAACATGTGTGACCTGGACTTGTATTGAAGGGCATAATGTTAAAATGTATAGGTGACATCAAAACTGAGAATATGGTTAACTTTGTAGAGGGTAGTTTGAAGACTTCTGGAGGATGCAGACGACTAGTAATTGGAATGATGAATGTCAAAATAAATTTAATGTGGAGAAATGTGAAGTGACATTTTGGGTAGCACGGTGGCTCAGTGGCTAGCACTGCTGCCTCACAGCACCAGGGATCCGGGTTCAATTCCATCCTCTGGCAACTGTCTGTGTGGAGTTTGCACATTCTCCCCGTATCTGAGTGGGTTTCTTCCCACAGTCCAAAGATGTATACAGGTTATGGGAATGGCCTGGGAAATGCAGGATTACAGGGATGGGGAGGGGCAGGTGGTGGGTGGGTGGATGGATCAGAGTGCGATGCTGTTCGGATGGCTGGTGTGGATTCGATGGGCCAAATGACCTGCTTCCTCGCTGTACGGATTCTGTGATTCTGTGAAAGAGAATATACAATAAATGATAAAATCTTAAAAATGAGTAGAGCAGAATTTTGGGTTCATACTTGCAGATCATATAAGCAAAGAGGTCAATTTGATGATAAATCATATACAGCTACCTTAGTTTTGTAAAGAAAAGCATGGAGTGGAAAAAGTGGGCAGTGCTGAACCTGTACAGATCCATAGTCAGCCACAGTTTGAATATTGAGCCTAGTTTTGATGCCTTACTTTAGAAGGAATCTCCAGATCGTAGACATGGTTCGGAAAATATTCACCAAGCTAGCAGGGGCAAGTGGCTGGAAAAGTCACATCCCCTTAATCGGTTTGGGAGATTTGGCAGAGCAGTTCAAACTTACTTTTGAGAGGCTTTTGAAAGGTTTTGAGTGTAAACTAGGAAAAGTGTTCCCTGTTGATCAGTGTGTCAGTAACTAGGAAGGTCAAAATAAAGATAATGACCAAAAAAATGAAGGGAGGGCTGTGGAGGAATTATTTGCACAGTTGTAAATTTAAAAGGGCATGTGGCACAAGTTTTCCCAGTGTGTAGGGACAGTGGGCAAAAGGGCAGAGCAATGGGATTGAGCTTTCTGAGAGTGCATGAGCAATAGGCCAAACATCTGCCATCATCCTTCAGAATGCTTACTTTGTGATTGAATTGCTCAATGTTTGTTTTGATCCGTTTCTGTTCAAACCCTGCCTCTTAAGCCAGGATGATAATCGAAAAGCTTTCATTGTCTCAGCAACTGTTGACATAAATAAACAAACAGAAGTTAAAAGTCCATTGGTCACTAGTCAATTAAACTGGGCCTTTTGAAGCTACCTGAAAAGAGAAGAAGAGCTGTAGGGTGAAAGCATAGGCCGTGAAAGGAGCACAAAAAACCATTATAGAGCAATCAGGAGTATCTGTAGAAAAACATTTTGATTGTATCTATCACAAGGCTGAGTTATTGAAAAGATGATGCAGGATGACTAGATTGAGCTTGGCTGAGACGTGTACAAGTTCCTAAAAATGATCCTCCCACAATTCTGCATTCATTGGTTGAAGTCTTTTTGTTATGGTCAAGATTTTTTTCAGGCTATTGCCAGTGATTCCAGTGAAGCTGAAAGGGTATCTTCAGGGTCTGAAGAGAGTTCGATACTGAATTGGTGTGTGAGCCAGCATGAACAGTGCAAACTCACCTGCATGGAGCTTGTGCAAACAGGTCATGTACTGCACAGATGAGAATGAAGCTGTTCAGTGGGAGAGAGAGGGGGCACTGCACTGTCCCTCGCGCATCAGTCTAGAGTCGGGGTCACACATGAAATTGAAGCTTAACAGTATTTTCTGCAAGTCTAACTTGCTAAACTCGTGCAGGACCCCTTCTCATACTTGAGGTCACTTAAACATAGTTCTGTCTAATGATGTGCAGACTTCAGTAACTGATTTCTCCCTATGGAGAGAATATGTTCTCTATCTTGGGCGAGTAGGCACAATACTGTGTAGATTTCTCAGCATGGTTTGGAGGCTTATGAAAATTTCCAAACCTGCCTGGGCACTTGGAACCCCCCAGCCCCCAAGCCTCCACAACCTCCAAAACAAACTCATATGTAAGTTGTACACTTTCACTGTGTCATGGCTAGTTTGCGTGAAGGTCAGTATATGAATCTTGTGTTAACATTTTGTTTTTCACAGTACAGATATCAAAAAATTGTGAGAATCTTTGCTTTTAAAGTTTGTACTGTGCACAGTTTTTTTTTTAGGTCTCAAAGTGATGGAGCCCTTTTAAAATGACCTGGAACTATGTTGAGATAATGGGAACTGCAGATGCTGGCGAGTCCGAGATAACAAAGTGTGAGGCTGGATGAACACAGCAGGCCCAGCAGCATCTCAGGAGCACAAAAGCTGACATTTCGGGCCTAGACCCTTCATCAGAGAGGGGGATGGGGAGAGGGAACTGGAATAAATAGGGAGAGAGGGGGAGGTGGACCGAAGATGGAGAGAAAAGAAGGTAGGTGGAGAGGAGAGTATAGGTAGGGAGGGGATAGGTCAGTCCAGGGAAGACGGACAGGTCAAGGAGGTGGAATGAGGTTAGTAGGTAGGAAATGGAGGTGCGGCTTGGGGTGAGAGGAAGAACAGGTTAGGGAGGCAGAGACAAGTTGGACTGGTTTTGGGAAGCAGTGGGTGGAGGGGAAGAGCTGGACTGGTTGTATGGTGCAGTGGGGGGAGGGGATGAACTGGGCTGGTTTTGGGATGTGGCGGGGGAAGGGGAGATTTTGAAGCTGGTGAAGTCCACATTGATACCATTGGGCTGCAGGGTTCCCAAGCGGAATATGAGTTGCTGTTCCTGCAACCTTCGAGTGGCATCATTGTGGCAGTGCAGGAGGCCCATGACGGACATGTCATCTAAAGAATGGGAGGGGGAGTGGAAATGGTTTGCGACTAGGAGGTGCAGTTGTTTATTGCGAACCGTGTGGAGGTGTTCTGCAAAGAGTTCCCCAAGCCTCCGCTTGGTTTCCCCAATGTAGAGGAAGCCACACCGGGTACAATGGATGCAGTATACCACATTGGCAGATGTGCAGGTGAACCTCTGCTTAATATGGAAAGTCATCTTGGGGCCTGGGATAGGGGTGAGGGAGGAGGTGTGGTGGCAGGTGTAGCATTTCCTGCGGTTGCAGGGGAAGGTGCCGGGTGTGGTGGGGTTTGGAGGGCAGTGTGGAGCGAACAAGGGAGTCACGGAGAGAGTGGTCTCTCCGGAAAGCAGACAAGGGTGGGGATGGAAAAATATCTTGGGTGGTGGGGTCGGATTGTAGATGGCGGAAGTGTCGGAGGATGATGCGTTGTATCTGGAGGTTGGTGGGGTGGTGTGTGAGAACGAGGGGGATCCTCTTTGGGCGGTTGTGGCGGGGGCGGGCTGTGAGGGATGTGTTGCGGGAGACGCGGTCAAGGGCATTCTTGACCACTGGGGGGTGGGGGGGGGAGGTGGGATGTTGCGGTCCTTGAAGAACTTGGACATCTGGGATGTGCGGGAGTGGAATGCCTCATCCTGGGGGCGGAGGCGAAGGAATTGGGAATAGGGGATGGAATTTTTGCAGGAGGGTGGGTGGGGGAGGTGTATTCTAGGTAGCTGTGGGAGTCGGTGGGCTTGAAATGGACATCAGTTACAAGCTGGTTGCCTGAGATGGAGACTGAGAGGTCCAGGAAGGTGAGGGATGTGCTGCAGATGGCCCAGGTGAACTGAAGGTTGAGGTGGAAGGTGTTGGTGAAGTGGATGAACTGTTCGAGCTCCTCTGGGGAGAAAGAGGCGGCGCCGATACAGCCATCAATGTAACGGAGGAAGAGGTGGCGTTTGGGGCCTGTATAGGTGCGGAAGAGGGACTGTTCCACGTGACCTACAAAGAGGCAGGCATAGCTGGGGCCCATGCGGGTGCCCATGGCCACCCCCTTTGTCTGTAGGAAGTGGGAGGAATCGAAAGAGGCCATCTGCATGCGGAATACAGGTGTATAGGGACTGGACGTCCATGGTGAAAATGAGGCGTTGGGGGCCAGGGAATTGGAAGTCCTGGAGGAGGGCGTGGGTGGTGTCACGGACGTAGTAGGGAGTTCTTGGACCAAAGTGGAGAAAATGGAGTCCAGATAGGTGGAGATGAGTTCGGTGGGGCAGGAACAGGCTGAGACGATGGGTCGACCAGGGCAGGTAGGTTTGTGGATTTTGGGAAGGAGATAGAAATGGGCCGTGTGGGGTTGGGGAACAATGAGGTTGGAGGCTGTGGGTGGGGAGGTCCCCTGAGGTGATGAGGTCATGGATGGTGTTGGAGATGATGGTTTGGTGCTCGGGGGTGGGGTCATGATCGAGGGGGTGCGGTAGGAGGTGGTGTCGGAGAGTTGGCGTTTGCCCTCTGTGATGTGGAGGCCAGTGCGCCATACTACCACTGCGCCACCCTTGTCTGCGGGTTTGATGGTGAGGTTGGGGTTGGAGCAGAGGGCTGCCCGTTCTGCGGGGGAGAGGGGTGGAGAGGTTGAGGCGGTTAATGTCTCGACGGCAGTTGGAGATGAAGAGGTTGAGGGAAGGTAGGAGGCCTGGGGGTGATGTCCAGGAGGAGGACTTGTGTTGGAAGCAGGCGAAGGGGTCAATGGAGGGAGGGTTAGATTCCCAGTTGAAGAAGTAAGCGTGGAGGCAAAGGGGGCGGAAAAACTGTTCTATGTCCGACCGTGACTGGTATTCATTGATGTGTGGTTGTAGGGGGACAAAGGTGAGCCCCTTACTAAGGACTGACCGTTCGTCCTCAGTCAGTGGGAGGTCTGGGGGGATGGTGAAGATTCGGCAGGGTTCAGTGTGGCTGTCTTCTCTGGGGTTGCTGGCTGTGGAGGTTGTGGGCGGGGTTCCGTCGGCATCAGCTGTGGGCGAGGTTCCGTAGGCGTCAGCTGGTATCAATGTGGACTTCACCAGCTTCAAAATCTCCCCTTCCCCCAGCGCAACCCAAACCCAGCCCAGTTCATCCCCTCCCCCCACTGCATCACACAACCAGCCCAGCTCTTCCCCTCCACCCACTGCATCCCAAAACCAGTCCAACCTGTCTCTGCCTCCCTAACCTGTTCTTCCTCTCACCCATCCCTTCCTCCCACCCCAAGCCGCACCTCCATCTCCTACCTACTAATCTCATCCCACCTCCTTGGCCTGTCCACCTTCCCTGGACTGACTTATCCCCTCCCTACCTCCCCACCTGTACTCTTCTCTCCACCTATCTTCTTTTCTCTCCATCTTCGGTCCACCTTCCCCTCTCTCCCTATTTATTCCAGAACCCTCACCCCATCCCCCTCTCTGATGAAGGGTCTAGGCCCGAAACGTCAGCTTTTGTGCTCCTGAGATGCTGTTTGGCCTGCTGTGTTCATCCAGCTCCACACTTTGTCATCTTGGAACTATGTTGAGATGGTTACTGTGTGCCAACCTTGGCACTGTGCTGAAACATTCCACGGTAGTTAATGCACTTTGTTTCTCGCTACGTTGCCTTAAGCTGAATGCCTGTTTGTGCTGAGTAAACTCTCTCTAGTTCTCTTCCATTTGCTGTTCCTTCTTGTTTTTTGTGTCCAATTGATTTTTTTTTCTATTTGCCCCAGGGAACGTGGCTTCAGCAGAGGACTCGGAGTGGGGGCTGGTTCCTATCAACATGGCTCCTGACCAGGAAAAGAAAGAGTTGACGGGTAAATTCATCATCTGTATTCTCAGATTCCCCGATTAATTTTTTTTTTCTTTTTTTTAAAAATATCCTCTGTCTTTGGTACAGTGTGTGGGGAATTATTTCAGAACTTTACACAGAAGCACAGAAGGATTCCTACACACTCTGGCACACTCTTGCCTTGCTGCTGCCCTCTCTGGTATGCATTCCAAATCCTGCCACGCCCTACCTTGCATGCTTTCTTCACTCCACCTCTTCTTCCCACCCCTGTCCCCAACAAACAAAACATCAGTGTTGCTGTTATTGGCTGTAAGAGAGATTTAATTTTTTTTTGGCTCACATTGCTTTATGTCGAGCCCCTATCCCAAGCACAGAAGCAGTTTTAAAACTTCACGACAGTTCAGATTTTGTTTTTGTTTGCTTTGAACAAGTGAAATTGTGTGGCTTAAAGACTGGCAAGAAGAAAGGTCTAATGTTATTTCTGTGGTTCTTTTGGTATAGCATTACTTAATGCAGGAGATCCCGTTCTGTTTCCTGGTCCTTTTTCAGACATTTCAAAGGAGGATCAGGCTAGCATAAAATACCTGGAAAGAAGCCCAACAAATTTAAATTTTCAACCAGCAATTTTGATTATTTTAAATGTCACAATAGTCAGAAAGTCCAAGGAAAATTGCATCGCATGTTATTTGGACATTTGTAATTTTTGGAGTTGCAGTTTGATTTTGTCCAGTTAGGGTTGATGAAGGGCGTTATCTGTAAGTTATATGCTTTTCTTCTGTGCATACTCTGCTTTGGTAAAATGAATTCTCTTGCTATTTTAATCTTCAAATGGGTGGTGTTCCATTACTTTTGCATCAGAGTGGGATGTTACAGGGTCACAGGATAAGTTTAATTGTTGAGAGCATTTGCCAGACTGACTTTGGTGTTCGGTTCCTAAACATGTTGCCAAAAATTTAGATGGATCTCAAAGCAAAACTTGAGTAGGGAATTACCTACAAGTGTGATTTAACACAGGACATAAAACCTTCTGGTTTTAAAAGCACAACTAGTAGCAGGCGCAAACAGTTGCACAATTGTACAAAAGTCACAATTTGAGCACTGGCTCTGCATTGGATTCACAAGCCAGTAATATAAACAGTACTTTTGGCATATCTAGGTGGGCCAAGAGGTCAAATGCAGCCTGAAACAAAATGGCAACATGTAAATCCCAACACCAGCTGCAGCAGTTTATATAACATTTTATTGTCATACATTCAAGGCTATGGGCTGAGTGTGGGGAAGATGAGACTCGCATAGTTGATGGTGCAGACTTAACAGGCTGAAGGGCCTCTCTGTACTCAATGATTCTTTGATTCCTGCTGTCTGGAGTACATCAGTTCTTGTGATGGTTATTTTTATGTTTTAATGTCCTTTTCTGTTTTTCTTCAGCACAGCCAGGTTCCAAGACAGTCAGGCTGTGTGCTTTGCCTGGGCTGAATCGCACCAAGTGTGATTGTGTACTGTGGACTCGGCACACTGATTTAGATTAGCCTTAGAAACAAAGTCTGTTTGTGTTATTGCTGTCCATCCCTATGCTGCTGTCCCCATTGGAGTCCTCTGATTCCCACCTATACCTCATTCCTCATGAGTAATGCCCTTGAAAGAAAAACAGCGTGTCTTTATACTTCAGAAACTGTCCCAAGATACTTCACAGGAGCATTATCGCTCAAAGTATAACACCAGGTGATCCAGAGAGATATCAGGTCAGATGACTCAAAGTTCAGTCACAGGGGTTAGCTTTTAGGAGGTTCTTAGAGAAGGAAATCGAGGTGGAAAGGTGAAAGGATGGAATTCCAGAAACTGGGATCCAGGCACCTTGGCATGGTTTTGACTAAAATTAAGCATCTTCAATAATTAGAGAAGCATTGGGTATTTTGAAAGCTTGTCAGACTGGAGGAAATTACAGAGATGGAGGGTGGGGTGTGGCCATGGAGGGATTTGAAAACAAGCTATGAATTTTAATATTGAGACGTTGCGTAGCTAGGAGTCAGTGTAAGTCAGCAAGCACAAGGGCGATTGAGATGTTTAATTTAGTTAATCCAAAAAAAACCACTGGAGAAAAGGAGGGAATATGGTTTGTACAGCGGTATTTGTGGCTCGAGTGATTTTTTTTTGTTATAAAATATGGCAGATCCTTCTTTTAAAACTAGACTTGTCCATCCTAAGAAACATGGTTACTTCACCAAGATTGTTGTCATTTTTACAACACAGACATAGATCATCAGCGTTACCCAGTATTATCAGTTTTGTAGATACTGGAAAATTCACACAACGGATCTGTAATGAGAGAGCTCTGTTTTCTTTGAGATTTGGTTCTGTCATTTAATAAAAAACAGGTGGCTGCATGTATTTGGAAAGTTACAATCGTAGAAGGCCTGGTTATCTCTGACTGCCCATTAATAGTCCAGGGCCATGGTGGTGTACTGGTTGATCACACTGCCCTCTCTCTGAGGGACTGGGTGAGTACAGTAGGTTATCACTGTCCTTTCCGATTGTGGTGTAATGGGTTACACAGTGCCCTTTCATACTCCTGGGACTGGATGATACATGGGTTATCAGAATATTCCTTCAGTCGAGGACTGGGTGAGTACACTGGGTTATCACGCTCTCCTTCTCACTCTGGGACCAAGGTTGACGGTCTTGCTAAAAGTTTCTGCTAGTTGTAAAGCTTGTGTGTAATTCTGTTGTGTAATCCCCTTGTGTATCCCATGATATCTGACTTATGATAGAATGGGAACAGTTTGTTTGGCAGTCTCATGGCTGCAATTACTGAACTAGCATCTTAGCATATGATGAGGTCTAACTGATTTTGTGACTGACCAGAAAGATTTAAAAATATCATCTGATTATAATTTAAAAGATTTCTCTGGGGAAGGGAACCTGTTCTGCTTAATGCTGCCTTGCCTGAGTGGCTTTTATTGTACACTCACAGTTGATTCTTCATATCGTGAGGCTGGGCAATGAATGTTGCCCTTGCTAGTGTCACCCACATTGCCAGAAATTAGAAAAAGCACAGGTGCTGATTTGAGATTTGAGCAGTACCCTACAATGTGGCTGAATCACTTTTTTTGTTTCTGTTTTCAGAGCCGCAGCTAGAATCTGGTGCTTCGAACATTCATTTGAGGTACAGCACTATTACTCCACCAGCATCTCCTGCTCCAACTGAGGAGAGCTCTCAAACCTATCTAGATGAGAAGATCCCAATCCCAGACGATAGCTCGGTGAGAATTTTCTTGCATACTGGAAGAATTTTTTTTAAAAATGTTAGAGTGTGTTTTTTTTAAAATTCTTCTTGCTAGTTCTTTTCCTGTTCCTGCTGTGATGGTGTTAGTTCTCGCTGAGAAGAGCGCACTGACATTAGTCACCTCCTGCCATCTCTCCAAAGTGACATTCATCGCTTGTTAACTTGAGATTTAAGCCTTGGGTTATTTGACTACAGGACCCACCCAATGCTCCCCTTGGCTGAATGAATGAGTCCTAGTTACGTGAAGTATGGCACCGTTGAATCATAGAATCCCGACAGTGTGGAAGCAGGTGATCAAGTCTATACCGACTCTCCGAAGACCATCCCGTTCAGACCCTGCCCCCTACCCTACCCCTGCATTTCCCATGGCTAATCCCCATACGTGCACACCCTGGACACTATGGGTAATTTAGCGTTGCCAATCCACCTAACCTGCTCACCTTTGGACTGTGGGAGGAAACCGGAGCACCCGGAGGAAACCCATACAGGCACAGGGAGAACATGCAAACTCCACACAGTCGCCTGAGGGTGAAATCGAACCCAAGTCCCTGATGCTGTGAGGCAGCAGTGCTAACTGCTGAGCCACTGTGGAAGAAAGTAATCAAATCTACTTAGGAGCAAATTACTGCGGATGCTGGAATCTGTAAGAAAACAACAAACGCTGGAGATCGCAGTGGATCAGGCAGCATCCATGGAGAGAGAGAGAGAGAGAGCAAGCTAGTGAGTCATCTAGACTCAAAAAGTTAGCTTGCTCTCTCTCCGTGGATGCTGCCTGACCCACTGTGACCTCCAGCGTTTGTTGTTTTCATCAAATCTATCTTGTCCAGCCTCGCTATGATCAAATCATGGATTGAATCTGGGCCCTTCTTGGCTCACATAGCTGTGTGGTATACTCAACACGCCCAGTAAAGTGCTGGAGAAGGCTCCACTTTAACGTGTGAAGTACATATGAAGGATATGAGCACAAAAAGGATCATTGTGAGGATGTAAGTTTAAATTCTAGTGTCAGATGAAAGTGTTTGAGCTCTTTGTTTCTGTAACTTGATCTCCTGACTGGCTCCTTTGCTCCTTATTGTTCTTTGTTTAAAGGTGCTTCCTATCGGTTGAAACACTTACCGAAACCAGTTATCATGAATTTTGGTCCTGCTGTTGTTTTCCTTGAGGTCACAATGTGCCATGCCTGGTGACTGAAGTTTGAAATGGGGTCAGCCCTCTGCAGTGAATTTGATCGTCCACTCCACAAGTCCAGCAGGTCCACAGCGTCTCAGGGTGCTGGTAATCTTTGGCTTTTCACCCCAGAAAGCCAGTTTTGCCAAAAAGTAGAATGATCCAGTTTGGACAAACAATAGGAAGCAGTTCTGGTAAACTGTAGTTCTAGCTGGTTCAATGCCAGATGTTTGACCGGAAGGTGCACATTTCTCAGTTGGAAATTCTTGAACATTGTGCTCTGGTTCTGCTCGACTGACCAAATAATACTTTATTTACCCAGTGTGTTCTGATAACAGTACTAATACGACTGTCGCTTCGGCCAAATGGAAGTACCCTTGCCTCTTAAGTTGCAAGACTGTGGGTTCAAGGCCTCGTCAAGGATTCTGTGCACCATCTATGTTGACATTCCAACATAGTACTGTGCTGCACTGTTGTAGGTGCTTGCATACATATGAGCAAGAGACCTATTTTCCTATCCAGCTTCTGCTGAAAGAAGAGCAAGGAATTCTCCTTGTGTTCTCCACCCACAACAGCAGGGAAGAATATTAGTCAAGACACCAGGAAGTTTCAGCCAAACACAGTTTGTCATTAATTTTAAATGTCCTATCTTGCATCCTCCTTTTATTGAAATGAGATATGAATAGACTGCTAGAAACTAAGCTCCTTGTGTCTAAGTGGCCTGTCTTTTTCCTGACAGACTCGATTTAGCTTTCGGAAGCTCTGGGCCTTCACTGGACCTGGCTTTCTGATGAGTATTGCGTATCTGGATCCAGGAAACATTGAATCTGACCTTCAGTCTGGGGCTGTGGCAGGATTTAAGGTATGTCCAGTACTTATTAGAAAATGTATTATGCTTACGTAAAATTTCATACACAAAAATGATCTGATTAGCATTCTATATATTGAAGATCCGAGGAAGTGCCAATTTGGGTCTTCTGATCAATGTGATGCTGGATTTTGGCCTTGAAAGAAAGCCAGGTGCTTAACTTGTAGTGTGTCAATGATATGTAGGATGTAAAGTTCATAGTGGAACCCAGTAATGTGTTCATGTGACATAACCTTAAAATTTTTCAAATTGTGAGGCAAGGATTTGGAGTATCATGAACTGTGTGTAACTTAATTTGTTCTCTTTCTGCAGCTGCTTTGGATCCTGCTGACAGCTACCATTATAGGGCTGCTGCTGCAGCGACTGGCTGCACGTTTAGGTGTGGTAACTGGCATGCATCTTGCTGAGGTCTGCCACAGGCAGTATCCTAAGGTATGTCTTAAGGTTCAGTCAGCCTCAGGTGACTGTCTGTGCGGAGTTTGCACGTTCTCCCCGTGTCTGCGTGGGTTTCCTCCGGGTGGTCCGGTTTCCTCCCACAGTCCAAAGATGTGCAGGTTAGGGTGGATTGATCATGCCAAATTGCCCATAGTGTCCAAGGATGTGTAGATTAGGTGGGTTATGGGGGATGGGTCTGGGTGGGAAGCTTTGAGGTTCAGCGTGGACTTGTTAGGCTGAAGGGCCTGTTTCCACACTGTAGGGATTCTATGGTGTATCTCTTTACCATAGCCAGAGGTACGCAGGCAGGTGTAATGTTATTGGGGGTAGATGGGAATGTGAAGTAATCAGATTGACAATGATTGTGTTGACTGATATAGCAGACTTGAGGGGCTGAGTGGTCCATTCCAGCTCTTAATCAGTATGTTTGTGTCCTCTGTCACAAACAGACAGACTTCTGCGACAGTACCAAAACGGCCTTTATTGAAGTCACTAATGGTGTCCATTGTGGATGTGATGCATTGTCTCTGCTTTACCCCTTTGTGAAACTTAGTTGCTGATGCCAACCCCCTCTGTTGTCCAACTCATTGCGATTCCCTTTGTTTGCTTCCAGTCGTGGCCAGAACATTGATTTGACAATGGATGATAATATAAAGATGGATGTGGATGGTCTTTGTGAGAGACCACCCTTTTGCCTCCAGAATTGTCTGTAGATCTAAGCTTTATCTTTTTTCCTCATTCCTTTTTTAATCTACTTCAGTCACAAACATGGGGTCAGGTTCCACACTTGGGCTGACGGTGACCCAGATCGATTTTGCTATTTGTCTCGAGTTACTTTTTTCCCCCCCCATACCCAAACACCAAGTCTGTTGTCAACCTGCTGGCCTGATATCCACTATAAGTTGCAGTTTTTTCCAGCTAAACATTGGAAAGATTGAAGTCATCAGCTTTGGCCCCTGCCAAAGGTTGTGTATTCTTGCCCTGCCTTATAGCGTGCGCCCTGCCCAGTGTCTGAGGTGGAACCAGCTTGTTCACAACTTCAGCAACACTAACCTTGTACTGTGCTCCTGACCTCGTACTCACACTCTCTCGCACAAAGACCACCCACTTTCATCTTGTTCAGCTAAGCTGTGTGAAAATTCTCATTCGTGCCTTTGTTACCTTCAGACTCATTCACTCCGATGTTCTCCTGGTAGACCTTGCATCATCCACTCTCCATAAATTTCAACTTATCCAAAGCTTTGTTGCCCATATCTGAGCTCAAATTGTGTGCTGTTCATCCATCTCCTGGTTTTTGTGATGACAATTTTGAAAAAAGCAAAAATCATTCTTATTTTAAAATTTACTCTGATCAGTTGTCTCCTGGTCTCTAATCTCCCACAGCCCCATAACCCTCCGAGATATCATTGCTGCTCAGATTCTGACCTATTTTAAATCCCTGATTTGAATGGCTGCACCACGGGTGAAGTCTGTAATCTCTGGAATTCCCTCCTTAAACCTCTCTTGCCTCCAAGAGCCTCCTGAAAACCTAGCTCTTGACCAAGCATTTGGTCATCATGATATTTTGTCCTTTGGTTCGAAGTCAGTCTTATTTTGATTACATCTCCGAAGTGATGTAGGATATTTTTTGTATATTGTATGTATTGTTCATGTTGCAGTTCCCTCGAATTGTTTTGTGGTTGATGGTGGAGCTGGCAATCATTGGCTCGGACATGCAGGAAGTGATTGGATCAGCCATAGCTATTAACCTGCTGACTGTTGGAAGGTAAAGTGCAAACACTGATCGTCACATCATTATTAGGAGCTACCAAAGCAGCAACAAGGCCAGTGTAAAAACATAACTGTGTTTTTCTGTGTTAATGACTAAGGACTGTTGGACTAGTTTGGTTTGTTCCAGACTGATTCGTTAGAAGTGACTTCTAGCAAGGAGCTAAATGACACAGCAGTAATCTCTGATCCTGGGTTCAAGAAAAACCAGAATGGATGTCTTTGCTGTTCGCATGGGTCCTATATGAAATGGCTTGGGCAGTTTTGATCCAGTTCTTTGTGAGCTAAATCCAGTGCAAAGTTTGGCTAATTCAGCAGGAATTGGCATTTTGCCTCTGAAAAGCCAAGGTGTACGAAATGGAAACAAATATTTCAGTGGTTCAAGTCGGGGAATTCTTTCTGAGATGAGGGGTGAAACACGTTATGAGCACAGAGTGAAGGGAGCTTTACTCTGTATCTGACCCCATGCTGTACCTGTCCTGGGAGTGTTTGTTGGGGGATAGTGTAAAGGGAGTTTTGCTCTCTGTCTAACCGAGTGCTGTACTGTTCTGGAAATGTTCCATATGAATATTGAGTTCATGTAATGGGAGAAGTTCTAGTCTAAAGCAATCATAATATTAACCTTTTAGTAGGTTTTGAACTTGCAGTAATCCCATCGCGAATATTGTCACAGATAAGAAGAGCATAGCCTGTTAGGGTATCTGCTGCAATTCAGTGATACAGCAAATCTGGTGTTGTGGAAGGATACCTCAGCTGTTGCTCAGCGATTGTACTGGCCTTTGAGTTAAACATTGTGGGTTGAAGCCTCACTGAAGCACATAATTAAAGATAATAGTTCAGTGCAGTAAGGAAGGAATGCTGCACTGTTGGAAGTGACATTATCATAATTGGATCTTGAATCAAGATCCAGTCTGCTTGTTGTTAGCTAGATACTATCAGAAGGCACCTTGGGAAAATGAGCAAAGAAATCTCTTGGTGTCATAGGCTAATTTTCTCCCACAACCAACTTGGCCAAAGAGCAGATGATCTGGGCACTCGTCACATTGCTGTTTGTTGGGAGCTTGCTGTGCGCGAATTGGCTGCTGCTTTTTCATTACAACAGTGACTGTGTTTCAAAGGTACTTCGTCCCAAGGGGCTTTACAGCCAAAGAGCATTATATGGCGCAATCTAAGTGCAAGTTCCTTGCGTTATTTGCTGGCAGCTGTTCCTGCACTTGGTCCTTCATATAAGTTTCTGGATTTTAAAACTGCAGCTTCAATCCACTTGATTTATTTTTCTGCAAAGCTCAAAGTGCTATCATGTATCTTATGCTCTGGCTGATTTCACATTGTTTCATGTATAGATTCTGGGCAGTTAGTGAACTTCAAATGAGATGGAACGTCGATTTTTTTTTTGTAGAATAATACTAGGCCAAGCTTGATCAAGAATGGTAGAACATTATAGAAAGGGATCATATGCCCCATTGATTTCATCCCTGTGTTCCTGTTAATGACCATCTTGTCTGATCTGACTCTATGAAAAGTGCTAATGATCTTCAACAAGTAAATATTGAGAAAGATTCAGAAATTGTAAAATAGAGGGGTCACTTTGTAAGGTAGTTGTCATTTAGTTCATGCATATCTACCATTTTGAGGGCAACTGTTGAAAGTACTTAATTTTGAGATGCCCAGGTGAAGGGACCCAAGTCCACGTGTGTGTGTGTGTGTGTGTGTGTGTGTGTGTGTGAGAGAGTGATGGGAGCGCTCGGGCAGTAGCTGTACTTCCATGACACCAAGGTTAGATTTTTAACAGCTATCAATATAGGTGAAAGGAAATACCAAGGCAGTTGATTTAGAGGAAAAGGCATTTACCTTCAGGAGTAGGACATAATTGAAAGTTGAATGAAATGGCACTAACTCTTGCCCTGCCAGCTGGACAAGGGCACAGTTGGTCCAAGCCCATACAGGTCCATGTTATGAGAGGAATCATGCAGAGTGCTGGGGCAAATTCAGCAGGGAAGGAGGGAACTTCTGTAAAGGCATATAAAGGTGTTGCTGTTTCAATTTTTCTTTCTCCTTTTGTAGAGTAAATGTCTTCTTTTCCCTTTGTGTGTTTAGGATTCCCCTGTGGGGCGGAGTATTAATAACTATTGTAGACACGTTTGTGTTCCTGTTTTTGGACAAGTATGGTAAGTTTGACAGACAAAACGATGGTGGCTGAGTGACTGAACATGGTGGGGTTGAAGGGTGAGGATGTCAGGGAGGGAGTGACTGTAAGGAGTAGCATTGGAAGTGGTGGACTGAATAAGAACATTGGGGTTGGGGTGAGGGTGACTGACTGACTGCAGTGGGGCCAGGATCAAAATTAAATGGGAGTGTTGAGAACTGACTGAATCCAATCATGATGGGGAGTGACAGTCCACCTGCTGGTATCGGGAGAGTGATTTGTTGATTAAATTTGGTGGTGGTTTGTGGGTAGGTTGATTAAAAAGCATGAATACATATGGTATGATCAAGCCCGTACAGTTGACCACTGATCTGATATTTTCTCGAGATCATGCACATTAACACTGCCAACATTTTATGCATTAATTGAATGATCCAGTTTGAGTGGCACTGGAAGAATCTGGGAATATGATAATCAGCTCTTGTGAGAGATGTGTAGGACAAGCTGGGATTTTCTCGGAGCTTGTAGAATGCTGTCAGGATCAGGGCAGGCCTTAATTCTCTAAGGCTAATTCCGAAAAAAAAGCTTTTGTCAGTGCTACATGGATCGTAACAAGGGTGCTGAAAACTAAGAGTAAATAGCTGGAGCTGTGATTGTATCCAGGATTTATCCTATGACCCTCCGATTTGTCTTGGGTTAGAGGAGAGATTACCTGACCCATGCTTTCTGAAATGAGGTGAGATCTGTTGTTCACCATTACCTCTGCTATTGGAGGTGTCCATTAACCCTCTGGATGACATTTAAAGGAACAGACTTGGAGTATCCACTCTGGGTATTTCTGTTAAATACAGTGGCACTCCCATTTGTAAGTAATATTACATTTTAGGCAAACTCAACTGGAGGTTTCATGGGCTGTACCTTCTATCTATCCTAACACATAACTTGATTGTCGTGATAACAGAAGCTGGCATTTTCGTTTTGGTTGGAACATGCAGTTGATTTTTTTCCAGTCCTAGTGGATGCCGAATCCAGCTTGGGATGCTGCCCTTCTGGACGATGCTGACAGAGGGCATTAGGGGTCTCTTCATTGACAGTGAAATGCCAGTGTAGGTGAAGCTTATGCAATATAACACATGAGTTAAAGCTGCTCCCAGTGTTTCAGAATCACAGGGTAAGCAACAAAAGTGTTTCATCCTGTGTGAAACTTCTAGAACTGAGGCACGAGAGGAACAGTGGGTTATGTTCCACACTGATGTGTCACTTTGCAGTTTGAATATGCATTCAGTGATTCAGCCTGGTGCACATTACGTATGGTGGATGACCAGAACTGCTGGCAAGACAAGAGCTGTCCTGTGGAGGCTCGTCCTTCACATTATGTTCTTTGACGGCATTCCCTGAAGGCCTTGTGTAAGAACATGTCCTCATGTTTTTGTGCTGCCTGCCCCAGGAAAACTCAAATTGACCTTTGTCAACTGTACAACAATTAACTTGTGACTCTTCTTTTGTGGGATGATAAATGAGGACTCTCCAAGTCAATATGATTTCAAAACGATGTGGGTGTTGAAACGAACTTGGAGCAAAGTCAAATCTCTGCCGTGCTCTGCTGTCCAATACCTGGACTAGGTAGTTGTTTAGTCTGTTGTTGAATACTGAGCCGCCAATTCTTTTAGAAACTTTCAAACATGGGATGAACTTTTCTACATGTTAAGTACATGTCTGACGACAAAACAAAAACAAAATCTTGCAAGGCTTCCAAAATCAGGGCTGTACTCTATCATGTGATAGAGGGCTCTGCTGGCAGCGGCAACATGACTAGCACTACTTCGTTTTGGTATCCAAATCTGTCTCTGTAAAATGGGTGTCTGCTTTCTGCACTGAGGTGGAGGTGTTGGTGTTGGACTGGGTTGGACAAAAGGTCAGAAATCACATGACACCAGGTTATAGTCCAACAGGTTTATTTCGGAGCCTTCTTTTTTGGAGCTTTCTCCAGGTGTCAGTGAGATAGGTAGTATCAGACACAGAAATTCTAAGTAAAAGGTTCACACCATTGATGAGGATGTACTAAACAAACCTAAGATGCTGTTAAATCTTTAATCAGTTAGAGGGTTTCAGTTGATTAATATGTATATGTAAACCCCCGAATTCCTTTCAAATCATGGTCCTGAGAGAACTAAAAGTTTTTTATTGGTGTAAAAAAAAAGTGACATTTAGGTCAGACAGTGCATGTTAGGTGTGAGACCTTGTTTAGAATCTGTTTGGAGTCAGACCGGTTTTATTTCTGAAGTAGGAATTTATAAAGCACCACATTGACTGACTGTTCAAAATGCACCCAATTTATAGACAGTCAGTCAATGTGGCGCTTTATAAATTTCTGCATCAGAAATAAAACTGGTCTCACTCCAAAAAGATTCTAAACAAGGTCTCCCACCTTAATATGCATTGTCTGACCTAAAATGTCACCTTTTTTTACACTGATAAAACCTTTAGTTGTCTCAGGTCAGTGGACTTGAAAGGAATTTGGGGATTTAGATATTAATCAATTAAAACCTTCTATCTGATTAAAAATTTAACAGCATCTTATGTTTGTTTAGTACATCCTTATCTGTGGTGTGAATCTTTTACTGATACTACCTCTCTCACCAACACCTGAAGAAGGACTGAGGCTCCGAAGGCTTGTGTTTTCAAATAAACCTGTTGGACTATAACCTGGTGTCGTGTGATTTCTGGCCTGCACTAAGGCCTGTAGTGTGAACAATGAGGAGTTGCATAATTGGATGAGATCATCCACAGGTTGCTGCTTGCCAATATAGGGAGTAGACTGATTGATTATCTTTCTTAACTTGAAGGAGCACCGTTGCTATGAGATGTGCTGCAATTCACCTGAAAACTGAGCACAATGCAGAAACTTCACTTTTTAAACAACCTGTTTGAGATCCTGCAAATGGACGTGGCCTGTTTTGGCTCAAAGGCCAATCTCCTGTTAAAGCCCATGTTTTTAAATGACATGGGTGGAAGTGGGAGAGTTTAGTCGGTGCATGGTTCCAGCCTGGGCCATCATGTTCCTGCTTTAATGCATATGCTACAGAAAGCATGAAAAAAGATCAAAGTTCTGTTGTAGCCTCTCTTTTTAAAAAATAGAGAAACTTTCCCCATTTTCTCAAAACTTGCATTGCGCAAAGATCCCATTGAACAGTTAATCTCGATGCATCTTGCCATCGCTAACGGCGCAGAAATTTCTTTGCGATACCCTTGGAGAGGAAATGAGATTGATTTGAGCATATACTGCTTTGTTGCTGGTCCTTTGGTATTTGCTTCCTGTTCATAACTGCTGGAGTGTTTCCAGGCTGCAGCAATGTGCAGCCACATGGAAGCTATCCCACCTGTCTTGTCCTCTATGTTGCTGCAGCTAGTGCAATGTGAGAACATGGGGACATAAGAGTTAGGAGTAGGAATAGACCATTTGGCTACTTGAGCCTGCTCTGCCCTTAAGATCATGGTTGGTATGATTATGGATTATCTATGCTGTTCTGCCTCTCTTTCCCCCCACCCACACAAACCCTTGACTCATTGTAGATCAAAACTTGTCTAACTCAGCCTCGCATGTCATCAATGTCCTAGGCTCCTCTGTTCCACGGGGTAGAGAATTCCAAATACTCAGAATTCAGAAGACATTTCTCCTCACCACCGTCTCAAACGGGTGACCCATTACTTGGAAACTGTGCCCTCAAGTTATAGCCTTGGTCATCCCCTCAGCATCCAGCTTGTCAAGACCCCTTAGAATCTTTTGTTTCAATAATATCACCTGTCATTCTTCTAATCTCCAATGGCTATGGCCCAATCTGCTCAACTGTTTCTCATAACATGACCCATTCATCCTAGGGGTAAGCCCAGGGAACATTTCCTGGGCTGCCTCCAATGCAAATGTATTCATCCTTTTTAGGTAAGGGGACCAAACCAATACTCAGTTGTTGATGTGGTCTCACCAGTATCCTGTACAATTATAACAACGTCCACATTTTATACTCCAATCCCCTTAGAATAAAGTCAACTTTCATTTGCCTTTCTAATTATTACTGAATTTGCCTGTTGACTTGCTTTCTGTAATTCATGTACAAGAACATCCAGACCCCTCTGCGCTGCAGCATTCTGCGGTCTGTCTATTTAAATAATAATCTGCTTTTCTGTTTCATCTGTCAAAGTGGACAGCCTCCCATTTTTCCACATTTATAGCCAGTTTATCAAATTTATTTATATTGCTTTTCAGGCTGTTTGCATCCTTCTTTCAACTTGCCTTTGTACTTATTAAAAGCAAATTAGTGTGGATATGGGAGATCTGAAATTAAAAAAAAAACAGTACTGCAGAAATTCACGAGGTCTGGCAGCATGTGTGGGGAGAGAAACAATGTTAACATTTCAAATCCAATAATAACTCTTTGCCACTGGCACAAGTAGCTTTTCTACCTATCTGTATCATCAGCAAACTTGGCTACAGTATAGTTAGTCCTCTGTTATAAATTGTCCTTAATCATAAATAGCTGAGATGCCAGCACCTAGCCCTGTGGCATTCCACTGTTTGCCAACATGAAAATGACCCACTTATCTCTACTCAGCCAATCCTGTGTCCGTAATAATCTGTTGGTTTTGTTGCTCAGGCCTTTTTGAGTATAGGAGTTGGGACAGCATGTTGAGATTTGGCAAGATGTTGGTGATGCCTGTTCTGGAGTACTGTGTACAGTTGTAGTCACCACGCTGTAGAAAGGACATTATTAAATTGGAGAGGCTTCAGAAAAGATTTACCAGGATGTTGCCGGGAATGGAGGGTAGAAGTTAGAAAAATAGGCTGGACTTTTCTCACTGGAGCATAGGAGACTGAGGGGGTGACCTTTTTAAAGGTTTATAAAATCATGAGGGCCATGATGAATGGCAAGGGTCTTTTCCCTGGGGGGAAAATGGCGGAGGATTTCAAAACAAGGAATATTTTTGAGGTGAGAGGAGAAAGATTTAAAAATGACATGAGGGGTAGATTTTTTTTTTTCCTTTTTTACAGTGGTTTATGTGTGGAATGAACAACCAGGGAATGCGGGTACAGTTAAAGCATTTAAAAGACATTTGGATAAGCCCGTGACTAGGCAAACACAGGCAAGTGGGGACTAGTTTAGTTCGGGGACATAGTTGGCGTGGACTAGTTGGACTGAAGGGTCTGTTTCTGTGTTGGATGATTTTATGACTCTGTTACCTTGCATGTAACCTTTTTAAAAAAAATCACTCCTGGGGTTTATCACTTGATGGCTGTGACACGTGCCTTTTGGAAATCCGAAGGAATGATACATCATCTTCCCCTTTTATCTATCCTGCTTGTTACATTGATTCCCTTTTATATAAATAGTGTTATCATGGTGCTATTATGATTTTCGAAATAACCTGTTATGACCTCCTCAATAATGGATGATAGCATTTTCCCAATTGCGAATGTTAAGCTAACTGACTACTAATTTCTTATTTTCTGGCTATCACCTTCCTTTGAATAAATGTTGCATTTACAGTTTTCCATTCTGCAGGAACCTTTCCAGAATCTTAAGAATTTTGGAAGATTATCTCTCCAGCCATTGCTTTTAAGGTCCCAGATTGTAGGCCATTCAGTCCAGGGATTTGTCATTCTTCAGTCTCATTAGTTTTCTTAATATTACTTATTTAGATGTCCAGATAATTTGAAATTCCTGCCCTTTGCCCCTTGATTGTCTATGATTCATGACATTCTTTTTGTGTCTTCTACCATGAAGAGGAATGTAAAATATTTATGCAAAGTCCATGCCATTTCCTTGTTTCCCAATATTAATTCCCCAGCCTCACCCTCAAAGGGGCTGTCATTTACTTTTAGACTCTCTCTTCCTTTATATATGTGTAAAAGTTCATACAGTCTATTTTTATATTTCTTGCTCATTTACTTTCATGTTCTAACTTCTTTTGTTCTTTTTAAGCTATCCTTTGCTAGTTTCTAAAATATTGACAATTTTTGGGCTTGCCACTAATTATTGCAGCATTGTAGCCTTTTCTTTCAATCACATAGGATTCTTAATGAAAAGAAACAAAGATCTGTGGATGCTGGAAACCGAATTGCTGGAGAAACTCAGCAGGTCTGGCAGCATCTGTGGAGAGAAAGCAACCACATTTTTGTCATGGCCTTCTTGTTGTACCCGTTTATTTCTATCAAGTCATTAAGTTGCTACAAATGCTGTGATCCAATTTGCTGGTGCACTTTTATGTTTGTACATTCATTCTTTCTCTCTGTTTATCATTATCCATTTTTCTACCTGTCCAATTGCCTTGTCTGTTTTCGTGTACTTTCTAAATCTCCATGTGAGCCCTGCCTACCTCTCTGTCCCTCAAACTGCTTAATTTAAAACACTCTCCAGCCCTATTTATAAATTTGCAGGGCATTGGTCCCAGTATGGTTCAAATGAAACCTGATTTCACTGGTTCATCTCTCTCTTTACTCCAATACTGGTGTCACACCTCCATCAATCAACCCGTTTCTCCACACCAATCTTAGAACTACACATTCAACTCTCTGACCTTATTTGCTCTCTTCCATTTCACTTATGGCTCAGGTAGTAATCCAGAGATTGTGTCACCTTTTTAATTTAATCTCTGCTTGCTGATACTCCCTTAGCAGAACCTTATTTCTTAGAAATGTCTGTCATTGGAACTTGCATGTGTCACATCAACTGGATAAAGGAACTGACTCCAGTTTGTCTTTAGCCTCAGATGTCCGAAAACCTGCACCCTTGCAGTCAACGCAGTATTCAGATCTCATGCTCTGTTGCACAGAACTATTTCTGTTTTCCACCACCCCCCCCAACTATACTGTGCCACGCCACTGCAGTTTTTACTGCCACTGCCCCCTGCCCCACACCAAAAAACTCCCAGCACCACCAACAAAAGGACAAATTCAGTGGCCTCCTTTATCGTGGCTTTATGGTCACTTTGGTCATCCTCCCTGCTGTCTCTCCTATCACGCACAAAGGCTGCGAGGACCTCGAACCTATTGGGCAATTGAAAAGGTTGAGGTTCCTGCAGTGCTTCTCAATCCCATTATCTGCTTCACTTGTGGCCGATACCTCTAGTCCTTGACTGGAGACTAAACTGAAGCAGGTGTAGAACTGCCTCCCATGACAAAGATGACTGCTCTGTCTCCCAACAGTACCCCCTGCCACCCCTGCCCCCATGAATCACTGTATCTGAAGCTATTTCCACCACGTTGATTCTGAGCGTTATATTTGTGTTATATGTCCCCTTTATGGGTGTGTGATTGGTATCTCTGCACTTGCCTTCAGACAAACGTTAGTGCACAAGCAAAAGTTATTGTTCACAGCCTTCACTGTCCACTCACAGTGGATATAGACAGAGTGCAGAAGATCTCTGTCTTCACTGCTGTTCAGGTGCAGGAAATTGCTGGAGTGAGTGGCATTTTCACAGCTACGCATAGAGCATCCCAAAGCAAGAAAAGCCCACGCAGCAAATCATTTTTCTGTTGATCGCCTGTGTGCTGTTACACCCCACTTGAGAAAGTAAGCTGATTCTCGAGCACAGTACTCCCAGAGTCGCCACCAAAGTTAATGATCTAATTAAAGTATGCAAAGTCCCCAATTTACCTCTGTTGGAATCAAGCTAACAAAGCCCTGACCAGGTTCCACTACTACTGTTTATTATAAATAAATACATTCTAACCACAGTTAAGCAAGCCATGAACCACCGACAGAAAACCCAACTAGTTGAAACTGTCTTTCTCTTTTAAACTCCTGCATGTATACACTTACAGACACAAACTCAGAGTTTGGTGTTATGGGTGGAGGGTGGAGGAGGAGAAAAAGTCTAGGGAAACATAATTCAATCGCACCAGTACACAGTTCAGATCTGGCAGCAGCTTGCTTTTCTGGCAGTCTGAAGGCTTCTCCCTGAATTGCCTGATTTGACAGGCCAAATGGTTGACCATGATACTGGACTTTGACCATAGACAAACCTCAAAAGGAATACTGGTCTGGAGCCTTGCTTGTTAGCTAGCTGTTTAGTCCAGACCCTGTAATACGGTAGGACCGTTCCATCCATCAGTACATTACCCCAGAGAGCAGGGTCAATAAAAAACCTGTGCCCTTTTCAGTTTTGTCTCCTTTCCATTGGGAAAGTGACAGTTGTTTAACTCCAGCAATCGTGACAGAAGTCACTTGCTTTACACATAAATGAACGTGCTTGGTTGACAGTTCCTTTAGTATTTTGGAAAGATCCTGTCGTATGGAAGCCTAATGCTGCAACGACTGAGAAAGCCGTCCCAATCCTTGGAAGGTGCCTGTACTGGTGCTTGCAGCAGATAACAAAGCTCAGCTGCTACTTCTGCGTAAAATGGAAGTAACAAACACACGTCTGACAGACTAAGCAAATGCCAGGTGGTTTGCAAATGTAACTTTCTAGCTGTTGACGAGCGAAGATACTGTCTGTGGTGTCACCGGGCCCCTTTTACCAATTCATACGAGATGGAATCCAAAAGATTAGATTCCCCACGGTGTGGAAACAGGCCCTTCGGCCCAACAAGTCCACACTGCCCCTTGGAGCATCCCACCCAGACCCATCCCCCTATAACCCACACACCCCTGAACACTACAGGCAACTTAGCATGGCCAATCCACCTAGCCTGCACATCTTTGGACTCTGGGAGGAAACCGGAGCACCCGGAGGAAACCCACGCAGACACAGGGAGAATGTGCAAACTCCGCACAGACAGTTACCCGAGGCTGGAATCGAACCCAGGTCCCTGGCGCTGTGAGGCTGCAGTGCTAACCACTGAGCCACTGTGCCGCCCCGAAGCCACTTGATTTCATCCTGCCCATCTACTTATTATGCAACAACAATTGCAAAGACTTTAGGGTAGCCTAGGAAATTTGGATGCTTTAGGAAGAATGTGCAAACAAATGAAAGTGATCCATGTTCAATGCAGAAACTGATAAATGGTCACGGTTTGTTGGGAGTAAGTTAGACTTTACTTTCCACCAGCAGCCACTCATGTTTTTAGCTGGAGTAGGCCAAGCTGAATCAGCAGGTGCAAACCCATTTTGTGTCTGAACAATGGGGAAGTAACTCCCGTAAAAGTTGCGGAATTCAGCATTTGGACCTTTTAATTCTGTAATATTCCATTTAAAGCTGGATTCCCCTTCCCACCATTACTAACTGCACTCTCCATTGTCCAGAATGCTCTGAATTGGGTGTTTGAGGTGGGATACACAATGTGCTGCTTACAAGTGCCCCACTTAAAACTGATTCATACCTAATGTTTTACATTTTGATCAATCCAATAACATTGTAACTCAGTGTCGCTGTCTCTAAATGTTCTGGGCCCCACTTGAGCAGTTAATCTTGGCTAACATGTCAGTGCAATACTGAGAGAGTGCTGCCCTGTCACAGATATCTTCCTTTTAAAGGCGACATCAAATGGAAAACAGTGTGCAGTTCTGGTCTACCTACTGTAGGAAGGATGTTGTGAAACTTGAAAGGGTTCAGAAAAGATTTAGGAGGATGTTGCTGGGGTCGGGGCGGGGGGTGGTGGTGGTTTGAGCTTTAGGGAGAAGCTGAATAGGCTGGAGCTATTTTCCGTGGAGCATTGGAAGCTGAGGGGTGACTTATGGAGATTTATAAAATCATGAGGGGCTTGAATAGGGTGAATAGACGAGGTCTTTTTCCCAGGGTAAGGGAATACAAAACTGGAGGGGCACAGGTTTAAGGTGAGAGGCGAAAGATTTAAAAGGGACTTGAGGGGCAACTTTTTTCCCCACACAGGAGGTGGTGTGTGTATGGAATGAGCTGCCGGAGGAAGTGGTGGCGGTTGGAACAATGACAGCATTTAAAAGGCATCTGGATGGGTACATGAGAAGGAAGGGTTTAGAGGGATAATGGGAACTGCAGATGCTGGAGAATCCAAGATAACACAGTGTGGAGCTGGATGAACACAGCAGGCCAAGCAGCATCTCAGGAGCACCAAAGCTGACGTTTCAGGCCTAGACCCTTCTTCAGAGAGGGGGATGGGGTGAGGCAACTGGAATAAATAGGGAGAGAGGGGGAGGCGGACTGAAGATGGGGAGAAAAGAAGATAGGTGGAGAGGAGAGTATAGGTGAGGAGATAGGGAGGGGATAGGTCAGTCCAGGGAAGACGGACAGGTCAAGGAGGCGGGATGAGGTTACTGCATCCCAAAACCAGCCCAGCTTGTCCCTGCCTCCCTAACCTGTTCTTCCTCTCACCTATCCCTTCCTCCCACCTCAAGCCGCACCTCCATCTCCTACCGACTAACGTCATCCCGCCTCCTTCCCTGGACTGACCTAACCCCTCCCTACCTCCCCACCTATACTCTCCTCTCCACCTATCTTGTTTTCTCTCCATCTTCGCTCCACCTCCCCCTCTCTCCCTATTTATTCCAGTTCCCTCTCCCCATCCCTCTCTCTGATGAAGGGTCTAGGCCCGAAACGTCAGCTTTTGTGCTCCTGAGATGCTGCTTGGCCTGCCTTGTTCATCCAGCTTCACACTTTGTTATCTAGGGTTTAGAGGGATATGAGCCAAATGCTAGCAAATGGGACTGGATTAATTTAGAATATGTGGTGGCATGGATGAATTGGACCAAAGGATTTGTTTCCGTGCTGTACAACTCTATGATTCTGTGACTCTATAACTTCAATTTAATTACAGATCACGTGATTTTGTTTTAATAAGGAGGGTGTTCTCCTGGTGTCTTGACCAGCATTCTCTTCTTTTTCTTTCTCTCCTCCAACGCACCCCCACCCACCCAACCGGCAACCACAAGATTTCTTTTTATAAAACCCTAAAATCAGATCAGCTAAGCTTTTTAATTCATTGTTGGTGATGGGACTCTTAGTGCAAATTGGCTGGCATGTTAATTGACCTACTACTTTACTTCAGTATAATTTCCTGTGAAATATTTTTGAGATGTTTGAGTTATGGTAAGGTGCTTAATAAACACCTGCCTCTCTAACTGGAATCCTCTGCCTGCTTCAGGTTTGCGAAAACTGGAAGCTTTCTTTGGCTTCCTCATTACAGTTATGGCAGTTACGTTTGGATATGAGGTAAGAGGTGATGAACCTTGTTTCTTCAGTAGCTTTTAGATTTTCAATGTTTGTGGTCCATCTATAATTGAAGTGTATGTTAATCTGTGTTGAAAATCTCATGGTTTAGTCCGTTATGCTTGTTTCATAATTAGTCATTTTAATGTTCTGAACTTATTGATTGACTTGTCTATTTCAAAACCATGGAATTAAATGAGGCTCTTTATTAACTCCAGAACTAACTATGTTTGCTGTCTAGGACATTCCTGTCTCATCTGTCAAAGTTGTTTCTTCTTTCAGCCTCAAGTGGTTGGAATCCAGATTTGCGAGCTGTCTCTGACTCTTGTTGAACTGACTATTTCCTTTAAATTTTGAAACTGTCAAGCCTGCCCTCTCCTGGTATTTTCCTTCTCTGAAGCACAAGTTTGGTTATCTTCATTCCTACTTGTATCCTGCTCTATGGATTCTTGGGTTTATTAGTAAAATATTCTGTGGCATTGCCAATGATTTCATTCACTTTATCCACTTTGCATTATTCTATCAACAGGAACAGATTCACTGGTATAGACTGTCAGTTTTATTGATTTGATACCATCTCCTCCCCCTCCTATCTTTATAAAGCAGAATCTACCGTGCACGCTGATCATTCTGAGTCCCACCAGCTTGCTCCCCACAATTCCATACATGGATGGTCTTGTCACATCTGGATAACCTATCTTCAACATCACAAGGCAGGATCTTTTTTGCAGCAGGGGGACACAGAAGCACAAGCATGGGTTCAAATAGACCATCGCCTCTCTTGTGCTCAACTCCTCTTGTCGAGAACCAATTGCAATATTCTTTGCCTCGACCTCCAGGACCAATTTTGTGACCTTGATTTTGTGCTGTATTAAACTATGTGGCAGTACTAAGCATTACTGTCATGGCAGTTGTGCACAGCTACTACTCTGATGTATGTGGGCGTTCCTCCTCTCACCCCACACCATGTCATTGGCCAACTGGGGATCATAGGATCCTTACGGTATGGAGACAGGCCCTTTGGCCCAACAAGTCCACACTGACACTCAGAGTATCCCACCCAGACACTACAGACAATTTCCCATGGCCAATCCACCTAGCCTGCACATCTTTGGATGTGAGAGGAAACTGGAGCACCCGGAGGAAACCCACGCAGACACGGAGAGAATGTCCAAACACCACACAGACAGTCGCCCGAGGGTGGAATCAAACCCGGGTCCCTGGCACTGTGAGGCAGCAGTGCTAACCACTGAGCCACCGTGCTGCCCTCAATTAGAGATTTCCAAGCTGAATCTGCTGAGGTTTTTGCTGGGTGAGAGTATTAAGGATTACGGAACCAAGATAGTGAGATGCAGGTTCGCTACAGTTCGGTCAAGATGTGATTGAGCTTCCAGTTCCTAAGCTCCCATGTCTGCCAGGTTCCACTTTAATGGTAATTGTAAGACTGTCAGTTGAAGAAACACATTTACTGAACTTTGACTATAACACATGGTGTGCTTTGTAAACCTGTTCTGGCAGCTGGTGCTCTGGCCTTTCTGTGGACCTTCTCCCCTTCTCTGTTATCCTGCTTTAGTATAGCCATACAGTGTGAAGAGGATACTGAAATAAAGAAGAATATGTACCTCTGTAGGTGACTTTTTATTCATTACATGATTGGTGTCATATCACAGTCCCACTCGTCAGTTAAGCTTCAGGTCAAAATGAACTGTTGGAATAACATTAGTCTTCAAGATTTGTATGCTGCTGGAGTAGGAGATCATGTGCAACACTGCCTTTCTTCAAAACTGTGACAATCTGTGTAAATGTTCATCGTTGGTTCTGGGAAACCACATCACGTTGGATATGCTGTACCTCCATTTAAAATGCTGCTTGTATAAATTAGATAATCTATCATTTCTAGTATAGAGGTTTGATTTCTTCACTACAAAACTCTGTTTCTGTGTCTTTCAGTATGTGACTGTGCAGCCAGACCAGGGACAACTGCTGAAGGGCATGTTTGTTCCCTTCTGCGCAGGCTGTGGAACCCGTCAGTTGGAGCAAGCAGTTGGCATTGTTGGAGCTGTAATTATGCCCCACAACATCTACCTACATTCTGCTTTGGTCAAGGTGAGTTTTGCATATGTTCTAACATTTGGATCTTTGTAAAGTTCCATTTCTATATTTCACACTGACTGAAGGTCCTTTGTTACATGGTGGAGAGCCTGCATGGTCCTGTTGGTGTTCCTCCGCCAATTTGGCAGCGAAATTGGTAGATGACGTGACATGCCCCCCCCCCCCCCAAGGCCTTGCCCATTTCTTGTCAAAGTGATGAGTGATTTATATAAATGGTACTTGTGACCTGTGCCCACATGTAGGTGATGGCCAATGCATTCAAGCCACCTTCCTCCATATAGATAGCAGCTGATGTGTTCAGTATAACCAACTTGGATTCTTTTTGCTAGAACGTCAGAGACCGAGAGGCAACCTGATCGAAGTATATAAAATTGAGGGGCATGGACTGTGTGGGGAGTTGGGAGTCTTTATCTCGGGGTGAAAATGCCAAATACGAGGGAGCATGGGTTTAAGATGAGAGGGGAGAAGTTTAAAGGAGAAGTGCGATTTAAGATTTTTTACACAGTGGGTGGTAGGTGCCTGGAATGTGCTGCCAGGGAGGTGGTGGAAACAAACACGATAGCAAAGTTTACCAGGCATTTAGACAGATAATAGACGGATATGGACCATGTACAGGCAGATTTGTTTAGAATAGCAACATGGTTGGTGCAGACATGGTGGGCTGAAGAGCCTGATTCCTGTGCTGTACTCTTCTCTGTTCCCTGTTCTTTGTTCAGTTAGCATGTATGCAAGTTAAGTGTTAAATGACAGAGAGAGTTCATTTGACACACCCTGTTACCTACACCACTGTAATGTGCCAACTCTTCCTTTGTGTTCACTTAAGTAGTTCTTATCAGTGTGTGTAATCTTCTGCCACACTTAAGCTGTTTGTTTAGGGTTGCTAGCACATTTCACAAGAACTATAAAATGGATTGTGGTTTGGATGGATACAGGAAATTAATGCATTGCCTTTTCATGTGTTTATTTAAACTTGTTTTAAGTTACCTTAATCATTGTAGGGGTGGTGGAAGGGTAGTGGTTATGCAGTTTTTCTTTACTATTTTTGGGACATCTATTGGCTGGGCTTCAAGCAGCAGTTACCATCCCGTAACCTCCACAAGTGATGACTCTTAATTAACCATTTGTGCTCATACATTGTCAGGATATTGGCAGCCAAACTCGATCCACGGCTCACCCGATATGTCCCTGTCTGCGCTTTGCATGTCAGCTGGCAGAGCTCCCACCCAGTCCTTAACTGTGTCCTCACTTGGTCACCAGTGGCTGTGTTCTGGGACCACTTTGCCTGGCTCAGGATGGTTTTGACATGGCGTGACTAGCGACCAAAAGTAAATTTTAAACTCCCATGACTTTGAGATTTAGGATCATACAATTGCCTGTACAGAGGAAATCCTGCCATTTGCAATGGGAACCTTTCCAAACGTGCAAATAACAAGAGGTATGTTGTGTGAGATATTGTGAAACGTTTTGCATTTTGGAAGATCAAATTCAAGGGCGAACTATACAACAAATGGAAAAGTCATAGGGAAAATTGATGAACAGAGAGATCTGGGTGTTCAGGTCCATTGTTCCCTGAAGGTGACAACGCAAGTCAGTAGGGTGGTCAAAAAGGCATATGGCATGTTTTCCTTCATTGGACGGGGTATTGAGTACAAGAGTTGGCAGGTCATGTTGCAGTTGTGTAGGACTTTGGTTCGGCCACATTTGGAATACTGTGTATAGTTCTGGTCGCCACATTACCAAAAGGATGTGGATGCTTTGGAGAGGGTGCAGAGGAGGTTCACCAGGATGTTGCCTGGTATGGAGGGTGATAGCTATGAAGAGAGGTTGAGTAGATTAGGATTATTTTCATTAGAAAGACGGAGATTGAGGGGGGAACCTGATTGAGGTCTACAAAATCATGAGGGGTATAGACAGGGTGGATAGCAAAAAGCTTTTTCCCCAGAGTGGGGGATGCAATTACTAGGGATCATGAGTTCAAGGTGAGAGGGGGAAAGTTTAAGGGAGATATGTGTGGAAAGTTCTTTACGCAGAGGGTGGTGGGTGCCTGGAACGTGTTGCCAGCGGAGGTGGTAGACGCAGACACGTTAGTGTCTTTTAAGATATATCTGGACAGGTACATGGATGGGCAGGGTGCAAATGGACACAGACCGTTAGAAAATAAATGACAGGTTAGAGAGAGGATCTTGATCGGCGCAGGCTTGGAGGGCCGAAGGGCCTGTTCCTGTGCTGTAGGTTTCTTTGTTCTTTGTCTTGATGTCGTATACCAGGCATTATCTGTCGAGCATCATTATCTGAGTTCCTCCTTGCCCTATTACAGGTTGGGCTCGTTGGCTGACATACTGAAAAGCAGGTGGAGGTGCCGTGGTTGGACTGGGGTGGACGAAGTCAGTAGTCACGTGACACCAAGTTATAGTCCGACAGGTTTATTTGAAATCACAAGCTTTCGTAGCACAGCTCCTTCGTCAGGTGTCATGGATGTAAGCGCGTACTTCACCTTCCTGCTCCAAAAGCTAGTGATTTCAAATAAACCTGTTGGACTATAACCTGGTGTCATGTAATTTCTGAAAAGGAAGTTAAGTAGTCTTTAACTATGTTTCAACCCCTCGTTTGCACAGGCTTTGAATTACTAATGCTGACATTTTTTCTTTCTCTCTCTCTTCTCTCTCTGTCAGTCCAGGGAAGTAAACCGAGCCAATAAGAATGAAGTGAAGGAGGCAAATCGTTACTTTTTTATTGAAGCCTGCATGGCTCTGTTTGTTTCATTCCTCATCAACGTCTTTGTGGTCTCTGTGTTTGCGCAGGCGTTTTATGAAAAGACGAATGCACAAGTGGTGAGTGTCACAGGTAACCTATTCCACTGGAAGCCACGCTCATACTGTGGTCGTTCCCAAATCAGGGTGCCAATACAAATTGACTGAATGTTTCAGAACAGAGGTCACTTTGTCCAATAAAAATCTGTGTGTATAAAGATCTCAAGGAACCACCCATTCTCCTCGTCTCTTCCCACAATCTTTACTATCCCACTGCCCTCATACCCTGTAATACGTCATCCAGTCTAATCCCACTGTCCCTGTCCTAGCATTGTTTAATATTCCTCCCAGCCTCCCCGTCACTCCCAACATCTTGTTATATCCCACCAGTCTAATCTCATTCCCTTTACTCCTCACACTGTTTAATATCCCACCCTCCACATCATTCCTGCCGCCCTTTCAATATACCATCCAATCAAATCCCATTCTCCTCCTCATTCTTCATGCTGTTTAATATCCCACCCAGTCTAATTCCAACTCCCCTGCACCCTCTCATATCCCACCAGGTCTAATTCCACAGCCCTCCCTTGTACCCTTTGTCCTTTAATATTCCACCCAGTATAATTTCTGTCCCATCCCAGAGAATCCACAATCCTCGGGTAAGGAATTCCAATGATTCACTTACCTCTGATTGAAGGAATTTCTTCTCCTTTGAGACCTGACACAGTGGTTCCAGAGGAGGTGTGAGTGGCAGAATAATGAACAGCTGCTGTCTGAAAGCAAAAATGGGAAAACCAGATTGGAATGAAAACCTGCAAAGAAACTGTAATCGCTGATCTCTTTTTTAATATAGTATTGATTTGTAATACATCCGCAGGGTAAATATATTTGCAGAAGTTATTGATATTGAATGTTGAGGTTTGTCTTTCACACTTTGATAAAATATTTTTCTTTTGGTTTTGTTTTTGAAGCACAATGATTGTTTCAACCAGAGTGGTCCATATTCCAATCTCTTTCCTCTGAACAATCAGACTTTCGACGTTAATATCTACAAAGGGGTAAGTAGGAACACGTTTTTTAAACCAGACAGAAGTAACGTTTGGCATAGCCCTGTTCAGTTTTCTCCATGGTTATGGGTGGCAAAACTGGTGCAGTTTCATTTTGAAACAGGCAGTTGGCATAAAAAACTTCGCAATACATACTTTCAATGAAATACAAATGAGCTGTTTCTAGTTGCAGTATCGCAGCTGATTAATTGAAAGTGCAACTGTGTTAACATACACAGCAATGTGAGGAATTCCACAGATCCACTCCCCTTTCAGAAAAGAAATTTCCTCCCTCTCTCTGTCCTAATTGGGCGGCCCCCTTGTGTGAGAATTTAGGACTAGAGGACACAATCTCAGAACAAGATGTAACAACCTTTCTGCATCTACCCTGTCAGGTCTCCCTAAAAAGCTTTGTTTCAGTAAGGTCTCTCCTCATTCTTCTAAACTGAGTACAGGCCCAACAGCTCCTCATAAGAAACTTCCCCAGGGATCAACCTAGTGAATCTTCTCTGGACTGACCCAATGTCACTGAAGATAAAGGGACAAAACTGTTCAGTACTGCAGGTGCAAGACCTCTTTACTTGAAATAAATGCCAATATTACATTTGCCTTTTTTCTTACCCGCTGACCTCAGATGTTAGCTGCTTATGATTCGTGAGTGAGAACTGCCAAATCCCTCTGCACTGAAGCTTTCTGTAGTCTCTCCCAATTTAAATAACATTCGGTTCCTCCATTCTTTCTACCAAAGTGCATAACTTCACATTTCCCCACATTATATTCCATCTGCCAAGTTTTTTTCTTCTCTCTCCCCCTTAACCTGTCTGTATCCTTCTGCAGACTCGTTGTGTCATTGTCACCATTTGCCTTGCCATCTATTTTTGTGCCATCTACAAATTTGATGATGGTGCATTCACTTCTGTCATCCAAGCCATGAATACATATTGTAAATGTTTGTAGTCCTGGCACTCGCCCTCGTCATATAACCTGTCTGTTGTCTTTCTCTCAGGGCGTTGTGTTGGGCTGTTACTTTGGTGCTGCTGCTCTCTACATCTGGGCCATTGGCATCCTGGCTGCAGGTCAGAGTTCGACCATGACTGGAACATACTCTGGACAGTTTGTCATGGAGGTAATCTTAATTCAAGAACTTCACCGTGTGTGCTTTTTGTTGGCTTTTATTTTTCTAACCTACCAGCCTGTTTGTGTCAGAAACAATATCCAGTGAAATATAAGGTTTTTATCATTACTCACAGAATGTCTGCAGAGGTGAGGGATTGTGATGTTGTTTAGGATGAAACTAGACAATTTTTTGTTTTTGTTTGTTTCTGACAGTTGCTAACACAACAATGACCACTACCCTTGGAGTTAGTGAGTAGAGTTTTTACAGCAAACATCTATCTGTTCTAGTCCCATTTTCCAGCACTTGGCTGTAGCCTCATATTCTGTGGTGTTTCAGGTGTTGCATCTATGTACTACTTAAATGTCTTGAGCATTCTCACCGTTACTACCCTTTTCAGGCAATGAGTTCCAGATAGCCACAATCCACTGGGTGAAAAAAATCACTTTTCCTCCAATATCCACTAAATCTCTTGTTCCTTGCCTTATAACTGTACCCCCTGGCTATTGATCCTTCTACTAAATCTACCTTAATCAGGTATCCCCTCACCTCTGCTTGAAGGAAAACAGTCCCAGCCTACCTACTCTGTCTTCATAGCTGAATTGCTCCAGCCCAGGCAACATCCTGGAGAAACTCCTCTGCACCCTTTCTCATGCAATCATGTAATTTCTATAGTTTAATGACCAGAACTGCATGCAGTACTCCAGCTGTGGCCCAACCAAAGTCTGATACAGCTCCATCGTAACATTCTTGCTCATTCATTCATTGCCTTGACTAATAAAGGCAAATATCCCATATGACACCTTAACTATTTTATCTAAGTAGCCTGGTGCCTTCAATGACCTAGGGACATGCACATCAAAGTCCCCCAATCCTCCATACTTCCTAGAGTCCTGTCTTTCAAGGTGTACTCCTTTGTTTTGTTAGTCCTTCAAAACGAATTACGTCACTTTTGAGGATTAAATTTCATTTGTTGCTGTTTAGTCCATCTGACAATGTTGTCCTGTATTCTAAGACCTTCCTCCTCACTATTTACCACACCGCCAACATTTGTATCAGTCTTAAACTTACAGATCGTACCTCCTTTATTCATGTCTAGATCTTTAACGTACACAATAAACAGCAAGGGACCCAGCACCAAACCTTGTGTGTACACCACTGCACGCAGGCTTCCAGTCACACAAACATAATTTGACCATCACCGTCTGCTTCCGGCCAATAAGCCAATTTTGGATCCAATTGGCTGAATAGCTCTGGATCCCATGAGCTCTTACCTTCTTAACCAGTCTGCAATGCAAGACCTTGTCAAAAGCCTTAATTCAGTTCATATAGACTGCTTCAGCCTCACTGCACTCATCTACGTACTAGTCACCTCCTTAAAATGTCACATTTGTTGGATGTGAGCTCCTCCTTACCAAGCCACATCAACTACCCTTGATTAATACCTGCCCCTTCAAGTGGAGATTAATTCTGTTCTTCAGAAATTTATTCCAATCGTTTCTCTACCACAGTTGGTCTGTAGTTTGAGTTTCTTTCTACCACCCATTTTGAATAATGGTACCACATTAGCTGTCCTCCAATCCCTTGACACCTGTCCTGTGACCAGAAAGGATTTGAAAATTCCTATCAGAGCCCATGCAATGTCCTCCCTTGCCTCCCACAGCAGCCTTAGATATTATCTCACCTGTGTGTGTGCATTTATCCACTTTTCAGCTAAAACCAATCCCTCCTCCCTGTCAATTTGTACAAGTATATCACAGTACCCATCTCTGGTCTCGACACCTACATCATCTTTCTTAACAGTAAATACAATGCAAAGTGCTCATTTAAGATTTCAGCTGTGTATTCTGGCCCTGCGCTTTCTCTGGTCATTCACTTGCCCCTGGCATACTTATAAAATGTCTTTGGACTTTCCTTGATGTTATTTCACAGTGTTTTTGCATTTTCCCCTCTTCACTGCTGTACTTTCTTTTTATGCAAACCCTAGCACTTTCTACACTCCTCTAGGGCATCTGCTTATGTGAGTCATCTGTATTGACCATGAATTGTATTTTTCGCTTTCCTGATCCAATCTTGACCATCCCTTGATATCCAGGGTTCTCTGGACTTGTTGATTCTATCCTCTCCTTCATGGACACTTGATGGCCCTGTACGCTCACTGTTAATCTTTTTTGAATGTCTCCTACTGCTCTGTGGATTTTATTGCAAGTAGCTGCTCCTTTCCCGCTTTGGCCGGATGCTGTCTTGTCTTATTAAAATCAGCTTTCCTCTATTCAGAAATTTTTTTTTATTCCAGTCCTTTTACTTTTTCAAAGTTGTTAATTGATGCAAAACACATTAGGGCATCTAAGACCTGATTACAAGGCGCATACTTCTTGAGGAAAAGATTTTCTATGATGAACACTGGTCATGACTGACACACTGCCTACTCACTGTAAATACTCTGCTTCCTTCCATCTCTAATTCTAAGACTCTCTTACCAATGTTGTGGCTACTACACCTTTTAATTCACCCTGGCTCTCCACACAGTTTGATGCTGATAACGTTCTTGTCGGTCTGCCTGAAAGTATTCTCCATGCAAAAAGTTTCAGTAAGTCTCAAATCAGATCTTCAGAGAAGCAAAATGCAAAAATATCCCAGTAGTCAATGTTAAGTGGGAAGATTAAACTTGGAGTTGGGTATTCTTTTGTGATTCAGATCCATGTACGTTTTTGAGATGATGTTTAGGGAACTTTACTCCATATCTAACCCCGTACTGTCCCTGTCCTGAAAGTGTTTGATGGGGACAGTGTAGTGGGACCTTTTATTCTGTATCTAACCCAGCGCTGTACCTGACATGTGAGTGTTTGATGTGACAAGGTACATTTGACATGTACAAATATCAGTCTTTTGTGAGAAGTGCTCAGAAATAATTTTAAGTTTACATTCTATCTGAAGGGCTTCCTGAACTTGAAGTGGTCCCGCTTTGCTCGTGTTCTCTTCACTCGATCCATTGCTATCACACCAACTCTGCTGGTGGCATTGTTTCAAGATGTGGAACATCTGACAGGAATGAATGACTTTCTGAATGTTCTTCAAAGCATGCAGGTGAGATGATTCTCCATCAGTAACAACATCTTCTTATTACAGGGTTTTTAAATATGCAAAGTTACTCCGCAAACAGATAACCCAAAGGAAAATCCCACACCAAGAAGATATTAATGGACTTGATAGAAACCTTAATGAAAGAGTGGATGAAGGTTTGAAGTTTGATTTAAATGATGGAAGTGAAGTTTAGAGAGAGGTGGTTCACAAAACACAGGCAAGCACCTGAAGGTTTTGCCATTTATTGGGCCATTGTGGGGAGAAAGGATGTACGCACTGGAGGTGATTAAAAATTAGATGCATGGAAGGCATTGGGGGAAAATGGAGCATTTTGAAGATGCAATAAAATTAGAGTAGATTGCTGTGTTTGAGTAAGATGAGGTCGAGAAGTAATTTGTTGATTTGGACAGAAATCTGAAGTTCAGTGTGTTAAAGGATGATGTCAACATAGGAAAGTGAAGATACAGTTGAAGGCCAAGTAACGCTGATATAGACCCTGAGAATTTTGAATAAGTTGAAGTTAATGGAAGATGGAGGCCCATAAGCTGGGTTTTAGTAAAGGAAATTCTAGTTAAAAGCACTGTCAAAGGCCAAATTGTGGATGGTCTGTGGTCATAGACGGGGCTGGAGTTGGTGGCAAGATAGCAACACTTTGTCTAAAGACAGTGGTTTGACTGATCTGATACTGAGCTTGACTTTGTGACTAACCCACGCTTAAATGTTGGATACACACAGATGCAGCTAGGAATCTTGATGTGCCGAAGCAATCAACTTTTGCAATGAGTTTAAAGGCAGTTCTGGAGCCAACAGTATTTGGACTATATTGCTAATGTGGAATCCTGATGGGTGACTGTGTATGTTTAACTTGCGCAAATTGTGGGGTGAAATATCTGTCTTTTATCTGACTGGATATAAATACAAAATATAAATGAAATCCAATGAACTTCTGTTGAATAGATTGAGGAGGTGGGATTAAGACACGAACGGAAAGAACTGTGGGCTTAATTGCCTTTCCGTGCTTCTAATGATCCACACGATGGATTCTTTGAGGGGTTGGGCATAGATGTGGATTTTTCCTTCCTCAGTTTAAGATTGACACGTCCTTTCTTTCTTTTTAAAAAAAAAAGGATATTAGAACCTTTTTTATCAGTTATCATTCTCTCCTAATTCACTCACTTCAGCCCAATGCTCAACATAGATGGGGGCATTGGGTGAGTTCATCCTTGAAAATCCCCAGATAAACCTTGGTAACCCTCATGATCGAATGTCCAATCCTTGTCCATAAGTAGAATGGAGAGAATTGGCCGGCATCTGCTCAGCCAATCACAGGCTGTTTCTCCTTCTACCACCTCCTTCCTCTGCTTCTGTGCAAGTCCAAACACCCATACAATTAGCACAGATACAGAAAGGTAATGTTACTACAGGACTTCATCACCTAATAAAGCAGTTGGTATGAATGAAAAATTAGCTCTTGGTCATTAAAAGTAACCCCTGAAAATCTCACAGTAATGCTCAAGAAAATCACAAGAGAGATTAATAGTTATTTTGACTCCTGCTTTAGTGCCAGAAGGCAACCCTTAGTGAATTCAACATCTGGAACACGCAACCCTGTCCTGGAGCAAGAGCACTAGCAATACCAGATTCTCTCCTGGTCCCACGCACTCTCTTTTCTGTCAGATTTCAACTGTTGTCAGCAAGATATTGTCTTGGGGTCCTTCCCAAATACACCACAAATGCATAATAAAATATTACTTGAATAAATGCAAATACTGGAAGTACTCAGGAGGTCAAGCAGCATATGTGAAGAACATAAATGGGGAACGCTTCGGGTTGAAGATCTTTCATCAGACCTGGGAGAAACTCGAGATATGATCAGTTTTAAGTAAATGAAGGTGGGGGGAGGGTAGAAATAGACAAAAAGATGATATGACAGGGTGGAAGACAGGAGAAATTAAATGACAGACAGTTCATGGTACAAGGCTAAAGGGAGTGGTGATGGGACGAGCAAAGAATTAAAGGATTTGTCTCGAGAGGAAGGCTAAATGGTAGAGTGGCAGCTGCCACCCAAAAGCAATGGCAAGGGTAAAGGTAAGGGGAGGCTACTGTTCAAAATTGCCAAAATCAGTGTCGAATCTGGATGTCTGTAAAGTGCCTAATTGAAAGGAACAACGCTGTTCTTCGAGCTTGCGTTGAACTTCATTGAAACACCAGAGGAAGCCAAGGACAGAGAGGCCAATATCAGAGCAAGGTGGAGAATTCAAGTGGAAGCTCCGTCTCACCTGGTTGAATGGAAGCATTTCTCAAAGTCTTCACCCAGTTTGTGTTTGGTATCTCCAACATTGAGCAGACCACATCATGAGCAAAATTGAAGTATATAAACTGAAAACACTAAGAAGGGGAAGTGGTCTTCGGAGTGACGGAAGAGTGGACCAGAATGTCATGGAGGAAACTATCCCTTCAGAAAGCTTAAATGGGAGAAAGAGGAAGATATGTTTGGGGAGGAATCACGCTGGAGTGAGGGAAATGATAGAAGATGATTCGTTCAACATGAAAGTTTGTGGGCTTGAATGTGAAGAATTGGAGGGGAAAACGCGAGAATAGAAGAGTGGGAAATGAGTCACAAGGTCAAGGGCTCTCAACCATTGAAACCTGTAAGATCTTGAGGGGAATTGACAGGGTGGATTCTTAAAGGATTTTTCCCTTTTCTAAGAGCGACTTGGACTGCAATCAGCGGACTCTGTTAAAGAAAAAGGTATCTCCCATTTAAACTGAAGATGCAACAGGAGATTTTGAGTGCTGTGGACCTGTGGAATTCTCTATCCCAGAGAGCAGTGGAGACTGTCATTGAACCTTTTAAAGGCTGACTCCATTTAGTATGCAAAGTGTGTTGGAGGACACTGCTATATCTTGTAAGCTTTCCATTGCCATGTGACTTCAAAAGAGGTGTTTGCAAGGTTTAGAAATGTTTATGACCTGCTCCTTTAATCAGATGATTTCGATGGATCTAAAGTCATGTTTGAATGTAAGGCTTGCAATAAGAGTGTTTCCCAATATAAAGTATGGAATGAAAATATTTTTTTTCTTTGTCCCATACCTTTAGATCTGTGGCAACCAGATTTAGTCTTTCTACAGTAATACTTGGTAAGGATAAAGGAACAATTGTAGATAAGTTGTGGAGAGGGACTAGATTTGAGGTATTAGCTAAGTTTCTGATCAATCATTGAGTATTTTCTAATGATGAGTTTAGAAACATGCGGAAACCTGAATATTGTGGTCATGAATAGTGCAGCTCAACGTCCTTTTAGCAAAAGGAATTGTGCAGTGATGAATGAAATGCTGCACAATGTCTTAGCAGATCAACCAAACTGCAAGCTGATAACTGCAATGATGTGTCACAAATAATTTGTTTCAGATGTTTGCAAGGCAATAGTGTCTATCATTTGATCAAAGGGAAGAATTCTAAATTACCTTCTGTATTGGGTGATAGTTGCCTTGCTGTAGAGGGAACTGCAATTCACTTTTTTCCTCCTGCATATTTGAATGCTTTACATGCAGGGAGAGGAGCTTTCATCAAGACTGTGTTCTTGGAGAAAATTCAGAGAACTTTAGCATTGTATAAGACTGTCCCAGATAATCTTTAATTCTGGGGACACAGTGGAGAACATAGAACAGTACAAGCCCTTCAGCCCATGATGTGCTGAACGTTTACTCTGATCCTAAGGATTAAATGCCCCTAATGAAGTCAACTCCACTACCCTCTCCGGCAATGCATTCCACGCCCCGACCACGCTCTGAGTAAAGAACCTACCTCTGACGTCCCCCCTGTATCTACCTCCACTCACTTTAAAACTATGCCCCCTCGTAATAGCTTCCTCCACCCTAGAAAAAAGTCTCTCTGGCTGTCGACTCATAGTATCTATACCTCTGATCATTTTGTACACCTCTATCAAGTCACCCCTCATCCTTCGTCATTGTAAAGAGAAAAGCCCTAGCGCTCTCAACCTTTCCTTGTAAGACCTTCCCTCCATTTCAGGCAGCATCCTGGTAAATCTCCTCTGCACCTTTTCCAACGCTTCCACATCTCTCCTGTAATGAGGTGACCAGAACTGGACACAATACTCCAGATGTGGCTGAACCAGGCTTTTGTATAGCTGGAGCATAACTTCATGGCTCTTGAACTCGATCCCTCTATTAATGAAAGCTAACACACCGTTCGCCTTCTTAACAACTCTATCCACCTGGATGGCAGTTTTCAGGGAACTGTGAACATGAATCCCAAGATCCTTCTGCTCCTCCACGCTGCCAAGAATCGTTGCGTTAAGTTTGTCCTTCCAAAATGAATCACCTCACGTCTTTCAGGGTTAAACTCCATCTGCCACTTCTCAGCCCAGCTCTGCATTCTATCAATGTCCCTTTGTAACCTAGAACAGCCCTCCGCACTATCCACAATGCGACCCACCTTCATATCATCCTTGAACTTGCTAATCCACCCTTCCACTCCTACATCCAAATCATTTACAAAAATCACAAATAGAAGAGGACCCAGAACAGATCCTTGTGGTACATCACTCATAACTGAGCACCATGCTGAATATTTTCTGCCCACTACCACCCTTTGTCTTTTAAGTGTTAGCCAATTCTGAATCCAATCTACCACCATTCTCCCCTATCCCATGCCTCCTTACCATCTGCATGAGCCTACCATGGGAAACCTGCTCTACCTTCATCCACGTGTTTGGTCACCTCTTCAAAGAATTCAGTAAGGTTTGTGAGGCATGATCTACCCCTCACAAATCCATGCTGGCTACCACAAATCAAACTGTGCCTCTCCAAGTGATCATAAATCCTGTATTACAAAAGGGTAGACTGTAAGGAATGGAAACGTCTTGTTAATGTAATAGTGGGTGACGGTTAGATGGTGGTTGTCCACATAGTAATCACACTATTAAAGTTCGTTCCTCACAGTTAATCTCTCACCCTAAATCTGAGCGGCTGATAGAAGGTGAAGTGCCTTTACCTCTCTCATTCACATGTTTTGTATTTGGTTCTTCAGGATCATCACAATAGACCCAGAGTGGAGGATGGTAGGCTGAATGATCCTGGCTCTCGAAACAGAGCTATCCCATCCAAAGACCAATACCTAAAGTGGAGACTTGGGAGAATGTTTGTTTAACAAGGGTCCAGTGAATAATAGAGGGATGTGCAGGAAAAGCTACTGATCAGTTTGAACATTGTTCAAATGTTCAAGATAATGAAGTAGAGAGGGAGCTGATTTCAATTAAGACCAGTATTTGCCATGTTTCATTGATATCAAAAAGCGAAACTTCTTCCTGATGATTGTTAATGATCTCTTATGAGGTGATACAGTGGAATTTGAGTGTACGTTAGTACAGCTCTGTTTATGTCCATCCCTGTGGATCCAGAGAACTCTTATTGACATAACCAGATGTTGACAATTGATATTCTAAATTTTAAAAGGCCTGAATTTGTGCCCTTCCTCCTGAACTGTAATCGGGTTCCCACCTGCTGTTTCAAAAGGCCTCCAGTTTTGGCCTGATTCCACAAAAATCCAGCCCAATTATTTTTGGAAAAAGCAGATTATGTAGAGATATATGGAGCTTTATCAATTCGTAATATAGGGGCAGAAGAAAGGCTAATTGTTGATTTATTACAGTTCTTTGTTGATGTTGAGATAATGAGGTAAAATAGAATAGACAAATAAGAGAATGGAGTGGGACTTTATTTTGTGGTCTGACCAATACAGGGTAGAAACAGGTCAGACTGTAAGAAGGTTAAAGCAAAATTCAGATTTTACATCAAGCTTCAGGGGCTTTTAACGTATTAGTTTCAATGCTAACAGGAATAGGTCTGGGGTGATGTACATTCTATATAGGAGTGCAAGTGAGAAGAAGATTAAGGAAGGATCTTGTTAAAATGAAACCAATATTAGAAAAATAATCTCCAAGATCAAATAGATTGTAAGTTATAAATTCTGGTGTTTCCCAAAAAGGAATGTTTGTACCAAAAGATTGTTGGGTTCCTGGAAGAGGGGCATGCTGTATCGGAATGATTTTATAAAAGGGTATGAAATAATTTTATTCTCTGATTTGTTTTGTGTCAGGACCGTGGGTTTATTCTGTACTTGTGGTTATTGGTTGAAATGAAAAAGACCTGTTGAAAAACCAAGGATTATTCAAGGATTGCCACACTTCTTAAAGCACATAACCTGACACTCGTTGCAAATGTTGTTTATGTAGTGATTGTAACATAGAAGATGGGTTCCCTGATTGGGCCAAATTAACAGCCCCAATCAGGGAGCCCTGGCTGACAAAGAAACAGGAGTGTCAGAGGTTCTGTTCGCTCTGAAAGAGGTGGATCAGTGTCAAGGACTCTCCACATGTAAATAATGGGTGGCTTAGTGACAGGATACCAGCTTCTGTTGAGTTATTTCAGTTTAGAACATAGAACATAGAACATTTCAGTTTACATAGCTGTTTGTTCAAGTAACAGTGGAAATCTAGTTTGCACACAAGCAGGAGCCATGGGCTGGGTATAAATGGAACTTTGGCTGGCAACATTTCAACATGGTGTCTCAGTGGTTAGCATTGCTGCCTCACAGTGCGAGGGACCTGAGTTTGATTCCACCCTCGGGCAAGTGTGCGTGTGCAGATTGTACATTCTCCCTGTGTCTGCATGGGTTTGCTCCAGTTTCCTACCACAGTCCAAAGATGTGCAAGTTAGGTGGATTGGCCACAGGAAATTACCCATCATGTCCAGGGATGTACAAGTTTGGCACATTAGCCATGGGAAAGGGTAAGAGGATGGGTCTGGGTGAGTTGCTGCTTAGAGAGTTAGTGTAGACTTGTTGGGCCTAATGGCCTGTTTCTACACTATAGGGATCCTATTCTACCAAGTAGCTGGTTAACTGGTCACTTATCCACAGACTATCGATGACCAAGGCCTCCTGCCTCTAAACAACAATGATTGGCTGCTAGGTAGCTGAATAGCATAGGGGTGTGGACAAGACCATTGGAAGCAACGGGTTGTCTGCAAAGGCAGAAACTATTTCTTTTCTCTGCAGTAAAAGCATCTGTCATCCAAACAGCCATTTTTTCCCCTCTTTCCAGTTGCAATAAGCTGTGACTTGTAAAGGTTGTGACTTATCAATTAAAAGTGAGAAGCACTCACTTTGTGCTTCCTGCAAATAGTGAAAGTATCTGGAGAAGGGAGGATTGAGAAGCAGTGTTCTGATCAACACAAGAATCATCTTAGCAAACCCTGTGGCTAGAGACCACTGAATTGCCTTCCCAGTCTTTCCCTCCACCCACGTTTGTTGTCCTGACTGTCTGTCCATGCATGTGTGTATATTTAAGTTTCAGCTAGTCGAGCTGTATGTCAGCAGTTCGTAATTGTTTATCTGTAGTTAGAAACTGTCTATTTGTAATGAATAATAATTCTTGTTAAGTACAGAAATCTGACCCATGCATGGATCTAAAATGCAGGCAGGTTGGGCAATTCTACACGATTTTAAAATCCTTTAATTTTTGTGATTGAATTTGGGAGTTCTCGGGCTTGATTTCTAGCTCGCTACTACAATGAGGCATTACATTTGAAATATTGCTTGCAAGCATTAAGTTTACCTTCTTTTAAACAAAAAATTTAAGTGTTCTGTGTAATTTTGGTCTCTTCATAGTGGGTTACCCTTCAGACCCAGCTCTAACTGATAACCTTTCAACTCTTTGCAGTTGCCATTTGCATTGATCCCAATATTGACGTTTACAAGTATGGGCTCAGTCATGCATGACTTCGCCAATGGTCTGTAAGTAATCCAAGTGCTTATTTTTCTTTCCTCACTGCTTTTATAATTAAAGAAGAGAATTGCAAGGTTTGCTTATTTGTTACTCTGCATGTAAAATCTTAGAATAGATTCCAACCTCAACTCAATCCTGCTTGTCTAGCATTTTAACTTATTACACTTGAAGGTTTAAGATGTGAATAGGCCATTCAACCCCTCAGTACCATTGTGGGAGCACAGGCTTCAAATACTGCTCTTGGGTTCAAAGAAACCAACATGGACTGGTTTAACTGCTTCCATGTTGTAATTTCTGTGTATTTCTGCATAAAATTACTCTCTGACTGATTGGAGACTCTGCCATCACAATTATGACGTCGTGAATATAATATATTTTTTTAAATTTCCCCTCAGGGCATGGAAGATTGCTGGTGGAATCGTTGTTTTTATCATCTGTACCATTAATATGTATTTTGTGATTGTTTATGTTTCGAGTTTGGGGCATGTGGCACTTTACCTGATTGCAGCCCTCATTTCAGTTGCATACTTGAGTTTTGTTGCTTACCTGGTAAGTCCTGACGCAAATTCTTCTATTATCTTGTAATAAGTCATAAAAAGAGCTTCTGTACTACCTCCAGGCTCATGAACTGCTCGGTGCAGCGCTGATTCAAAGCAGGAAATTACAGGTTCAGTTAATTTTTAAAAATTTCAATATCCATAAATGATATGAAACAGCCGAATGTAGTAAACTGTGAGGACGATGGTGAAATGGGTGGGGGAAGAGCAAAAGAAATAAATAGGAGTGTGAAATGATACATTTGATTAAGAGAAATGAGGAGAGGCAATATGGGTTTGCTTCTACAATCTTAAAGGTGCAGATACCAAAAGACATGGGGCGAATATATACGCTTTGAATGTATAAATAGTTTTTTTAAAAAAAGCCTTTCAAAAACACAAATGGGATCTTTAGCTATAAGTATATACAATAGCAGAACAGAGTACAAAGCCAGAGAATCCACACCAACCCTTTATAAAACATGAGTTAAGCAGAGCTGGAATGTTATGTCCAATACTGGGTACCATAGCATGTCAAGGCCTTGGAGAGGGCGTACGTGAGATTTTCTAGAACAGAATTTGTGCTTGAGCTGATGAATGACAAGTTACATTTGAGCCACACAGAAGTAATCATCTCCAATAAAAGAGAATTTGATCGTTACCCCTTGATGTTCAATGGCATTACCATCACTGAATAACTGTGACTGTCCTGGGAATTACCATTGCTCACAAACTCAACTAGACCAGCTGGTGGAATTTGAATTCAATAAAATCTGGAATTAAAGTCTATTATTATTTCTTTAAAAACCTATCTGATTCACTAATGTCCTTTAGGACAAAAACTGTCGTCCTTGCCTGCTGGCTGCAGGTCCACAGCTGTGTGGTTAACTGTTAACCACCCTCTGAAATGGGCCAAGCTAATTTGAGTATCAAAAATAACAGCCTCAAAAAAGGAGGGAAACCAGATGGTGGGGAAATCGTACTCAACCTCCTTCTCACTAACCTGCCTGCTGCAAGTGTCCATGACAGTATTAGTAAGAGTGATTACCACACATTCCTTGTGGAGATTAAGTCACATCTTTGCACTGAGGAAGCCTTCCATTGTATTGTATGGCACTATCACTCGCTGTTAAATAAGACAGATTTGAAACAGATCTAGCAACTCCATACTGGGCACCCATGGGGTGCTGTAGGCCTTCAACAGTAGAGTCATTCTCCAACACAATTTGTAACCTCATGGCCCAGCATATCCCTCACTCTGCCATTATCATCGAGCCAAGGGATCGACCGTGGCCCAGTGAAGAGTGCAGAAGGGCATACCAGGAGCAGCACCAGGTATAGCTAATAGTGAGATGTCAGCCTGATAAAGGCTAACACAGGACTACTTGTGTGCCAAGCAGCAAGTGACAGACAGAGATAAATGCATCCTTAACAACCAACAGATCATTTCTAAGCTCTACAGTCCTGTCACATCCACTTGTGAACAGTGGTGGACACTCGGTCAACTCACAGGAGGAGGTGGCTCCAGAAAAATCTGCATCTGAGCACATCAGTGCAAAAGATGATGCTGATGTACTTGCAACAATCTTCAGCCAGAAATGCCAGGTGAATGATCCATCTCTGCCTCCTCCAAGAGGTCCCAGCATCACAGATACCAGTCTTCAGCCAAATCAAATCACTCCATGTGATATCAAGAAAAAGTTGGAGACATTTGAAGGCTATGGGATCTAACATTTAGAATGGGGTGTACAGTTCTGGTTGCCCTTCTATAGGAAGGATATTGCTACACATGAAAGTGTTCAGGACAGATTCACAAGTATGTTGCCAGAGTGGGAGGGTTTGAGCTACGAGGAGGGGCTGAATAGGCTGGGGCTATTTTCCCTGGAGCGTCAGAGGCTGACGGGTGACCCTTATTGAAGTTTATAAAATCATGATGGACATGGATAGGGTGAATAGCCAAGGTTCTTTTCCCCAGGGTAGGGGTGTCCAAAACTAGAGGGGCATAGGTTGAAGGTGAGAGGGGAGAGATTTAAAAGGGACCTGAGGGGCAACTTTTTCAAAATGTATGTGTGTGTATGGAACAAGCTACCAGAGGAAATGGTGGAGGCTGGTACAATTACATTTGAAAGGCATCTGGATGGGTACATGGATAGGAAGGATCTAGAGGGATATGGGCTAAATACTGGCAAATGGGACTAGGTCAGATTGGGATATCTGGTTGGCACAGCAAATAGGACCAAAGGGTGTGTTTCTGTGCTGTATGACTCTATAACTTTCTGGCAATAGTACTAAAGGCTTGTTCTACAGAACATGCTGCGCTCCTAGTCAAGCTGTTCTAGTATAGCTCCACACTGGCACTTACCCGATAACATGGAAAACTGCCCCGCTATATCCTGATTGCAAAAAGGTTTTCTTTCTGAACTGAAGATGTACCACAAGCAACAACAGTTCTGTACTCAAAGAAGAATAAGACAAATCTGAAGGTTCATGAGAAAAGTGGAAAGAAATCTAATTTATAAGTATTGCTTGAAATGTCAGCAGCACATCTGAGTTGGTTCACTCTCTGCAAGGGATAATGAGACTGTAAGCCTATTCTTTATAAATATTGCTATCTAGCACACAAAAATCTCTGTGCTTTCAGGAAATTTGGGTGATTGTTAGACAGATTGCAGAAAGGAAAAAATTTAGTAGTCAACTGTGCCTGTTGCTTTGATTCTGGTGCGATGGAAGAAATGCTCAGAGCGTTCACTTTGTGAAGTGACCTTTGCTTTTGTTTTTTGTTTCCCCCTAGGCCTGGTACTGCGCAGTCTCACTGGGGGTCTCCTTTCTGAACTGCGGACGCACGGTAAGCAGCACCAGTGCTGTGCTTATAGAAGAGCAAGGCGAGTCTGGGAGTTAACCAGAGAAAGCTCCTTTATACATCCCTGTATCGAGACGCTAGGGATCTAGCTCTGTTGGGTTGCACCCTGAGCACCGTTTTGTGGGGAACCATACAGAAGCTACTCTAATCCAAGATTTCTCCAGAGGGCATTCAGTTAAACAGTCCCTGTGGATGAAGCAACCGTTGTAGGGCTTTAGGATTTCAATTATTAATTAGTAACTTTTAAGTAAACCCCAAAGTTAGCCCTCTACTTGTTAGATATTAGATAATTGTGCAGATACAGCAGTGGATGATCGATTGACCTCCACGAGCCTGCTGCCCTCGACCTAATTGTAAATCCCAAATCTGTATTGTATAAAAGGTACTGTGTAGTCATGATTCAGATGTAGAAGTTCTGTTGTAAATGATTTGTAATGTTTTTAAATTAGAACAATTTTATGTATTGGAAAAAAAAAATCAGTGCATGGGCTGCTGTAGCTGAGCATTTGCTGGCTCAATGCTCTGGGCAGGTCTCTCTCTTCAAATCACTAACTGACTCAACAGTACTCCTCCCCTACATGTCCAGAACATTGTATCTTTGGGGGAAGAGAGTGGGTCCTAAAATTCACCAATAAACAGTGTTTTATCGTTGAAGTATTTTAATTAAAGGTTGCCACAATTTGAAATATAGGTTAGGAGTGAAAATTGAAGTTTTATAAGTATGTGCAAGCAGGAGTGTGATGTATTCCTAAAGACCCAATTTCCAGTTTTCTGTCGTGGCACTGGATCAGAAAATGGGGTCTTGCAAACTCCTTCTGTACTGACCGAGTAGCTATGGAGTCTGGAAGGTTCAAACCCACATTTCCAGCAATGTTTGGAAACTGTGCTACAGCAGGCTGAGCTGACTATTGGGTAAAGTTACATATGAAATGGATGGAAAATGTATTTATATCTTGTCTTTTTAATATTTAAATTTTGAAAGCAAATATTTTCACTTTTGAAGTTTAAATACTGAACAGTGTTCCAGTTCTGCAATGTGCCACCTAGTTGTGGTACGAGATCACGTAGACCAGGAAGGCCTGAGGTTTTCATTAAACATAACAAGTAACGGCTGGAGCCTACCCTTTAGCCTGCCACTTTAACAAAGTCATGACAGATCTACCCCGGACCTCAATTCCTCTTTTGTGCCTGTTCATCAAAGCATTCAACTCCCCGATATTTCAAAAATCTATCTACATCTTCTTGAAATACTTTCCAGCCTCCTTAGCTCTCTGGGGTAGAGAATTCCAGACATCCACTACCTTCTGGGAGAAGAAATTTCTTCACATCTCCATTTTAGATGCATCTCCTTATTCTGTAACTACGTCCCCTAGTTTAAGATTCCCCAACTAGTGGAAACATCTTCTATCAAACCCCCTTTAGAATCGTGTACGTTTCAATAAGATCTCCCCGCAGTCGTCTTAACTCGGGTCTAATAAATACAGGCCCATGTGTGTAGCTGTTCTTCATCAGTCAGCCCTCTTCATCCATGAAATCAGCCAAGTGAACTTCTTTTGAATTGTCTTCAATGCCAATATATTCTGTTTAAAATATGAGAAATAAAACTGTACACAGTACTCTAGGTATAGTGTCAGCAGTGCCCTGTACACTTGTAACAAGACTTACCAGTTTTATACTCCAATCCCCCAGCAATAAAGTCTATTTGCCTTCTAAATTACTTGCTGCACCCATTGCTAACTTTGTGTTGCATGTACAAGAACACTCAAATCCTTCTGCGCTGTACTTGGCATGTCCCCCCATTTAAATAGTAATCTGCTATTTGATTCCTCCTATCAAAGTGTATGACCTCTTACTTTTCTACATTAAACCCCATCTGCTACACTTTTTTTGCCCACTCACTTTATCTGTCTATATCCACTTGCCGTTTCCTCCTGTTCTCATCACAACCTGCACTTCCTCCTATTTCTGTATCATCAAATTTGGATAAATCGCTGAATTTTCTCTTTCTCTTTCTCCCCCCCCCCCCCCCCCCCCCCCCCCCCCCCCCCCGCCCAAGTCAGTAATGTAGATGGCAGGCAACTAGTTGCCTCTTTCCAACTTAAAAAAAGACCTGTTAATCCCAATTCTAAACACTATCTTCTGTGTGTAATGCAAGCTCATACATTACTTCCTATTACTTCTTGTGTAATTACCTTCTGAAACTCCAAATACGCTATCTCTGCCAGTTTCCCTTTATCAACTCTACTTGTTCTATCCTCAAAGAACTCCCAATTTATCAAATGTAAAAGAGAAAATTATAAAACCATATTGATTGCATGAAGCTTTCCTAAATGTCCAATTTCTTCCTTAATACTCGACTGTAGCATTTTCCCAACAACAAACATTAGCGTGTCTATAGTTTCCTGCTTCCTGTCTACCTCCCTTTGTCAACAGAGTTACCTGTCTGCTGGAACCTTCCCAGAATCCAGTGCATTCTAGAATATTTCAGTCAGTGCCTCCATTATCTCTAGCTACTTCCTTTAAAACCATTGGATACAGGTCATCAGGTCCTGGTGACTTGTTTGCCTTTAGTCCCATTACTTTGTCCCTCATGAGACTGTTAAGATTTTCCTCCCATCAGTACTTTGCTTATCTAATAGCTTTGACATATTTATTGTGTCCTCTATTGTGACAACAGCTGCAAAATATTTATTTAAATTATCTGCCATTTCCCTGGTGTTTTCAATTCCCCAGTTGCATCCTCTAAGGTCCCCACACTGACATCAGCTACTCTTCCTTTAATATACTGATAAAAGCACTTGGTTTGTTTTTATATTTCTTGCCAATTTACTTTCATAATCAATTTTCTCTAAGCTTTTTAATCATTCGCTATTAGTTCCAGAAAGAAATTCCCTAACCTTTGGACTACAGCTCATTTTCACAACTTTGTATGTGTTACTATTTTTTGATCTACTGACCTTCCACTTCATCTATTTTCCCAGCCTGCGTTAGACATCTTCTTCTTGGTAATCTGTAATTGCTCTTATTTAATTTGAGATCCGAGCAAAACAAAATTTGAAATTCAACCATGTTCTGATCATTGCCTAAAGTTTTTCAGTAGCCCAGAAGAAATGTCCTGGGCCTTGGCACAAGGCAGGCAAGCCTTTGAAACTCTGTTCTTTGCTGCAGAAAACAGTATCTATTCCTATAATATCCCCTTTTACTACTACGTTTTTCTTCCCTGCCTCCACTTGTTTCGGACTATGGTGCTGTGATTAGTTCCGCAGCGGGAGCAAGAACCTTTAACTATTGGACAAGGATACTAGCTAAGGCTCCTCCAAAACTAAACTCTGGATCCCCACAGTCCACACTCACTCAGTCTGTCTCACTCACAGTCACGCCCGCCCATCCCTGACCACAGACTAAGTTCAATATAATTAATCCAAGGGCTGTGGCTACTTCCTGAAACTGTGGCTAGGTAACTACTTTCTTCACCTACCTGTTTACCTGAGATGCCTCAGCTCTGACTGTGCTCTCTGCTATTAGTATTTATCTCCCACTGCCCTCCCCGTGCACGTCCACTCTTCTCTTTCTTAAACTGCTTTCCCTCCTCTCTCTTGTTTGAGAAGCTGCTGTCACTGCTCTGTCTCGCATTTTCAGAAGCACAGGATCCTCTGTCACTCTTTTAGCTGCTGCTGACTGTCTCCAGGTCCTCCTCAGCTCAGTTTAAGGTTTTATCTATGGTCTGCAATGAATTCACTGGTCTCAACTGAGATTACAGTTTATGGCTCTTAAGTAACAGGGGAAAGAGTTTTAAAAAATTATTCTTGATTACTGTTGCCACACTTAACTCGGCCTATTGTGTATGGGCTTTGGAAGGATCAAGCATAGCTGAGATCTCCTCCATTACTGTCAAAGCACTCAGGAGATGGTGCATTGAGGTAGCAGACAGTGCCTGGCACCGTAAAACAGTATCCCAGCAAGAGATAATCTTTTTGAAGGGGAAAATCACTGCAGCAAAAGAAAGACACACCCTCCACATATGCTTTTTGTTTCAGTCCATTTCCAACAATGGTCTTGTGGATTCTTTTGTATTTTAACCCTGCTGGTCCTGGTTCACTCTCTTGAATAGAGGTTGAACTGTCAGACCTGGCACGAATGAGATTTGTTTCAGATTTTTACAGATTATAGTTTGATTTGCCCCAAGTTTGATCTTCAGAGAATAGTTCTGACACACTCTCAAAACCACAAATTAAAATCAACTCGATCCACATGATAAATTTCATGTGAGAATTTGTTTTCATCAATGCAAGCAAGTTAATGCTGAAGTTAAATCTGTTCCAAATGCTATCCTTCTGGTCCTCAAAATATTTCAAGCCTAGAACAAAAAAAGTCTTATTTATAGTAATAACAACAGGGCTACCTTTTTAAAAGATGGCTAAGTTTATTGTAAAGCCTTCCATCAAGGGTTGAGTATCTGAGAACTGCTGGATGTCTGTTCCATTCTGGAGTGAGATGCTGCATTTGATTGAGGAGGAGAGATGTGCAGCCCAAGTGCTGATTTAGAAACTCTACTAGTAGTTGAGTCTGAGCATCAATTTGTGATATGGTATGCCTGAAATAAGTGTCTCTATTTGAACTCTGCCTCAGACCTTCAAATAACCATCAGGCACTCTGTTTGCCGTGACGAGAACGGAGAGCATCTTGTGTTTAATCCTCCCGGTTTTAAGCATCTCTTCATCTCCATTCTCATTTCCTTTGCTCGTTTCCTTCAAGAATGTAGACACGTCACAACCAGCAGTTTCCAAATCTCTTACCCATGAGCTATTTCTCTTCATTCCATGATTCATCATCCTTCCCCTTTGTAAATCTGAATGGGTGGGAATAGTAGAAACGTTGGGGAATATTGCATAAGGTAGAGGACGCAGGCAAGAGCAGCTCTGCTTTGTCACTTTTTGTTACATATTTGGAAATCATTGACAATAGTTGCTTTGAGCACAAAAGAGCAGCAAAAGCCTGTGATGAAGATTCCGATTGTAATTTTCTAGTTTGATCTGTTTCTGATCATGAAGTCTTCAGAATTCTGTAATGACACCATTGAATTTTTTTTAAAAATAAACTAATTTGCTTGTGTGTCTCTGTTATTGCGTTTATGAAACCAGAGTAGTTTAAAGCAATTGTAGACCAAGCCCCATGTCAGTAGGGCCTCATGCTCTATTTTCTCTCACTCTCTCATACTTTGCTGTTCTGTGTAAATGGGGGGGGGGGGGGGGGGTTACACTAGCCCTCATACAGTATGTCCCTTGAAATTAAACTATATATGCTTCTTAATGCATAGTTACTGATTACTCACCAGTAATGAGAAAAATAATAATTACATTTTTGTCAGATCTTCTATTGAGTTATCCTTAGCTTGACTCTGTGTCAAGCTGGTTGTGGTAACAAGGGCTGGAGTCATGTAAACCAGACCAGATAAGAATGGTAATTTCCTTCCCTAAAGGGCATGAGATGGGTTTTTCCAACAATCAACAATAGATTCACCCTCATTGTTAAACTCTTAATTCCAGATGTTCACTGAATTCAAATTCTACCATGTGCCATGGCCACTTTTGAACCCAGGTCCCCAGAATGTTATCTGGATTAACAGTCCAGCAATAATACCACCACCACCACCCCCTCCCAACCCCAATTATTGAATTTATAATTCAAACTGTACAATTTCTCAAACTGTGCAGAAAAATGGCTTTACCATAAGCAATTCCCCATTATCTATTAATCAGAACATTGATTGTCTTACTTCAGTTTTGGCCAGAGATGTACACTTAAGGTGATGAGAAATTGATACAAGACAACAGTCCACAATAAACTGTTTTTATCCAAACTGCTCCTACTTATCAACCTGTACAAACATGATTTCTAAAATTAGGGAGTTTAAATGCCCATGGAAAATCTTGATTGTCATTCTCTAAGTATTGTACTGTTTCAATATCTTCTCAGTGGTTCTGTATCATGCACCCTGTAAATAAATGTGTTTTATCTTGTACGCTATGGTCTGACAGCATGCTATTTTCCACCAGAGAAGTAAGGCAAATGAAAGCTTCCCCAGTGATCAACAGCATACAAAATAAGACTAGAGTATTCGGCTCCTCAAGCCTGCTGTGCTATTCAATGAGACATGCATCAAGCCACAGATTTAGATTCTACTCCAGACACAGTCAGGATATTATAACGTGTTCCCCAAAGGCACTGTAGACAAGTGTTTTACACTAACAGACTTGTTCACAAACCATTATAGTACACCAGTGACAGACGTCCCCACCAGTTCTATATCCAAATGTTACACTGCATTTGACCTGATCCTACCAGTACTATATACTAGAGTTATATAGTGACCAATCTGTCTCTGCCAGTACTGTGTCATGGTCTCATACAGTGACAGCCCCATCTTCACTCACACTATAATAGTGTTATACAATAACAGACCTGTCCCCACCAATACAATATCCCAGTGTCAGACAGTGACTGGTGTATCTCTATCAGTATTGTACACCAGTGTTAGAGTGACAGACCTGTCCTCGTCAGTACAGTACAATGTTATCATGACAGACCTGCCCACCGCACCAATACAGTACACCAGTATTACACAGTAACACTCCTGTTGCCATCAGCAACATATTTCAGTGTTAAGCTGTGCCAGACCTATTTGCACATCAAAGCTTTATGAATGAAACTTCTCCACATTTATGATCTAGAAAGACGATCTATCAAGGCACTTTCGGTAAAGGTTCACCGATTTCACTGAAATTTCCATAACAGTGCCGATTCATACAGCGATCGGGAACTAGGCATGTAATGAGTTTCTTCGATAAATCTCTACTATGATTCTGTACCAGTCATTGGCTTGTACCAGCTACACCATTGTGCCAGTAATGTTAACAGTTACTACAAATTTTGACGATTTGTATAATCTTGGAGCTGGCCATGTGTGATGTTTTCTTGTTATGTATATCTTCCTGTAGGCAACTCCTGAAGACACCAGTAAGTACTAATTGTCTATGAGCTATAAATCATTAGTTTCTGATTCTGACTGATGCATCCAAATTAAGCACACATCTGATGTCAAATGGACTCTTTAGCAATGCACAATTAACTTGGGGCAACTGTAGACCAGCAACTTTATACATAGTGACGAGTGCAGTAGAAAATTGCTTTAGAGATGGTGTAGATTACCCAAATATTTGCATGCTGGTAATGGCTTGGTGGGCACAGCTGATGATTTGGTGCGCACCTTCCACTGTCATAGAGAACACTTCTATGGATGACTGCTTTTTAAATTGTTTTTGTAGTTCTAACTTGGGAGTTAGAACCTCCCAAGTGTTTATCTGTCCTGAGATGTATGAAATATTCCAACTATCAGCTCTTTTGCCCCTGTCACTGTTAATTTCCATGTTGTTATCGTCCCAACTGAGATTGTTGGATGAGTCAGCTCCCACAGAATGAAACCTGGCTTAATGCTTGTATCAGTTACCATGGTGGTTTGTCAATGGACATATTCACATTAGGAAAACTATATGTATGACAGTTTAGAAAGATCTTATCAGCAGCAAAAAGAATAATTCACCCTTTACTCCCCCAGCCATATTCTTTACAGATACTCCATCCCACTAAAATATCACTCCAATCTTAATTTGAGGAATTCTTGCTCAACTGACTATTTCAAGATTGATGGCCTGGAGACTTATTTCTAGGAGTCTGGATTCCTTTCCATTTCTGACAGCTGGGAGACTTCTACAAACTCAATTCTCTCAGTTTGGAGTTTTGCACACAACTGACAGACTATCTTTCTGCTAGAGTGAAACTTCTGAACTAAAAATCTGATTCTTCAAAACTGAAACCTATTTCTTCTGGACTCAACTCAAACCAGGTGGTATCTGGTCTGTTTTTCTGTATGTCATCCAATTCAACTTTGCAAACACTTCTTCAACTAACTTCCCAGCTGTCTGATTGAGGCATTTAACTTAAAGTTCATGCTTTCTTAGAAATGATGGATTTAGCTCACTGTGCCAAATGATTTTGACCTCTTTAAAAAAAGGCCACAAAACTAAAGCCACAAAGCTCTCTAGTTTAAAACTCAAATTGCAAATGATAATACTATATACCTTTATTACAATATTCAACTGTCGTCTGTTGAAAGTACACCTGAACTTGAAGAAAGTCTCACAGTCAGTGGATGCTCTGTCCCAGTCGCCAGCATTTGTAGTTCAGACTTTTAAATGTAAATGGCACTATGCAGGAGAAGAAAAACAACTGGTGATTACAACAATTGTATTAGTTCACTGTTTTGAGTGACTTTGGACAAAGGATTTTTGCAAGTTTGACTGCAGCTCATTTGTCTATTCAATACAGATTTCTAGCATTGTTCTCGTGTGGTAACTTGGCTTAGTGCTCATTGGACAAAAGTCAACATCGATAGGCCGCGCGTATATACATACATATACACACACACACAGACATGTATTCACACAAAACTTGTGCAAACATAGATTTACACAACCAAACACGCATGCACCTAAATATGCATGCACAGATATGTGCATGCATACTCTCACACGTAATGGGCATACGTACTGACACACATCCCCGAATACTGACAAGCATGCATGCACATCTGACACACAGCTACACCCGCACACAGAGACATGATTACACAAGTATGCACATACGTATCTATTACATGTAAACAGCCATTTGCACACATACACTGACAACCACATGTGAATGGACAAGCATATACACAGACACAGACATGCAAGAACACACACAAAGATATAAACACAGACACATTGGCATGCACAGTCTTGCAAATAGACGCATGGGCCACATATAGGCCCAGACATATGTGAAAACATAGGTGACACATGCATGCCTTCCCCATAGCACATACAAATACACACAAACATTTTGAGACAGAGACATACAAAGATGCTTTCCCATAACTGTGCCTAAATAATGATGGGGAGCAGGAATCACAACATGACTTATTCTATTCATAATGTAAAGAAACTGAGGCATACCGGAGCATTCCTCTAGCTGTTTCTGGTTAGGTTTGGCTCACAGAATAGGCTGGGGAATAAAATCTGGGCCTTTTCTACACTGGGGCTCAGTTCCACATCAGGAGTGGCCAATTACTTTCTCCTGTTCCTTATCATCTGAAAAGGTTATGTGTGATCACTAAGGCAAGATTATGGACATTGGAAGAGATCCTCACGCTGGTGACCCCCCGATGTAACCAGTGTTTTCAAACCATCTATTATTTCCCACCCCAGCTGTCCTACAGCCATTCCAAGGCAGTTTGTTGATCTGCTGAACTTTGCCTGTGCAAACAAGAAATGGAAAGAAACACAATTGCTGCCTGACCGTCACAGAAAAAGCACCCACCCACCAATCTATGATCTTTTCTTTACCTTCTTCTCATTCATGGGATACAGATGCCAGTGTGAGTGCAGTTAAATGTCAACCGTATGCTGTGGGCCTGAGACACATGTAAGCCAGACCAGGTTTAAACAGCGGCTTCCTTTCCTAAAAGGGCATTAGTGAACTCGATGGGTTATTTTGGATGACGTTTACATGATTGCCACTGGAGCAGTTTTAAAAATTGCAGATTTTTATCAAATTTAGATTTTGCCATCTGCCATGATCGGATTCAAACCCAAGGACCCAGAATAGCCAGATGTTCTGGATTCTGTAGTGCTACTAGACTATACCATCACCTTCCCTTAACCTGGGCCCTATAAGGTGAAACTCTTAATCCTCTGTAATTATGTCAAACACTTTGGTTTTCAGTCTCCTCATAGTGACGCTGTTTTAGCATGACGTAACTGGGACCGTGTACTTTACGAGTACAAAAAAAATCAGCCCCACACCTCATTACGGAAGTTGCATCCTTTGCGAAACAATCTCCGTCTTTAACTTTTCAATCAAGGGGTGCATGACGGCCAAGGCTGCTTCTGCCCTTGGCACTGCACTTTCCAACATGGCTCACTGGGTAATGATCAAGGGCAGGAAATTTTTTTTTGACAATTCCAAGTTCCCCGACCTTCATCCCCAGATCACAGAGGCCAGTGATAGTAACCTTGACCTGGCTGCAGTCCAGCTTACTCAGCACAGGTCAGGGAGGTCCATCCAGTGCAACACACCAAGTTGAGTGGGTAAATACACAAATAAGTAACCTGTGGCAAACTGAAGCATCACAAAGAGAAAAAACATGCCCACGCCCTGCGCCTTTAGCAACAGAACATAAACTTGGACAGTGGTTATGTTCTGGTCCAATCCTCATGGTAACACCCTGACCAATCAATGTTGACTCGCCTAGTCTGATTTTAAACAAAAACCTGGCAGTTAAGTGTTCCCGGACTCATTCTCCATGGCAAAGCCTCTAGCAATTAGAGTCCCCTTGCCAACCAATCAGCACCCTCTGCTCATACAATATAAATTCCCTTATTCCCTTCAAGATCTTGTATTCTTATGATTCTGCCCTGACCAATGCACGATGAAGAACATCTAGTGTCTCTTTTTTTTCCAGCAATTTTCAGCTGAAGCAATGACCTGATCAACTAACTTGCCCCTTATTCTCTCTTCTCTTACTCTTAGACTGGTTTCAGAACACCTATGGAACTCTCTCTGCTGAGTGATATGGACAACCACACGTAAATCCCACGGTGATCTCAAGCTGACAGTGTCAGGAGGTTAAGATGAATCCCATTCTCTGCTGCAGTCATTATGATGAACATCCCAAGACTATATTCACTGTTCAAGTGCAGGGGAACACCAAGGCAGAGAATCTGTTTTTAAATACCAGGAACAATCAACATTTCTTGTCAACAGTTTTATTGCTGACAGAGAATCCGGGTGGCACTTGTATCAGAACTGCCCTTAGGCAATCATGTAACACATTGATTCGCAAGATCATGACCTGTGCAGAATAGGAAATAGTGCAGCATTTTCTGGAGGTCCGGGGAAAGATGCTTCCAGTTTTTCAGTTCCAAGGTGCAAATCTCCACAAGGATTGACTGGAGTTTCCTGGATTGACTTGGAACCATCAAGGCTGCTCATGTACTGTGAAATGTACACAATGCCATTCTGAAGCCTTATAAATATATTTGGACAGTATTTGAATCTGTATTTGGACAGTAGAACATAGATGGATTCCTAACGTTTATGCAGTGTTGCATTTGTTTTTGTCTGTGGATAAATGGGAATTTGTATAGACCTTTGGGTTGTATCATTGAAGCAAATGGCAAGACAAACATATTCACAGACTTTCTAAGGGTATCTGAAAATGTACAGGGCGGGGCATTGTGGGTTGGGATGCAGGTTGAGCATATGGGAGAAATTATATTTCGTGTCTCACAAATCATTTCCCCCATGGTGACATCTAACTGCACAGTGCAATCTAACTGTCATTGGTAGATTGCCAGTGACACATTGGACAAAGTCAGCATTGTTCACATAGAGTGAGAACTCTCCTGTAGCCAGTTGGCAGACTCACTGTTCCCAATCTGTCTATGGTTTCTTGCCTGCCCAGGCTAAGCTTTGTTTTTCTGAATCTCTCTCTTCTGGGGAAGCAAAAGGGGAGGGAATGAAGTCCAGAGGCAGGCTATCCTACCATCTGAGTTGCCTGCATGTCTAAAAAAAAAAATCCATGAAATCTAGAAGATGAATAGCTTCAAAACACTGGGGTTAAATTAAGGAAGTTATTGAGCCCATCATCCCAGAAACAGTATCTCTTCTCACAAAATCCAATGTACCCCTTGGTTAGGTGCATCCTTACCATGAAGTACACATGGCCTTCCTACTTGTACTTGCAATATGTAAGATTCTGCACTTTTCAGAATAAAGATAATTTTTCACATCAAAGCATATAGACTGAGACTGCAACTCATTCATGTATATCAGCAGAAAGAGCCCTGCAAGTGAACCTCTGGGGCAACCCCATCAGCATCCAGCCCCATCCACTGCTACCATTGTGACAGCCTTGTTCCTTCACTTCAGCTTACACCATACTCTAACTATTGTCAAACCTTATCATTGAAGAGAGGACCAGCACACCTACACTATCAAATGCCATTTAAATGTACACTTTATGGGAGTGCTACCCTTCTATCATGTGGAACAATACCCGAATTGTGATTTCTGCAATATCTCCGACAGTCTAGTCCCTCTAAAGTTGTAATGATTATCATTTATCAGGTAGTTTCCTTGTGGGTCCCTAGTTCGTGGGTCTAATTTTCGGGTAAGTCTGTCGTTTTAAGGTGTGGCTTCTCAATCAGTCTGTAGTTCCTGGATTTGACGGTCCAATCAGTCTGTGATTCTTTGCTGAGCCTTTCCAATGTGTCAATAGTTAAGGATGGGGAGAAGAAATTTTGGCCTATATCCAATGAAATAAAAGAAAAACAGGTCTGCAGTTCCTAAGTGTGACCACCCACTTCCTTTCACCTGGCAGTGACCTATTTTTCATAATCACACTGTCTGCCCATCATATCACAGAATGACACATCACAAAAGGAAGCCACTGGGCCCACTGTACATGTGCCAGCTGTCTGTAAGCTATGCAATGCGTACCACTTGGAAACTGCTCCTGGTGAGGTTGCCAGCCCAGGATTTGCCCACCCATCTGGTTCTTTCAGTGTCAGACTGCAATTAAATAACACTGGGCCTCAACAGGTGATGTGGGACCTCAAACAGCTCTCCAGTCAGTTGGGAGGGACCATAATAGAACTGTTTCTCTGTCCACAGATGCTGCTTGAGCATTTCCAACATTTCTGCTTTTATCATGTGTTTAACAGTTGCAGTAATATTGATAGTTTCCTGACCATTATTGAGACTTATGGAGTCACAGAGTCATACGGCACTGAAACAGACCCTTTGGTCCAACCATTCCAGGCCGACCATAATCCCAAACTAAACTAGTCCCACCTGCCTGCTCCTGGCCCATATCCCTCTAAATCATTCCTATTCATGTACTTATCCAAATGTCTTTTAAATGCTGTAACTGTACCCACATCCACCACTTCCTCAGGAAGTTCATTCCACACATGAACCACCCTCTGTGTAAAACATTTGCCCTTGTGTCTTTTTTAATCGTCTCTCCTCGCACCTTAAGAAATGCCCCCTAGTTTTGAAAGCTCCCATCCTAAGGAAGACACCGACCATCAACTCTATTTATACCCATTATGATTTTATTAATTTCTATAAGGCCACTTCTCAGCCTCTTACACTCCAGTGAAACAAGGTCCCAGCCTATCCAGGATAATAGGCCTCCTGCACTGCCACAATGATGCCACCCGAAGGTTGCAGGAACAGCAACTCATATTCCGCCTGGGAACCCTGCAGCCATATGGTATCAATGTGGACTTCACCAGTTTCAAAATCTCCCCTTCCCCTACTGCATCCCTAAACCAGCCCAGTTCATCCCCTCCCCCCACTGCACCACACAACCAGCCCAGCTCTTCCCCCCCACCCACTGCATCCCAAAACCAGTCCAACCTGTCTCTGCCTCCCTAACCGGTTCTTCCTCTCACCCATCCCTTCCTCCCACCCCAAGCCGCACCCCCATCTACCTACTAACCTCATCCCACCTCCTTGACCTGTCCATCTTCCCTGGACTGACCTATCCCCTCCCTACCTCCCCACCTATACTCTCTCCACCTATCTTCTTTACTCTCCATCTTCGGTCCGCCTCCCCCTCTCTCCCTATTTATTCCAGTTCCCTCTCCCCATCCCCCTCTCTGATGAAGGGTCTAGGCCCGAAACGTCAGCTTTTGTGCTCCTGAGATGCTGCTTGGCCTGTGTTCATCCAGCCTCACATTTTATTATCTTGGATTCTCCAGCATCTGCAGTTCCCATTATCTCTGATACTATTTTAACCCCAGCCTATCCAGTCTTTCTTTATAACTCAAACCTTCCATACCAGCAACATCCTGGTAAATCTCTTCTGAATCCTATCCAGTTTATTCATGTCCTTCCTTTAACAATGGCAACCAGAACTGGACACAGTGCTCCAGAAGACGTCTCACCAATGTCCTGCACAACCTTAGATTTATTATTTAAATTTAAATTCCTGCCATGGTGGCATTTGAAACCTTGTCCCTCTGGATTACCAGTCCAGTGACATTACCACATCTCTCCCAGGAGTGCATTGGAACAATTGAGTCTAGAGTTAAGAAAAGTATGAATTAAGGTTTCAGCAGATCAGCTGATGTAGGAGTGACATTGGCTGATGTCACAGAGAGTCTAGAGTCAGTGAGTACGCGTAAAGATTAGCCACTGCTACATGGTCATATTTTGAAAGAAGGCAGAGGAACAACTGAGAAAGAAAAAGCATACAGCTGTAGGCAAACAGTGATGCAAAGAAACAAAGTTGAAAGATTTTGTCTGCATTGTTGACTAATTGTCAGCAAGAAACACAGTGCAGGGGATACCAAAATCAAGATGCAGCACCCACAGCTCCAAGCTGCCGCAGCAGAGGACTACTGGACAGCCAGAGGTTTCGCAATGGGAGTTATGTGGCAGTGAGCAGATCTAGAGACAAGAAAATAAAATCACCAAACTTTGTCAGCAGCAAACTAGGTAACCTTCTGTGGTCTCTCAAACTGCAGATATTGCCTCCCCTGACGCTTTGCCCAAGGATCCATTTTTAATGTGAGATTTGACCGTCTGGGTTATTGCACACAAACCCACCCCAAGTCCTGCCTCAACTTTCCAGCAGTAATCTCCGAACTGGTCTCAATGCTGCTATCCCCGTTCCCAGTTCTTGTAAACTGAGGACAATGGCAAGTTGCCAATTATTCCCCACCTGTGATCATCAAATTCATCAGTTTCCCCCAAGAATACAGATCAGTTAAATAAGTCAGGCTCCCAGCCCAACCACTGTCCAAAAACAAAACTCACTTTCGCAGAGGGTCGCTATTTTTGCCGAGATCTCCTGCTGTGATCATTATACATAGAGTAAGCAACACCTGGAAAAGATGGAAATTTCAACATCATTGGGTCACTACACTCCTTTTGCATGAGGAGTTTAGCTCATTGCTGCCTTAGTTTGCAAACCAACAATCCCAGTTACCATCCTCAGACTGATGAATTTGATGATCACAGGTGGGGAATAATTGGCAACTTGCCATTGTCCTCAGTTTGCAAGAACTGGGAACGGGGATAGCAGCATTGAGACCAGTTCGGAGATTACTGCTGGAAAGTTGAGGCAGGACTTGGGGTGGGTTTGTGTGCAATAACCCAGACGGTCAAATCTCACATTAAAAATGGATCCTTGGGCAAAGCGTCGGGGAGGCAATATCTGAGATATCAGGAGTCAGGAGAGAAGAGGACAGGGGAGATTCACTTATAGCCCAGCTTTACACGCATTGCTGAAATTGAAACTAGGTGGAAAAGCGAAGGAGGGAGAGGATGCTACCAAGTTTAATGAAGTGGAAACTGAATGAACTGTAAAAATTAAAGATGTTTTGATGTCACAGTAACAATGAATATTGAAGAGTTACTTTGAAACAGATGAGACACTTGGACATTGTTTGGTAGACCAATCATCCAGCCACCAACTCATGCTCACCCACTTCTACTTGAAAGACTGACATCCAATTTCTACAGATCTACTCTCCCGTTCCCGAGTTCTGCGGCTGATTCTGTGAGCAAAGATGATGCCCAGTGCAGAATCAAGATCATAGGGCTAGGAACTCACAATGAGCTCTGGTAAATCTCGGTCCTTGGGGTAGAGAGAGGGAGGCTGCATGGTGTACCACTTTGTAGAAACAGGTTAGGAATGGACAGGGAACAGCCAAGGAGTGGAACCCCAAATGGCAATGAAAAGGGGTGAAGACATTTGAAAAATGTACGTACAAATCAAATTCCTTCCCCCACCACCCCATCCCCTGGACCCCACACATATTGCTCCAAACCCCCACCCCCCAATCCTATTTGTAGAAATTGCACACAGATAGCACCTACACATGACCAGACCACATCCATACACTCCCTCTCTAATTGACAGACGCTGTAAACATGTGCAGCAACATGTGAACTCTACGTACTCTCCCCACGCTCACCCCTCCCTCAGATTGTGTACTCGCACTCCCAACCTCCCTGATCCAGTACACTCTGCCCCACCCACAGACCCCAAATGCAACACACCCCAGTCACCCACAGACGCCAGATTTGTGTCTTTTCCAAAGGCACCATCCAAGCTACTGTGCAAACATATCCTCTCTCCCAGAAGAGGAAATACCCTCAGGCTGCTCACACGATATAGAAAACCTTTGCCCCATAAAAAAAACAAATAGCTAAGATGTAAGCACAACTGGACACTTGGAAGTTTGAAGTAAAGAGTGGCAGATTGGTCACTGATGTCAGTCGAACAGCAGCTCACTTTTCCAGCTGCTCGACAGCCCGATAGTTCCCAAAGTACGCTTCTCATGGGCAATTTAAAATCATTGCTCTGAACAAAAGGAAATAAAGGTCTGATCCAAAATAAAAACATTTTTGGAAATGTCTCATTCCTGAAATATTGCTCAAATGTAAAAAACCTTCTCCTCAGAATACTGGTGGCTGACATTTTATGGCAGTGTGGGAAATGATTTGATGAGTGGTTTATCTCTTACCCCAAAGTCATCGCTCCCACCAGAAAGCCCTGTGCAGCCACCCTCATATGGATCAGATGCACCGATGTTTTCTGCTTGGTTTTGCGCAGCTTGTGAAAGCCCAACACCACGATAGCAAGACATCCCGTTATGCCTAAATCAAATAAATCCACTGCAAATTAGCAGGCAGGTAAGCGAGCACTGGAACAAGATCAGCCGACCCTCTCTCATCCACAATATTCAGCTCACACATATTACCTTCCACCATGTGCACACAGATGCAGGTTTCCCAATCCACATTATGATTAGTGATGCAGGGAGGAAGAGCATTGAAGTCCTCTAGTCAAGAATTTAAAGAAGTGGGGAGGAACTTAAAAAAGCAGGATCGCATACATAACTTATGGCTTATTACTGAGCGACATGCTAGCAAGAGTAGAAATGGGAGGATACAGCAGGTTAATGCATGGCCAGAAATGAGGTGCAGGTAAATAGAATATTCTTGGTCTCAGTGTGCTGCTAAACAACATTGACATAGGTAATTCTACTAAAATAGAAACGTTAATTTCATTTAAGAAACGCATCACTGCGGTTTCATCGTGTCATGATGCTACAAGGGAAAGACCATGCGACACTGCATCACTTCCTGTGATGATGTATACCATTTAATTTGCATTTGACATAGCTAGGCCTAACTCCTTATACTCCAAGGTGGGACAACTTTAGATTCCTGAGACAGATTGGGACCAATCTGTGACAGCAAGCATGCGTACAAGACGGACAGGTTGCACCTGAACAGAGTTAGGACCAGTATCCTAACAAGCAGGTACAGAAGGGAAAACAAATTAATTCATTTTCCAGAGATAATGGGAACTGCAAATGCTGGAGAGCCCAAGATAACAAAGTGTGGAGCTGGATGAACACAGCAGGCCCAGCAGCATCTCAGGAGCACAAAAGCTGACGTTTCGGGCCTAGACCCTTCATCAGAGAGGGACAAACAGACTGCACAAAACAACGTGTGACAGAAAAGTGTCTAGGCCCGAAACGTCAGCTTTTGTGCTCCTGAGATGCTGCTTGGCCTGCTGTGTTCATCCAGCCTCACATTGTATCATCTTGGATTCTCCAGCATCTGCAGTTCCCATTATCTTGGATAGAAGGGATCCTAGGTTGTCAAGAGGTAGGAGCTACAGACATTATGGCCACAATTTTCCAATAGACACTCTGGTAAGCCAGAGAACTGGAGAATTGCAAACCATCTAGAGACAAAGTACATTAAGGGCAAGTGAGCAACGAGGGAGAGATCAATGAGGCCATCCATGTATGGAACCACAGGAGACGGGTGAGATATTAAAGGAATATTTTTGCATCAGTATTTACTATGGAGTAAGACATGGAAGCTAGGGAACTTGGGGAAATAAATAGGAATGTCTTGAAAAGAGTCCACATTACACAGCAGGGGGTGCTGGAGTTCTAAAATAAAGGTAAATAAATCCACAGGACCTGATCAAGCGTATCCCAGGACATTGTGGGGCCCCTAAATATTTGTATCATCTACAGCCATGGGTGAGATGCCAGAAGACTGAATGTTGGCTAATGTTTTGCCTTTATTTAAGACTGGCTGCAAAGAAAAGTCAGGGAACTATAGACCAGTGAGCCTGATGTCAGTGGTGTGTAAGTTGTTGGAGGGGATCCTGAGAGACAGGATTTACATGAATTTGGAGATGCAAGGACTGATCGGAATAGTCAGCATGGCTTTGTGTGAGGGAAATTGTTTCTCACATATTTGATTTTTATTTTGTTTTTGAGGGTGTTACCAAGAGTATAGATGAGGGCAGAATGGTAGACGCTGTCCCATGGATTTTAGCAAGGCCTTTGAAAAGTTCTGCATGGTGGACTGATTAGTAAAGTTAGATCATGTGAGATTCAGGGAGGGCTCGCTAATTGGATACAAAATTGACAGAATGAGACAGAAGGTGGTGGTAGAGGGTTGTTTTTTGGGTTTGGAGGCCTGTGACCAGTGGTGTTCTGCAGGGATCAGTGCTGGGTCTGCTGTTTCTTGTCATTTATATAAACAATTTGGATGAGAATATATAAAGTATGGTTAGTAAGTTTGCAGATGACACCAAAATTAGTGGTATAGTGGACAGTGAAGAAGGTTATGTCAGATTACAATGGGATCTTGATCAGCTGGGCCAATGGGCCAAGGAGGGGCAGATGGAGTTTTTTTAAAAATTCATTCATGGGATGACAGTGTCACTGATGAGGCAGCATTTATTGCCCATCCCCAATTGCCCAGAGGGCAGTTGAGAGTCAACGACATTGCTGTGGGTCTGGAGTCAGATGTAGGCCAGACCAGTTAAGGATGGTAGTTTCCTTCCCTAAAGGACATTAGTGAACCAGATGGGTTTTTCCGACAATCAACAATGGTTTCATGGTCATCACTGGATTCTTAATTCCAGATATTTTACTGAATTCAAATTCCACCGTCTGCCATGGCAGGATTTGAACCCTGGTCCCCAGAATGTTATCTGGGTCTCTGGATTAACAGTCCAGCAATAATACCACTAGACCATTGCCTCCCCTATAGTTAAATTTAGACAAATGCCAAGTGTTGCATTTTGGTATGGTAAATCATGGCAGGACTTACAACACTTAATGGGAGTGTTGTCAAACAGAGAGACTGGGGTGCAGGTACGTGGTTCCTTGAAAGTGACATCTTAGGTAGACAGGGTGGTGAAGAAAGCTTTCATTGGTCAGAGCACCGAGTGTAGGTGTTGGGATACCATGTTGTGGCGAAACAGGCCACTTTTGGATTACTGTCAACAGTTCTGGTCGTCCTGCTATGGGAAGGATATCATTAAAGTGGAAAGAGTACAGAAGAGATTTACAAGGATGTTACATGACTGGAGGGTTTGAGTTAAAAGGAGAGGCCAGATAAGCTGGGACTTTTTTTCCCCTGGAGAGTAAGAGGTTGAGAGGTGATCTTTATAGAGGTTTATTAAATCATGAGGGGCATGGACAAGGTGAATAGCCAATGTCTATTCCCTGGGGTAGGGGAGTTCTAAACTTGAGGGCATGGCTTTAAGGTGGGAGGGGAGATTTAAAAGGGACCCGAGGGGCAACTTTTTTCACTCAGAGGGTGGTGCGTGTATGGAATGAACTGCCAGAGGAAGTGGTGGAGGCTGGTACAGTTACAGCATTTAAAAGACAGTTGGACAGGTCCATGAATAGGAAAGGATAAGGGCCAACGTAGGCAAATGGGACTAGTTTAGTTCGGGAAACTTGGTTGGCATGGACGAATTGGACTGAATTGTCCATTTCTGTGCTGTATGACTCTATGGCGGAGATCAATCATCTGGTTATACACTAGCAAATTTAACAGCAGTGGTAGGGAAACTTTAAGAAATAGCAACCACTTGTACAAGCATAGATTAATAAAGAAAAACCTGTGAAGATCTGTTATGAGTTAATCAAGTTTGACGAACTTGATTGAGTTTTTGGTAAGGTTACAGAGAGGGTGGATGAGGACACTGCAGTTGATGTTAAGTATATGGATTTTCAAAAGGCTTCAAATGTTAGGCTTATGAGCAAAGTTGAACTTTGTGATATAAAGGGGACAGTATTAGCACAGACACAAGATAGGCTTTGGGATAGGAAACAGTTGTTGGCTTTTGGTTATTTTTCAAACTTGATTACAGGGTGCAATTTGGAAATTTTCAGATGGAAGGAGGACATTAATGGACTACAAGAGGACAAGATGTTAGAAGAAGCAGGCAGAAGGCAGATGGAATTTGATGCAAAGTATGACAATACATTTTTGTTGGGAAAATGAGCAGTCAATACAAATTAAATGTAAATTACTAAAAGAACCTGCAAGTGTTGATGCAATATCTTTAAATACACAGGCTAGCACAGCTTTCTGATAAAGCATTTAGGATTCTAGCATATATATATATTGGGCCTCAGCTTGAAAAATGTTTGGCATTTTAAGAGATATAAAGGCTCCATGGGTGATTTGGTGTTGGGGAGAAGAATTATTCAGTTGTGTTTAAGAGCACTTCTGAATATAAAGAGAAAAGAGAAACATAAAGACTTTGGAAATGAAGAAGACTAGGAAGGTACCAGGGATAAGAGAGAATCATACCCAGGAACAAAAGAACCATGGGGCTGGAAACTGCAAAATCAATGGGGAGTCACCAATCTCGGGTCAGTTAGTCTGACCTCAATAATTGGAAAGGCACAGTGATCAACCACGAACCCCAAAAATTAAACTGAGCAGTATGGAGTAAACCAGTAAATAAGATTCAATCTACCTTTTGAAGAGGCAAATCATGTTTGAACACCCACAGGGTTTAAATTGGAGGATTGTTCTCTTTGGTTTAGGGTTCTCAAAGACAGACACACGCTAATTTGGTGATGTGTGAGGATGGAAAATGATCACCAGAATACAGGTAAAGTGGGAATAACCCAACTTCCAAGGCCCCATAAAGCAGATTTGGCTGTTTCAGATGGGATAGATCAGATTCAGTAACCAAGGTGAATGTGAAAAGTGAAACTCTTTCTAGGAACTGAATAAATTCTCTTGAATGTAAAATGAGGCCTCTGCATGCCAATTGAACTTTCTCTTTAAACTCAACAAAATAATCTCTCCTAAACCTTTCCTGCTTATCATACATGTACAGCAACTGACACAAGGAATTACTGACTCTGCAGCACCAGCAAGAATGAACCATTCTCTTTTATCCACTTGTGTGCTGTACATCTACAGGAGGTGAGACAGAGACACATACTGTATCCAGTGAAGTCAATCAATCCCATTTACCCATATACTGTACATCTACAGGAAATGACACTGAAACACACAGACAGACCATACAGTACAGTGAATCATACCCTTCTATTCACAGTATAGTGTACATGAACAGGAGCTGAAACTGAGACACACCCTTGCTGTACTGTACCAGACAGGAGTGAATCATTCCCTTTTACCCATAGTGCACTGTATGTATAAAAGGTAAATTCACCACAGTCCTACTGGACCATTGTGCTGCCCTCTCATTATAGAGAGACAAGTGGTGGTGGTTTAACTTGAGGGTCACCACACCTCAGGCGGTTGGGGGGAGGGGGGGAGGCTGAGGAGGAGAGTGCTTCATGAAAACCTCACCCAGTGTTAGAATTTAACCCATGGCATTGGCGTTATACTGCATCGTGAACCAGCCATCGAGCCCACTGAACTGGTCAACCCCATACATGTACAGGACCTAGAGCTGGCACATGCATGGACCAAACCATACCAGTCAGGAGTGAATCATTCCCTATTACCCACTGTATACTGTACATATACAGGAGCTGACACAGACACCCCAGCACGAGATAGTCGGGTCAGGTTTGCAGTGTATACTTTATTGCTGTTTTATGCCTCAGACAGATTCATACCGAATGGAATGAACGGTGACTCCTTTGATTATCTGAGAAGCTTGGAACTTTCGCTTTCATCTTGAGATAAGGACCTAGAACTATTCGATGATGACAGTACTTCCTGAAAAAAAGAACTGAAATGAAAAGAACAGAGAAAATCCACAGTAGCACATAAATGTCGAGATACACTGCCCTTATGCACACCCTAAACAAACTACAATCACGGACTCCCATCTAAGGGAACAAACCAGATGAAATGCATCGTAGGATGTATAGTGAAGTGAGAGTGAAAATTGCAGAGTCACTGGCCATAACTTTTTGGTCTTCTTTACACTCAGGTATAGTGCCAGTGTTCTGGAGAATTATAATTATTACACCTTCATTCAAGAAAGCGTGTAAGAATAACCCTAGCAAGTACAGACCAGTCAGTTTAACTTTGATGGTGGGGAAACTTCCAGAAACAATAAGCCAGGATAAAATGAATAGTCACGTGGACAAGTGCAATTTGACTAAGAGAAGCCAGCAGAGATTTCTTGAGGAAAAATTGTATTTAGCCAACTTCCTGTAGGTTTTTGAAGAGGTGAGAGAGAGAGAGAATTGATGGGGCCCATACTAGTGAAGTTATGGACATGGACTTCCAAAATGGCCTTTAATACAGTAACACACAACAGGCCTGTGAGCAAAGTTATAGGTCATGGAATAACAGGGTCAGTAGCAACATAGATTCAAAAGTGGCTGAGGGATAGGAAACAGAGTATTAGTTAACGGATTTTTTTTTGGGCTGGAGGAAGGTTTGCATTGTTATTGTATTGTATTGAGGCCATTGCCTTTCCTGAAATATATAAATGATTTAGACCTTAGTGTGCAGGGAACAATTTAAAAGATAACAGATGATACAAAACTTGAAAGTATTGTGAATGGTAAGGAAGATAGTGAAGAGGGGCAGATGGAAGTTGGTGTGTACATGTGAAGTGATTCATTTGGTAGGAAGAACATGAGGCAATACAAAATAAAAGGTACAATTTTCAAGGGGGTACATGAATAGAAGGACCTGGTTGTGTCTATGGATAGAGACCCGGGTTCAAGTCCCACCTGCTTCAGAGGTGTGTAATTACATCTCTGAACAGATTCATTGGGAAAGATCAGTCAAATTCTAGTAAAGATTCAATTTTAAAAGCTTCTTGTGGCACAGTGGAAGCATCGCTTATTTTTATTATTCATTCATATGACATGAGCATCGCTGGCTGGGTCAGCATATAATGCCCATCCCTAATTACCCTTAAGAAGGTGGTGGTGAGCTGCCTTCATGAACTGCTGCAGTCCACCTGCTGTAGGTTGACCCACAATTCTATTACAGAGGGAATTCCAGGAATTTGTCCCAGTGACACTGAAGGAGCAGTGATATATTTCCAAGTCAGGATGGTGAGTGGCTTGGAGGGAAACTTGCAGGTCATAGTGTTCCCCTGTATCTGCTAACCTAGACCTGGATGGAAGTGGTTATGAGTTGTCGTCTAAGGATCTTTCAAAAATTTCTGCAGTTGCTTCTGAACAATGATGCTACTGAACAATGATGAAGTGACTGAATGTTTGTGGATATGGTTCCAATCAAACGGGCTACTTTGTCCTGGATGGTGTCGAGTTTCTTGAGTGTTGTTGAAGCTGCCCCCATCCAGGCAAGCGGAGAGTATCCCATCACACTCCTGACTTGTGGCTTGTAAATGATGTACAGGCTTTGGGGAATCAGAAGGCAAGTTACTTGCCACAGTATTCCAAGCAGCTTACCCGTTCTTGTAGTCAATGTATTTACAACATGACAAATCCAATTCAGTTTCTGGTCAATGGTAACCCCCCCCAGGTTACTGATAATGGGGGATTTAGTAGTGGTGATACCATTGAATGTCAAAGGTTAGTGGTTAGATTCTTTCTTGTTGGAAATGGTCATTGCTTGTCATTTGTCTGGCATGACTGTTACTTGCCACTTGTCAGCTCAAGCCTGGATATTGTCCAGGTTCTATTGCATTTGAACATAGACTGCCTCAGTATCTAAAAAGTCACGAATAGTGCTGAACATTGTGCAGTCATCTGTGAACGTCCTCACTTCTGACCTTGTGATGGCAGTAAAGTCATCAATGAAGCAGCTGAAGATGGTTAGGCCTAGGACACTCCTTTGAGGATTTCCTGCAGAACTTCCCGGGGGTTGAGATGACTGACCTCCAACAATTATAACTATCTTCCCATGTGCTGGGTATGACTCCAACCAGCAGTCAGTTTTACCCCTCCCCCATTCCCATTCACTCCAGTTTTGCTCGGGCTCTTTGATGCCACACTTTACCAAATATGACTTTGATGTCAAGGGCCGTCACTCTCACCTTATCTTTGGAATTCAGCTCTTTTGTCCATGTTTGAACCAAGACTGTAATGAGGTCAGGGCCTGATTGGCCCTGTCAGAACCAAGGGCATATAGTTCAAGAGCAAGAAGGTCCTGTTGAACTTTTATCAGACACTTGCTCATCTTCAGCTGCAGTGTTACATCCAGTACTGGGGCTGCGCCTTAGGGGAGATGTGAAGGCATTGGAGAGATTGCAGAAAAGATTCCAGAGAACAGTTCCAGGTGTGAGGAGCTTCAGTTAGTTATGTGAAGACAGGTTTGATATTTTGGGATTGGTTTCCTTGGAAAGGAGAAGAATTAGAGATTTGATACAGGTACTCAAAATCATGAGGGGTACGGACAGAGTGCAGAGGAAGAAACTGTTTCCGCTCATGAAAGGATCAGGAACAACAAATACATAGATTTAAAGCGATTGGTCAAAGTAGCAAAAGTGAGATAAGGAAAAGGTTTTTGAAGGAGTGAGTGGTTCAGGTGCAGAATGCACTGAACTTATTTAAGACACAGGTTATCACATTATGATGCTTCAGCTTTAAGACCTGGCTTAAGGACGGGCAGATACAGGCATTAAATACTACTGGTTACAAGGTATTCAGAAAAGGAAAGGAAAAAGAGAAGTGGCATTTTTAATGAAGAGAGCATTACAGTATTGGAGAATGAGGATTTTTCAGAGAGTTCAATGTCAAAATCGATTTGACTAGACCCAACAAATAAGAAAGGTGGAATTACATTGCTTCGTGATATGTAAACCGCCACCTAGTGGGATGGATATGGAGAAACAAATCTGCAAGTAAATTTGAGAGGTGTAAACATCATAGTTATTATAATGGGGAACTTTAATTGAATATATTGAATATGATAAAGATAGCAAAGGGCAAATGCTCCTAGATTGTGTTTAGGAGATTTCGTACAGCAGTTATGTGACCAGTCCAACAAGAAAGGAAGCACTGGTGGACCTGGTTCTTGGAAGTGAGGTGGGCCAAGTGGATTAAGTGACAGACCTCGAAGGTCTGTGTTCCCAAATAAAGACAAAGTATTGATTGGGTGAACATTAAGGAGACAGTAGTCATTAAATCATAAGGTAAAGATGATTGTAAAATACAACATTGGTCAACCCAGAGTAAAAATAATCCATTGGCTGACTTTAATGGGGCAAGAACAAAGCTGAATAGATTGGAACAGCGAGTTTTGAGAAGATTTGTAGCTCAGGTTGAGGTTCTGGATGTGAGTTTGCTCGCTGAGCTAGAAGGTTAGTTTTCAGATGTTACATCACCATTCTAGGTAACATCATCAGTGAGCCTCCGATGAAGCTTCACCGGAGGCTCACTGATGATGTTACCTAGAATGGTGACGAAACGTCAGAAAACTAACCTTCCAGCTCAGCGAGCAAACTCACATCCAGAAACTGGAACAAAAAAATTGTTGAGAAAAACAATAGCAGAACATATGTTTAGCCTGTATGTTTTAAACAGTAAATTAGAGGGGCTGTGTTGGTTAATACAGGAGTAAGCTTAATTAGATGGATTTCTGAAGTTAAGTTCATTGCTTTAAAGTTGAAACTTTGAAAGAAAAATCTGAGTGAAACAGTAAGGGTGGATGTGGCAGGGGGAACACAGGCACACTAGAGATACATGAAAGGAAAAGTAAATAAATATTTTTCTTTAGTTCAAACTAATTCTATCACACAACTATGAACAAATGTATCGAGTTGTAAGGATAGGAAGTGAATTGAATGAGAACACAGGCAGGGGACTCTTCAAAGTCAGATTTTTAGTGTGGCAGGAGGGTAGTGAGCATAAATAAAGGGTGAAGTAGTGAGCAAATGAAAAGGGAAGTAAGATATGTTGAATGGTGGGTCAAAGGACAAGAGGTGGACTGGAGGTTTATGGGTTAAATATAATGACTATGACAGGGAATGAGATTTATCATATAAAGTATGAGGGGGCCTGGGTTCAAGTCCCACCTGCCCTGGAAGTGTGCCATAACATATCAAAGAGGTTAATTGATTCAACTTTCTGGTATTCGAGGATGTTGTGGCTCAATGGTAGCGTCCCTACCTTTACGCCGTTCGATTAGGTTCAAGTCCCACCTAAGGACGTGATGGTTGTGGAGATGTGTCATAACATGTCCAAACAAATTGAAGAAGGACGAGATGAGAAGCTGACGATACATTCAAGGCTTGACAGCAAAAGCCCCCAGCCCCCATTCCCCTTACCGTCTCCAATTGCAGCCTTCTTCCCCACCCACCTGGGTCGCTGAGGGCAGCCCATCACCCACCCATTCATTGGTGGAGCTCACAAATTATTTAGGGTAATAAAATGTGAGGCTGGATGAACACAGCAGGCCAAGCAGCATCTCAGGAGCACAAAAGCTGACGTTTCAGGCCTAGACCCTTCATCAGAGAGGGGGATGGGGAGAGGGAACTGGAATAAATGGGGAGAGAGGGGGAGGCGGACCGAAGATGGAGAGTAAAGAAGATAGGTGGAGAGAGTGTAGGTGGGGAGGTAGGGAGGGGATAGGTCAGTCCAGGGAAGACGGACAGGTCAAGGAGATGGGATGAGGTTAGTAGGTAGCTGGGGGTGCGGCTTGGGGTGGGAGGAAGGGATGGGTGAGAGGAAGAACCGGTTAGGGAGGCAGAGACAGGTTGGACTGGTTTTGGGATGCAGTGGGTGGGGGGGGAAGAGCTGGGCTGGTTGTGTGGTGCAGTGGGGGGAGGGGACGAACTGGGCTGGTTTAGGGATGCAGTAGGGGAAGGGGAAATTATTTTACGTTTCCATTGGCTGCTTCAACCGACAGCAGCATGCAGACTCCAGGCCGTGGCTGCCCGGCAACCGTTTTCACCGCCTCAGCAAATAGCAGCTTTTCCCAAACTCCATAGTATCCCAAACCAAACTGGGAGAATTCCCAAGCCCCGCCCCCTCCCCAAAGGTATGCTTTTCATTTGTTTGAAGACTTGGAACACTTCGGGCCATATGGATCACCGATAGATGCACAAATCAGTGTGACGGCCCTGGCCACTTCCCTGCCAACATCCTGCGTTACTCCCCTCTGGGACACCCTACCATAGACAGGGCAGGTCAGAAAATCTGGGGCCACCACTGACACCCCACCTCTCCCATGGGGCAAATGTCACATTGATGTAATGTTAGGCTATCAAATCCACACTCACTATTTGTAGAGCCTTGCTGAGTACAAATTTCAGAAGATTTATAATATAAATGTATTTATTTTTCTGTGAAATGCTATTGGGTGACCCAAAGACATAAGACTGTTACATAAATGTTCACTGTTTGTTCCGATTCTAGACTATTTACTAACCTGCTCCAACTTCAGCCAGCACACTCCTGCTACTCTTTTCAAAACCTCCTAGCTTGCATCTCTCCCACATTTAAAACCTTCTGCGGGACCTACTCATTAAGGTCCTTTGATTCACCTTTTCCAAATTCTTGCTTGGTGCCCAGTTGCCCTCAAACTATTTTAGATAGCAAGGAGTAGAGCTGGATGAACACAGCAGGCCAAGTAGCACCAGAGGAGCAGGAAAGCTGACATTTTGGGCCTAGACCCTTCTTCAGAAAATGGGGTATGGGGAGAGGGTTCTGAAATAAATAGGGAGAGAGGGGGAGGCGGATCAAAGACGGATAGAGGAGAAGATAGGTGGAGAGGAGACAGGTCAAAGAGGCGGGGATGGAGGCTGTAGAGGTGAATGTAGGTGGGGAGAGAGGGAGGGGATAGGTCAGTCCAGGGAGGACGGACAGGTCAAGGGGGCGGGATGTGGTTAGTAGGTAGGGAATGGAGGTGCGGCTTGAGGTGGGAGGAGGGGATAGATGAGAAGAAGGACAGGTTAGGGAAGCGGGGACGAGCTGGGCTGGTTTTGGGATGCGGTGGGGGAAGGGGAGATTTTGAAGCTGGTGAAGTCCACATTGATACCATTATGCTGCAGGGTTCCCAGGCGGAATACGAGTTGCTGTTCCTGCAGCCTTCGGGCGGCATCATTGTGGCACTGCAGGAGGCCCATGATGGACATGTCATCTAAAGAATGGGAGGGGGAGTGGAAATGGTTTGCGACTGGGAGGTGCAGTTGTTTATTGTGAACATGTTCCGCTTGGGAACCCTGCAGCCCAATGGTGTCAATGTGGACTTCACCAGCTTCAAAATCTCCCCTTTCCCTAACTCATCCCAAAAACCAGGCCAGCTTGTCCCCCGCCTCCCTAACCTGTCATTCCTCTCACCTATCCTCTCCCTACCTCCCCACCTACACTCACTTCTACTGGCTCCATCCCCGCCTCTTTGACCGGTGTATCTCCTCTCCGCCTATCTTCTTTCGCCTCCCCGTCTCTCCCTATTTATTTCAGAAGCCCCTTTCTGTTCCCTGTTTCTGATGAAGGGTCTAGGCCCGAAACGTCAGCCTTCCTGCTCCTCTGACGCTGCTTGGCCTGCTGTGTTCATCCAGCTCTACACTTTGTTATCTCAGATTCTCCAGCATCGGCAGTTCCTACTATCACTCAAACTATTTTGCTGTGTTTTAAAGGCTCCAAGTGTGATTCATTGCGTGTATCAGCGCGCCACTTAGTGGCTGCAAAGAAGTACGTTACAACATTGTCGCAGGACACTGGTCAGCAAAGATCCAAATTAGAACTAAAGTTGGGTTCTTCAGCAAAACATTTAAACCTCGCAAAAAAACACGATTAGAGCAGTATCATTTATAACAAAAGGCAATACATAAATTCTACTTTAAGTATTACAGTATATGTGGAGAATAAATATTCCAACAACTCTTTTAACTCTGTCTTACCCAATATTTTCTACGGGAAGGAACGCGCCGTAGTTTTCTCCACCCCCCACCCCGTGTTTCATGCAGCAGCAATCATCCTGCACGATGAAGAGACATTCCATACAAAAACGAAGCTCTAAAATCTGAGAACTTCGGCTGAACGTTCAGTCGGCATCCAAATAATTCAAAAAAATGCCAGATACAACGTGAAGAAAATGCTGATCATAAAAACCATACAATGACCTCAGGTCAAACAACAGAATTAAACAATTTTGTAGGAAATTAAAAGCCGATTTACACCTGAATAACAAATGACGTTTATGCAGGATTTTAAGGATAACTAACAGCAAGCTTGTCTTAATTTAAAAAAAGTTTCAAAATTACGTCGTTAGGAATTTAAATATAGTTTGAATACATTGAACCAACCCCTCGCAATGTTGGTAAAGGTCCGTAGCAATCCTCAAAAGTGGCTATTCTTCCCACGAACTGAAATGCTACTGAACCATAAGTGACATCGTGGTCAAATCTGACCCACTCCTCACTGCAATGTGCATACTGTCCAACATAATTCCAAGATTGTGATCAGGTACAACCCTATCGACCCTGCTGTTAGCTAAAATCAGCTAATTTGAATCACGGATCAAACCTGGGACCATCCTTGGCTTGGTTCTCTACACAGATTTGCCAACATAACCATTAGGGGAATTCTATTTGTTTTGGATTTTTAAAATGTTCGTTTTTGCCTGAGACTGGAAGGAAGAACTTCATTGAATAATACCGGACAAAAGGCCATTCAGTCCATCGTGTGTTTGGTAGAGCTATTCAACTAGTCCCACCTTCCAGTTATTGCCCTGTAGTTCTGTACTTCAGTTATGTTATTCGTTTCTCTTTTATTGGCTATGTTTTCATCGCCATTTAGTACATTCCAGGTCATAACACGCTGCATTAAAAAGTTGTGCAGTACGCACCGAGCGAGTGTTGAAATTGGAAGGAGACTGCATTCCTTTTGTTGATACTCTGCTGCAGAAGTAGAAAGTGAGAGCCAGAAGAGAGATTTCAACCAGTCCGCGCACAATTCTACTACCGTGGCCTCTCTCTCCACCCCCCCACCCCCCAGCCCCATCAAGTCCCTGGTTTAAGGAACTGCAAGTTCGTCTCCTTTCAAACCTTAAGAGGGAAAAGGGCTGTGAGTCAAAGCCATAAAATTTAAAACTCGAGAAATATACACCTCCGTTGAGGACTTTAGATGCAGTGGTAAATAGTGAACGGGGGCGTGCAGGTTACAAGATACTGCTGAGACGTTCACAGGGCAAATCACAAGATGTAATTACTACTTTGCCTCCAATATTTAACTCTTCTGGTGAATGTATTATTTAATTACTTCAGGGTATTCAGGCCAGTTTTTTTTAATGCAAGCTTGCTAACAACATCGACTGCATTACTGTAAAGTGGAAAACATGTAGAAAAGGCATGACATTTAACCTAAAATGCAGCATCTCAGTACGGAGACGCTGTGACTAATTTTCATTTTATCACTGAGCGATGAAACAGGTACGCAAGTCAAATATACCTGGAGAGAAATGCAGGAATTCCGCCCCCCCACCCCAATCTCTGATTGGCTCATTGTACTGCACAGGTACTTGGACACACGGAATATGTTCAAACTCTGGTCTGTGCTGAGATTAGGAAGCAGAAACAAACCTGTGTCTGGTTCTCTCCTGATAATGCAAGATGTGATTCTCTATCTTAGCATACGTAATTCAACATTTCTTGTAGTCACTGGATTACAGAGTTTACAGCACAGAAACAGGCCAGTCAAATGTTCATGCACCACCCACTGTTCTGGAACAATCTCAACCCATCAACGTTTCATTCCATTGCTCTTCACTCAAATACATTTATTAACCCAATCATTCCCTGTGTAAGCAGGGTGCCTATTCTCACCACCGTCTGTCTAAAGAAGTTACCCCTCCTATTGGATTTCCATCCACCATAAGATGGTAACCATGTTTTTGGACACTAGGAACTGATACACAAAAATAATGTACTTGGAACCTTAAACTCAGCAAAATAGTTTGAGGTCCTTGGGGGTGAATGGACACCAAACAACAATTTGGAAAAGGTGGTAAAAAGGACCTTAAACAAAATAAGTGGAAGCATCTCGACATCTACATAGAGCAGTACAGTGGCTCAGTGGTTAGCACTGCTGCCTCAAGGCACCAGGGACTCAGGTTTGATTCCAGCCTTGGGTGACTATGTGTGGAGTTTGCACATTCTCCCTGTGTCTGCATGGGTTTCCTCCAGGTGCTCTGGTTTTCTCCCACAATCCAAAAATGTGCAGGCTGGGTGGATTGGCTGTGCTAAATTACCTGTAGCGTTCAGGGATGTATAGATTATAGGGGGACGGGTCTGGGTGGGATGCTCTGAGGGTCGGTGTGGGCTTGTTGGGACAAAGGGCCTGTTTCTGCACTGTAGGGACTCTATCTATCCTAGCAAGCAACTTCATGATTTCAAAGGTGTCTATCGGGTCACCTCTTTCACTTTTTTTAAAAGAGTAACAGCCTGAGCCTTTATGAGAGAGGGGGGAAATAAACAGATCAGTTTAACCTTGCAATAATGACCCTGTACACTAGCACAGCATGCCAACAAGATGTTATACATTGCATCACAAGACTTAGATTTGTACTTGTAAGTCTTCTGCACAGGAGGCTTCTCATCATGGGTCAAAGAAAGCAAATGTAAACATGACAGTTACACATACATTTACACAGGTAAAAGGAGCCTGTAGAGAATGATGCATAGCATAACTCATGAAAGCAAAGGGAAAACACACTTGTACAGAAACTTGCATATGGTTTGCTTAGCTCATTGTAAACCTTACTTACTACATTAATTGTCCAGTACATAACTGAAGCTGGACAGGAAACAAAAACATTTGCACTTTTTTTGAATTATAAACACCATCATGGTCAGTTTTGGTGCCTTATTGCAATAATCCACAATAAATGTCTTGTGGAGGCACAAGAGGTATATCACATTATTCAATGAATGCCTGAGGCTGCAAGGTTCCAGGTTTGATCCACCAATGTTGAGCTAGGGCTTTGATACTCTGGAATTCAATGGGGAAAGAGAAAGCACAGCCACAATTCTCACTCATGGAAGATGCCACTGGACAGAATTCAGAGTGCATGTAGACTCTGAACAAGAGCAGGATCAGGTGGGTAAATGTCACTTGGGTGAGGTACTGCAGTATAACATCTGGATTCACAGAGCAAAGACTGAACAGTCAATTAAGTTAAAAAAAATCAAACTAGATTGATCACGAGTTAGTGTTCTATTACCTCTGATTCCTGTCATTCAGAGCACAGACACCTGGTGTACATGTGCATAGGTCACTAAAAGTGGCAGGACAGGTAGAGCAAGCAGTTAATAAAACATACAATATCTTAGGCTTTATTAATAGAGGCATAGAGTACAGGAGCAAGATGGTTATAATGAACAACAAGACATTGGTTCAGCCTCAGATGAAGCATTGTGTACAGTTCTGGGCACAATATAGACAGCATGTGAACCCATGAAATGTGTGCAGAAGAGGCTTATGGAAATAGATCCAGGGTTGAGAAACTTCAGAGATGAAGATAGCTTGGAGAAGTTGGCACTACTTTCCTTGGTGAGAACACTAAGATTTGCTAGAAGTTTTTTTAAATTATTGGGGTGGAGCAGAGGGGTAGTGGGGCTAGAGAGTAGATAGAGAAAAACTGTCCCTTCTCGTAAAAGAATTGAGAATTAGAGGGCACAGACTTGCAATAGAAGCAAATTTTATGCAAAGAAATTCAGTTATTAGGATCTGGAATGCACTGCCTGGAAGTATGATCAAGGCAGATTCAAGACGGTGCTGGATGATAAATAGAAAAAAATGTGCAGGGTTATGGTGGAAAAGGCAGGAGAATGACACTTGAATCATAATGCTCCTTCAGAGTTGGTGCAGACACAACGGGCTGGATGGCCTCCTGCATGATAACAACTGTGTGAGAGAGAATCCTGAAATCTGTTTCATTTTAAAGTATGAAATGTTGGTACATACACATCTATTAATCAAATTGCCTGTTAAATAGGTAACCACTGCAACAGTATGCCAACTGTATGACATCTTACCATTTTGTATGAGACCAATTTGGAAAATGTGTCACAAATGGCTTCTTTAAAAAGGATAAAATGTGGTAACACTTTTTTGTACAAAAAAGTGCCTGTTGGGGAGTAGTTTAAAGTCAACGTCTCTTTCGTTCCTGAGCCATATCGTTTTATCATTCATATTGTAAATCCTCTAAATTGAGTTTACTTTCCAATCACCTGAATTAATTCCCTCTCACATGAAAACAACCTGCTTCAGTGGCACATTCTCCAACATGGCTATGAGTTAACAAGCAGGCTAAAAATTCTGCTGAGAAGGCTTTGACCCCAGAACTATTTGTTCCTCAAACTCCAATTACCCCAACCTATGTACATTTATCCTTTTGCCTATATAGAAATCACAAAATGTGTCTTATGTGTTCCAGAGAGGAAATCTTACCTGCACTCATGCTAACAAAGTGTGGAGGTGAATGAACACAGCAGGCCAAGCAGCATCTTAGGAGCACAAAAGCTGACATTTTGGGCCTAGATTGAAGGGTCTAGGCCCGAAACGTCAGCTTTTGTGCTCCTCAGATGCTTGGCCTGCCGTGTTCATCCAGCTCCACACTTTCATATCTCAGATTGTCCAGCATCTGCAGTTCCCATTTATCTCTGTATTCATGCTGACTTTTTTTTTGCTGTATTAGGAATAATTTTGCCTCCAAGATCTATCATATTTACACTTAGTCAATCTTTGCCAGAACCTCAAACTACAGAACTGAATTCCTCAACTTTCCTATCTGCAAACTATGGACAATTCAAACTAACTCTCCAAATTCTTTCCAACTTTGGTGCTGTGTTGTAGAGTATGCTTTGGTTTCTTTAACTGGGGTTCATATAAATTCCATCCTTCCCTGTACTTAAAAGCATCCTCAGTTAAGCTACATCCACAGCTTTGTGTCCTGATTCCTCAGCCTTTGTCAAAAGCATCCCAGAGGTGTTGGGAGGCGTGTAAGATTGGTTCAAGACAAGGCTGGTTGCCAGTTTACCGTGCTGGCTGGTGAAAAGCTCTTTTTACATCTGCCTGGCATCCAAACGTGCAACTCAGCAGAAATTAGGAATTCAGTTTGTAGATATTCACAGATTTAAACCTAGCCCTACCAACATGCTATAGCACTGGATGTTGATGGTCCTTGCAGGAGAGTTATGTTTGTTTTTGAGCCAGTGCAGCAATTTTGCAACTTCATTAAAACAAAGATAGAACGCCTACACCACAGAAAGCCATTCAAGCCCATCATATCCATGCTGACTGTATGCAAGAGCAGCTCAGCTAGTCCAACTCCCCCACAACACTGCTCATTTTCTCTCTCCAGATGTGTGCCTAAATTCCTTTTGAAAGCACTGATTGACTTCTTCTCCACCACACTTTCAGATCATAATCCTGCACTGCAAAAAAGTGTTTTTCAGCTATTGACTTTATCTTTTTTCCTGATTACCTTAAATTCTCCCTATCTTGTTAGATCTGAACTGCAGTCTTGTGTACAGTTGGGGCTGCCATGTCACAGGAAAAATGTGAATGCAGTGGAGAGAGTTCAGAGGCAATTTACAAGAATGATTCGAAGAGTGAGAAATTTCAGCGATGAGCATAGATTGAAGAAGTTGGGACTATTCTCCTTGGAGAGACGGCAGCTGAAAGGAGATTTGATAGAAGTTTTCAAAATCATAACAGGGTTTCAGAGCATACATGGGGAGAAGTGGTTCCAAACCATAAAAGAAAAAGGATTGAGAGATCATAGATTTAAAGTGAAATGCAAACAAAGTAAGTGAGAAAAGAAAATTCCACACAGTGAATAGTTAGGGTATGGAATGTACTGAAAAGGTGATGGAGGTAAGTTCAATTGCAGTGTTCTCAAGGACACTGGATAATTATTTAGATAGAAATGATGAGCAGGGATATGGGGAAAAAGCAGGAGATTGGCACTAGGTAATAGAACCTGTGCAAGCACGGTGATCCAAATGGCCGCTTTCTGTGCCGTAACAATTGTGATTCCATCTACTCAGTCAGACATGTTCTGAATACTCCCAAATCTCCTCTCAGCTTCCATCCACAAATTGAAATTCCTTATCTGTAGAACCACTTTCAATATTTTTTCTACACCGTGTCGAAAGCTTTAACACCCTCCATAAAGTGCAGAGTCTGGAATCGGACAAAATACTCTACTTGACCCTGGATTAGCTCTTTAAGCAGGTTGGTCTTAAGTTACTTGCTTTTAAAGTTCGGATCCTGTACACCATTTGTTAACCACTTTCTCAACTTGTCTTGCCACCTTCAGCAATTTGTGTATATATACCATTGAGGTGTCTGATGTAAAAGAACAGGAAATCCTGTGTGAACTTTCTCTTTCCCAAGTCCAGTGTCTTATGTGATACCAGCAGAAAGCAAAATAATCAGTCCTGGAACCTCTCAGGTAACTTGGTCACTACAGTTCACTGCCACGCTAGATAGTAGACCTATCAATTGAGCAACCAGAAAAAAACCCTATTCAAAACCTTCCGTGGAATCACTGATGCTCACAGAACAGGTGGTGTCTGTGAATCCTATCGTGCCTTTGGAATGTTTCTACCATGCTGCTCTCTCCCTGTAGCCCTGGATCTTCCTCAGCCTCAAATATTGACCCACTCTTACTTTGTACAATGACCTTGAGGTGCAAATACTCCCTGAAATTAAAACAAAATGCATGTCCCAACATCTGGACAACATCCCAACAAGATCAATAAAGAGATCTGAATATTTACCTAGATGATTCCTTCAAATAACCCCCCATGAATAATCTGTCAGCTTAATATGCTCCGAGCAAGACACAAACAATGAGGGAATGAGGCATCAGGGCAGGAACCGCTACCACCTCCCTCTCCCCACCCCACCCCGCGCAACACCACCACCGCCACACTCATTAGAACTGAATGAAATTATGCATGTCTGCTCATTCTCTTGAAAATACCTCCAAACTGGACACGAAATTCAGGTCACAGCCACAATTACATCCTATAATTATGGCACAGTGCAGCAGTGAACACTAATTGTCCCCATTTCCTCACCCACAGGAGTGGTAGCTTCTGCTATGGCTTCATAGACACTGTACTAGCAAACAACTATACCTAGCTTCACGTTGCCATTTTCCAGGTGCAAGCACAGATTGCAGAATGGCACGGTATTTAACCATAAGGATGATCACAGCTAATATTGTTCCCTTCTACCTCCAACCCCAACAACATCTACACTTGCTCACTGAAGTTAATTAGAGTTCATTAGATTAACAGGCATGATTAATACTCCTCTGTGTTGGCCAGGAAACTATTCTGGCAGGGGTTCCATTTCTTGGATGTATTTTTGGACAGTTGTTGGTGGGATTGAGGTCAGCAGGTGGGCTCAGACCTTACAGTATAGGCCAGGCAGGAGGGCAGTTTTCAAGGTCATATTAATCAAATTAACATGGCAGGACACAAACACTCAACCATAAAGTGTAAGTCCATTACTATCATTATACTCCCCAGCAACCTTATTCCTTAAGCTTGAATGAATTTACATTCAATTCCAGCCATGCAAACAATCCACAATGAAGACTGCTTTATAAACACAAAAGGTGGTACTGGGAAAAGCCTATTCAAGACAATTTGCCACCCTATCCCTGTAACCCTGCATTTCCTATGGCTAATTCACCTAACCTACACATCCTGGCCACTATGGGCAATTTAGCATGTCCAGTCCACCTAACCTGCACATCTTTGGACTGTGGGAGGAAACCACAGCACTTGGAAGAAACCAACGCAGAGAGGCGAAGAACGTGCAAACTCCACATAGAATTAACAAATGCGGACTTCCCTGCTATGTACAGTATGGTTAAATTATGCCTTTAAATATTTGAGCCATTAGGGAGCCGAATGCATGCAGATATGTGTGAATAGAATGCAGTGATGCCTAACAAGATCTAACATGAACTCGAAAGTTATGATGCCTGAACGCCAGTCAGTCCAACAAAGTTAACACTGATTACTTGTGTATATTTAGGATAAATTATGTTTTTTGACTAACAGATATAATCAATGTGGATAAAGTGGCATTTTGTGTAAGACAATGAATGAAAAATTTAACAGTCACCAGGTAGCATTTTTAGAAAAATTTCAATAGACAGAACAAAGCAGTCACAATCAAGTACTTGAGATGACATTAAAACTGCAAAGCAGACCTGAAGTAGGTTAGTAAATTTCATCAGAATTCTGAAGATTTTACCTTAAATTCATAATGGTACTGGATACCAATGAGTTTTGCTACAAAAACAAAAACAAATTGCTGGAAAAACTCAGCAGGTTGGACAGCATCTGTGGAGAGAGCTTTGTAAGCAGAAAGCAAATAATCAGTCCTGGAACCTCTCAGGTAACTTGGCCACTACATTTCATTTCCAAACTAGACAGTGCACTTATCAGATGTGCTATCAGAATAAAAATTCAAAACCTTCCATAGAATCATTGAGGTTCACAGAATGGGAGGCAGCTCCACTGTACATTAAAAGGAGGCTTTATTTGAAGTCTATTTCTGAATACAGTTTTTCAAATCAACAATGGAACCGTTTCCTTTTCGAGTAAGGGTCAGTCCGTCATTTTTACTGGCTGTTTGGAATGCACTATATACATGAATGTCTGTGCAATATTAAAGTCAGGAGGGAGGCCCCCCTCTTTGTGTATCTCCACATGTTTAATCATAAGGTTCAAGGTGGGACAGTATTTCTGGCAAACTGTGCAGCAATACATAAGGGCACCTGAATGGGTCTTCAGATGGTTTTTAACAGTCGACCGTCCCCTGAAGAACTTGTGGCACAGTTTGCATTCATAGGGCTTCTCTCCTGAGTGGATTCGGAGATGATACTGAAACTCACTAGAATGGGAAAACCTCTTCCCACAAAACTCACATTCATACCAGTTTCCTTTAGAGCTGGCTTTGCCTTGGTTTGAGGGAAGGGTCAGAACAGTTTCTTGGTGTACAGCAGGCAAATGTCCATCGCTTGTAGATTCATCTGATGGCGTTGTTGTTAACGCCTTTTTGAGCCACTGGTGTGGAGTAGTTGGACCTTTTGGGCCATCTAAGTTATGTCTCTTATGTATCTTCACATGGTTTTGATAAGAGGCTTCTAAACGGAACTTTTTATTACAGAAATTACATTCATATAAATACTCCATACCCTGGTGTGAAGCCATATGTTGCTCTAGAACAGTTCGATCCACAAAGCTATTACCACATACAGAACAGGAAAAGATTGATATATTCATGTGGGACAAAACATGCCACATTAGGCTGCAGACTGATCTAGATGGCTGCTCACAGACACAACAGGAGAGACTTTTCATGTTGAGATGGGAAAGGATATGCTCTTTCACAGCAAGGTAGTCTTTAGTCACTGTCTTTCCACAGACAGCACAAAATAGTTCTGTGGGAGAGCCACCAAAATTAGCTTCAGCAGGCAGGATGGTATTTGGTTGGACAATAATGTTAGTATCATGTGGCTTCCCTTTCCTATGTCCAGCCACTTGCCACTGAGTTACAAATTTCATTTCACACATGTCGCATGAGAAGAGAAAAATTCCGACGTGAGACAAAACATGGGTGATTCGAGAGCTCCTGTCAGTGAACTTGGCGCCACACACTGTGCACAGCCCCTCTTTTGCATCAATGTGGAGTTTACCGTGTTGCCTAATCATTCCTATGTTGGCTGGTAAGACCTTGCCACATACCTGGCATGGCATATTCTTACTTTCACCATTACTATCTTTAATACAGACAAGATTGTCATCTTCGCTGTCATCTGTTAACTCAATTATTTCTTCAGAAGGACCTCTGCTCTCTTGGTGGTCATCAAAGTTAAGGCCATCCTGTTCAATACCTTCAAATGGCATGCACTCCATTTCCTTCATTGACTGAACCTGGAGATCAACATTATTACCGACACAGGAATTACTACTTTCTTTGAGAGATTCTCCAGGCATCAGTAAACTGGTTTGATTATAATATCCATTACTCTGTATTTCATATAGCTCACATGGGCCTTTATTAGAGGTCAAAGGCATATTCTCACTTGTTGTGGACTGGCTGTATTCCATCTCCAGGTTATCTTCAGTTTTTGTTGACTGTTGGTACATCACTGGCATACTTGGGCCATTTTCATTCACAAGATTTTGTTCTTCACTTTTAAAACTCTCTCCTACTTCAACCTGCATGATGTAATCTCTATTATGACAAATCTGTGGGCCTGGGCCACTGGAGTCTGACATTGTGGTGTTTTGGTCATTCAAACCTCCAGTGAGAGGTGCATAGCCTTCGGTTGATCTAACTGTTGGTTTGCTGCTTTCAGTTTTTTCCAAGTCAGGAAAGGTGGAGTAACAAGCCTTCAGGAGATCTTGCATTCCTAACTTCTCCGCCATCTCATAGATAACACCGACATTAATGAGATCAGTAAAAAGCTCAGCTGTATAGATAAAATTCAATATTCTTTCAAAATTTGCCGGGGTGATGAAGTCTACCACATAGGTTCTTGCAGTATTAACCTCGGAATTCAGAAAGAGCTTCTGGAAGTAGCCAGCAGCACATGCAAGCACTGATTTGTGTGCTGAAAATGTCCTGTCACCAACCACAATGATTACATCACACATGGTTTCAGACAGCCTAAACTTATTAAGTTCCTTAAGAAGGTTATTAGGGTGGTCAGCACTGTGTAGTTTAATTCTCATACCCATTTCTGTTAGTGCTTTGGAAACTTCCACTAAACTCAAATTGGCTGGCCAGTAAAGTACTTTGCCTTACACCGTTCCATGAACATTATCTTGTATAAAGACAAGCCTGCAAATGAGAACAGTTAGGTCAGTTACAATAAAAGATTCTACAAAACTAACATTTTTCAAAACATTATGCAGCTTTGCATTCCAACTCAGGGCTTTAAATTAAATCAATAAAGCTGAGAGGCATTAGGACACCACAATTTGTTGCTGCATAAAGCACTTTAAAATAGTAACACAGTCCCAACGAACTTCACTGGAACACTTATCAGACAAAAATTAACAGATAGCACTAGGACACGTGACCAAACACTTGGTGAGAGAGGTAGGTTTTAAAGAATATCTATCACACAAACATACATACGTACAAAATATTCGGCCTCTCGAGCCTGCTCCACCATTCAATAAGATCATAGCTGACCTGTTTGTGTTCTGTATTTCATATTCCCATCTAACCCCTGATAACCTCCCCTTGTCTAATAAGAATCTATCTACTTCTTTCTTAAAAACAATAACTGCCTTCCGCCACCCTGAGAGTCAGTGTTCCAAAGTCGCAAAATCCTCAGAAAAAATTGTCTGTCTTAAAAGGGTGATCTCTAAATGAACAAAATGCTTGATTTGTTGATAATAAAGTAATAAAACGCTTACACAGATACAAACACGCACAAAATGATGCCAAAATGACAAAGCAAGAGAAAAAACTTTTTGGTGTAGTACAGCTTAATATAGCGATCAAAGACTCACTGCCAAATTTACTGATTGGGTCTGGGAAGAGGAGATTGGTAAATTACAATTCTATAACTTCCTAAATGGTATGTTAATTAAGGCATTTCGCACATGTCTTCAGCTATCCTGTGGTATAATATTCTCAGTTTATTAATCATCTTCCAATAGATTCCCATCCATCAATGCCCTCTTCTAAACAATGGCAAAGATGGACAGAATATATCAGAAGGAAACAATTTGAGTTTATCTTCTTCTGGCTTGTACTCTTGTTTGACTCTATAGTTTGGAATTGACTTTCTTGGTGATTACAGCTCCTTAGTGAATAGAAATGTTGAATATCAAGTCTACTGAAACCAATTGATCTTTCCAGCTTGCTCAACTACGTCAACATAATTCACAGAATAAATGTGAAATACAAATCCTCGAAGATAACCGTAAGTAGATTTACAAGAATAAGTGAGACACTATCATTGTCTCCAAAACATGCTGAAAATCCCAATAACCCGCATCACAAAAACAGAGTTCGCCATACTCAAAAATGTTATTACAACCAGAGAATTACAGGACGCAATTCACAAAATAGAAATTAAAAAAGGCCCTAGAACTTTGTCTTAAAAATAGAATTGACTTTCCAGCAGTACGTTGTTTTGATCAGAGTTTAACTGAAAATAGTCACAGTACTCCAACCAAATCAGTTTTCCTCTATCTAGTCTGAAGTTTATTCACATCCAAATGATAAGAAACTTGAAAAGAAAGGTGAAACATTTAGAACGCAGAGGCGGCCATGTGATTCAGGGTTTTTGCCTCTGCCATTCTTTCAGGCAGAGTTCCAAACCCCTACCACCCTGAGGGTGAAAAATTCCTAAACTTCTCTCTAATCCCTGCGCCAATTATCTTAAATTGACACACTTCTGATTATTTTCTTCACTTTTTATTCACTCCATTTAGGACCCTCAATTTTATTCATCAATTTAATCTCCCTTCAGCCTCCTACTCCAATGACTGTACTCCAACTTTGCACTGAAAAAATATACTTCATATCACAATAAATATTGCACTGAATTATTTTTCTAAAATTTTGTCTGAGTTACTGTATATGATAGAAGTTGAGAATATCTTAAAAGATGCGAGTAAATGTTTTCTAAAGGTGTCTTGCTAAATCTCAAATTGCTTGCTGTCACGTGGTCAGTTTAACCTGGTTGAGCCAAATTAAATAGAACTCATTAAACAGCTGTTGGGAAAGTCCAGTGGTTGCACTAAGCAAAAATTAATGGCATTTTCTCACAAAAAGTCAAAATGTCTCTCAACAAGACACCCACAAATAGACAGCAGAACTCCACTGCCTCAATGTCTGTTACTACATGTCTTGTAAAATGTTTTAGTGAGAGCTCTGAAAGTTATATAAAAGTTTATTTTCAAATTTAGAACTTGGTTCCCTGACAACTTTGCTAATGCTAGGTAGCTGAGCCATTCAACTGAGAAATTCCCATAATCAATCTTCCATGTGGTGTTGGTTACTGATTTGATAAGTGGGCAGATTGCAAGTGGTGAAATTGAATACAGACAATCAATAACCTAACATTAAGGGACATGAGAAATACTGGTTGTATTACTGGACTAATATTGCAGAGGCCTTGGTATTAGTTCAAGTCTGATTTGGCAGTTTGAACATTTGAATCCACTTTTGAAAAGCTAGCATACCATGACATTTTTTTTCTTGTGAAAACTAATCTTTAATATCATCTTAGATTTGATTTTAAACATTTAGAAAAAGCAGATAATACAGAACCTTTACTTGAGTATTGTTTTGGTGTTAATTTCTTAATAGCTCCCACTGCATTCAGAAATTGTGAAAAGTTTGTTCACAGATTTACTGTGATAATGCAACATTACAGAATATTCCCCATGTAAATTCCAAAGATTCTTCTGATGAAAAGAGCATAACTATCCATCACAAAGCTTTGCAATGGCATGAAGCCACCTTATTCTTTGAATCAAACCACAAGAAAAATGAAACGTAAAGAAAAACTACTGCAGTCTTTCAAGGAGTTTGCCAATATCATCATAAAACATCCACAAGTTGGATGCTCTTTGCGCTACATAAACATCAGACTTCAAAATATTCTTGCATTCTGAAACCTGTTTACAAAAATTACTTCGGCCTTTACTATGTCCGAACTTGAATCCTTCCTTTAGGATGGTATGGGATCTGTTGAGGTATTACAGTAAATAAGAATTCAGTTCTGATGAAGGGTTTTGGCCCAAAACATTGACTTTACTGCTCCTCTGATGCTGTCTGACCTGCTGTGTTTGTTCAGCTCCAGGCTTATTGACTCTGGCTTCCAGCATCTGCAGTCCTTACTGTCTTCTACAGAGGAGTTCATTCGGTTTTCTTTTAATCACTTTGCAGGCAGAACTTAATTCAGGGTTCAGGTTAAGTAAAGCAGGGTGATTTTTAAAGTGAAAAAAATGTATTTTGTGTATTGGATTTTTTGTTAAATTTAAATGTTAACACTTCATATAACCAAGACCTGCTAATTCTGGTGACAATTACTCCATTATAAACAGCTCTGGTTTTAAGTTCAATAAAACTGCATTGGCCAGCTTGCATTATTTAATTTTTTTATACGATATGGCAAAGACACTAAGTAACAGTTCCTTTTTGCTCATTTTTTTTTCTCTAAACTGGCATGACACTACAAATTCGATTCTCTTCCCCAACCCGTGGATTTCGGGAATGAGGATATTATAACATTCCTCTTGCTTTAAACTGGAGTGTAGTTGGGACTCGGGGTGTGTGTGTGTGAAGTGAGTGCCGGGAGAAGCTCTGCTGATGTGCAGTCGGTTGATGGTAGGAAGCGGGAGATAGCCCTTTCTCTCCCATGAAGGGTTCTGCTCCGGACCCAGGTGAGAGGCCTGCACAAGTCTTACAGCGCCTGGACCGGCGGGTGGCCGCCAGGATCCCGATCCCAGTCACAGCCCCAGCCCCAGCCCCAGGCCCAGGCCCGGGCCCGGGCCCTGGGGCCCAGCCAGCGACCCCCCCGAGCTCCGGCCCCCGAGCCCCCCCCCCTCCCCGTGTCCCTGGTAACAAAGACCGAGCCTCACAACCTCAGACATTTTGTTTTTTTTACTCAGGATGCTGAGGGCTCTAACAGGCCAGGCCGGGATAATAAATCCCGGTGCTGCTTCACCATATCCTCTCCACACGCTTACCGGCTGGAGTACAATAAAATTAAAGCCTTTTCACCACCACATCAACATCGACACATCCAAAGGCCCACAGCGGCCAGTCTGTTTAAAAAACATCAAAGACATTAAGCGGGGACACAACGCACCATCACTACTCAAACCCATCTGACCCAGGAGAGCCGCCCTACCGGCCGGGAGGACTCCGTACACCGACACCCAGGAGAGCCGCCCTACCGGCCGGGAGGACTCCGTACACCAAGGCCCAGGAGAGCCGCCCTACCGGCCGGGAGGACTCCGTACATCGACTCCGTATGAGACTGCTGGCGTCGCCCAATTGTGGGAAGAACATAGAACATAGAACAGTAAAGCACAGAACAGGCCCTTCAGCCCACAATGTTGTGCCGACCATTGATCCTCATGTATGCACCCTCAAATTTCTGTGACCATATGCATGTCCAGCAGTCTCTTAAATGACCCCAATGACCTTGCTTCCACAACTGCTGCTGGCAACGCATTCCATGCTCTCACAACTCTCTGCGTAAAGAACCTGCCTCTGACATCCCCTCTATACTTTCCACCAACCAGCTTAAAACTATGACCCCTCGTGCTCACCATTTCTGCCCTGGGAAATAGTCTCTGGCTATCAACTCTATCTATGCCTCTCATTATCATGTATACCTCAATTAGGTCCCCTCTCCTCCTCCTTTTCTCCAATGAAAAGAGACCGAGCTCAGTCAACCTCTCTTCGTAAGATAAGCCCTCCAGTCCAGGCAGCATCCTGGTAAACCTCCTCTGAACCCTCTCCAAAGCATCCACATCTTTCCTATAATAGGGCGACCAGAACTGGACGCAGTATTCCAAGTGCGGTATAACCAAAGTTTTATAGAGCTGCAACAAGATCTCACGACTCTTAAACTCAATCCCCCTGTTAATGAAAGCCAAAACACCATATGCTTTCTTAACAACCCTGTCCACTTGGGTGGCCATTTTAAGGGATCTATGTATCTGCACACCAAGATCCCTCTGTTCCTCCACGCTGCCAAGAATCCTATCCTTAATCCTGTACTCAGCTTTCAAATTCGACCTTCCAAAATGCATCACCTCGCATTTATCCAGGTTGAACTCCATCTGCCTCCTCTCAGCCCATCTCTGCATCCTGTCAATGTCCCGCTGCAGCCTACAACAGCCCTCTACACTGTCAACGACACCTCCGACCTTTGTGTCGTCTGCAAACTTGCTGACCCATCTTTCAATCCCCTCATCCAAGTCATTAATAAAAATTACAAACAGTAGAGGCCCAAGGGCAGAGCCCTGTGGAACCCCACTCACCACTGACTTCCAGGCAGAATATTTTCCTTCTACTACCACTCGCTGTCTTCTGTTGGCCAGCCAATTCTGTATCCAAGCAGCTAAGTTCCCCTGTATCTGGCTGGCCAACAGAAGACAGCGAGTGGTAGTAGAAGGAAAATATTCTGCCTGGAAGTCAGTGGTGAGTGGGGTTCCACAGGGCTCTGTCCTTGGGCCTCTACTGTTTGTAATTTTTATTAATGACTTGGATGAGGGGATTGAAGGATGGGTCAGCAAGTTTGCAGACGACACAAAGGTCGGAGGTGTCGTTGACAGTGTAGAGGGCTGTTGTAGGCTGCAGCGGGACATTGACAGGATGCAGAGATGGGCTGAGAGGTGGCAGATGGAGTTCAACCTGGATAAATGCGAGGTGATGCATTTTGGAAGGTCGAATTTGAAAGTTGAGTACAGGATTAAGGATAGGATTCTTGGCAGCGTGGAGGAACAGAGGGATCTTGGTGTGCAGATACATAGATCCCTTAAAATGGCCACCCAAGTGGACAGGGTTGTTAAGAAAGCATATGGTGTTTTGGCTTTCATTAACAGGGGGATTGAGTTTAAGAGTCGTGAGATCTTGTTGCAGCTCTATAAAACTTTGGTTAGACCGCACTTGGAATACTGCATCCAGTTCTGGGCGCCCTATTATAGGAAAGATGTGGATGCTTTGGAGAGGGTTCAGAGGAGGTTTACCAGGATGCTGCCTGGACTGGAGGGCTTATCTTATGAAGAGAGGTTGACTGAGCTCGGTCTCTTTTCATTGGAGAAAAGGAGGAGGAGAGGGGACCTAATTGAGGTATACAAGATAATGAGAGGCATAGATAGAGTTGATAGCCAGAGACTATTTCCCAGGGCAGAAATGGCTAACACGAGGGGTCATAGTTTTAAGCTGGTTGGTGGAAAGTATAGAGGGGATGTCAGAGGCAGGTTCTTTACGCAGAGAGTTGTGAGAGCATGATATTCTGGATAACAAATACTATAGATATTGGAGAACTGAAATAAAAGCAAGTTTCTCAGCAATTTTCAATAAGATCACCTTTAATTATTCTAAATTCCAGTGGAGTACAAACCATAAGATAACCCTCCCATCACGGGAATAAACATCGATGTCTTCCGCCAAAGTACCTCGTAGACTTCAGGGCTCAGTAGAAAGTTTAACAATTTCAGAGCGTGAATATCTTTCTCCATGTTCGTTACCCATCCCCACACCCTTACATCCCGTTCCAAAGGGTGGCTCCGAGCAGTGCCAATCCATTTTCAATCATTTACATTTCTTGCTAGCAACCTGCCCAGCATTTATCTCTCCCTCAGCTTATCAACAGTAATCTCTTTGTTTGCCAATCCCTTTTTTCTCTCTTCCTCTGGTCCCCTTCTCCATGTATTCTATTCATATCCCCCTATCCTCACCTCACCCTGTCATCAGCATAAATACCTGCTTTAAGAACCAAAAGAACTGTGGATGCTGTAAACCAGGAACAAAAACAAAGTTGCTGGAAAAGCTCAGCAGGTCTGGCAGCATCTGTGAAGGAGAAAGGAAGGGTCACCGGACCCGAAACGTTAACTCGTTTTTTTCTCCTCCACAGATGCTGCCAGACCTGCTGAGCTTTTCCAGCAACTTTGTTTAAATACCTGCCTTTCCCAGCTATTTTCAGTTCTGACAAAAGGTCACTGGATTCAAAACTTTAATTCTGTGTTTCTCACTACAGATGCTCCCAGACCCGTTGAGATTTTCCAGCACTTTCTGTTTTTGTTCCTGTTGATGGGGGAGTGCAGAATCAGGGATCACAGTATAAGGATTGTGGATAAACCATTTAGGACTGAGATGAAGAAAAATGTCTTCATCCAGAGAGTGGTGAGTCTGTGGAATTTGCTACCACAAAAGCAGTTGAGGCCAAAATATTGGACATCTCAAAACTGTTTCAAAGGGAATGAAGCACTTTAAGTAACACGATAGTCAATATTGTGCAAAGCAAACTCCCATAACAACAATGCGATAATGACCACTTTTTTTTGTGATGTTGATTGAGGGATTAATATTGGCCAGGATAATGTGGGATATTTCCCTGTTCTTCTTCAAAATAATGCCACAAATCTTTTAAATCCACACGAGTAGACAAATGGGTTCCGCTTAACCAATTTACCCAACAGTGCAGCACTTCCTCAGTACTATTCTGGAAGTGAGTTTTGAGAAGTATCAGGCTGGATTTTTGTGCATGGATTTCCAAAGTGCACAGTCAGTGTACAGTCCCTTGAAGATCAATTGTGTTCTCAGCAAAAGGCACAATTTGATCCAAAAGTATAAACTCTTCTTTGAGAGTCACAAAACTGAATTCTGTCATGAAATACATCTTGATTTTTTTTTAAAGTTAGAAACAAAACTTTGTAACCTCAAGACATGGAGCCTCATTATCATTGGGCACAATTGTAAAATTGGTCTTTTAACCATGCACTGAAGATGTGATAGATTCAATTTTTAATGACTCATTTTGAAGGAAACATAGACCCTTCAACTGGCATGTGTTGTCCGCAAGCATATTAAATATTTATTCAAATATTGTGGGGATTCTGGGACTTGTTCAATAAGATTCTTTCAGTTCTTAAAATAATTTGGGTTTTTTTTGTTAAAATTTGCTGTTTGGGTCCAGTTTGGGCCAAAGGGCCTGTCTCCGTGCTACGACGCTATCAGGTCCTGAGCGCCAAAAATCCACTGATTGTTTTTGTTATGGAAGTTTTAATACCAAATCAAAGGGTAAAAATTTCCTTCATTATTCTTGGTAACTGCTAACAACTAAACCACACCATCCAAAGTGGTGTGCACAATGTTCTGATAGGCTTCTTGGTGTACTGGATGTTTTTGGAAAGAAAGAGGAATTCATAAGGACAAACAAATACAAGTGCTACAAAATCACTACCTTGGGATCGCTTCACACAAGCCTGGACATTTCAGAGCCCATAAGGCAGGCTATAACAGAATGCAGGGTGACTTACACACAATTTCTGGAACAGGACAACTCTTCCTGTAAAAGGTTACCACAGCATAAAAAATGCACACTAACAGATCCTTTCAAACCGCCCAAGGTGTATATTTGAATTTGATTTATTGTTGTCACGTGTACCAAGATACAGTGAACAATGTTATTTTGCTTGCTATACAGGCAGATAATACCGTACAAAGTGCATCAGGATAGCAGAACAGAGTGCAGAGTACAATGTTACAGCTGTAGAGAGACAGGTCAACATTCACATTTGAGAGGTCCATTCAAAAGTCTGATAACAGTGGGGAAGAAACAGTTCTTGAATCTACTCATACATGTATTCAAATGTTTAGATCTTCCTGACGGAAGAGGTTGGAGGAAGGTGTAACCGGAGTGGGAGAAGTCGAAGGGTCAAGGCCCGAAACATCAGCCTTCCAGCTCCTCTGATGCTGCTTGGCCTGCTGTGTTCATCCAGCTCTACACCATGTTATCTTTGATTATATTAGTTGCTTTCCTGAGGCAACAGGAAGTACAGATGGAGTCAATGGATGGCAGGCTGGTTTGCATGATGGACTGCATTGTGTTCACAACTCTCTAGTTTCTCCGACCTCTACATCACCGAGGACAAATGCCAACTCTCCGACACCTCCTCCTACTGCCCCCTTGATCATGACCCCACCCACGAGCACCAAACCATCATCTCCAACACCATCCATGACCTCATCACCTCAGGGGACCTCCCACCTTATTGTTCCCCAACCCCGCACCACCCGCTTCTATCTCCTTCCCAAAATCCACAAACCAGCCTGCCCTGGCCGACCTATTGTCTCAGCCTGTTCCTGCCCCACCGAACTCATCTCCACCTATCTGGACTCCATTTTCTCCCCCTTGGTCCAGGAACTCCCTACCTATGTCTGTGACACCACCCACACCCTCCACCTCCTCCAGACCTTCCAATTCCCTGGCCGCCAAAACCTCATTTTCACCATGGACATCCAGTCCCTATACACCTGTATTCCTCACGCAGATGGCCTCAAGGCCCTCCGCTTCTTCCTGTCCCACAGGCCCGACCAGTCCCCCTCCACCGACACCCACATCCGCCTCGCCGAACTCGTCCTCACGCTCAACAACTTCTTTCTCGATTCCTCCCACTTCCGACAGACAAAGGGGGTGGCCATGGGTACTTGCATGGGACCAAGCTATGCCTGCCTCTTTGTAGGTTACGTGGAACAGTCCCTCTTCCGCACCTATAACAGGCCCCAAACTCCACCTCTTCCTCCGTTACATTGATGGCTGTATCGGCACCGCCTCTTGCCCCCAGAGGAGCTCGAACAGTTCATCCACTTCACCAACACCTTCCACCCCAACCTCAAGTTCACCTGGGCCATCTCCAACACATTCCTCACCTTCCTGGACCTCTCAGTCTTCATCTCAGGTAACCAGCTAGAAACTGATGTCCATTTCAAGCCCACCGACTCCCACAGCTACCTAGAGTACATCTCGTCCCACCCACCCTCCTGCAAAAATTCCATCCCCTATTCCCAATTCCTTCGCCTCCACCGCATCTGCTCCCAGGATGAGGCATTCCACTCCAGCACATCCCAGATGTCCACGTTCTTCAAGGACCGCAACTTTCCCCCCGCAGTGGTCGAGAACGCCCTTGGCCGTGTCTCCCGCATTTCCTGCAACACATCCCTCACACCCTGCCCCTGCAATAACCGCCCTAAGAGAATCCCCCTCGTCATCACATACCACTCCACCAACCTCCGGATACAATGCATCATCCTCCGACACTTCCGCCATCTACAATCCGACTCCACCACCCAAGACATTTTTCCAACCCCACCCTTGTCTGCCTTCGGGAGAGACCACTCTCTCCATGACTCCCTTGTCCACTCCACACTCCCCTCCAACCCCACCCCACCCGGCACCTTCCTCTGCAACCGCAGGAAGTGCTACACTTGCCCCCACACCTCCTCCCTCACCCCCATCCCAGGCCCCAAGATGACTTTCCATATTAAGCAGATGTTCACCTGCACATCTGCCAGTGTGGTATACTGTATCCATTGCACCCGGTGTGGCTTCGTCTACATTTGGGAATCCAAGCAGAGGCTTGGGGACCGCTTTGCAGAACACCTCCACTCGGTTTGCAACAAACAACTGCACCTCCCAGTCGCGAACCATTTCAACTCTCCCTCCCATTCCTCAGACGACATGTCCATCATGGGCCTCCTGCAGTGCCACAACGATGCCATGCGAAGCTTACAGGAACAGCAACTCATATTCTGCTTGGGAACCCTGCAGCCCAATGGTATCAATGTGGACTTCACAAGCTTCAAGATCTCCCCTTCCCCCACTGCATCCCAAAACCAGCCCAGTTTGTCACCTTCCCCCACTGCATCCCAAAACCAGCCCAGCTTGTCCCGTCCCCCCACTGCATCCCATAACCAGCCAAGCTCGTCCCCTCCCCCCACTGCATCCCAAAACCAGCCCAGCCTGTCTCCGCTTCCCTAACCTGTTCTTCCTCTCACCCATCCCTTCCTCCCACCTCAAGCTGCACCTCCATTTCCTACCTACTAACCTCATCCCACCTCCTTGACCTGTCCGTCTCCCTGGACTGACCTATCCCCTCCCTACCTCCCCACCTATACTCTCCTCTCCACCTATCTTCTTTTCTCTCCATCTTCAGTCTGCCTCCCCCTCTCCCTATTTATTGCAGTTCCCTCACCCCATCCCCCTCTCTGATGAAGGGTCTCGGCCCGAAACGTCAGCTTTTGTGCTCCTGAGATGCTGCTTGGCCTGCTGTGTTCATCCAGCTTCACACTTTGTTATCTCAGATTCTCCAGCATCTGCAGTTCCCATTATCTCTGTAGTTTCTTGTGGTTCTGGGGAGAGCAGTTGCCATACCATCCTGTGATGCATCCAGATAGGATGCATTCTATGGCGCATCTAGAAAAATTGGTAAGAGTCTTTACAGACATGCCGAATCATGTAGTGTGCACAGCAAGCCTGTTAATTAACAATATGTTAATTGCCACGTTTGCAACAAGTATTATCATCATGTTCTTTGTGGAAAGAAGGTGCCAACTGGATAGGATGTTGAACTATGATTGGCTTTTTCTTGTGGTATCCAAATGGCATGTTTTTGAGCATCAGGATTCCTCAATATTAACCCAGGGTTTATCTGCCTGGAAAGAACATGCACACTGTGAACAGTCATGTTTTTAGGAAGCAACCATGAAACTATGTGTGAGTGTAAATCCACAGAGATTGCATTTTTGGAACGGGAAGCGAAGCAATGAGGGAATGGATGGTTGGAGCTCAGGACCTTAATGCACATAGCCTGATAGAGTCATAGAGTCGTAGTGTCCTACAGCCTGGAGACAAACCCTTCGGCCCAAACTGGTCCATGGTGACCAAAATGTCTATTCATGCTAACCCCATTTCTCTGCACTTCGCCCATATCTTTCGAAACCATTCCTATCCATGTATTCATCCAAATGCCTTTTAAATGTTGTCAACGTACCCACCCCAACCACTTCCACTGGCAGCTCATTCCATATGCGTACCACCCACTGTATCAAAAAGTTGCCCCTCAAATTCCCGTCTATTCTTTCCCCTCCTACCTTAAACTGATGCCCTCTGGTCCTCAATTTCCCCAACCCTGGGAAAAACACTGAGTGCACTCACCTTATCCATGCCTCATTACACTTCTATAAGATCCCCCCTCAGTCTCCTACGGTCTAAAGAAAAGAGTCCTAGCTTGTCCAGCTTCTCCCTATAACTCAGTTCCTTGAGTTCTGTCAATATCCTTGCAAATTTCTTCTACACTCTTTCCGGTTTAATAACATCCTTCCTATAGGAAGGTGACCAAAACTGAACACAATACTCCAAGTGCGGCTTCACCAACATCCTGTACGACTGCGACATAACTTCCCAACTTCTATACTCATTGCCCTGACTGATGAAGGCCAGTGTGCCAAAAGCCTTCCTCACTGCCCTGTCTACCTGTGACTCCATTTTTGGATAACCGTGCACCTGAACTCCAAGCTCTCTCTGTTCCATTACATTCCTTAAGGCCCTCCCATTCACCATGAAACTCCTACCTTGATTTGACTTTCCAAAATGCAACACTTCACACTTAAACTCATACACTTACACTTATATTAAACTCCATTTCTCGGCCCATTTCCCCAGCTGATCAAGAGCCTGCTGCAATTTCTGATAACCTTCCTCATTGTCCACAACACCGCCTATTTTAGTGTCATCCACAAACTTACTAATCATGCCTTGTACATTCTTATCCAAATCATTACAAACAGCAGTGGACCTAGCACCAACCACTGAGGCACACCACTAGTCACAGGCCCCTAGTCCAACAAGCATCTTTTTACTATTACTCTCTGCTTCCTACCATCAAGCCAATTGTGTATCCAAATAGCCAGCTGTTCGTGGATTCCATGCAATCTAACATTCCAGAGCAGCCTACCATATGGAAGCTTATCAAAGGCCTTACTGAAATCCATCTGGACTACATCTATGACCCTGCCCTCATCAACCTCCCTGGTCACTTCATCAAAGAACTCTAACAAATTTGAGAGGCATGATCTCCCATGCACTAAGCCATACTGACTATTCCTAATCAAACCTTGTCTTTCCAAATGTTTGTATCTGTTAACCCTCAGGATCTTCTCAATAATGGACCTACAACAGCTGTTGGGCTTACTGATCTATATTTCCAGGTTTTACTTTGCAGCCCTTCTTGAATAAGAGCACAACATTTGCTACCATCCTGTCTTCTAGGGGCTCAGCCATGGCTAACCATGATGCAAATATATCTGCCAGGGCCCCCACAATTTCTTCTGTAGCCTGTTGCAGGGCTCTTGGATATATCTGGACAGGACCAGGAGATTTATCCACCTTCATATCTTCTAATACTTCCAACAGTTCTTCTACTGTGATGTGGACTGTCCCCAAGATATTGCCACTAACTTCCTCAGGTTCCCAAGTCTTCATGTCTTTCTCCATGGTAAACACAGAGGAGAAACATTCATTGAGGACCTCGCCCATCCCCTGCGGTTCTACACGTACAAGTCCAATTGGTCCTTGACGGATCCTATTCGCTCTCTAGTTATTCTTTTTCCTTTAATATACTTAAAGACTTCCTTTGGATTCTCCCTAAATGTCTCAGTGAAAGGTATTTTGTGCCCCCTTTTAGCCCTCCTGATTTCCTTCTTCAGTAAAATCCTGTATCCCCTATTCGCCTCCAGGGATTCCCTTGATCCCAACTGCTTGTTACTGACCCATGCTTCCTTCTTTTTTCTGGTCAAAGCCTCAATATTTCTTGTCAGCCAGGGTTCCCTACTCCTACCAACCCTGCCCTTCACCCTCACAGCAACATATAGACCTTGAACTCTAGCTATCACACTTTTAAGGGCCTCCCACTTGCCAGAGGTCACTTTGCCTGCAAACAAACTACTCTAATCAACTCCTGCAAGCTCCTGTCTAATTCCAGCAAAATTCACCTTGCCCAAATTTAGAACTTGAACCTTTGGACCAATTTTGTCCTTCTCCATAACTATGTTAAAATTAATAGAACTATGGCCACTGGTGCTCCCCCACTGGCTTCTCAGCCGCCTGTCCTGCCCTATTTCCCAAGAGTACATTGAGTTTTGCCCCTTCCCAAGTAGGACCTTCTATATACTGCTTGAGGAAACTTTCCCGAACACATTTAACAAATTCTAACCCATCTAAGCCCTTAACACAATGGCAGTCCCAGTCTATGTTAAGAAATTAAAACCCCCACTCTGACAACTTTATTGCTCCTGCAAGTCTCCCCAGTCTCCCTGCAAATTTGTTCCTCGAATTCCTGTTGATTATTTGGGGGTCGATAGTACAATCCCTATAATGTCACCATGCCTTTCTTATTTCTTAGCTCCACCCACAGAGCAACACTGGATGATCCCTCAGTTAGTTCATCTCTGACTACTGCTGTGATACTCCCCTTAATCAAAAATGCAACTCCCCCTCCTCTCTTTCCTCCCCCTCTGTCCCTCCGAAATCACCTGTACCCAGGCACATTAAGCTGCCAGGCCTGTCCCTCCCTTAGCCATGTTTCTGTAATGGCTATAATATCCCAGTCCCACATACCTATCTATGCCCTGAGTTCATCGGCCTTACCTGTTCGCCCTCTTGCATTGAAATAGGTGCAATTTAATCCAACAGGCATTCCTCACTTCCTGTCCTGTTCCAGCCTGACCTGTCTCTTCAACTGTGATCAGAGATAATGGGAACTGCAGATGCTGGAGAATCCGAGATAACAAAGTGTGAAGCTGGATGAACACAGCAGGCCCAGCAGCATCTCAGGAGCACAAAAGCTGACGTTTCGGGCCTAGACCCTTCATCAGAAAAGGGGGATGGGGAGAGGGTTCTGCAATAATTAGAGAGAGAGGGGGAGGTGGACCAAAGATGGATAGAGGAGAAGATAGGTGGAGAGGAGAGTATGGGTGGGGAGGTAGAGATGGGATAGGTCAGTCCGGGGAGGACGGACAGGTCAAGGAGGCGGGATGAGGTAGTAGGTAGGAGATGGAGGTGCGGCTTGAGGTGGGAGGAAGGGATAGGTGAGAGGAAGAGCAGGTTAGGGAGACAGGGACAGGCTGGGCTGGTTTTGGGATGCAGTGGGGGGAGGGGACGAGCTGGGCTGGTTTTGGGGTGCAGTGGGGGGAGGGGAGATCTTGTAGCTTGCGAAATCCACATTAATACCATTGGGCTGCAGGGTTCCCAAGCGGAATATGAGTTGCTGTTCCTGCAACCTTCGGGTGGCATCATTATGGCACTGCAGGAGGCCCATGATGAACGTGTTGTCTAAGGAATGGGAGGGGGAGTTGAAATGGTTCGCGACTGGGAGGTGCAGTTGTTATTGCGAACTGAGCGGAGGTGTTCTGCAAAGTGGTCCCCAAGCCTCCGCTTGGTTTCCCCGATGTAGAGGAAGCCACACTGGGTACAGTGGATACAGTATACTACATTGGCGGATGAGCAGGTGAACATCTGCTTGATGTGGAAAGTCATCTTGGGGCCTGGGATGGGGGTGAGGGGGGAGGTGTGGGGGCAAGTGTAGCACTTCCTGTGGTTGCAGGGGAAAGTGCCGGGTGTGGTGGGGTTGGAGGGGAGTGTGGAGCTGACAAGGAAGTCCCAGAGAGAATGGTCTCTCCAGAAGGCAGACAAGGCTGGGGAGGGAAAAATGTCTTTGGTGGTGGGGTCGGATTGTAGATGGTGGAAGTGTCAGAGGATGATGCATTGTATCCGGACGTTGGTGGGGTGGTATGTGAGGACGAGGGGGATCCTCTTTTGGCAGTTATTGCGGGGGCGGGGTGTGAGTGATGAGGTGCGGGAAATGCGGGAGACACGGTCAAGGGCGTTCTCGACCACTGCGGGGGGAAATTGCGGTCCTTGAAGAACGAGGACATCTGGGATGTGCGGGAGTGGAATGCCTCATCCTGGGAGCAGATGTGACGGAGGTGAAGGAATTGGGAATAAAATCTCCCTTCCCCCCACTGCATCCCAAAACCAGCCCAGCTCGTCCCCGCCTGCCTAACCCGTTCTTCCTCTCACCTATCCCCTCCTCCCACCTCAAGCTGCACCTCCATTTCCTACCTACTAACCTCATCCCGCCTCCTTGACCTGTCCGTCCTCCCCCGACTGACCTATCCCCTCCTCACCTATACTCTCCTCTCCACCTATCTTCTCCTCTATCCATCTTCAGTCTGCCTCCCCCTCTCTCCCTATTTATTTCAGAACCCTCTCCCCCTCCCCTTTTTCTGATGAAGGGTCTAGGCCCGAAACGTCAGCTTTTGTGCTCCTGAGATGCTGCTTGGTTTGCTGTCTCTTCAACTTGCTATTTCTGATTATTGCATCTCCTTCCAGCCTCGCACTTGCCTCCCTGCTGTTGAGGACTCTGCACTCCTGCCAATCTAGTTTAACCCTCCCTTGTAGCACTCGCAAATCTGCGCGCGAGGATTTGCTTCCCCTCCAGTTCAAGTGCAACCTGTCCCTCTTGAACAGGTCACCTCTGCCCCCGAAAAGATCCCAATGATCCAGGACCCTGAATCCTACCCCCTGCACCAATTCTTCAGCCGCATATTCATCTGCCATATCCTCCTGTTCTTACCCTCACCAGCACATGGCACTAGAAGTAACCCGGAGATTACCACCGTCGAGGTCCTGGTTTTTAACTTTTTTCCTAGCTCTCTATAATCACTCCCCAGGACCTTGTCCCTATTTCTACCTATGTCATCTGTGCTAACATACACAATGACTTCTGGCTGCTCACCCTCCCCCTGGAGAATGTTCTGCAGTCCTTCGAAGACATCCTGGATCCTGGCACCCAGGAAGTAATGCATCCTGGATTCGGGTCCTGGTCAGTACCCCTAATTATCGAGTCTCCTATCACTAAGGTCCTGTTTACCTTTACCCTTTCCCGCTGTGCTCGAGAACCAGCCGTAGTGCCACTTGCTGCTTTCCCCTGAATGGTCATACCCCCAACAGTATCCAAAACATTGGCCACAAGGGGTTCCTGCTCTCTCTGCCTACTCCCTTTGAATTTGCTGGTGGTCACCCAGCTGCTGTCTGCCTGCACCTTACTAAAACTCTTAACTATGATGCATTCAGCATCTCAGATGATCCTGAGTTTATCAGCTCCAGCTCCCTAACCTGGTCTCCCAGGAGCTGCAGCTGGGTGCACTTCCCACAAGCGTAGACCATCAGGGATGATGAAAGACTCCCTGAGCTCCCACATCCTGCAGTAGGAGCATGCCACTGCCCTAACTACCCTCTCAAATGCTCGAAGACTAAAGCTAAAAGGACTTCACCTGAGCTTACCGATACTTTTTGCTGAGCCAGTGCTCACTGAAGCCTCCCAGTCACTCCGTGCTAGATGCTCTTCCTGCTACTGATCACAGGGGCTGTTGCCAGACATCCGCTCTTTAATGCAGGTGACTGCTTCCAGGCTCCAATGTGTGCACTGAAGTGATGCCTCTCCCCCTCAGTCACCCTCTGGAGGCAGGAAATCCAAACATGTATTTGCTATTTCCCATCTGCTCCCTTCAACGACAAGAAAAATGTACAGCCAGCATAGACAAAATTAAAGTATGCATGCAAAGAAAATGGATATTGTGAATTACTTGAAATGGTGTACTCCCCCACCCTTGTATCATGCTTGATGGTTTCCACAGACAATATGTGTTCACGTGAAGGGCACAATTCACCATCTTGCTGACACCTGCAACTTCTTTGTACAGTCAGATGCAAGGGATCCAGTGACTGCATGTACTTGAGCAAAACCATTCCTCATTACAGTGCTTTTATTGTAGAGAGAAATCTTTGACCTTGAATTAGGCCACCCTCAGTGTCCCTTCTGTGGCAAATAACCACAAAGAGAACACACCAACATGTCTCAGCTGTGTTAGCATTAGCACTCAGACCTTTTTGTCCGAACAAAACTTTTCCTTTAATGGCTACGTGCAGCCCTTTAAAAGCTGGAGTCTTGCTGCATTTTCCAATCTCCAGCCAAACATGGCACAGTCGAAGCCGCGTACACTGTAAATTTTCCCGATGTCTGCAGCTCATGCAAATTATTTGAAAAGTTATCAAAGCTTGCTAGCTTGTGCTTCAGCAAAAACGCTAATGCATTGGATCAATTCAATTGGATCGCTTCCATTATTGGATAATCAGGGTTTTACCTTTAACCAGCAGTGTATTTCTAAACAAATAATCGCTGGCAATTCAACACCGAAAGAGGGTGCACCATTGCATAAGCAGGCAGTTCAGATTTGTTGATGGAGTCAATGCCTTAGCTTTAAGTAGTGCAAACAGAGCTGTCTTCATTTTCGGCTCCTTGCAGTTTGGTTATTTGCGTTCGAATGCAGTTAAAAAGTATTGAAAGTTTCTTTGCAGTAATAGCCATTTGCAAATGCAGTGAATTCTCAAAAAACTGTGTGATGGCACGAAGGGGAAGAATTTATTGTCCTTATGCACCTTTGATAATATAAAGATTGCATGTGCCTGTATTGGGGTTATTTTGCCTTCTGGAAGAAAACGAATAGAAGCGCTGATTGTTGGTGAAAATAAATCTGTACTACTATTTCAAGTACAAGAGGGTGTTCCTTGAAATTTCAAAAAAGGCAAGTGAACCAGAATGGAGATGAAGGGAAAAAAAAACAGGATTTTATGAATCTAATTACTTTGGAGAGAGATACAAGAGATATTGAGAATGTTTCCTAGATACTGGGTGACCAATAATGAACTTTTACAGTCTTTTATATTTCTCAGTTGAAATTGTGGAATCTCTAACTTACGCTGGGCACAAACAGTGCCATTGGACATTGGAGGCACAATTCGGACGAGCTGGGAAATTGCAATGTAATAAATACCAACATCATTGGCCACTAATCACTACGTCTCTTTTGAAATATGATCTCTTGAAGAAAATGCTTGCATTTTATAGCACTTTGTCATATTGTTGTCAGCACTTCACACAATGAACTCCACCTTCAGCGCAGCAAAAAGAGAGCCATTCCATGCTAGCACCATTCTACAAACAGCAAATTCATTGTTGCTTAATATTAATGGCAGTGATAACAGGAGAAGGCTCTGCTATTCTTTGAACAATGTTGCAGGATCTTTAAAGTCCAGTTAGCCAAGATAAAGAGCATTTGCTTTTAATAAGATGAATGCCGTGACGTGGTGGTTCAGGAAATCTGAAACCAGAGGTGGGAGTGCCAATGTCTGAGCCAAATTGATAGAGAACTTTAAAAAGATCAAATGACAGGTCTTAAATGTAAGTGAATAATTGTGGAGGAGTGAGCAACTTGATATATTTTCAGAGAATATAGGTTACACACTAAATTGTAATCAGACAGAGGCCTCACATTCCACATTTGCCAGATGTTGGAATAAGCCAGGGCTGTTATGTTGAATAAAATTTAGTTTTTACACAAAATTGAATCCACAAGCCACTCTTCACAAGGAACAGAGCTATCATGGCATTAGACATTGAAGTGGTGGTGCATGTTTCATGCCTTGGTTTCTCTCTCATGGCAAGTTTGAAGCATTCAGCGCTGACTGCACCACTGGGGTGGTGGTGAGGGATTGGAGGGCTGACTCAGGGATCTGAATAGAAGTCAAGCCTCCACCTTTCACTTTTATTCACCTCCTAGTCATGGGATTCAAGGGCATTAATGGAAAATGCTTGGTAGTGATTTGTATGTGCACCCAGTTAGCTGATGCACAGTGAATGCTGGGGATTGATAGTAATGATAGATATACCTTGTTGTATCTTAGGTATCCACAAGATTAGCAATTATTCACACTTAATCTAGTCAGTTTTAATGCAGATGAGCTTGTTAAAGAAAATGTAAACTGCGCAAATATTTTGATTTTTGAATGAGCCTGATACGACAGCCAGCTGGGGTCAGCTTCACATTGGAACATTTTGAGAGGCAAGGCAGTTTAAACCACAGTGCCAGTATCTCCTGTACTTCTGTAGCTGGGTAGATTCATGTCACATTTAATGATCAGCAACAAGAGAGTTCTCTGCTGAGAATATGTGCAATTTGAATGAAGAAGCAATTGCGCTCGAATCAGCTCTGCCATAACATTGAGTCAGTAGATGTTCCTCTTAATGTAAAAGGATTGATAACAGCCATAAAAATAGCATAGACAGAAATTTAAAACAAACCAGTTAAGAAGTGTGTCAAAATTACACAGCAGTAGAAATGAAACCCTCAGGTTCCCATTTAAATAGGAAACCAGATCTAAATGTAGTATCCCAGATTTAGGCCCTGTCCCACAAATAATCCAGGTTAAAAGAGAAAGAGAGAATTTTTTTCCCGTCCATCTATTGAACATTTCTTCTTACAATTACAGAAGTACAACTTAAACTTTTGAAGGTAAATTCACTTCAATGGAATTCACAAGGGAAATCACAATTTAAGAAACAGTTTACAGACACTGTATACATTCATTTTATGTAAAAACAAGTAAAATGGAAACTAATTGCAAATATTATATACCCAATAAAGAAGTGGCCAATACAGAGAAAATGTTCACAAGAAGCATATACAATCTAAAGGTTGAAATTATTTAACATCTTTTTAATGTTTTTGCACAGATACCTGCAACAGATGTTCTTTTAATGAAATGATTACTTAAGTTTTGCAAAGCCGGCTTGGGCCGACTGAGACAGAAATATTCAAAATCCCAACTTAATAAATGCTGAAAAAGACAATTGTCTGACTTTCTAAAAATATGATCGGGGCACAGGAGAGATGGTAGCAGAACAAAATAACTGCCAAACTATTTGTTTCATGGGTTCCAACACTGTGGTGGTGATGAAACGGGGCTTGTTCTGTATCAACATAAAATATATCACATGAGCCCATCGTGAAGACCTCTTTGGCTTCCAACATCAGTTGACAGGGAGCTATTGGAATTTATCACCGAAGTCAGAGTGACTGAGCTTTTGGGCAAGTACGAATTGATCAAAGTAAATCAAGTGGATTTGTGAAAGGTGGGTCAGGTCTGACTAATCTAGTTGATTGTTTTGAGCATGTTACTGGTATTGTGCATAGCAGAGTGTCTATTGATCTTACCAATAAAAACCTCAAGAAGAAATTGCAGAATATTCTGCATCACAGATAAGTGGCAAAAATGAATGCACAGGACAATGGAACTATCTCTGTGACATGTGATGACAACTGGATGGGAGGCTGGAGACAGACAGTAGGAATGAAGGGAACTGGCAGAACGTGACAAATGATGTTCCCAGGGATCTGTACAGGAGTTTCAGTTGTGTTGTATGATATTACTGACTTGGATGAAGGAACGGAGAGTTTTATATCCAAGTCTGTAGATGACATTACAATTGATGGCACAGTAAATGGAGTAAATAAGAGCAGGAAGTTACAAAGGGACATAGACAGATTATGTGAGTGGGCAATGTGACAGAGATTAATGTGAGGAAGTGTCAAGTTAATTTTCTTCAGATCGGGGAAAGGAAAATCAGAATATTTTCACCAGAAAAGTACCAAGACTTAAACAGCTATGTTATAAGGATAAGATGCATAAAACTGACATGTTGTGCTTCAAATTTAGAGGATTGAGGGGTAATTTAATTCAGGAATTAAAATGATAAAAAGATTTGCGAGGGTTTTTTCTGTAATGTGGGAATCCAGAACATGAGGACATAGAATAGAATCTTATAGGGTTTTGAGCAATGAGGGCTACATTGAGATTTATGGCAGAATGGGATGACAAGTCCATTGAGGCCGATCTCAATATTGAGAACAACTCAGTCCACCTTTTCTGCTCTTTACAAACGGCATGGTGAGATTTGCACTGGGTCGTGGTAAGTTGACAATTAATAGGGATAATTGCTTGTTAAACACGTTGTTGCTGGCCCAGCTCAACTCATTAATATTTAGCTTCCAATGTTAGCAAACTCACCCAACAAGCTATACACTGTGAAGTCTCTACATGAATGTCTGGATGGGTACCTAGCCATTTCAGCTCATTGCTGCCTGCAAAGGATCAATGTTGGACACTGGGCACCAGTATCTCAGAGTAAGCCATACCCACCTCACATCCACAGACATTGGCATCCAACATGTACCAGCTTCCAAGAACCCACATGGCACATTTCCGATGCACTTACAGGACACTTTTGTCCTTCAGTGCTGCCCTCAGGCTGCCCTGGGAACTCTCACTGTAATGCTGCAGCAAGGGACACTGTGTGCTCAGGGACACAGCCCCAGCCTATGGCCTGCACCAGGCTGGATCTCCGGCCTGTTCACTTGCTCTCTTAGTGCAGACCCTTGATGTTCAGCACAAACACAAAGAAAGGAAGTTTGTCATGGCTGTTGGCAGGCCTCTGTTAAGTCAAGAGGATAGCCTTCAGTCAGGAGGTCCCAGCACAGTAAGACAAAGGCAATCTCTGGTACCAGTCCTGCCATACCAATGGCCAGAATCAGGATGGTCTCCACACTGGGGGTGGTGGGGGGAGAGGGGGGTGAAGCGAGGATCTGGCTGTTGGGCAGCTCACCACCTGCCTTGACTCTTTGTGCCCTGTAGGGCTTCTTTTCCTCCTGGAGTGAGAGAGAGGAGGGTAAGTGAGTGGCACAGTTGTTACTGTTGTTAGAGTTGGGGAGGTGTCACAAGTAAATGACAAGGCAGTGCTGAAAGCATGCAGTGGTGTCAGGGGTTGAGCGTTGGGCTGGGTGACAATAATCGAGAGAAGATGTTGCAGGCAGAGTGAGAGTGATAGAGCATGAGGGTGGGAGATGGGTACAGTAGCAGAGATAGAGTAAGTATCAGAGAGAAAATGGTGGCACTTATGCTGACAGTGACCTTCTTCCAGACAACTGAGTACGCACTGACATTTTGGACTGGACTGGCATGATCTGGTGTCATGGCTTCCTCTGCTGGTCCTGGGGAAAGAGGGTGACCTGCCTCTGCACCATGCTGCCCACCACAACCTACAGATCCGTGCCCAGAAGGTGGAACACTGATTTCCCCATCTGGCATCTCCAGGGTAAATGTCAGGTGCTGTGCAGGGAGCTCTGGACTGACATTACTTGTCTGGGCACACAACAGCTTTTAAAAATGGCACAGGCCCTGGTGATACTGCTGAATCCCAGGATATGTGCTCAATGGCAAGTTGATCCAGGAACACTGCATGGTAAGATGGGTCTGGAATTGGACGGGAGAAATGCAAGGGTTGGGTGGGTAATTAAGTTGAGGCGAGTTTGCTAAGATGAGAGAACACTAGGCCCCATGGTGATAAACCCCGAAAGAAACTAGATGCAACTTGGGCTTGGCCAAAAAAAATGTAAGATTCAGCCCATTGTGTTAAAATTAGAGTTAGGACATTTATAGGTGAAATCAGAAAGCAATTTTCCACAAACCAGGATAATAAAAATCTAGCCCTCTGTCTCCCAAAAGGCTCTGGGTGAAGTAAAGTTTCAAAGAGTGGGACCGCTGGGATTTTTTTAAAACAGGAATCACGGGGTATGGAGCAGAGACAGACAAATAGAGTTGAACGTCAAATCAACTATGATCTATTTGAATAGGAGGAACCACCTCAAGAGGTTGAATGACCTCCTCCTTTGCTCCTAGTCATCTATGTTCCAGCAGGAAAGTAACCATATAAAGCTCCTTAAGTGGATGTAATGACTACCTAGAACCTTTTAAAATGAATTTTTAAACCCTTTTGAGGCTAGCAAAGAACTATGTGATCAGTTCTTTGTTACCACTGAAAAGTTTTTAAATTGCCAATTAGAAGTTGGCAGAGGTTAGTTTTGCCTGGCCATATACAGAAGGTTTCACAGCAGTGTAACTTTAGTCTGCTGTGCCCATTTCATTCTAACTCAGCTATGGTCAGTACTTGATTAGTGACATACAGTTGCTACAAATCTTATGCTATGTGGGCATGCAGAGCGCATTTTGTTTAATTCTGGTGCAGCAAATACACAAAATTCTTCTGAGTCATTTTGGCTTTTACTGAAACACAGAGGTCAAATTGGTTCATCTTGCAGACTTCTGATAAACAGATAAAATACTTTTGTACATTTTAAATGTGACCACTTTAGTGGAGGGGAGGCAGAAAGTGCCATTAAAATTTGTGGATATGCAGTTTAATTTAAAATCAGCTATTTCCCCATTTTCTTTGCAAACCATAAGTTAAAAAGTTGTTTTCTTGAGGTCCAAAGCAATAATATGCACACATTTTAAATTTATTGAAACAGAATCTTTCAGAAGAGCAAAGATGTTTTAAATTGCATTCTAAAATCAACTTGAAAACAAGTTTCAATTTGGGAAGGGAAACAGTTCTTCCATCACAAAGTTGCAACCTAATGTTTGAAATACACATTTGGTTCCATGACTCAGGGTCTGTGCTGAGTTAGCAGACTTTAGACAGAGGAGGATTACCGTTTCTTCCTGCTGTACAGTGACTTTGCTGGGAAATGTGTCGGTGTTGGCTTTGCTTAGAGGCTGGAAGAGGCTCAACTTTGATGCCATCAGTCTAGGCTAGCACATGAAATACAGCTGCCAGGGAGAGATATTGGAGGATCAGAACCAGTAAAACTTTATCCCTGCAAAGGCCAGACAGTGCCTTTGGGAGAGAAAGGAGAACAACAGAAAATAAAAAAAATGGTTCTGTTCATTAAAGTTGTGATGAGTTTATTAGGCAGTAAAATAGTCACAGATACAGACGGGACTGAAGGGTAAAAATGTTGAAAAGTAACTAAAACAGTGAATGACTGAAAACTAATCAAAACACTCACCAAGGGCAATCTCCACTTAAAGGTAATCAATTTCTACACAATTTTCACACATTGACAATTTGTACCATTAATCTAGAAGAAAACAGAACATCTGTTTGGATTTCTTTTCCACTAAAATGTAAAAGCAGATTGTCTATTTAAAGTGAGCAATACAAGAAGTACTAAAAGCTAACAGTGGCTTAACAATGGGGAAATTACCCTGTGTGTTATACATAGCAAAGTTGTAAATATGTATTTATAATTTTGCTAGATATGGCACATGGAAGAAATTGTTCCCTAGAATATTTGAAAGAACAGTATTACTACAGTGTGTAGCACTCTATATACATAGAATTCATTACTGTCACATAAAAGTAAGGTATTGAGAATGCTAGAGGTCTGAAATAAAAATAGAATGTGCTAGAGAAAATCAAAGACCTGTCTTCGAGTTCATATTGGAATTGAAATGTTAGCTTTGTTTCTCTCTCCACATATGCTAGCAGATCTTCTGAGTATTTCCAGCACTCTCTTTTCTATTTCATTACTGTTACACTCTGGCTCTTTGTGAAACATCAACAGTATGAGCCAAATTAACAACTAAACAAGTGCCCACTGTCGGGTGAGTTTCAGATTTGATATTCCAGTATTAGCCCACTCCTTCCCTTTCCCCCAAGCAGGATGTGAAATTTGCGTTAAAAAGACTTGCACTTATTTTGCGCCTAATCACAGCTTGCAGGAATGCTCCAAAGCACTCAGATATCCAAAATTATTGAAATGCAATGATTGTTGCTATGGAGGCAAATGCAGCAATTTGCGCACAGCATGATTGCAAAAGCAGCATATAAATCAGAGCAGTTAATGTGTTTTTGGTGGTTTGTTGGGGATGGGGGTGGAGGCTAGGTGCTATTGACCGGGGCAAACTGTGCTATTGAATCTGTCCTGTCCACCTGTACTACTAGAAGAGATAAAGTCAACATTAATCAAAGTCTTATCCGATAATGCAGCAGTCTCTCAGTGCTGCATTGGGATGTTAGTCAGAAATGGAGGATCTGAACCTGCCATTTCTTTTGTTCAAAGATAAACTACCAAGCAAATCAAGTAAACACCCAGCCTGCATTTTGCATATGTTTACAGACTTTTTGATTTTACCATATGTGCGGCCAAAACAGTGGTTCAATTTTAAATGCTAGGAATTTGGACAAAATGGCTTGTCTCATCTGTTGAAACAGTCATTAACAATCTATGGGAACATATTTTTTCCATCAAAAGGCATTCAAGCATTAATGCAGAAGATCTCAATGCCTAGTTATTTGGTTACGGCATAGGAACTATAGTAGGCGACATGAGACCTTAATGCTCACCACTGCAAATTTCTCCTACAGTCTTTAAAGTCCAAGTTTGGTATCATCCAAACCCTATTTCTTAACTTATCCAGTCTCCTATCCCATTTGTTTCAAGCTAGGCAGTCTCCTGCATTGCGATTCTTGGTTCTTTCCCTATGTTTCAGAATCAAAAAAACAAACTCTTGAGATATTGACTTAGACCTTACAGATACAGTAAGCTCTCCCACCATTCCAGCAGTGTCTAACTATTAAATTACTATGACATAGTAATTTGACACCTAAAAGCTTGTGCACCGACAGTGTAATAAGACTGAAGAGGCATTATTAAGATAACTAGGAATTGTACTGAAGTTGCAGCACTTTCTATGGATCACTTCTTTCTTTTGAACTTAAATTCTCAATTTTCTCTTACCCCTTCTAGCCTCTCATTCCATGCACTTTCACTGAGACATGTAGTCAACTGTGAACCACCTGCCAATGCCACTCTGAAATCTGCCATTACCAGGCACTTGAGCAAATTGTCTAATGATTCCTGATGCAATCTTCCCTGTGGTGAAACGTCTGGTCTCCAATCCACAGTTGAGTTTGTGGGACTGCACATTAGTGGTCTGTTTAAAAAAAAGCTTTTTAAAAACAACTTATTTCACTTATTTGCCAAACCCCCCACCCCTGTCACTAATTCCTTTCATTACCTTCCTGTCAGACAGTGCTTCTTTTGTTGAAACAGCAGGATTGTTTGAGCTGCAGATTTTTCTTTTGATTGCAACAGTGCTGTTTTATTTCAGCACAAGCCTCTCTCTTTTTTAAAAAATGGTTTTTGTTCAACAGCGCATTGTAGTAGAATTGGAGGTCCAGCTTCAAATAAAACTGCAGACAGACCATTACAGGTTGTTGGCTTCATGCTATCATGGCAGAATATGGTTATGGACATATGACAGAATATGACATGGTTATGCAAGGTTAAAAGTTTTGTGCACAATACAGCATGAATAAAGCTTCAATCAGCCAAAAGAATGTAAATGGAACCTTGTATGGTGGACAATTGAGAAATCAGCCACTCCAGTGACTACTTTCTCATTCCCCAAAATAAGAATTGTATACAACTATTTCTCGTTTGGATTGTCAGAGGATAGCATGAAAGAATGTTCTGTAGGTCTTCATGTTTCTCTAAATACTGTAATATTGGATATTACACACAAATTTCCTTTACAAATTTAAATACAAGTGCACATCTGGGGGAATAAAAGGAACAATCAGTACTTATAGGACCACTATTTAAACAATTGGTAAATAAAACTGACAACATTTTTGTTATGTCAAATATAAAACATTTGGAGCTGAAAATTGGCCTCTATAACTTACTGCAGATTCATGACTCCAGCACATCACGGTAATGCTTTGTGTAAACAACCTTCAATTCTTTCAAAGAATTGTAAATCAGTCGGTGGCACAGAAACCTTAAATCAACTCCATGTTCCTATGCCGTCACATGGTGCTCTTGACATTTTAGATATGATCTGGGACGAACAGTCCAGGAAATGGGCTTTAAAACATCAAACAGCTCTTACATCGAAGAACAGCAGTTTCAATCTCTCGGTCAGAAGGCTTTGGGACAATTGATATAAATCAACAGTGGTAAATTAGTATGTGCTTTCCATGAATTGCACCTCCTGCTCACCAAATTCTGCAACAGAATGGGATGGGAGTTGGCAAGGGTGGGAAAGTCTGGAGGCTGCAGTAGCTGCCCTTTGAGAATGAGAAGATGTGGGTACACAGTGCTTCAAAAGCTTCGGTTTAATGTGGAAACCTCGACTCAGTCCTTTCGAGACTGGCACTGATACTTTTCCTGCTGAGACTAGGCGTCATACTGCAGCCATCACTGGGACAACCATGTTGCAACAGAACATCCATGCACTCCTGGGCACCTGCTCGCCGGGCGTGGTACAGAGCGGTGTTTCCTTTCACGTCTCTGGCCTTCACATCAATGCCATACTGTCGAGCACAGAAAAACAAGAAGTGTGTGTTACTAAAAGACACAATTTCCCCCTTTGTTCTCAAATGCATCCTTTCACTTGTTCATCACCCAAAATTCAAGCTCCTGCAACAAATCCCACATTTCCTCCATTAAGATGAACAATCAAACGTCAGTCGACAGTTTGATTAAATGGATCATATTACATGTAGTGATTGTAACAAAGTCAGCCAGGTGGACCTCGTAGAATGAGTTCCCTGACTGGCCTGTTAATCTGGTCCAATCAGGGAACTCTGGCTGACAGAAATAAACAGGAGTGTCAGAGGATCTGTTCACTCTGAGAGCTGGCTCTGAGGGACCTGGATCAGTGTCAGCGACTCTCCATGTGTTAAGAAAGAGTTACTAGCCTCTGTGGAGTTATTTCACTGTGCATTTTTATGTTGGCACCGTATTGGGAGAATGTGGCCTTTAGTTCTTGAATGGGGAGCCAGGAAATGTACCTGGTTCTCTGATTTTATGTAGCTTATCAGACAGCACATGTGGGACCTGGTTTCCCCCACCATTTACACCACTAAAACTCATTACTTTATACAGACAACAGAACTAGAGACCCACATTTTCTATCGTTCACAGCACTCTTGAGATAAAGCAGCTGGGTTTGTTCATATTACAAAGTATATTAGGTGATGGAGAAAAAAAATGCACCTCCTTCCATTGGCTACACTTAATGTCAAAGCACTGGATGAGAAAGAACAACAGCTGTATTTCTGTGGATGAAGGACCCTTCCTCATTGGTTGCCTCCCTTTTCTGACTTAGTCAAGATCAGGAACAGGAGGATAAATTGTGCCCTTGATGGACAGCAATCTACACTATGTGAGTTTATTTGGGCATACACCCATGTGCCATGATATTCTGCACAGGAAACTATTTCCATTGACAGAAATATCGATAAATGAGGGGGCTCGGATTTAAGACAATTGAAATTTCAGCAAAAATATGAGAATTTTTTTTACGCAGCAAGTTAAGAGAATCTGAAAGGAACCAGATTCAATCATAACTTTCAAAAGGGAATCAGATGAAATCGAGAAGAGGAAAAAATTATGGAGAAAGAACAGAGAACTTTCAAAGAATCAGCACAGGAAAAAAAATGGGCTGAATGACCTTCTTCAGTATTATATGATTCTTGAGGAGCTTGCACTTGACATTGAGAATATGTGAGAACAGTTAAACTGTTGGGATCAGAAAAACAAAACATTCTCGTTTGTCTGAGGAGTTGCTCACCCTTTAATCACTGACAGGAATAATTTTAGAGTGCTATCATAGCTGAATCATATAGACTTCAATTTCTAATTTTGTCCATTGAAAATGTCTCGCTAAGTGTCCAATAAAGCAGATATTTAAATTTCAGTTGAACCAAGAGTAATTTGATGTTGTGCAGCTCATTCTACCAAAGTGCACTGAGCAAATCACTCTCCAATCCTGTAATTTTGTTTGGAAGTGGGTGACAATTATATCTTGTCATAGCTAATCCCAGCAGCAAGTGTGATGCAATACAGATGCTCCAAAGAACGTTAAGAATATTTAAGTTATTTCATTAAATGGAACTGAATTTCTCCTGCCATAAGATATAGGCCATTCAACCCATTCAATGAGATCACGGTTGATCTGATCATCCTCTAATCCTGCCTTTTCCCTGTAACACTTGACTCCCTTGCTGATTAAAAATTGTCTCTCAGCTTTGAACATACTTAATGACTCAGCCTCAATAGCCCTGTCCAGTAAAGATTTTAATGGATCCACCATCCTGTGAGAGAAGAAGTTCCTCTTCATCTACATTAAATTGGCAATCCTTTAATCTAATGTTATTCCTTCAAGTCCTAGGCTGTCCAACAAGGGGAAATAACCTCTCCCCACCTACTCTGTCAAATCCCCCAAGGATCTTGTATGTTTCAATAAGGTTGCTACTCATTCTTCTGAACTCCAATGAGTACAGGTCCAAGCTACTCAACCTCTCCTCATTATGAAAATCCCTCCATACACAACTTTGGAAACCTTCTTTGGCCTGCCTCCAATACAAATATATATTACCTTAGATAAGGGGACCAAAGTGCTCACAGTATTCCAGCTGTGGTCTGGCTAGTGCATTGTATAGTTTCAGCAAGACTTCTGTTCTTTTATACTCCATTCTTTTTAAACAATGGCCAACATTGCATTTGCCTTCTCTATTACCTGCTGATCTTGAATACTAGCTTTTTATGATTTATACATGAAAATCTTCAACTCCCTCTATCCTTGTAGATTTTTGCAGTCTTTTCCCATTTAAATAATATTCTGCTCTTCTATTTCTGCCAAAATACATAACTTCATATTTTCCCACGTTATATTCCATCTACCAAGTTTTTGCCCATTTAACCTGTCTATGCCTCTCTGCAGACTCTGTGTTGTCCTCACTATCTGACTTCCCATGTCTTTTTGTGTCATTTGCAAACTTTAGCTACAGTATATTCATCTCCATGGTCCAAGTTATTAACATATATTGTAAATAACTGTGGCCCCAGCACTGGTGCCTGTGGCACTCTACTAGTTATGGGTTGCCATCCTGAAAATGCTCTCTTTATCCCAACTCTGTCTTCTAGTAGTCAGTCAATCCTCTATCCAAGCTAATATACCATCCCCAATACCACAGGCTCTTATTTATTAAATAGCCTTATGTGCGGTACTTAATCAAATGGCTTTTGGAAATATTACGTCCACTCATTTCACTTTACCTCAGTTTATTTTCTCCTTCTTTTTCTTTTTTGGTCATCCTCTGTTGGCTTTTAAAACTTTGCCCATTCCTCTGGTTTATTCTTAATCTTTGCCACGCTTTATGTTGTTTCTTTTGATTTGATGCTATCTTTAAATTTTCTGGTTAACCATGGATGGTTATCCCCTTCCTAGAGCCATTCTTCTCATTGGGATATATCTTTGTTGTGAGTAATTAATTATTTCCTTAAATGTCTTCTATTGTTCATCAACCGTCTTTTCTGCTGAATGCTTTTCTCAGTCCACTCCAGCCAACTCCACCCTAAATCATTTGTAATTATCCTTATTCATGTTTAGCACATTTGTTTCTGACCCGACTTTCTCCCTCTCAGACAGAACGCTAAATTCTAACATGTTATGATCACCGTTTCTTATTGGTTCTTTTACTTTGTGATCATTAATTAAACCTGCTTCGTTATATATTACCAGATCCAAAACTAACCTGATCCCAGGTTAGTTCTGCAATATATTGTCCTAGGAAATTATCCCAAATACATGGTGTATGTTGGGAAAATCAAATTTGCAAAGAGATTAGAGTACCCATGATTAATATACTGCCTTAATTTAGTGCTTGTTATTTCCTGATTTATTGTTTACCCTATACAACAGCTTTGTTAGGGGAATACAAATTACTTCCATGAGATAACACGGTGTGGAGCTGGATGAACACAGCAGGCCAAGCAGCATCAGAGGAGCAGGAAAGCTGACGTTTCGGGCCTAGACTCTTCTTATGAAAATTTCTGAAGACGGGTCTAGGCTCGAAACGTCAGCCTTCCTGCTCCTCTGATGCTGCTTGGCCTGCTGTGTTCATTGAGCTCTACACCTTGTTATCTCAGGTCCTCCAGCATCTGCAGTCCTTAGTATCTCTTACTCCCATGAGTGTCTTCTTCCCCATATTATTCCTTACGTCCACCCATTTGGATTCTAACATGTACTGATCCAAGATCATTTCTTGCTATTGTACTTGTTCCATCTTGTACTGACAAAGCTACACCACTTTTTTCTTCCTGCCTGTCCTTTCAAAAAGTCACATATCCCTGCATATTTAGTTCCTAACTTTCATCTCCTTGTAACCACATCTCCATAATGACTATAGGATCATACCCATTAACCTCCAGTTGAGTCATTAATTAATTTTGTTCGAAATACTACATGCATTTAAGTTAAGAGCCATTAATATTGCCCTTTATACCATTTTGTTTTCACTTTTGTCCCTACTTACTGCATTTTAATGCTTGTACACTCTGCCCTTCCTGTTCCACTTCGTGTATCATTACCCAAATAGTTGCCTGCAATATTACCATATCCTTTTGCCTTGTATGACCCTGTATCCCATCTCCCGCACTCTATTTAGTGTAAAGTCCTTTAGATTGCCCTAGTTATTTGATATACCAGGACACTGTTCCCAGTTGGGTTCAAGTAAAGCCCATCTCACTAGTGCAGCTCCTTCTAATCCAGCACTAGTGCCATTGTTCCGTGAAATCAAACCCATTTCTCCCATACCAATCTTGAAGCCATGCATTTAACTCCTTGACTTTATTCATCCTATGCCAAGTTTCCTGTGGCTCAGTGAATAATCCTGAAATTATTACCATGGAAACTGCTTTTTAAATTTAGTTACTGACTGTTCAAAGACAATCCTCCTTTCTAGTTCTATCAATATCATTGGTACTTATGTGGATAACGACAATTCCTCCCATTCCACTCGGAATTCGTCTCCAGCCCCAGGGAGATGTCTTTAATCCTGGCACTGGACTGGCAACACAGCCTTTGGGACTCACACTCACTGCAGCAGAGAACAGTATCTTTCCCCTTAATTGTATTGCCCCTTATCACTATTTATGTTCACAGTTCCTCATTCAACTTCAACACCTCCCACAGACAAAATTTTTATTATCTAATTCAAGGGATCGGACTACATCCTGGAACAAAATGTCCAGGTAATTTCACTGTCTCTGATGTGACACAATGCCTTCAGCTTGGACTCCAACTCCTCAACTTGAATCTGAGGTTTCTTGAACTGAAAGCACTTACTACATAGATAACAAAGTGTGAAGCTGGATGAACGCAGCAGGCCAAGCAGCATCTCAGGAGCACAAAAGCTGCCGTTTCAGGCCTAGACCCTTCATCAGAGAGGGGGAAGGGGTGAGGGAACTGGAATAAATAGGGAGAGAGGGGGAGGTGGACCGAAGATGCATAGAGGAGAAGATAGGTGGAGAGGAGAGTATAGGAGGGGAGGTAGGGAGGGGATAGGTCAGTCCAGGGAAGACGGACAGGTCAAGGAGGTGGGATGAGGTTGGTAGGTAGGAAATGGAGGTGCGGCTTGAGGTGGGAGGAGGGGATAGGCGAGAGGAAGAACAGGTTAGGGAAGCGGGGACGAGCTGGGCTGGTTTTGGGATGCAGTGGGGGAAGGGGTGATTTTGAAGCTGGTGAAGTCCACATTGACACTGTTGGGCTGTAGGGTTCCCAAGCGGAATATGAGTTGCTGTTCCTGCAACCTTCGGGTGGCATCATTGTGGCAGTGCAGGAGGCCCAGGATGGACATGTCGTCTAAAGAATGGGAGGGGGAGTGGAAATGGTTTGCGACTGGGAGGTGCAGTTGTTTATTGCAAACCGAGCGGAGGTGTTCTGCAAAGCGGTCCCCAAGCCTCCGCTTGGTTTCCCCAATGTAGAGGGAGCCACACCGGGTACAGCGGATACAGTATACCACATTGGCAGATGTGCAGGTGAACATCTGCTTAATTTCGATGCCGTCACATCTGCCACCATCAGGCACACCACTTCCGGGACCGCGGACGCGACCGCTGCTGCAGTCACCACCTCCACTTCCAGAACCAACACCACACACACCACCCTCACCACTGCTGCTGCCACCCACTCCGCTCCACGGCCGCCGACGGAACCCTGCCCACGGCCGACGCAACCCCGCCCACAGCATACGCCGCCGACGGAACCCCGCCCACAGCCGACGCAACCCCGCCCACGGCATACGCCGCCGACGGAACCCCGCCCACAGCCGACGCAACCCCGCCCACGGCCGACGCTGCCGACGGAACCCCGCCCACAGCTGACACCACCGATGGAAGCCCGCCCACAGCCGATGCCACCGACGGAACCCATCCACAGCCGATGGAACCCCGCCCACAGCCCACACCTACATCGCTCCGCCCACAGCTTGCACAGCCAGCAACCCCAGAGTAGACAGCCACACTGAGCCCTGCCGAATCTTCACCATCCCCCCAGACCTCCCACTGACTGAGGACGAACGGTCAGTCCTTAGCAAGGGGCTCACCTTTGTCCCCCTCCACCCACACATCAACGAATACCAGTCACGTTTGGGCAGAGAGCAGTTTTTCCGCCGCCTTCGCCTCCACGCCTACTTCTTCAACCGGGAGCCTAACCCTCCCTCCACTGACCCCTTCACCCTCCTCCAACCCAAGTCCTCCTCCTGGACACCACCCCCAGGCCTCCTGCCCTCCCTCGACCTCTTCATCTCCAACTGCTGTCGAGACATTAACCGCCTCAACCTCTCCACCCCTCTCACCACTCCATCCTCTACCCCGCAGAACAGTCAGCCCTCCACTCCCTCTGCCAAACGCCAACTCTCCAACACCTCCTCCTACCGCCCCCTTGATCATGACCCCACCCACAAGCACCAAACCATCATCATCAATACAATCCATGACCTCATCACCTCAGGGGACCTCCCCACCCACAGCCTCCAACCTCATTGTTCCCCAACCCCGCACGGCCCATTTCTATCTCCTTCCCAAAATCCACAAACCTGCCTGCCCTGGTTGACCCATTGTCTCTGCCTGCTCCTGCCCCACCGAACTCATCTCTACTAATCTGGACTCCATTTTCTCCCCCTTGGTCCAGGAACTCCCCACCTATGTCCGTGACACCACCCACGCCCTCCACCTCCTCCAGAGCTTCCAATTCCCTGGCCCCAACAACTCATTTTCACCATGGACGTCCAGTCCCTATACACCTGCATTCCTCATGCAGATGGCCTCAAGGCCCTCCGCTTCTTCCTGTCCCGCAGGCCCGACCAGTCCCCCTCCACCGACACCCTCATCTACCTAGCCGAACTCGTCTTCACCCTCAACAACTTCTCTTTTGATTCCTCCCACTTCTGGCAGACAAAGGGGGTGGCCATGGGTATTTGCATGGGACCAAGCTACGCCTGCCTCTTTGTAGGTTACGTGGAACAGTCCCTCTTCCGCACCTATAACAGGCCCCAAACCCTACCTCTTCCTCCGTTACATTGATGACTGTTTCAGCGCTGCCTCTTGCTCCCAAGAGGAGCTTGAACAGTTCATCCACTGCACCAACACCTTCCACCCCAACCTCAAGTTCACCTGGGCCATCTCCAACACATTCCTCACCTTCCTGGACCTCTCTGTCTCCATCTCAGGTAACCAGCTAGAAACTGATGTCCATTTCAAGCCCACCAACTCCCACAGCTACCTAGAATACACCTCCTCCCAGCCGCCCCCTGCAAAAATTCCATCCCCTATTCCCAATTCCTCCACTTCCGCCGCATCTGCTCCCAGGATGAGGCATTCCACTCCCGTACATCCCAGATGTCCAAGTTCTTCAAGGACCGCAACTTCCCTCCCACAGTGGTGGAGAACGCCCTTGACCGTGTCTCCCGCATTTCCCGCAACACATCCCTCACACCCCCGCAATAACTGCCCCAAGAGGATCCCCCTCGTTCTCACACACCACCCCACCAACCTCCAGATACAACGCATCATCCTCCGACACTTCCACCATCTACAATCCGACCCCACCACCCAAGCTATTTTTCCATCCCCACCCTTGTCTGCCATCCTGAGAAGACCACTCTCTCCATGACTCCCTTGTCCGCTCCACACTCCCCTCCAACCCCACCACACCCGACACCTTCCCCTGCAACCGCAGGAAATGCTACACCTGCCCCCACACCTCCTCCCTCACCCCCATCCCAGGCCCCAAGATGACTTTCCATATTAAGCAGATGTTCACCTGCACATCTGCCAATGTGATATACTATATCCACTGTACCCGGTGTGGCCTCCTCTACATCAGGGAAACCAAGCGGAGGCTTGGGGACCGCTTTGCAGAACACCTCCGCTCGGTTCGCAATAAACAACTGCACCTCCCAGTTGTGAACCATTTTAACTCCCCCTCCCATTCCTTAGATGACATGTCCATCCTGGGCCTCCTGCAGTGCCACAATGATGCCACCGGAAGGTTGCAGGAACAGCAACTCATATTCTGCTTGTGAACCCTGCAGCCCAATGATATCAATGTGGACTTCACCAGCGTCAAAATCTCCCCTTCCCCCACTGCATCCCAAAACCAGCCCAGCTCGTCCCTGCCTCCCTAACCTGTTCATCCTATCCCCTCCTCCCACCTCAAGCCGCACCTCCATTTCCTACCTATTAACCTCATCCCGCCTCCTTGACCTGTCTGTCCTTCCTCGACTGAACTATACCCTCCCTACCTCCCCACCTATCTTCTCCTCTATGCATCTTCGGTCCACCTCCCCCTCTCTCCCTATTTATTTCAGAACCCTCTCCCCATCCCCCTCTCTGATGAAGGGTCTAGGTCTGAAATGTCGGCTTTTGTGCTCCTGAGATGCTGCTTGGCCTGCTGCGTTCATCCAGCTTCACACTTTGTTATCTTGGATTCTCCAGCATCTGCAGTTCCCATTATCTCTAAGCACCTACTACAAATGTGTTCACCCTGGATCACCTTAGTGTCCAGCAGTTCCCACATCTTTAGCGGCTCCACCACACATCCTGCCATCACTGCCATATCTTATGTAATGTATTAATTAGTTACCTTAGTAATCGTGCTATTTACACTTGAAAAATGCCCTGCTCTTTATACTTTGTTGGGCGTTTTTCTTTCTGATCATTGTTTGTTAAGTGGGGCATATGGGATACGGCTGGAAGAATATGCATCTATTCCAAAGGTTAGTGGCTATATGTTTTCTAATTACATTTATATTTCCCTTTTACATTGTGGCTGATTATCACTGCAGGAGTGCTGTATTGTCGGAAGTTCCATTCTGCAGTTTAGATGTTAAACTGAGGTTTTGTCAATCAGTTCCAGTGATCAAAACTAATGCTAAATTGTAGCAAGTTGCTGTGCTCAGAATGACCACTATATTTGCCAGCATAACAACAGCTGATGTGTTTCAAAGTAATTCATTATGTGGTGGTCAGTAGGACTTTAAACTTCTGAGTCGGGGGGAAGGGAAAGTGAAAGAGACAGGGAGTATGGAGTTAAATGGAAAGATAAGCAACAGGATAGCGTGTGTACAGTTGGGTTTAAGCTTGAGGCAGACTAGGAATACAGCAAAAAGGAAGAATAGCTTAAGACATCTTAGGATTTCCAATCTCTCTCATAATGATAAGAAAGTTAACATTAAGGCACTTTATCTAAATGCTCGCAGTATTCGCAACAAAGCAGATGAATTAACAGCACAAATCATCTTGAATGATTATGATGTGGTAGGCATCACAGAGACATGATGGCAGGGCGTTCAGGACTGGCAGTTAAACATCCAAGGATTTACAACTTATCGAAAAGACAGGGAGGTGGGCAGAGGGAGTGGGGTTGCCTTGTTAGTTAAGAATGAAATTAAATCTACGGCACTGAATGACATAGGGTCAGAAGATGTGGAGTCTGTGTGGGTGGAGTTGAGGAACCACAAAGGCAAAAAAACTATAATGGGAGTTACATACAGACCTCCTAACAGTGATCAGGGCCAGGGGCGCAAGATGCACCGGGAAATAGATAGGGCATGTCAGAAAGGCAAAGTCATGGTGATCATGGGGGACTTCAATATGCAGGGGGACTGGGTCAATAATGTTGCTGGTGGATCCAAAGAAAGGGAATTCATGGAATGTTTGCAGGATGGCTTTTTGGAACAGCTTGTGATGGAGCCCACAAGGGAGCAAGCTATTCTGGACTTAGTGCTCTGTAATGAGCCAGACTTTATAAAAGCCCTTAAAGTAAGGGAACGCTTTGGAGGCAGCGATCATAATATGGTAGAGTTCAGTCGGCAGTTTGAAAGAGAGAAGGCAAAATCAGATGTAATGGTGTTACAGTTAAATAAAGGTAATTACAGGGGCATGAGAGAGGAATTGACAAAAATCGACTGGAAGCAGAGCCGAGCGGGGAAGACAGCAGAGCAACAATGGCAGGAGTTTCTGGGTGCAATTGAGGACACAGTACAGAGGTTCATCCCAAAGAAAAGAAAGATTATCCGGGGTGGGATTAGACAGCCATGGCTGACAAAGGAAGTCAGGAAATATATCAAAGAAAAAGAGACAGCCTATAAAGTGGCCAAGAGCACTGGGAAATCAGAAGATTGGGAAGGCTACAAAAACAAACAGAGGATAACGAAGAGAGCAATAAGGAAGGAGAGGATCAAATATGAAGGTAGGCTAGCGAGTAATATTAGAAATGATAGTAAAAGCTTCTTTCAATACATAAGAAACAAACAAGAGGCAAAAGTAGATATTGGGCCGCTCCAAATTGATGCTGGAAGGCCAGTGATGGGAGACAAGGAAATAGCTGAAGAACTTAATAAGTACTTTGTGTCAGTCTTCACAGTGGAAGACATGAGTAGTATGCCAACAATTAGGGAGAGCCAGGGGGCAGAGTTGAGTATGGTAGGCATTACAAAAGAGAAAGTGCTAGAAAAGCTAAAAGGTCTAAAAATTGATAAATCTCCTGGCCCCGATGGGCTACATCCTAGAGTTCTGAGGGAGGTGGCTAAGGAAATAGCAGAGTCTTTGGTTGTGATCTTTCAAAGGTCACTGGAGTCAGGGAAAGTCCCAGATGATTGGAAAATTGCTGTTGTAACCCCCTTGTTTAAGAAAGGATCAAGGCAAAAGATGGAAAATTACAGGCCGATTAGCCTAACCTCGGTTGTTGGTAAAATTCTAGAATCCATTGTCAAGGATGAGATTTCTAAATTCCTAGAAGTGCAGGGTCAGATTAGAACAAGTCAGCATGGATTTAGTAAGGGGAGGTCATGCCTGACAAACCTGTTAGAATTCTTTGAAGAGGTAACAAGTATGTTAGACCAGGGAAACTCAGTAGATGTTATCTACCTAGACTTCCAAAAGGCCTTTGATATGGTGCCTCATGGGAGGCTGCTGAGCAAGGTGAGGGCCCATGGTGTTCAAGATGAGCTAGTGGCTTGGATTGAGGATTGGCTGTCTGAACGAAGGCAGAGAGTTGGGATAAAAGGCTCTTTTTCGGAATGGCAACCGGTGATGAGTAGTGTCCTGCAGGGTTCAGTGTTGGGGCCGCAGCTGTTCACTTTATATATTAATGATCTGAATGAAGGGACTGGGGGCATTCTGGCGAAGTTTGCCGATGATACGAGGATAGGTGGACAGGCAGGTAGTACTGAGGAGGTGGGGAAGCTGCAGAAAGATTTAGACAGTTTAGGAGAGTGGTCCAGGAAATGGCTGATGAAATTCAATGTGAGTAAATGTGAGGTTTTGCACTTTGGAAAAAAGAATACAGGCATGGACTATTTTCTAAATGGTGAGAAAATTCGTAAAGCAGAAGTACAAAGGGATCTGGGAGTGCTGGTCCAGGATTCTCTAAAAGTTAACTTGCAGGTAGAGTCCGTGATTAAGAAAGTGAATCGTTTGTCTCAAGAAGGTTGGAATATAAAAGCAGTGATGTGCTTCTGAGGCTTTATAAACCTCTAGTTAGGCCCCATTTAGAATACTGTGTCCAATTTTGGGCCCCACACCTCAGGAAGGACATACTGGCCCTGGAGCGTGTCCAGCGGAGATTCACATGGATGATCCCTGGAATGGTAGATTTAACGTATGATGAACGGCTAAGGATCCTGGGATTGTATTCATTAGAGTTTAGAAGGTTGAGGGGAGATCTAATAGAAACTTACAAGATAATGTATGGTTTAGAAGTGGTGGATGCAGGGAAGTTGTTTCTGTTAGGCGGAGAGACTAGGACCTGTGAGCACAGCCTTAAAATTAGAGGGGGTAAATTTAAAACGGAAATGAGACGACATTTCTTCAGCTAGAGAGTGGTGGGCCTGTGGAATTCATTGTCATGGAGCGCAGTGGAGGCCGGGACGTTAGATGCCTTCAAGGCAGAGATCGACCTATTCTTGATCTCACAAGGAATCAAGGGCTATGGGGAGAGTGCAGGGAAGTGGTGTTGAAATGCCCATCAGCCATGATTTAAATGGTGGAGTGGACTTGATGGGCCGAATGGCCTTACTTCCACGCCTCTGTCTTATGGTCTTATGGAAGTGTTTTTGGATGTTTCAGCAGTTTAACAGGCCAATAATTCATAAAAACTGGAAAATAGAGGCAAACTTGTATTAGAAACATTAGAAATTCTATTTTAATGATGCTGAATTCTAAAGATTTTGTTTTAAATTCACTAATGACAGTTGCTGGTTGGGTCAGCAGTTATTCCCCATCCCTAGTTGCCCCTTCTGAAGGTGATGGTGAGCTGCCTTCTTGCACCATTGCTGTCTGGGTGCTGTAGGGAAGGGGGCTGCTAGATTATAACCCAGTGACCTGACAAATCTCATTTTAATTACATGCCTTCTAACTGACTATTAAAACAGAAATATTGACTTTGGGTCAGCATGACCTACTGTCTTCCAGTTTTGCTCTTCTAATAGGCCTTAAGCCACTTGCAAATGACTCAAAATTGGAGGTGAAGTGAGAAGTTGGACTGGTAAGAATGGTGCAAATCTAGGTTGGAGACAATGCCCACTACCAACAGTTTGTCAACAGCAAGCTCAATTAAAGGACAGGGAGGAGAGTGCACTATATTCATCCCTTTTCTGCAATGAGTAAACACGACTGAAAATTGATCAATTTTACCTGCCAAGGTAAATTGGCTTTAGAAACTGTTAGCATGTTGACATGAACATGAAACCTCTTAGCCAAGGGTAGAACAATAGGGACCGCAGTATATTCGAGTGGAATAGAACTATCACTGAGGAACAAGATCTGTGCCAGCTGAATAACACCTACCCAGACAAGAAGCTGCGTCACTACTACATCCTTTCGCTCACAGGCGAGATGCAGAGCTGTCCGTTTGTCTTTATCTTCAGTCCATTCATTGATGTGCTCCTTCTTGGCATGGGCAAGGAGTAGTAAAACACTGTGAAGGTCCTTCTCCATAACAGCTCGGAACAGCTGCTTTCCGATGGGAATGTCTCGGTATTTCAAGGATGCAAGAAACAGTTTCTGCTCATACTTTGCTCTGATCCAGTTCTCCCTTTCTTCCCTATAACAGGAAGGGTAAGTCACAGCAGTGTCTTGGCTATTATGACCAGTAGTTAAAACAGCAAGATTTCAACAATGCTTTGGACAAAGTTGTGCCTAAACAGGCGCCTACTCATAATATGGCAGCAAAAGAGACTAGCAGTAACTGCGTTAGTGTGTCAACAGGGTGACACGTTGTTAGATAGAGGGAAGGTGAACTTCTCTTGGAACAATTTATGAGTTGGAAATGCCCCACGCAAATTTTGCCTCAAACAGATTTTTAATTATCTTCTTGAAAATCATTTTAATTTTAAAAGTAAGACTTGGTGATACCTGTAATTGGACATTATGATGGCATAAGATACCACTATTTTATCAGTTTTGGGATTATAAACTGAAATGGAATTTGGACTGCTGTAGATGGTAAATACCAGGAGGGTTTTGCTACTTGGAAAAATAAAGTGCTGCTGTGTCAGACAATGTTGCTTTTCAAAGTGGTCAGGGAGATAAAATTTGAGTAGTAGTATTAAGAGTCTTTGAGTTAAGGAAATTCTGTCTAATGACACAGTCCTCTGTCTAATTGAACTGCAGTTTGTCACAAAGCTGGAGGTTCCAGGACAGCAGGGACTTCCACACGCTGGCAAATTGAACATACCTTTCTCTTTCTCTCCCTCTGTCGGGGGAGAAATGACAAAATTCTTTCTTTTAAGCTTTCTGGTTATTTTTCGAACAAGAAAGGTATAGGTCTGTTAGATAAACTATTAAAGCAAAGAGCAACCATCACTCTACAAGCAGCAGCATATCATTATTGCTAAAAAAGTCAGGAGGAACCATGTGAGACAATCTAACCTACCTTGAAATCTGGACTTATGATCTTCTGAACTTTGCTCAGCATATCTATATTCTTTTTCCATCAATGTCAAACTGTCTGTTTTTGTTTGTCTTAGTCGTCAATGATTGTGTAAATATTTTGGGTTTTAAAGGGGTTTCAGTTATCATAGAGTTATATGGCATAGAAACTGACCCTTCGGTCCAACTCATCAGAAAACCTCTTTTCTCTGCCATTTCTGAAAGTTAAGTGCTTCTCTAAAGTTATTTTCTGGTAATGATGAAAACCTGTGTGAATTGTTTTTGTCCTGAATTGCAATCAGTTAGGTAAAGTGAACATCTCAGGGGTCTCGTTGGAACTTTAAACATTCAGTGACGCCTTGTGGAACAGAAGAGCATAATTTTCGGCACACTCTTCCCAGTTAGGTCATAACAATGGCATTTGTATGAATCCTAACTGTCTTATCCCTTTCTTCACATCTGAATGGTGGACTACAGCTTGATAGGAGCTGGCAGCTTTTGGTACCTCATTCAACGTAGACAGATTATTTGCCCGACGAGGCAAGAGATTGCAGCCAAATTTAAATTTATCCTCTCCAAAGTTGATCAAGTTCCCAATTGCAGAGCATTAAAACCAATTATATATCCCCACCACCTCTCTAGCTGAGGCCAGTTACTTGGGCAGGAACACAGTGGGCTGAATGACCACCTGCACTGGCTCCTCCAGCTCATAGATTAGTTGGATTCAAATTGGACATCTTTGTATTTGAATGGTCCAATACAACACTGGACAGAGAATTTACTCACTGAGCCACAAGAGCAATGGACTACAACTTTTCAGATAGGGCTCACATGACAAACTTGGTTTGGGGTCTCAAACATGGACCAGAGGCCAACCATACTCCTATTTTTAAATCAGCTTATAAAGAACCTGTTAGTTTATTTCATCTTTCAGTGAAAGGCTAATCTCAACTTTAGCTCAGCTCCAATTTTTTTTAGTTCAAATGGAGTTAACAGATTTAATTCACATAGAAATCGCCAAATCCTCCAATTTCAGAAACTTTGGACACTTCAATCAGAAAATTCCAAATTTGCAAGATGAGTCTTGTAATGTTGTGAATGTGAAGAATCTTACATTTCAAGTACAGTGCTTGGTAAAACACTAGACATGTAGAATGAATTAAAGGACTGCATCTCAATGCTTGGAGTTGTCAGACAAACTGGAATGGGTCTCCTACAGATACAAAGAACGAGGTGGTGCACATATACAATACAATTTGTTGATGGGAATGAGTAACATTTCACCATACATATAAGATATTCAGAACTACAACTTTGTCTCCTCAGACCCAAATCTGTTGCTGGTGACTTTAGCAGTGGTGAATGCAAAGCAGTCACTTACCGTGTAGATTCCGGAGTCGGCTTGCTGCGTCCCTGAGTATTCTTCTCCCACACGCTGTTTGCCATCTCATTTCCAATAGACGTCAGCACAAGCGTTAGCTCCAAAGGCCAGTCATCAAGATCCAGAGATCGTACTCGTGAAAGATGGGTCCCAAGATTACGATGAATCCCTGAGCATTCAATACAGATAAGTGCTCCCAAATTCAGACTTGCCCAGGTAGGATCTGGAACAGGGTCAAAAAAGTTCATAACTCAATTTATGTTGTTATTAAAATTTGATAATGTGTGAAAATAAATGCGTCAGCAGATAAGAGAGGAGTTGCACATTGGTCACATGTGGAGCCACCAGACCTGTCTTGTACATAATCTATGGCCATCTTAGAACAGGCATGCTCTGACAGTAGGTTCCTCTCATTGTCACCACAGTTGGTGCCTGCGGAGAGTCAGAGTATTGGGAGAGATAGCTGACAGAGCATAAGAAATTCTGTTCCTCTAGTTCAACATTTAATTTTTCCACCAGTCACCCCCATTTTTCTGGAACAAACCAGACTGTTTAGCTCTGAGCTGACCTCTGCCCAACTGGTACAAGCACTGCTCACATTGCCAAATTTGTGGGGATCATTCTTTTTTAGTGCCTAACACATAGACCTGTTTTCACAAATTGGTAACCCCAAGAGCGGGGCAGATATTAGACCGTCCCCACTCAGGAATCGTTTGTGGCCTCCGTGGCTGCCAAGCAAGGCTTCTAGACCTACCTTCCCATGGAGCCAGGAGGTACAGGAGTGTTTCTGGAAACCCCAAAGAAGTTATTATTGTCCCGGTCCCATAGCCTGTACAGCCACTTTTCACCCACCCCAGGATTTGCATGATTGTAAGACACTCACTATCTAGGTGTATCGTCCCAGTGCCACACAGTAGGTCATCCTACTGAAGTGACACTGTGCCCTAGTCAGAAGTGAGCTTGACAATTTAACCATTCACACTGAGCCCATTTTGTAAAAAGATAATAAAATCTTGACCAAATCTAATAAGTTTAATTTTGCTGATGACTTTGAAAAGAAAATATAGATTCTTACTTGCAGCAGCGCAGTCAACACAGAATGAATTTCCTTTGGCGTTTCTTATCGCCTGAAGGGCAACGGCTTCACTCCGGCTGTCCATTCGAGCCTAAGGTATAAAATGTATAATTTAGGGAACTCAATGGATAAATGAGGTAGTATGAAAAGCATTGCTCCCTTCCAGTAAATTGCAGACCTGGAATTCTGGTCTGGGCAACGTCAAGGTGGAGCAATGTCTGGCCAGGGAATTGGAAAATCAATTGCATGTAGAACTGAGTAACTGGTTTGTTGTTGTTTGCTTCTGCATTGAGTGAAGCTAGAGATTGTGACCAAAGTGTAATGAATGTTGTACGTTGCAAGGTGCTTGTGCTTTGAAATGTCTCTTTAAATCCACAGTGAAAGGGAATTCTGGAAAGGTGTATTTGGAATTCATACTGAACACCTCAGTTTGGGGAAGTGCACATATTATTTCAGACTGCCAAGGGAATGAGACTTGAGAAGGGATATAAAGACAATTAAACCTACTGAAATGTCATCTCTCAGGGAAACTGACAAAACAAAAGAAAAGTTGCCAAAAGGCAGGGAGAAGAGAATTAGAATTCTCTCAGGAATTGGTCTTCTTTGTTCTTGAGAAAATCATGGGGAGCAGAGAAAACCTCTCCATGGGAAAAACAGTTTCACCAGAGATAACTAAATCATTTAAAGGTGTTGGACAGGACGGAAGATCTGGAATTCTGGGTAAAGACAGTTGTGACCAGAGGCTCGGGGAATTCATTGAGGCTCGCCTGGCCGATGATAATCAGAAAACTTAGGCAGTGTAAAGTGCTCATTGAAGGGCATTGAAAATTTCAACTTGATGTGGCAGGGAGTGTTGAAGCTCTGCTGCAGAGCCAGGAGTGACTCTGTCTGGCTTGATCAATATGTTTCCTATTCATTCAATCTTGCATTACACAGCACCTTGAAACAAGTTTGAAGAACATTAATTTAGGTATAGCCAAAGCTGACAAAAATGGTCAAAATCTGTGCTCCTGCACTACCATCCTTGATGAGCACATATTTTGTGGGATTGGTCACTTAAAGGGCATGAAACTTGCATAAAAGTGTGTCTTATCTAATGCACTTTAAGGATTAACTTTGGAGGCAGCATACACACCCATTGGGGTACCTTTATATTTGAAATACATTAACAGTAATCATACCCTGGTGTGCTGATTAAGTTACCTTGTTCTTGCTACTTTCACAGGACTGCAGACTGGCCAGGATTTGACTTTCAATGGCTTGGACCCAGGCATCCCTCTCTTCAAAATTCACTGCTTCAAAGTACCACATCTGGCCCGTGCTGGAGACAATAGTGAACTCAATGTTCTCCTCTTGTTCTGTGAGAGGATAATTAGAAGAAAACAGATTTTTTTTTCCCCCAGCAGTATTACGAAGTAGTCATTCATGTAAGGGTCTGTGAATTTGGCTGTTTTACCCAGTGTTGGATGTGACTAAGCAGTGAAATCACAGCATGCTGTGTATCGATGCATACTTGACAAAAGGAATTATATATTTATGTGGAACAGATTATTCAATGACACAAAATGTAAAAAGTTATTGTCACAAAAGAATGTCAATAAATGTTTTTTAGATTGAAAATATCAACAGGTTCCCCTCTACCTTTATTGGTTAAGTCAGCAAATTTACTGACCGGAATTAGGGAGCGTCCCAGGTTTGAATTCTAGTCTTTATTGAGTCACATTAGCAGAAGCACAACAATTTGCCACAATGTGCCAGCCTCAGATCACGGGAAAATCAGCCAAAATTCCAACTACTGATTCCATCAAAGAAGGCAAAGTGGGCACATGAATAGTCAGGACTGGGCTGTGTTGTAATGTACCAAGTTCAACAGGCCTGTGGGTACTTGCTATCTAAAAGCACAGTTCAGGAGAGGTCACAGAACCAAAGTACGGAAGAGTAGGCCAGAATTCAAGGATCTTTATCCCAAGATATCACCCAGGATTGGGGGGGTATCTGTTTTAGAATCACATATTCTTTAAGAAGGATTTTCTGACTTTGTAAGATATAGCACCTCTGATTGCCGCATTATGCTGACAATATTTCTCATGAATTGCATTCAACCTGAAGAAATCCTCCTTCAGATTTAAAGGGGGTTCCATCAACTGGAGTCTTTCTTTTACTTGAACGTCATTGCATATCCACCAAAATAGATTTTCAAGCTAACATAACCCTTTTTTAATGGGCAGTTTAATGAACAGGACAGCCTTCTTTCAAATGAGCAGGACATCTATCCTTTATTTTGCAAATACTGTAGATGAACATTAAAACAATTTGCCTTTCAATTATCTACAAATATATACTGGGCTTCCCTTTGTCAGGCTCTTCTTTCCCCTGTCCCTTACACTCTCCATACACACAGCCAAACCAATAAAACATAGGATTCACTGCCCAGGCAGGCTCAAGAGTGAAGGTTTAACATTCAGAATGCAAAAGGACACTGAAAAGCAAAGGCACAGGACAAACGCTTGAACACAGATGTATTCTGGACAGAACACACAACTAACAATGGTTCTAGCCACTGGATACAATTTAAAATAACATTACCTGCTCTGTAAATATTTCTTAAACTACCAAAACGCTTTAATTTCCACACCCTGCGTTTGGCTGCACCCAGAATCCAGCAAAGCAAGTAGTAGAAGCAATTGGAGAAAGACATTGGAGAAAAGATTACTGCAGAGCACAGCTTCACATTAATAACTGCAAAAGGAAACAGCTGATCTAGGGTACAGATGTGGGTGCTGTTGATCCCATGCATCTCACAATGGGCATGAATGGAACAATTATTATTTAAAAACTCAGAACATGCAATTGATATGCAAAATGCACCTCTCAAATCAAGTTCTTGATACCAATTACTTTTATTATTTCACCACACACTAGGAACAAGCATTAAAGTGAATGTTTGCCTTCACTGAGAGTAGCAATTAGCTGTTGAAGAGGGACTGAATAGCCTTTTGTCACAACACAATGTCAGGAGCCTATTGCCTTCTGAAAAATTAGTAAACCCTACCGCTTTTCAAACTCGTTTTATTCTCCCGCCCACAGTGCAAGATGACTGCATATTACAAACATACATACATACTTCATTGATTAATCATTTAAAAATTCTTAATCGACTCTTTATTTCTAATTTTCCATGTACTTCATCCAGCAAAATGTAGCCTCCTGACAACTGGAGACAAAAGCTTCTCCAACCCAGGCAAGGTTGTTAAACTTTAAACCTCCCCCCAGCCTTCTTTTCATCTATGTAAGTGGAGCAACCACTGGCCTCAGTGTGCTGTAAATTAAATAGAAGTTTTTACTTCTCTGTAAAGCTATAGGGATGTAGGACTAAGTAGCCAAGGATAGGATCCTGGCTTCTAAATCTAGGAAAGGGAGATGATGCTCTGTTGAATTTGTCTTATTCTACACAATTACTGACTGGGAAAGGTGTAGGCATGGGGTTTGGGGGGTGGGGAGTGGGGCAGAAAGAGAGAACAAATGAACAAAAGCTCGCTTTCCCCATACTTATCTCAGTGGCAACTCGAAAGGAAGACTTACAAACATCTTGGAAATACACCCTGAATGACTTCACCTACGTCGAGTTGCTGCTGTTACAGGATCAAATGCAGTTAGCATTTAACACACAGCAAAATCTCCAGAACAGCACTGCGGAATGACCGATCAGTCTGCTCTGGGTGGTGATGGTTGAGGGAGAAATATTGACCAGAACAGGGACAGCTCCCTTACTTGTCTCCTGGGGTTATGACAGGATCTTTACCATTTACCCAGAGAGGCAAATGCGATGTCTCAATGGCACAAGGCACAGCACGATGCACTGACGTTGACAGACACACACTAATCCTCACTGCTTGAGGCAGCCAATTTAAAGTTTCATTTCCTATTCAAATAGGAAAGGCTGGGAATATAATCATTAATAAGAGAAAACAAAGAGCCTCTATAAATTAATTACCTTTGCTGCTCCATGGGAAGATGCAATAGTTAGCCTTTCCACTCCAGCCCCATGTGTTAGATTCTGTTTCATTCAGTTTAAGTAAGGACAGTTGCTTGCTTAAATCAAATGAATACATTTTACTGAAACTTGTACCAGGGATATTAGAAGTGTGTGAGAGTGAGAGTGCTTGTGTGTGAGTGTGATTTAGAGACTCTTTTTAATTGGACTTTTTATACCAATGGCCTTAATGAGGCAACTCCGGAAACTGGTAACCTGAAAATAAAAGGTGCAATCATGTTCCAATGAGTATAAAGTTTGGTTTCTAACCTCTTTTGATCACCCAAGATGTTGATATCTGCAAGACATCAAGAAAAGTTTTACGGATCCTGCGATTGGCTAAACTCGTTTAGCCAGTGAGGAACAGAAATTGCCAGAAAGTTCTGAGGAAGGGTCACCGGACCTGAAACATTAACTCTGTTTTTCCCTTCACAGATGCTGCCAGACCTGCTGAGCTTCTCCAGCAACTTTGTTACTGTTCCAGGAATGGCTGCTGCTCTGTGATGAATTAGCCAATGTCAACCTGTGTGACAGTTGTGGAGGTTCAACTGACTCAAGACACATGGACTAGGGACAGAAAAATCAGCCCAGGCTCCTACTACTGACCACCATTATTTAAACTTGTTTTTGAGAGTCAGTCAATACTGACCCAGCCAGCGTACAGTACCCCGTAGACATTTTAAACAAATCACATTATGTTATACAATCATGAAAAGGCCGGATCAGGCTGGGGTGACAGGTTCTTAGCCCTGAAGGACTTCTGCAAGCCAACTGGCACAATCCAGCAGATCACATGGTCACTTTCTGGTGCCAACCCAAGAATGAAGGGGATGGAAGTAAATTTGACAACATGGTCTTGTATGAACTGAACGCTCAACCTCTAAGTTCCTAGCCCATTATCATAATCTCTGAGTTACCACACCCAACAGGTCAGCAACAAGTCTTGTGGGAAAGTGCATGTGTGCATGGACATTTGAGCAAGGACAGAATAAGGCTGGGTTCATCAGTGATACTCCTTGAAGTTGAATAGCTCAACAGTCATGGTCAAACATCACGGTGAGATTAATTGCCACTCATTTAGGTACTGAAAGGTGAGTAGCACTATGGGATTGTCATCCAGCATGCAGAAAACATCAGTAAACATTGACAGTGGATAGGGTTAAGTTGGTTTTTGGGGGGGAGGGGGCTAGGGAAAAAAGATGATAAAATTTGGTAAGTATCTATAAATGCAGCCCATCTTTAAAATGCAGTTCCAGTTTAGTTATTAACTTGACTTGAAGACTTCAGCCAAACTTAATGTTACAGCAAATTTCACTGGAAGTTCTGGGTATACCATAAGCTGCTCACATTTGTCAAGATTTCTACAAATGAAGACGTGCAGAACGGAAAAAAAATCCAGTGTGCTGCTGTACCATACTGCAGGATCCTTATAAAGTATTGAGATAAATCAACACGGCAGTTGTAACTACTTGGAAACTTCATGTCCCAGGTTAATGACTGGCTTTCTTTCACTTTTCAAAAAATATTGCATCACTCACACTAAACCAGGGAAATCTGATCCGGAGCAAAACAAATTCAATGGAACTCTTTGGAGCAACATGGTTCCAGGCAGAAGCTTGATACACCAGCTGTATGGCTTGCGATTTATTTTAGGAGAGGTGCAATGCATTCGGAAATATCACAATTTTTGTCAACTTAGCAAATGGTGCATTTATATTATATAATCATTTCTTTGACCCTTGGCTTCATGCACTGGCCCTACTCCCTCTCCTCTGGGTGGATCATTCCCTTATTATGCAGAGACCTACTGTAAAGAACCAACACTTGGCTGTGATAATAAAATGTGAGGCTGGATGAACACAGCAGGCCCAGCAGCATCTCAGGAGCACAAAAGCTGACGTTTCGGGCCTAGACCCAGGCCCGAAACATCAGCTTTTGTGCTCCTGAGATGCTGCTTGGCCTGCTGTGTTCATCCAGCCTCACATTTTATTATCTTGGATTCTCCAGCATCTGCAGTTCCCATTATCACTAACACTTAGCTGTTGTCTCTTACTGCCAGGCTGCATTATTTATACATCCTAATTGGATTTTCAAGGTAAAGCTACTTATCAATAGATCTCCCAGGCATTGATCAAGGTAATGAGGGAATACTAAATAAAAACTGAAAGAACTGTGAATGCTGTAAATCAAGAACAAAAGCAGAAGTTGCTGGAAAAGCTAAGCAGGGCTGGCAGCATCTGTGAAGAAAAATGAGTTAACTTTTCGGGTCCGGTGATCCTTCCACAGAGGGAATGAATTAATATTATGTATTATTCTGTTTATGTTGTGCTTCCTCTATCACAAATTCTAGTTGCTGTGAATAGGTACATCCTAATTAAATTAAAGTTACATATTAACTACAGTTAAAAAGACATCCTGAGGTCATTATAAGTTAATTGCTATTTTGAACTTCTGCTTTTTTAAAAATGTTTTCCTACATGACACATGAATGTTGACATACTGTACTGTACATTAGATATCCAGTGATATTGCAGTCTGGGATCTAGGGCATAATTCTAATGCTTGGTTAATAAGAGTTGTCTAGCTTGTGCAGTTAAAACCATTGTACTGAATTTCAGGTTTCCAGTTAATGACTGGTATTCTTTCACTTTCCAAAAAAGATTATTATCTATGATAGTATTATTTTGAGATGCAAGATTTTTAACAGAACAGCTGGCGTCGCATGATCTGTGATACTACTTTGATATACTGTTTAATAAAGTCTGGAATTTTGTCATGCACAATGTATTATTCTTCCAAGGTGTAGCTTTGTCCTTTCAAAGCAAAAGAAAACTAATTGGAAAAGTAAAGAGGAGCTTAGCTCAAAGTTTAATTATCCCATGTTCAGAATACTTTCTAAATGTACTGTGCACAATTTTCCCATCAAAATGTTAATGTTTGTTCCTGCAAGGCTGCAAAGTTAATTGCTTTTATGGGAGTTCATACAAAGATCAATTGAGAGAACTAAGCAAGGGCGACTCAAGCCAAAATGTTAACTCTGATTTCTCTCCGCAGATGCTACAAGACCTGCTGAGCTTTTCCAGCAACTTCAGTTTTTGTTTCTGATTTACAACATCCACAGTTCTTTCAGTTTTTATTTTGCATTTTAATTCTGTTGTTTTGCATTACTTTAGTTCCCCTCTGTCCATAATTTTCTTTTTGAAGAATTGAGATGCTGAAGTTTGAGTGCAACAGTTAAATATGTTGGTCAGGAAGCATGAGCCTGTAATAAAATGAGTTTTTATTTCCTGTATGTCATACTCTCTTGGGTAGCTGTCCGACCCTGCACTTATACACCCTGCTAAAGCCTAAAATTAGAAGGAATATTAGTCATTCCAGCACAATTGAACTAAGATCCTTGCTGCTGTGTACAAGCTCAAGACCACAGGGGTGCAGGGAAAGTATTTTGTGAATGATATGCATCAAATTAACTTACAATTACCAAAATACTTGGAGAATATGTATTCCATTGTAAGTTTGGAGGATGCAATCAATGTCAAAGTCAACAAGTTAAATGTGTGACTTAAAGATTGGTGTGGGAGGAATGTGTTTCAGTTCACGGGGCACTAACACCAGCACTGGGGTAGAAGGAAGCTGTTCTGTAGGGTGGCCTCACTTGAATCTTGCTGGGACCACTGTCCTGTGAATTGAATAACTAGGTTAGAGAGGGTGTTTTATGAATTGGGGAGGGGGAGCATTCAGGTGGGGGACTAAACAGTCTTACAAAGCAAAATGATATAGTAGCTTGGCAGGCAAACTATACCCAGAGCAGGTCAGGAAAGGACAGAGTGTACAAACATTGAAAAAAGCTGCAAACAGGGTCAAAAGTGGAACAAAATGGCAAAAAGGCAAAAATAATGCCCCTTTACTGAAATGCACTTAGTATTCAGAAGAAAACAAATGAATTAATGGTGCAAACAGTGGTAAATGGGTCTGATCTTATAGACATTCCTTAGACATGGTTATAAGGAGATCAAAGCCAGGAACTAAATATTCATGGTATGTAACTTTTCAAAAGGACAGGCAGGAGTGGAAAGGTGGTGGGGTAGCTTTGTTAGTAATGAGGTGAAATAAGTACAATATCAATAAATGATCTAAAATTGTACGATGTAGACTCCATATGGGTGGAAGTGAGAAAAGACAAAGGTTCACTAACCGGGGTAATCTATTAGTTCCCTAACAGTAACTGTACTGTAAGACAGAGAATAAAGCTGGAGATAATGAGTGTGTGTAAAAAGGCAGCACATCAATCATGGATGATTATAATCTTTGTGTCGATAGAGAAAATTAAATTGGCAAAGGTAACCATGAAGAAGAATTCAGACCGTATTCAAGACAATTTCCTAAAACAATATGTTGTTGATTCAAGCAGGGATCAGGCTATTTTGGATCCAGTAATGAGACAGGTTTAATAAATGATCTGAGTAAAATATCCTCTTGATTACAGCGACCGTAACCTGTTAGCATTTAGCATTCAGTTTGAGAGTAAGAAATGTGGGGTGGAGATAACTGTGCTAAACTTAAATAAGGGCAATTGCATAGAGATGAGGGAAGAGCTGGCTGGAATGAAGTGGGAAATGAGTTTAGCAGAAAAGCTGGATGATGAGAGGAATAATGGCAGACATCTAAGAAAATAGCTTGTGCCTCACAACAAAGAAATATCACAGTGAGAGAGAAGGATTCTAGGAAGGGGATAAACTGAGCATGGTTGACCAAAGAAGTTAAGGATAGTATCATATTGAAAGAAAAAAACATATAATGTTGCAAAGATTTGTGGTAAACTAGAGGATAGGGACAGTCGTGAAGATCACAAAAGATGACCAAAAAACAGGGAGGAAATAAATGGAGAGCAAGCTAGCAAGTAATAAAGAAACAGATGATAAGAGCTTTGAGGAGTTAACAAGCAGGATACATGAAGGAGAACCAGTAGATGCAATATATTTGGATTTCCACATGCCTTTTGATAAGCTACTGCACAAAAGGCTACTTAATAAAGAACCCATGATGTCGGGGATAGTGTATTAGCATGAATAGAAGACTGACTAATTAATAGAAGACAGAGGTATGATAAAAGAAGGGCATTTTTAGGATTGCAAACCATAACTAGTGGGGTACACAGGAATCAATACTGAGGCTACAATTATTTGCAATATATATTAATGATTTGGATGATAGAAGTGAATGTACAATCATCAAGTTTGTAAATGACACAAGGTTAAGCACAAAAGTAAGCAGTAGGGATGACACAAAAAGGCTAACAGAGGGTTATAGACAGGTTGAGTGAGTGGGCAAAAAACTTGGCAGATAGAAAGTAATGCGGGAAAATGAGGTTATGCACTTTGGCAGGAAGAGTACAACAGCTGAATATTATTTAAATGGGAAAAGAAAGCTGCAGCACAGAGGGATATGGGAGGTCCTCATGCACAAATCACTAAAAGCTAGCATCCAAATTCAGCAGGAAATAAGGAAAGCATGTGAACTGTTGGCCTTTATTTCAAAGGGAATACAGTATATAAATAGTGAGGTCTCACAAAAATACACAAGGCGATAGTCAGACCACACCTTGAATATTGTGAAAGTTTTGTCCTCTTGTCAAAGATATACTGGCATTGGAGGCAGTCCAGAGAAAGTTCATTAAGTTGCCTCCAGGCATGGAGGAATTTTCTTATCAGGAGAGCATGAGTAGTTTGGGCTTACACTCATTGGAATTTAGTAGAACTCAATGAACCATATAAGATTCTTCGGCGACTTGACAGGGCAGATGTGGAGAGGCTGTTTCTGCTTGTGGGACAGTCTAGGTCCAGAGGGTATCATTTCAGAATAAGGGATCACCCATTTAAGACAGAGATAAGGAGGAATTTCTTTTCTCAGAGGGTAGTGAATCTGTTGGGGGATTTTTTGTAACCACAGAGGGCTGTTGAGGCTGGGTTGTTAAGTGTATTCAAAGCTGAGATAGACAGATTTTTAATTCTGTAAGAGAATCAAGGGTTATGGGGAAAAGGCAGGAAAGTGGAGTTGAGGATTGAATGGCAGAACAGATTTGATGTGCTGAATGGCTTACATCTATTCCCAGATCTACGGTTTTATGATCTATGGGGAATGTTTGGGCATGAAGTTATTTGTTGCTGAAATTTCTTTGCCTCCATTATGAAAGTTTGCTCAGTTTTCTGTTTGGTGGTTTGACATACTGTGAAAGGAAAATAAGGGAGGAAAACAGAATGACCATCTCCAGTTCAAAACTACCAGTATAATACTCTCATTACTGAAATTTGAAGAAGATAGAGAAAATTGTTGACAAGACTGTGCTTCAGCACTTACAGTGAAGAGCAGCAAAATTATAGTAGCAGAAATATCTACAAGATGTTTGTGACCTTACCAAATACCAAATTTTTCTAGACAAGCACTCGAAAATATTTTCCAATAACATGAGCAGTTAAACTTTCTCAAACACATTCCATAGTGCCATGAATTTACCTTCTGCCAGTCCCATCATGCCATCTGCCCTGCTCACACTCTTCTTCCTTCGATGTTTCCTTCGGTTTATCTGGGGTGAGGGTGGGGAGTCCAGCTTGCTGCTTGAGGGACTTGAGATACCTTCACCTACGGCAGCCCCTTCTTTGTAAAGAAAAGCACAAATATGAAATGATCAGTGCTGCAATTCATTTAAGTCCTTTTTTTCAAAGTTATAATGTGGGTAATTGGAGGCCATTTTGTCTACCCGAACAAATTTTTCTCCCTTACCCATGACTCAAATGAGGTCCACTCCTCCTTGCACCGCTAACCACTCTAGAGGCTGCAGCACAAAATCTAAGATAATAAAATGTGAGGCTGGATGAACACAGCAGGCCCAGCAGCATCTCGGGCTGACATTGGAACGCAGAACTGAAGGAATGCTACACTGTAGGTGGCACTGTTGTTCAGGTAAAGCATTAAACTGAAGAAGATTGCTCTGCCATTAACATCCACATGTGCCCACTGATAGCAACCAAGGTTGGCAACCTTGGCCTACCTCGCAACAAGAAGCTAACTATGGTATCTCCACTGGCACATTGCCCAAAATGATTCAATTCAGCATGGGCTGGAAATTAAATTTGGAATATTCCTATTCTTAAGGGCTGAGTCTCACATCATGCAATCTGTTTTGCACAAAACAATATGTTGTTTTATTTCAACAAGAGAAGCTTTTTCTTCCCCTTCCTTCAGGATAATAAAGTAATTCACTTTTGATGATAACTTCTAAATCCCAAAGGATTTACTTAATTAATAAATTGTGAGGAGATCAGCCTTTGATCAGTATTTATAACATTCACGCTCAGTGGCAGCAGCGTGTACCATCTATGAGACACACAGCAGAAACTCACCAAGGCTCCTCAGGCAGCACCTTCCAAACTCATGCCCACTTCCGTATAGAAGGACAAGGGCAGCAGATGCATAGGAACACCACCCCCTGCAAGCTCCCCTCCTGACTTGGAAATATATCGCCGTTCCTTCACTGTAGTTGGGTCAAGGTCCTGGAATTCTCTCCCAAACGGCAAAGTGGGTCAACCCACAGCAGGAGGGCTGCAACAGTTCAAGCAGGTAGCTTACCACCACCTTCTCAAGGGGCAGCTAGAGACAGGCAATAATTGCTGGGCCCAGCCAGCGACATCCTCATCCCACAATGAATAATAACAAGAAATGATTCACTTTTCACTGTCCATAATTGATTTGTAATGAGAAAGTGCAGCCTTGTAAAGGTCAGGCTGGAAAACAATTTCTCCATTGAGCCTCTTTCTGGCAGTGTGTTCAAATGCATAAACCTGTTGGATTAAACTCCCAGCAATTTAATATGCAGCATTTAGACTCTGGCAGTTTCAAGTTGGAGTAATCAAAATGAAAGCTGTTAGTCCAGATTTTAGGAGGGCTGTCATTAATGCCTGAACTATATCCGATTATTAAAATGTGCTTTAGCACACAGAGAAGATAAAGTGCACCTGAGGGCTTTCCAATATTCGGTTTTTCTGACTCAGATTTTCCTTTTACTAAGTAATCAGGTTGCTACACAAGATTCTGTTGCTAGATCTCATTGTGTTTCATTTTTAAATCTTCTCGCTTTCATTTTCAATTTTACTTAGTCTCCATTGTATAATACAGTTGGTACCATTGTCACATCATAGTCATGATGCTGTTGTGTCTCATGAAGCCATGATTTGGACTGGCACACCCGAACAGAGGATGAACTACATTGTCATAGGTACCATCATATAAACAAACCCGTTCAGCTCTACCTAGCTGAAACCTCTGCAACAATTCTGTGGCTGCGGCTATTTTAATCATTACAACAATGAGCTGTACTTCCAAATATTCTCCAGAAGGGGTCACTATTGACAAGTTTTTCTCTGTAACCTAATCCTGGCTCTCTCTGCTCTGGAAATAGCAGACAGTAAACATCAAAGTAGATCTCGCACCACATTAATCTGTGCACATCATGAAAGGAAAGTTGCTGCACATTGTGACAATGCTGCACAGTATTCTATTGAACAAAAAGTAAAATTAATAAATCAAACACTTTGATATTGTTCCTATGAATAACAAATGTGTGAATACAGCTGTTATTCTTCGACTTGGAATTGGAGGAGGTGGACACAGATTGCACATATGCCCAGCTTATTAGCATTTTATGCTGACAGGCTTTTTACATGCTTATATTTGTAGGTTTGGGAATTAATACAGATTAAGCCCCTCCTCTCAACACGATTCTTAATGTCATCTGAAGTGATTTTTCGCCACCGTATATACTTTGGTTGGGCAATATTGTTAAATTTAATAGTACATTTCCAATCAAGAGAACAGCAACTGGAATCACATTCAGATGAAGTAGGAGAGAGGGATGGAAGGCAGTTAATGAAAGAGGAAGGGAGAATAGTCAACTATGAAGGAGGCAGAGGAGGAGTGGATGTCAGTGAATGCAGAAATTCATTAATTGTGAAGTTTGCTTTAAAATTAGACAGTAAGCATCGGTCTTAATACGAACACATACAAAATTTTCAGGCTTGGAGCTACCCACTAATGTTGTGCCATTGATATCTGTGCTTCCTCTTCCAGCTGGTCACCTACTTGATAGCTTTTCTCCTCCATTACAGGTGAAGGAATGTTAGCGCTACATCGAGTTTAAGGTGCAACTACTTATTTTCACAAACCATAGGCATCAAGGTCATATTTGATGCAGTGTGGCATCAAGGAGCCCCAGCAAAACTAGAGTTAATGGGAATCAGGGGAAAATTCTTCATTAGTAGTGCCATACCTCGCACAAAGGGAAATGTTTGGGGTTGTTGGAGATCCGTCATTTCAGCTCAAGGACATCACTGCAGTCCTTCAGGGTATCAGGCCTTGGCTTAACCATCTTCAGCTGCATAATGTTCAGCACCATTCGTGATTCCTCATGTATTGAAGCAGACCTGGTCCAAATGCAGCAAGACCTGGACAATACCCAGGCTTGGGTTGACAAATGGTAAGTAACATTTATGTCATGCAAGTGCTGAGCAATGACCACCTCTAGCAAGAGAGAGTCTAACCATTGCTCCTTGACATTCAATGGCATTATCATCACTGAATCTCCCAGTATCAACATCTTAGGGGCTACCATTGATCAGAAGCCAAATTAGATCAGTCATATATATATCTAGTGGATACAAGAGCAGATCAGCTTGATTGTTTACGGATGAGGTGCCATTCACCCTCTCCACCACTGACGCTCAGTAGCAGCAGTGTGTTCCATCGACAAGATGCAATTCACCTGAGAGAGGACCTTCCAGTGCCTCTATCACTTCCACCTAGAAGGACAAGGGCAGCAGATACATGGGAACACCACCCCCTGTGAGTTTCCTTCCAAACCACTCACCATCCTGACTTGGAAATATATTGCCATTCCCTCACTGTCACTGGTCAAGATTGTCAAACACCCTCCCCAACAACAGTGGATTGCAGTGGTTCAAGAAGGAAACTCACTACTACCTTCTCAAGGGCAATTAGGGATGGGCAGTGAATGCTAGCTCTGCCATTAACATCCACATTTGATAAATGATTAATTTAAAACAAAGGAGGTTGTTTGTTCAGTTGACATCCCCTGGTATTGTGGTCTGTTTGACAGATGTTGATGCGCTTTTGCTTGCTTGGTAGGTTAGTTTGTGCAGGATTGAATCACGAAGCGTAGTTGAGTACATCTAATGTCCTCTCACTCTTCTATTTCAGCGTCAAATCACTCTGGATCTTTCTATTAAAAGACATGACAGCTTCCGAATTACATTTCTGCAGGATATAGGTCATTTGGACTCCGAATGTGATCCCAGTGGGATGCTCTATGGATTCATTGTCATTGGGCAATGCACCTGAGTGGTTATTGATTTGCTGGCACAATTACATCTACAGGACAAATGGCAATAATTTTCTTCATACTGATAGCACTGAAGACAGTAGTTCTTAACCTCTAGAACGCAAATTAATTTTTTAAAAATTGCATTTGGACAACATATTTTCAACTCTGCAATATGTCCCAAAACATTTCAGGTTAGTGACTACTGTAAAGTAGTCTAGTGCGTCAACAAATCTGTACACTGCACAATTCTGAACACACAAAGAAATAGATATGCAACAAGATAGTCCACTTCACTAATGTTATTAAGTAGTAGTATTGGCCAGAACACTGGCGAAAGGCTGAAAGGGGACCCGATTATGTATACAATCTGAGGGGCCTAGGTAGGGTAGACAGTGAAACCCCTCCCCATTTAGTAGAGGGTTCAATAACCAGGATAACAAAGTGTGGAGCTGCATGAACACAGCAGGCCAAGCAGCATCTTAGGAGCAGGAAGTTACCCTCATCCCTCTGGAGCTTTCCTGCTCCTCTGATGCTGCTTGGCCTGCTGTGCTCATCCAGCTGTACACCTTGCTATCTCGGATTCTCCAGCATCTGCAGTTCCTACTGTCTCTGACATCAATAACCAGGGTGGCAGTTTTTACGGTTAGAAGCAGGAGGTTTAGAGGCGTTTGAGGAACATTTCTTCCACACGTATGCATATCTGGAACTCACTGACTAAAACGGTATTAGAGGAAGGAACCATCAAGATATTTAAGTCATGAGTAGATCAGCTTCTGAAACACTTGTGCATACAAAGCTACAGGCCAAGTGCTGGAGAGTGGGATTAGAATAGATAGATATTTGACTGGCTTTTACAAATTAGCCCTTCCTTATTATTAGAAGCTGGAACACAATTTTCTGCATTGGATTTAATGTGTGGAAAGTGATGGCCGGCATGAATTTGCTCTGCACTGGGAAAACTAATAGTTAAAATTTCTGATGGGGACTTTCTTCAAAGGCTAAACGGTCTCAGCCATTCACTGCACCTTCTGTAGATTTTTGAACCAACCTGTTCAGATGTGTTTTGATACACTTCTGGAACAGGTGGGACTTGAACCTGGGCGCTCTATATAATTAGCAGATATGCTTTGCAGCATTCAGAATGTTAACCACCACACTGCATGGCTGGTGGTTACTCACAGAGCTAATGTATCTTCCTTACCAGCAGTTTTTGAACTACTTTCACTCCACTGCTCACTACTAGAAATGGAGGAGCAGTTTGGGAACTTTCCTTTGATCTGCGTCTCACCAATAACTGCTTGCTCAGCAACAGGGTCTAAACCACCAGAATGCAGAGAATCTGTGGGAAAGAGACAATCCATGAATTACGCAATCTTTCACTTCCTAAATTAGATTCATGCACTAACTACGGTGAAGCACAGCATCAATATTAGTGATCATTCAAACTATTTATGCTGCGTTGTGAAATCAAGTATTACAACTGTCAAAATATTCTAGGTCTAGAGATTGAGAAGCAAATTCTTAATCCTCAAATGCACTTCTAATAAGATCAGAATGTTCGTCATCACTCAAAAAAGGATTATAATGATATGTACACATTTTTTATCCCTGCATTTTCACTCTGTTGAGATCAAGAGCCATCATGCTGTCTCCTACTCAAACTTAATCACTTAATACATGCAACACTCACTGACAAGTATCTCAACATGAATTAATTCTGAGCATTTTAGCTAGCTAAAAAGATAAGTTTCAAAGTGGAATGAAAGAAAAGTTCCGGAGAAACTCAGCAGGTCTGGCAGGAGCTATGGAAGAGAGAGAAACAGATTTCAGGTTTTGAGTCTGAGATGACTCTTCAAAGAAATCGTATTGGACTCAAGTTGTTCACTCAGTTTCTATCTCCACAGATGCTGCCAGAGTTGCTGAATTTCCCCATCACTTTCGACTTTTATTTCAGATTTTCAGCATGTGCAGTACTTTGCTTTTTGTTTCAAAGTGGAATTATGTGGAGTAAAGATTTATTGAGTGCTGCTGTTGGATATTGTGCAGAGCTTATATCGAGCTGTAATTACCAACACTTTCTTGCCCACTGCCCATGAGTCCATTCAGGCTGGTGGAGGCGCCACTGGCTGAAACAGCACGAGGTGGCCGCTTGCCAGGAACTTTAACTGTTGTCCTGAGAAGATCAATCTCTTTTCCATGTATGTTCTGCATATAATCCTGCAGTGAAAAACAAGTAGAATTCACCAGAACTTAAATGTGCTGTTAGGGTGGTGGAGGAAATATTTTTCAACCTTCACTGTTTGAGTGGCAACCTGACAGACTGGATCCTCCACCTATTGCAGGTGCTGCCTGATTTTCGTGCCAGGTTGGTGCCCAGATGGTAAAATTGAGAATAACTCCCATTGAGTAACATAACAATTCAAAATAACATGGTGAAATGATAATTGCAAACTGCTCCATTTTCACTTTGACAGATTACAGCAATCACTTATTCCTGTCTACTCGATTTCTACCTTGCAATTTCTCTCAGGCCACCTCCATTCACAATGGAAAGCTGTGCGTGACCTGTCATTATTGATCTGAGCATTAAATGCTGACACTGAATATCAAGAGTGGAAAATCGGTTAATTTCACATTACTGAGATCTCTCATCTTGATGATGCTGCTCGTTAAAAAACACAAGGTAACAAATGATGGCTGACACAAGGAATTCACTGGAGTCCCTCAGTGTGATTGAGGGAGCTGTTGGAGACTCTCGAAGTGATCAAGGGAATCAGCCAGAGACCCCTGTAGTACCAAAGGGAGTTTAGTGGAAATCCCCATGGTATTCATAGTAATAAATGTGTATATTATCTTTTAGGAATCTGGATTTTTAAAGTAGAGGTAGTTGGGTTTTGGTTTCAGTTCTGTGAAAGTAAAAGTCACATTTGGAACAGTGACCTAAATAGCTGCTTCAGTGGTACAGGACCTAAATATTGTTAAAATTTCCAAGGAAGCATGTGACTCAGTTAAGTATTTAGCAGGATACCTATGGTGTTGATTGATGGAAAGTTTACGCTGATGAGTTTGTGACTGACTGAGGAAACAGACCTATGGCCAGTTTTAACTTCAGTTCAGAAGAATCAGGAGTTTGGTTCAGGAGAAAAAATTTTCTGCTTGGAGGAAACTACATGATCAATTCAGGAGAATAGTTTACACTCTAGCAGAAGGGTTTTGGGCTGTGACGTCTCCAAGCTGTGAGAGTTTGTGAAGAAGTTCTCGAATTGTTAAAATCCAAAGGAGGTTTAGGCCATCAGAGCTGAAAATAATTTTGGGCCATCAGAATTGGAAAGAAGTTTTAAAACTGTTTCAACAGTCCTAGGACGAGAATTGAAAACTGTCAGTTGTGAAAGAAATTAAAGAGTTGAGGTATGAGCGCTATTTCTCTGGGATTTGAATACCTGTAAAGGACATCGCAGGGTAAAGTTTACAGCTTGTTTTGCCGATTATGCTAAGCTCTTTCAAAACTGACACACATACATACATAACTCCCCACCTACGTCCCATCGTCTCAGCCTGCTCCTGCCCCACCGAACTCATCTCCACCTATCTGGACTCCATTTTCTCCCCTTTGGTCCAGGAACTCCCCACCTACGTCCGTGACACCACCCACGCCCTCCACCTCCTCCAGGACTTCCAATCCCCTGGCCCCCAACACCTCATATTCACCATGGATGTCCAGTCCCTGTACACCTGCATTCCGCATGGAGATGGCCTCAAGGCCCTCCGCTTCTTCCTGTCCCGCAGGCCCGACCAGTCCCCCTCCACCGACACTCTCATCCGCCTAGTTGAACTCGTCCTCACACTCAACAACTTCTCTTTTGACTCCTCCCACTTCCTACAGACTAAGGGGGTGGCCATGGGCACCCGCATGGGCCCCAGCTATGCCTGCCTCTTTGTAGGTTACGTGGAACAGTCCCTCTTCCGCACCTACACAAGCCCCAAACCCCACCTCTTCCTCCGGTACATTGATGACTGTATCGGCGCCGCCTCTTGCTCCCCAGAGGAGCTCGAACAGTTCATCCACTTCAGCAACACCTTCCACCCCAACCTTCAGTTCACCTGGGCCATCTCCAGCACATCCCTCACCTTCCTGGACCTCTCAGTCTCCATCTCAGGCAACCAGCTTGTAACTGATGTCCATTTCAAGCCCACCGACTCCCACAGCTACCTAGAATACACCTCCTCCCACCCACCCTCCTGCAAACATTCCATCCCCTATTCCCAATTCCTCCGCCTCCGCCGCATCTGCTCCCACGATAAGACATCCCACTCCCGCACATCCCAGATGTCCAAGTTCTTTAAGGACCGCAACTTTCCCCCCACAGTGATCGAGAACGCCCTTGACCGCGTCTCCCGTATTTCCCGCAACACATCCCTCACACCCCGCCCTCGCCACAACCGCCCCAAGAGGATCCCCCTCGTTCTCACACACCACCCTACCAACCTCCGGATACAAAGCATTATCCTCCGACACTTCCGCCATTTACAATCCGACCCCACCACCCAAGACATTTTTCCATCCCCTCCCCTGTCAGCTTTCCGGAGAGACCACTCTCTCCGTGACTCCCTTGTTCGCTCCACACTGCCCTCCAACCCCACCACACCCGGCACCTTCCCCTGCAACTGCAGGAAATGCTACACCTGTCCCCACACCTCCTCCCTCACCCCCATCCCAGGCCCCAAGATGACATTCCACATTAAGCAGAGGTTCACCTGCACATCTGCCAATGTGGTATACTGCATCCACTGTACACGGTGCGGCTTCCTCTACATTGGGGAAACCAAGCGGAGGCTTGGGGACCGCTTTGCAGAACACCTCCGCTCAGTTCGCAACAAACAACTGCACCTCCCAGTCGCAAACCATTTCCACTCCCCCTCCCATTCTCTAGATGACATGTCCATCATGGGCCTCCTGCAGTGCTACAATGATGCCACCCGAAGGTTGCAGGAACAGCAACTCATATTCCGCCTGGGAACCCTGCAGCCACATGGTATCAATGTGGACTTCACCAGTTTCAAAATCTCCCCTTCCCCTACTGCATCCCTAAACCAGCCCAGTTCGTCCCCTCCCCCCACTGCACCACACAACCAGCCCAGCTCTTCCCCCCCACCCACTGCATCCCAAAACCAGTCCAACCTGTCTCTGCCTCCCTAACCGGTTCTTCCTCTCACCCATCCCTTCCTCCCACCCCAAGCCGCACCCCCAGCTACCTACTAACCTCATCCCACCTCCTTGACCTGTCCATCTTCCCTGGACTGACCTATCCCCTCCCTACCTCCCCACCTACACTCTCTCCACCTATCTTCTTTACTCTCCATCTTCGGTCCGCCTCCCCCTCTCTCCCTATTTATTCCAGTTCCCTCTCCCCATCCCCCTCTCTGATGAAGGGTCTAGGCCCGAAACGTCAGCTTTTGTGCTCCTGAGATGCTGCTTGGCCTGCTGTGTTCATCCAGCCTCACATTTTATTATCTTGGAATTCTCCAGCATCTGCAGTTCCCATTATCTCTCACACATACATAGCTTTGTTTGTTTTGTTTTCTGTTCTTTAATAAATGTTAAAGAAGGTTTATAGCCTTGTGTGAATATGTTCAGTGACTGGCTAACACTGTAACCAACTACAAGTTATTAAACTTATGATCCATCAAGCCAGATTTCATGCCAGAATCTGACTTGTCTAATACTACCGTCAGCTGGGACCATACCATCTGCTCCATTGTTTATAATTAAGAAAATTTGAAAGAAACCCTGACTTACAATCAACCCCAAAGCATCTAATTGACCTGGGAAGCTGTAGAAAGTTCATCCAGGACCATCAGAGGGATACATCAAATTGCATCCACTTACACTTCAGTCATAAAATACATTATGCATTACAGAGGATAGTGATCCTGACCTTTTGAAAACAGCAAATGCTTCAACCTACCATGAACAATGTTACATACAGCTATCTTAGCTAACACACTATTTTCCAAAGCATGAAAGACGTAGGCACAGTTGCGCTAGCTGCAAATTCCTCCGAGGAACCCCTGCCATGAACAATGTTACATACAGCTATCTTAGCTAACACACTATTTTCCAAAGCATGAAAGACGTAGGCACAGTTGCGCTAGCTGCAAATTCCTCCAAGGAACCAAAACTTATGAAGTACACTTACGTGTAAACTTGGATGATAGGACAGTATACCATTGTTACACAATGTAACATATTTCTTCTTCCACTCTTTATTTAGTGAGTTTCCACTCCTCTTCAACAATACACCCTGTAAAGAAACACACCTCAGAAAATCAGGATCAGAGGAGAAAGTCTCTTTCTTTTATACACAAGCTACTCTACACGTTGCTCACTCAAACAACTCAGCTCAAGAAAAATTTGGGTATTAGGAGTAGTTTGTAACCCAGGTTATGAAAAATTTGTTTGACTGACAACAGGATGGAATAAGATGGACAGAGTAGACTGTTTCTGATAGTTAAGGGGTCACAGTGAGGGACCACACACACAACATTACATGCAAGTTATTTAAAAAGATGGCAGGAGAAATTTGTTAATATGGAAAGTTGTGAGGCTGTCAACTTCATTTCCAGGATTAGTGGTTGAAGTGATAGAAATATTCAAGATCTGATTGGATGGATGGATGAAAGAAAGTGGAAGCAAGTTAGATAAATACGATTTGGACTAATTGCTTGTGCAAATGTGACTGGGTATACCAAACAGCTCTTTTCCTTACTGTGACCTAATTTTATTTATGTTACTAAAGTTATGAAAGGCTCCTTGGTACTCATGGTCATGGAATCACACTCAGCAGTAGTCAACACCTTCACAAGGGAAGAAAACTGAAAACAGACAAACTGTTGGCTTGATTGGCACATTCAAAAGGCCACCTAACTTATTTGACCTACTGATGGAAGGGAATAATTAAGTATAATTCATTAGTCTATGGGGAGCTAATGTCGCTCAAGATCTGTTGGATGATAGAAGAATGGGACTTGGTGTTACATAGGATAAACAGTTTGAACAGTTTAGAGTTGAGGGAGCATTGTGCATTGTTTGAGACTCCAAGGCTGAGCTTCTTCCTTCCCTGGCTCAAGCAAATCTCTAATGGCACTCACCTGGTGTGGGAGCAGAAAGCAGGAAATTAGACAATAAAAGAAAAGAACTTGCATATTGAAATAACAAGCTCACAGTAATGCTTCGCGCATTACAAAGAACAACTTGTGGTCATAAAATATCGTTAGATTTACAAAACATCCTATGGCATTTAACAAAGTGGGATAGGGAGAGAATGGAGAAGATAATGGACACTCAATAAGAAGTGGGTTAAGGGAGATGAACCGAGGATTTGTTTTGAAAATGGAGAGAAGATTTTGCAAGGATAATTAGAAATAGTGAGAGCGTGGAGACACCTGAAGTCTCCGTTTCTGATGGTGGAGCACAGAAATTCATAGGCTGATCAATGGAGATAGTCAAGATGTTTGCTTAGAGGAAACTGTATCGTAGAAAAGCCTGTAAATTAGGTCACAGATTTTGATGGAAAGCCAATGGGGTCTGGGACTTGATACAGTCCAGGATAGTAGGGAGGAAACGGCACAAGACTTTGCTAAACAAATAACATTCAGGTCTTTCAGGATTGTAGCCATTTGAATTGTGATGATGCTATGGCTTTAAGAGGTATATTTTGTCCTGGTTTCTTTTGAGACAGGGATTGAACAAGAGGTTACGAGTAGCCTGTGGTAACGTAAACAGCTTGCAAGGCCTTGGTTTTTTTAAAATTTAGAATAATAGAAGCAGCCTGGCTGGGCGTGGCCAGCTTTCGCAGACCAGGATTTCTAGATTTTTTTGGCTTTTATTTCAGCAGAAGCTGCTGGAGTTATGAAGGAGCAGAAGCTATTTTCCCTCTCTCTCTCAGATACAGCATAAACTGGAGTTTCTCTTCCTACTGTGAGCATTGCATGTGAAAAAGTCTGATTTCTGAATTTATCTTTTTTGCCAAGAGGTGTATTTATGGGATGTTACTATATTCGAAGAGTTGATTAGTAATAGTTACTGTATCTATTAGTCTGTTAAGTTTCCCAATAGAGTTAAAAGTTATTCTAAGTTCTTGCTTTTGTTCAGATTTTAACTATAGTGTTTGAATAAATTATGTTTTGCTTAGCGCTGAGTAGTTTGACGAATCGAATTGCATCTGGGAACACAGGACTTTACATTTGCCTTTATTATAAGAAAAAGTTTGAGTCTAGGCTACCTTCATAAAATATTGTGAAGGGGGTCTAGTCTGGACCACAACAGAATTTACAGGTTTAATGGCGAGCATTTCTTTAGAAGTGCTATCGTGGACTATTTGACAGAACATTTGTGGGCGACAGCTACGAATCTAAAGTACAATCCAAACTTCCGCACGAGAAAGTTCAGATTCTTGTTTAGATACAGCTTGGCAGATGCCAAGAGCCTCTGTGGTACTCCACCCAAGCAGCAATTCTCTATGCAAGCACCTGGATAGCAGCTAATCAGCTTTCAACACATCACCACAAAGTTTGATTTCACTACACAAGCATATTTTCCATCAGCATGCTATTAGGAGCTGGAAACTAGCTGAACTTTCTTCCCCACTAAGGGTAACTGTATAACCCCTGGCTAATATTCCCACCCTGATCAGTTAATCTAGGTAAGGGGTGAATACTTCTGATATCCCTTGGCTCTCCCAAATCATCCATGTCGCACTCTCCCAATTTGGGCAGCTATGATGAGGAGACAGAGGTAAAGAAGAGTTTAAGTGATATTTGTCAAGATTTGTGTATTCTGCCATCATGATGCTGAAACACACCTGTTTAATTGGGATTGCACGGCCACTTCCAATATTATCTGCTTTACTATCCAGACTCCTCCGCTCTGTATCGCTTCCCCGCCGAGTCTGTGGAGGAAATGAGAACATGGTGTCAAACTAAACCTGAAGTGCTTGTTCTCATTAAAAACAGCATCTTGACCCTCCCTCTGCTTAAAGTGAAACAGCTTAGAGTCATTACAGTGGTGGCGATGAATAGAATAACCTACTGCTGAAGTCTCACTCTGCGAAGGCTGAGTGAGTAGCTGAATCAGGGCCAGATCATCACGAGGATAAATATAAAGACATAACAATCCATATCCATCAGGTAATCCAAAAATCCATTGCACTGCTGTATACAATGGCACTGACATTATAACATTGCATGGCTGTGACCATTTCCCATACGCTGTGTTGTTCCAGTGTCCTGATGTGGTCCAGCTTTTCTCTCAAAGCAAGTGAGAGTGTCACAACATATTTGGTTTGTCAGCTACAGAGATGAAAAATTGAACCTGAAAACTGATTTGCCAGCTATTGCAATCCCATCTGTCCCATTTATCACAGGGGAGTAAACCACTGCTTCTGAATGGCTGACCAGCAGTTTTTGATGCTCAGAAAAGGCCTTTCAATTGAAGAACAGGCTGATTTTTTTTAAATCAAGCAAGTCAGCAGAATAGAAAAGGCTATATTCTGAAATTCAGCAATTAACCCTGTGATTGGCAACAGATTCAGTGAAATTAGCTCGTCAGCCTCCCAGTTATGTACCTATCTCGACTGAGATTCTGGGTTTGGTTCTGTCTCCTCCAGCCTCTGCTGTTCCAAACACTGCAGTAGTTTTAGCAAAGTCAATATAAGATTTCAGCTTGCTTCATAGCTGGATCATCCCAATTACTGCTTTCAATCTGGCGACTGAATGCCTGGAGAAGTGCACATTAGGACACATGTGAAAGGCACGATACTCACACCATAAAGGATTTGAAATGTTTTGGACCCCTCTGCAATTTATGTCTCATGATTAAATTTTAGTCCTCCTGCACACTTGGAAAAAGGAGTGGGGATCTCTTTTGGCAATAACTTGGACCACTGGATCCAGGTGAATATCCAAGCCAGACACCAAATTAGGAATATCCCTCGTGACCTCCAGAGTCAAGTATTTCAGTAGTGGTCTTCTTCAGCTCCAAACCATTCAAACTCTATCAAGTGTATCCTGTATAGCACCAAGACCCATTCCTCAATCACTCATCTTGGGTAACATTAGCTCCCCATAGACTGATGACTTATATTTAATTATTCATACTAATCTTCATATCCATCCATGGCTTCAGCCACCTTCTCTTGAACTTCCTTCAGAATGATCTATATTTCAAACATCTACTGCACATTCCCCCTAACCTTTTGCCCATCTTTGGGTTTTCACCTGATTTGGTCTCATCCTCTGAGATTCCCACTCTAAACATCCCCATCTCTTACAAAGCTAATTCCAAAGCCAATTTCTTTGACTAGGTTTACAATCCTCTTCCAACACAGCATCTGTTATTTTTGGTTGGAGTGGGGAGGGGGTGAAGGGGAGAGGGGGAGAGGGGGAGAGAGAGAGGTGGAGAGGGAGAGAGAGAGAGAGAAGAGAGAAATTAATTTGTGCAAATCAAACTCCTACTAGTGACCCAATAATCTGTTTCTTTGTGGTGTTGATTGACAGATAAATAATAGCCAGAACAGTGGGAACATCTTCTCTGCTCTTCTTTAAAATTGTTCCATGGCATCTTTTACATCCACCTGAGAAGGCAGATGGAACCTTGTTTTAATATCTCATCTAAAAGACAGCACATTTGTGCAATGCTTGGAATGTTATGATTTAGAGGTGTTACATGACATTAAAAGGTGCTAGAGTACTGAAAGTTATTGCTGTAGACCAGTTCCGTGTGTTTGTGAGCAGAGTGCTCCCCCCTTAGAACTCACTCTCATTAATAATGATACATAGCATATGATAACTTGGGTTACATTCTGGGATATGAGGCTTGGAGCACTGCTGGCCCTGACCATGTACATTATTCATCCCTTCTCCATTATTCCAACTCAGTGTCTACTCAGGCATATACTAAACAGGCCATTTTGGCCTCCTCCAGTGGTCCTCAACATTACAGATACCAGTCTTCAGCCAATTTGATTCACTCCTCATGATTTCAAGAAACAGTTAGAGACACTGGATACTGCAAAGGCTACGGGCCCTGACAATATTCCACAATAGCACTGAAGACTTGTGCTCCAGAACTTGCCGCTCCCCTAGCCAAGCTGTTCCAGTACAGCTATAACACTGGTATCTACCCGACAATGTAGAAAATTGCCCAGGTGTGTCCTGTACATAAAAAGCAGGACAAATCCAAACCAGTCAATTTCTTCCCTATCAATATACTGTCAATCATCAGTAAAGTGATGGAAGGTGTCAGTAACAGCGCTGTCAAGCAGCACCTGCTCAGCAATAACCTGCTCAGCGACACCCAGTTTGGGTCCTGCCAGGGCCACTCAGCTCCTGATCTCATTACAACCTTGTCTCAAACATGGACAAAAGAGCTGAATTCCAGAGGTGAGGTGAGAGTCACAGCCTTTCACATGAGGGTTGCATTCAACCGAGTGTGGCATTAGGGAGCCCAAACAATACTGGAATCAATGGGTATCGGGGGCAAACTCTCCGCTGGATCGAGTCATACCTGGCACATAGGAAGATGGTCGTGGTTGTGGGAGGTCAGTCTTCTCAGCTCCAGGACATCTCTGCAGCAGTTCCTCAGGGTAGTGTCCTAGGCCCAACCATCTTCAGCTGCTTGATCAATGACCTTCCCTCCATCATAAGGTAAGAGGTGCATATATTTGCCAATGACTGCACAATGTTCAGCACCATTCGTGACTCCTCAGAGACTAAAGTAGTCCATGTTCAAATGAAGTAAGATCTAGGCTTGGGCTGACAAGTGGCAAATAACATTCATGCCACACAAATGCCAGGCTATGACCATCACCAATAAGAAACAATCTAACCACCCCTTGGCATTCAATAGTGTTGCCGTTACTGAATCCCCCACTACCAACATCCTGGGGGTTATCGTTGACCAGAAACTCAACTGGACTCACCACATAAACACAGTGAGTCCCCAGAGCCTGTCAATCATCTACTAGGCACAAGTCAGGAGTGTGATGGAATACTCCCCACTTGCCTGGACGGGTGCAGCTCCAACAAATCTCAAGAAGCTCGACAACATCCAGGACAAAGCTGCCGCTTGATTGGCCCCACATCCTCAAGCATCCACTCCCTCCCCCACCACGTGCTGTGAACATTTACCACACTGATTGCTGGGAAAGCAGGACTGGCATATAAGTCTGGGACTATATTTGCTGGAGTTTAGAAGAATGAGGGGGGATCTCATAAAATCCTATAAAATTCAAACAGGACTAGACTGGATAAATGCAGAAAGAATGTTCCCGATGACCAAGGAATCCAGAACCAGGGATCACAGTTTAAGGATGCGGAGCAGGTCAATGAGGACTAAAATGAGGATAAATTTCATTAGCCAGATAATTCTTAGTCCCAGTAAGCAGTTGAGGCCAAAACACTCTGATGAAGGGTCTAGGCCCGAAGCGTCAGCTTTTGTGCTCCTGAGATGCTGCTTGGCCTGCTGTGTTCATTCAGCCTCACATTTTATTATCTTGGAATCTCCAGCATCTGCAGTTCCCATTATCTCTGAGGCCAAAACACTGCATGTTTTCATAAAGTGAGATCTAGTTCTTAGGGCTAAAGGGATCAAAAGGTGTGGGGAGAAAGTGGGACCAGGGAACTGAGATTGATGATCAACCATGATTGTACTGAATGGTGGAGCAGGCTCAAAGGGCTGAAAGGCCTTCTGCTATTTTCTATGTTTTAAACTAGTTTGCCAAAAGAAAGAGTAATTTTATTGGTTACTTTTTGGCTGGTTGATACTGATATCTGGAAAACAGTTACAGGAAATCAAAGTGGTTTTGTTCTGTGATTGTTACTGATTAAAGAGTCCAAAATTGTTATAATTCATTTTAAATTTTGCAGTTGAGCCAATAATGATATTTTGCCTGATATGTGATATAGACCTCCATAAGTAAGAGAGGGATAAACAGGAGGGTAAAATAAAGCAATAGAGGAAAGATAGTGAGGCAGAAGTACAGACAGACAGACCAGAACAGACAGCAGCATAATCTAGAATTCCTTTTAGTTAACAACAAACTGCATGTACTGCAGTGCAATTAATTAAAGATCTGAGAAATAACCATCAATCCGCAGGTTGCCAAAATTCTGTTTCACTTACATTTGAAGCGAAGCTTTAAATATCATGGCTCCATGTCTAAAGTACTTGTCAGGATTCAACTAGATTTGTTAATGTACTTTGATATTTTGGCATTATGCTTTAAACATAGAGATTCTTCTCAAGCCCCACCCCGCACCTCCATGGACTGCAAGATGCTCATATTAATCAACGCATATCAAACCAGGTGTACTGATCCCTGTTGGCAGTCTGCTGCCTTGTACAGAAGTCCGAGAAACAATTACTGGCAATGGGGTGTACATTTGGGCCACTGAGCATTACAGGACAGTTGAACGACACCAACTTGGTAATTACCCAAAGACATAACCCTGTCGGCTGCTTCACAAGTTTTTTTTTTAAATATTAGAATATGGCTTTCTGCATATAACCCATTAGTTATCAGTCTCCAGTTGGTGCAAAATGTCTAATCTCAATCAAGAAGGAAATAATGTGACTTGCACTTATGTGTAGAATTATACTACGCTTAATATTGTCACAGCTTAACAGCCTATTACACAAAACCATCAACAGTATACATTTCCAGAAAGAAACTCACCTCCTGACTCTCCAAAGCCTGTCCACAAGTCAGGAGTGTGATGGAACATTCCCTGCCTGGATGGGTGCAGCCCCAACAACACTCAAGAAGCTTGACACCATCCAGGGTAAAGCAGCCACCTGATTGGCTCCACACCCACAAACATCCACTCTTTCCACCAATGATGCTCGGTAGCAGCAGTATGTACTTCTACAAGATGCTCAACAGACGTTCACCTTACACAGCAGCTCCTAAACCCATAAGCACTGCCATCTAGGACAAGGGCAGCAGATACATGGGAACACCATCTCCTGTAAGTTCCCCTCCAAGCCACTCACCATCCTGACTTGGAAATACATTGCTATTCCTTTAAAGTCATTGAGTTAATATCCCTCCATGGATTTGAAGTTGAAGAAAAGCCACAATCTTACTGAGTGGCAAAGAGGACTTGAGGAGCTAAATGGCCTAGTCTGGCTATTACTTGTTATGTTCATTTTCTCAAAACATCCAGAGCTGTTAATCATTACAAATCCCATCATAGGCAATCCAGTTCTCCAAATCAAATAGGCCACTGGAACATACCTCACTCTGGTTAGACCAGGTAATTCATCCTGGATAATGACCTGAACATCTCCAAATATGTAGAGTGCAGCATCACATCACATGGTGCAATCAATCACTGAACTCCCTAAATTGGCAGGATGTCCATTAGTTACTAATTCATTGGGAGCCTACCTAAACATTTCTCACAAATATAACACAGCAATAAGATCAAACACCAAGTGCAAGCAGTACCTCATCCTATTGACACCCAAGCAATTTACCATCAAGTAAATGGTCTTGAACAAGAATAAATACATGTCGCTCGACAATTTTCTCTTGAAAGTCTTGTGAGTTATCTCCTAAAGAGCTCATGGAATCCAATAAATACTTACCGCGAAAAGACTTGAACGTCTTTTTGAATGTTTGCGGACAGAGCCTGGGGTACCAGAGGCTTGGCAAACATCAGCCCGCAAATCCCGGTGACTGATGTTCGGAGTGGAGGGAAGAGAAGAGGAATAATCACTCACATTGCCACCATTGCTTGCCTGCAAAAGGTAAGGAAGGGATGAGGAGAAAATATTGAAATGAAGTTAACATCAACAATTTAAAGCTCAAGTAGTAAGATTCTTCCAGAACAAAACGGGACGACATAGGTTTAAGGTGAGAAGGGAAAGATTTAAAAAGGACCTGAGGGGTAACTTTTTCAGTCTTCTAAGTCACATTAGATCTGAAGGCACAGTGGAACCGTTGTTGCAAAATTTACTCATAGGGTGACAAAGTGTGGGGCTGGATGAACACAGCAGGCCGAGCAGCATCTCAGGAGCACAAAAGCTGACGTTTCGGGCCTAGACCCTTCATCAGAGATGGGGATGGGGTGAGGGTTCTGGAATAAATAGGAAGAGAGGGGGAGGCGGACCGAAGATGGAGAGAAAACAAGATAGGTGGAGAGGAGAGTATAGGTGGGGAGGTAGGGAGGGGATAGGTCATTCCGGGGAGGACGGACAGGTCAAGGAGGAGGGATGAGGTTGGTAGGTAGAAAATGGAGGTGCGGCTTGAGGTGGGAGGAGGGGATAGGTGAGAAGAAGAACAGGTTAGGGAAGCGGGGATGAGCTAAGCTCGTTTTGGGATGCAGTGGGGGAAGGGGAGATTTTGAAGCTGGCGAAATCCACATTGATACCATTGGGTTGCAGGGTTCGCAAGCGGAACATGAGTTGCTGTTCCTGCAACCTTCGGGTGGCATCATTGTGGCACAGCAGGAGGCCCAGAATGGACATGTCGTCTAAGGACTGGGAGGGGGAGTTGAAATGGCTCGCGACTGGGAGGTGCAGTTGTTTATTGCGAACCGAGCGGAGGTGTTCTGCAAAGCGGTCCCCAAGCCTTGGCTTGGTTTCCCCAACGTAGAGGAAGCCACACCAGATACAGTGAATACAGTATACTACATTGGCAGATGTGCAGGTGAACATCTGCTTAATATGGAAAGTCATCTTGGGGCCTGGGATGGGGGTGAGGGAGGAGGTGTGGGGGCAAATGTAGCACTTCCTGCGGTTGCAGGGGTAAGTGCTGGGTGTGGTGGGGTTGGAGGGGAGTGTGGAGCGGACAAAGGAGTCATGGAGAGAGTGGTCTCTCCTGAAGGCAGACAAGGGCGGGGATGGGAAAATGTCTTGGGTGGTGGGGTCGGATTGTAGGTGGCGGAAGCGTCGGAGGATGATGCATTGTATCCGGAGGTGAGTGGGGTGGTATGTGAGGACGAGGGGGATTCTCTTTGGGCGGTTATTGCAGGGGGTTGAGGTGTGAGGGATGTGTTGCGGGAAATGCGGGAGACATGGTCAAGGGCGTTCTCAACCGCTGCGGGGGGGGAAAAGTTGCGGTCCTTGAAGAACGCGGACATCTGGGATGTACAGGAGTGGAATGCCTCATCCTGGGAGCAGACACGGCGGAGGCGAAGGAATTGGGAATGGGGGATGGAATTTTTGCAGGGGGGTGCGTGGGAGGAGGTGTATTCTAGGTAGCTGTGGGAGTCGGTGGGCTTGAAGTGGACATCAGTTTCTAGCTGGTTGCGTGAGATGGAGACAGAGAGGTCCAGGAAGGTGAGGGATGTGTTGGAGACGGCCCAGGTGAACTTGAGGTTGGGGTGGAAGGTGTTGGTAAAGTGGACGAACTGTTCGAACTCCTCTTGGGAGCAAGAGGCGGCGTCGATACAGTCATCAATGTAACGGAGGAAGAGGTGGGGTTTGGAGCCTGTGTAGGTGCGGAAGAGGGACTGTTCCACGTAACCTACAAAGAGGCAGGCATAGCTGGGGCCCATGCGGGTGCCCATGGCCACCCCCTTTGTCTGTAGGAAGTAGGAGGAATCGAAAGAGAAGTTGTTGAGGGCGAGGACGAGTTTGGCTAGGCGGATGAGGGGGACTGGTCGGGCCTGTGGGACAGGAAGAAGCGGAGGGCCTTGAGGCCATCTGCATGAGGAATGCAGGTGTATAGGGACTGGACGTCCATGGTGAAAATGAGGTGTAGGGGCGAGGGAATTGGAAGTTCTGGAGGAGGTGGAGGGCGTGGGTAGCGTCACGGACTTAGGTGGGGAGTTCCTGGACCAAGGGGGAGAAAATGGAGTCCAGATAGGTGGAGATGAGTTCGGTGGGGCAGGAGCAGGTGGTGACAATAGGTCGGCCAGGGCAGGCGGGTTTGTGGATTTTGGGAAGGAGATAGAAGTGGGCCGTGCGGGGTTGGGGAACAATGAGGTTGGAGGCTGTGGGTGGGAGGTCACCTGAGGTGATGAGGTCATGGATGGTATTGGAGATGATGGTTTGGTGCTCGGGGGTGTGCTCATGATCAAGGGGGCAGTAGGAGGTGTCGGAGAGTTGGCGTTTGGACTCGGTAATGTAGAGGTCGGTACTCATTGGGTGATTCTGTACTATTGATCAGCAGTTGCTATGGGATCTGCCTCCTTGCATCTATGCAGCAGTTTCCTCATAATCATCATTAGTGTAGAAAGAACACATTCAAACACAGAACACAGTCCATCCTTGATGTATTGTGAGAAGTAAGGGACAGCCTATTCATGCCTGAAAAGAACTCATTTGGGTCACACTTTGCCACAAGGGTCTGGATTAAGTTATTAAGGACTAATAAGCCTGAAACGTGGCATGGAATCTGGACACTAAGGTGACTGATGCCTTGTAAGCTGCTCTGGGTACATCTTGCCTGCTGTCATAAAGAAGGGGACTCAGATTTGGGATGATTTACTTCTGCAAGGAGCTCCTTTGAGGTTGACCAAAAGAATCCATCATCACATATCCAGGGCTCAGTGTAGACATCATTGTTTTTCAGAAAGTAAGAATGCATTGCTGAAGCTCTGCACTTCCAGTTAGTGTTGCAGAGTTAGGCTGCAGTGCAGTAGCAATGCACACATCCTAGGTGAAATGTTATTGCTTCATCTCTGTCATGAGGATCTCTTAGTTCCTACTGTTTAGCTGATAAGGGCTTAAAAAACATTAATCAAATATCTAATGATTAAATGGTTAATGCCATCCAGAGACACGTGATAGTGGATCACTGATCAAGGAGGCTGTTGGGTGAATCACGATGATAGATATTTGGAACGAATTCAATCTTCTGTGACACTATTTGAAACTAGAAATGATTGCTGATTGACCAGCAAGCCTAATCATTAATAGGAAAGACAGTAACATCATTAAGGCTCTGGCCTCTTCCTACACAGTTGTGGTAAACTCTGCAGGGCAATATCCCAACACTTAAGGTGGATTTAGTTGGGTAGGCAGATAACCAGTATTTTGTATAGGTAAACTGCGAGGGTTTAACTGGTTAAACTCCAATAGAATCCCACATAAACCCAGATTTTCTAAGCCTGGATTCTGTAAATGGTTCTGGAGTTAGGTGAGTGAGACATGCCCTTACGCTGCATTTCATGTTGGGCAAAGAGAAACTCCACCTCTGCAGACTTCTCAATTTGCTTTGGAGACTCCTAACCACAACAATTTATTTACCTATGTGTCAGACACACTGCTGACCCAAAAGACTCATTGTATGCTCTCATTCAAATTAACCACATGGCAGTGAAATAGACTGAACTGTTAGGGCATATAGTAATCATTAATTGAGGAACATATTACACAGCACATTGATCCACAGCAGCAAAGACTTCGTCAGGCTATTGTTAATGCTTAATGGTAAATAATAAACAGGTCTAGTTTCAGCCCTTGAACACATTACACAGAACACTGTTTGGTTTGCTCGAAGTTGTATGATAGTTTAATTACATGCCTAAAGCAAGGGTGCTAATTGTGAATTTGCCCAGAGCTGAAAGACACACAACGTAAGTTGGCTAAGTTAAAATATTATGCCAAGTGAACACAGCTTGGTATGACTAAGAACTGACTTTGGACAATAGACTTGACTTTGAAAAGGGTATAGTGGAATGTGGGTCCCTGAACTGCCTCCCACACACTGAATTGCTAGTCTTCACTTTTGTACCCAGTAGATGTCAAACAGATACAAGCACTGCTTTTATTTTTGCCTGCCTCAGTGCTTTATATGGTTTATCAGTAATGCACACTGAGATAAACAGAAACTGCTGCTGGAAGACCATCAACTTGGTGAAAGGCGTTCTCTGGTTCGCCTGAAACACACTGGACTTCCATTGTCAATGACTGAGTGCTGTAGACTGGCATGTTCCAAGGACCAGGATTACTTGTTGCGGACTACACATACTAAAGCTTGGGACAAGCTTCCACAAGGGCTCATTAGAGAAAGACCACTGTCTAAGACACTCTCGCCATAGGGTAAAACCCCTTGAGCTCTATGCACCAGAGAATATTTGATGTGAAATGTAAATACACATGTTAATTATAACTTGTAATGGTAAACGTGGAGGCACTTCATGTACTGTATTGAAAATGACTGATCTGTTTTGCACTTTGCGCAACATCAAATTTGAACTGCTATGTTCCTTTACAAATCCAAAGAATAAACACTATTCTTGGAAAAAAAATTGTTCCCTGACGGAGAAGAAAAGTTGGAGGGAGAATCCTCCCCATACAACTTCCTACAGCACCCAGATAACGTCCAGCATTTCAACCATAGATTCAATGGCATGACCCCTGTTGCTGAATTTCCCAACTATGAACATCCTGGGGTTCCCACTGACCAGAAACTGAACAGAAATAGCCAGACCAATACAAGATATTGGTTCCAAGAGCTGGTCAGAGGATAGAAATCCTGCAGTAATAACTCATCTGACTACCCAACACTGTCCACAAGGCACAAGTCAGGAGTGTGATGGAATATTCCCCATTTGACTGGATGAGTGCAGCTCCAACAACAGTAAAGACGCTTGACACCATCCAGGACAAAGCAATCCACTTGTTTGGCACCCCAGCCCTCGAACATTCACTCCCTTCACCACTTACACACTGTAGCAGCATTGTGTACCATCTACAAGATGTACTACAGAAATTTACAAAGACTCCTCAGACAGCACCTACCAAATCTACGATTGTTATCATTTAAAAGGATTAGGGCAGCAGATACATGGGAACACCACCCCCTGCAAGTTCCCCTCTGAGCCACACGCCATCCTGACTTGGAAATATATTGCCGTTCCTTCAGTGTTGCAGGGTTAAAATTGTGGAACTCCCTCCTGAACAGCATTGTGGGTATACCTACGTCAAATGGACTTCAGCAGTTCAAAAAAGCAATTCACCACCACTTTCTCAAGGGCCCCATGGAATGTGCAATTAATTCTGGGCCTGCATATCCCATTTATAGAAAACAACATTCTACACAAAACTATTCCAATGATTGAGGGAGGATGTAGCACATATTTCCTGTGCTTATCACTGTCTGCTGCTTGCCATCTCATGTTCTGTCTCTCTCACTCACCTGACTGCTGTGAATAGTAGAGACTGGGGTAGAGGCAGCTGAATGGCTAGGAGAGCTTGGCAGAGACTTGCATGATGTAGCAAAAAGGTGTTGCTGCTTCTTAATGGCTGAGATCTTCTGCGTGACTGAAAGGAAAAAAATAAAGGTGAGTCCTCTGCTGAATGACAGGCTGCATTTTCTAACCATGTTGACAAGAACACAAAGAATTCTGAAACTAGAAGATAAAAACAAATATGCCAAATTGTCAAGAGAAAGCAGGAAGCCTGTAACTCGTTGACAAAAATAGAGAGAAGCTATCGTCAATGATAGACATAATTACATGGACATAATGCCTTAAAGATCTCGATGGGCATTCCTTGGAACGTTGGAAGCTGAGGGGTGACCTTGCAGATGTTTATAAAATCATGAGGGGCTTGGACAGGGAAAATAGAGAAGGTCTTTTTCCCGAGGGTAGGGGAGTTAAAAATAGAGGGGCACAGGTTTAAGGTGAGAGGGGGAAAGATTTAAAAGGGACTGGGGGGGGGGACGGTAACTTCTTTATGCAGAGGGTGGTGCATGTATGGAGCGAGCTGCCAGAGGAAGTGGAGGAGGCTGGTACAATTACAACATTTAAAAGGCATCTGGATGTGTATATGAATAGGAAGGGGTTAGAGGGATATGGACCAAATGCTGGCAAATGGGACTGGATTTATACAGATGTCCGGTCAGTATGGATGAGTTGAACCAAAGGGTCTGTTTCCATGCTATACGACTCTATGACTCTGTCATAACACCAGCCAGAACAGGGAACAGCTCTGTTTCACCAAAATTACTCTATGTGTGCGAGAAACACAATGTTAAAAATAAACTATTTAAACATGTTTTGATAAAAATCATACAGCATTTAAGCTTTTTGCCCAACATTTTTGTAACAATACTGTCCCTTTAAAACTGATTTTGCTATTCCAATTGACAAAATCACCCGAGTTCCTTTTCCTTAAAATCTCCCGAAGGAACTTTAAGTCAAAATTCCGCCCTTTTTTGAGTGCTTTTTGTGCAGGCAGCAAGTTCCAACTCATTATGAACCAATTTCAGCTAATTGCAAGGCGAAAACATTTAAAGGAGAGGTGTTTTTGGCAACTTTTTCTGAAATGGTCATCAGGTCGGTGGTGGCTTGAACACCTACAGAGAAAATTATAATTCAAAGACTCAAAGACCAACAATTCCCATGAAGGCAGAAACGATTTTACAGCCCCACACTGACAAGAGAAAATCCCGTTGAGAGTCATTCATTTGGCCTGTTAATACCACTTCATCCAGTGTTTATGCCTGATTATTCCATCACGAATTCTCTCACACACCAATTGCCAATAGTTTAAGAAATATCAAGGCACTCAACCTACCCCTTGGGATATTAGTAACGAGCAGTTTAAATATTCCCTTGAAATTTCTACATCGGTTGGACCTGTTATCCACATGTTTTAAGCAGGTTGATACAGTATTGAGGGTAAGAAAATCCCTCAGATTCACCAAATATGGATAAGGGTGAATTTTATGGTTCAGCTCTCCTGGTACAAAGTGTCACCTGATCAGAGTGCGGCTTGGGATCTCGGGGATGCCATTCTCGGCTTTCCAGACATTACATGTGAAAAACAACTCGTATTTGTAACATGGTGAAACATCCCAAGGGACAGGAGAGTTACCATACAAAGACTGACACCAAGCCACTTAAGGCAATAATAATACGTATGACCAAAGGCTTGGTCAAAGGTAAGTTTAAAGGAGAGGTTTAAAGGAGGACAGGGAGCGGTAGAGAGGTTTTTACAGAAGGAATTCCAGATATTAGGGCCCATGCAGCTGACAATGTTGGAGTGATGGCGATTGAACAATGCTTGAAATACAAGGGGCAGTGTGAAAATCTATCCACAAAAGTCCTCAAATTGCCCTGGAAAATTCATTTACTGGGCAACCAGTCAGAGTAAAGACCACCCAAAAGGTGAGTAGAAAGATAAGGTAAGGAGTTATTCCTTCAATCAGAGCCTGATTCTCTCCCATGCTTGAGGAGTAGTGAACAGTGAGGTAAATAAACACTAGCAATGGCCTGGGGTTGGCGAAGCAAGAGCTGAAGTCCAGAGTTGGATAGTCGACATCTGCGATTGGGGGCTGGGTATGGGAGGTCAAAGTCTGGGTGCCAATTACCTTTTCACTGACGCCAGGAAAGGGTGCCATGGCCTGAAGCAGCCTTTTGGCCAAGGTCAGGAGGAGGAATGGAGAGTCACCATTTTGATCTTGCCAATTGAGTGTGGGGAAGTGGTACAGGCTTCAAGGAGACTGAGTCTAGGGTAAGATGGGGTGAGCACAAAGGGACTGAAGGTCTGCAGGGGAACTGGGGGTGTGTGGAGAAGATGGGGGCCAAAAGATGTCTGGGTATAGGGTGAGAGAGACAGGGGAGCTGCAAGGGGTCAGAAGTTGGGGGAGATGGGCTGCGGGACAAAGGGAGGCCACAAAGGGAGATGAGAGGCCATAAACAGGCTGGAAGAGAGGGAAGTTCATGGGAGAGGTGTGAGAGAGAGAGAGAGGTCACAGCGGGGCATGAGAGAGAGGGGGAGGCTTCAAGGAGTGGCGGTTGATAAGAAACAGGCTGCAAGGAAGGAGAAGAGAGAAAGAGGCTGCAAAATAGAGATAATAGAACTGCAGATGCTGGAGAATCCGAGATAACAAAGTGTGGAGCTGGATGAACACAGCAGGCCAAGCAGCATCTTAGGAGCACTAAAGCTGCATTGCGGGGAGGGGAGATTTTGAAGCTTGTGAAATCCACATTGATACCATTGGGCTGCAGGGTTCCCAAACGGAATATGAGTTGCTGTTCCTGCAGCTTTTGGGTGACATCGCTGTGGCACTGCAGGAGGCCCAGGATGGACATGTCGTCTAAGGAATGGGAGGGGGAGTTGAAATGGTTTGCGACTGAGAGGTGCAGTTGTTTACTGCGAACCAAGCGTAGGTGTTCTGCAAAACGGTCCCCAAGCCTCCGCTCGGTTTCCCCGATGTAGTGGAGGCCACAACAGGTACAGTGGATGCAGTATACCACATTGGCAGATGTGCAGGTGAACATCTGCTAGATGTGGAAAATCTTCTTGGGGCCTGGGATGGGGGTGAGGGAGGAGGTGTGGGGTCAGGGGTAGCACTTCCTGTGGTTGCAGGGGAAAGTGCTGGGTGTGGTGGGGTTGGAGGGGAGTGTGTAGCGGACAAGGGAGTCACGGAGAGAGTGGTCTCTCCAGAAGGCAGACAAGGGTGGGGATGGAAAAATGTCTTTTGTGGTGGGGTTGGATTGCAGATGGCGGAAGTGACAGAGGATGATGCATTGTATCCGGAGGTTGGTGGGGTGGTATGTGAGGATGAGGGGGATTCTCTTTTGGTGATTATTGCAGGGACAGGGTGTGAGGGATGAGTTGCGGATTTCACAAGCTTCAAACTCTCCCCTCCTCCCATGCATCCCAAAACCAGCCCAGCTCGTCCCTGCCTCCATAACCTGTTCTTCCTCTCACCTATCCCCTCCTCCCACCTCAAGCCGCACCTCCATTTCCTACCTACTCACCTCATCCTGCCCCTGTGACCTGTCCATCCTCCCCGGACTGACCCATCCCCTCCCTACCTTCCCACCGACACTCACCTCTACTGGCTCCATCCCTGCCCCTTTAACTTGTCTGTCTTCTCTCCACCTATCTTCTCCTCTATCCATCTTCGATCCGCCTCCCCTCTCTCCCTATTTATTTCAGAACCCTCTCCCCATCCCCTTTTTCTGATGAAGGGTCTAGGCCCGAAACATCATCTTTTGTGCTCCTGAGATGCTGCTTGGCCTGCTGTGTTCATCCAGCTTCACACTTTGTTATCTTGCAAAATAGAGATAACAGTCAAAGCTGTGAACAAAGGAACACTCAGTGAATGAGAAGCTAGGAAAATTTGAAATCACTGAGGAAATTAATAACTTACAAAATGATGCAATATCTCTAGCTTAAAGCCACACATTTTCAGGAGCTACTTTATTGGGAAGATTGTCATGGATGCAATTGTAAAGGACAGTGTGTCAATTGTAAAATTTAAATCTGTGATTGACATCTGAGATGCAGTTTTAAAAAAGGTATTAACTACTTGTTTAAAATATTCCAGCCTTGTAAATATTTGATGGAAATTTATTCGCTGTCACCTCACCAATCTGTGGAAGGTGAGTTCGGGCAATGGGCCTTTGTGTGTCAAAGTGCATGTCAGTAATTCTGAAAAAACCCTTTGCTAGTTTAAGCCTGAGATAATGGGAACTGCAGATGCTGGAGATTCCAAGATAATAAAATGTGAGGCTGGATGAACACAGCAGGCCAAGCAGCATCTCAGGAGCACAAAAGCTGACGTTTCGGGCCTAGACCCTTCATCAGAGAGGGGGATGGGGGGAGGGAACTGGAATAAATAGGGAGAGAGGGGGAGGCGGACCGAAGATGGAGAGTAAAGAAGATAGGTGGAGAGGGTGTAGGTGGGGAGGTAGGGAGGGGATAGGTCAGTCCAGGGAAGACGGACAGGTCAAGGAGGTGGGATGAGGTTAGTAGGTAGCTGGGGGTGCGGCTTGGGGTGGGAGGAAGGGATGGGTGAGAGGAAGAACCGGTTAGGGAGGCAGAGACAGGTTGGACTGGTTTTGGGATGCAGTGGGTGGGGGGGAAGAGCTGGGCTGGTTGTGTGGTGCAGTGGGGGGAGGGGATGAACTGGGCTGGTTGAGGGATGCAGTGGGGGAAGGGGAGATTTTGAAACTGGTGAAGTCCACATTGATACCATATGGCTGCAGGGTTCCCAGGCGGAATATGAGTTGCTGTTCCTGCAACCTTCGGGTGGCATCATTGTGGCAGTGCAGGAGGCCCATGATGGACATGTCATCAAGAGAATGGGAGGGGGAGTGGAAATGGTTTGCGACTGGGAGGTGCAGTTGTTTGTTGCGAACTGAGCGGAGGTGTTCTGCAAAGCGGTCCCCAAGCCTCCGCTTGGTTTCCCCAAGCCTGTTGTCTTGTGCCAATTTCAATACTGTGGCATTCTGGAAATTAATGTTTTCCTTATGTGTTGCTATTCTAAGTTTAATGAGGTTCATAATTATTGAGGATATTGATAATTCTGCTTCCGTGTGATTCCAAATACCCTATACAGCATGTCAAATAAATACAGAAGATAATGTTGCTCTGTAAGTGCATCACCTGAGAAAGGAATTAGTGAGAATTAAAAAGTACCTCCAAAAATCAAAACATAGACTCAAGGGAGCGCTCAGGGGAAAAAAAAACACCCCTGAAACTGAGATTTTTCAAGAAGTCAGAATCAGAGGAACAGATATCCTAGAGGGTTGTACAGTTGACAAACATCACAGAATGAGGGAGGGACAATACAATGGGGAATTTGTACAGAAGGATTAAAAATTTAAAATAGAGATATTGCTGGGCCAAGAATCAGTTTTAGGCTTGGTTTGAGTTAGGAGTGTTTGGATATACAAGAATACATAATTGGCTGTGAAGCATTTGACTCAGCCTTAGATTATGAAAATTGTTAAAGAAATGCAAGGCTGTTCCTTCTTTCTTATGTCATCTTTCGGGATGATCCAAAAGGAAGGTCTACTAGGCTGGAACGTAGTGGATTGTTTAATTTTTCCAATTTAGTATCAGCGAAAGTTCTGATGTGAGGATATGAGAGCACTTACTAAACAATCTGTACTATTTTACGTCATTACATATTAGATAGAACTCTCTTCCTCATGATTTTCTGGCCACCACTTCACAACCATGGTGCGGAAGGTATTCACATGCAGTCAATGGAAACCAAGTGTTCAGCCTGAATAAAACAGTCGCAGGCCATTGACTGTTTACATTGTTGCTGCTAGATTGCTGTTTTTAATGTGATCACTACAATACAATATACCTCTCTTGGTACATGAATAGGTTTATGTTTTTAGTGGGTTTGGATAAACTGGAGACTTGTTTCCCATAGTGGAGAGCTCAATCACCAGGAGACATCTATTTAAAGTGTTTGGAAGAGGGATTAGAGAGAATATTAGGAAAAACAGTTTCATCCAAAGGCTGGCAGGTGTTTGGACCTCGCTGCCCATTTTGAAGGTTGAGTCAGAAGTCCTTGATTCATTTAAAAAGAACTTGGATCTGCACTTGAAGCGCTGCAAAATGCATGGCCACTGCCCAGGTGTGGAATTAGAATGGGTGGTTATTCAGCCAGCACAGATACAGATAGACCGAATGACTCCTTTGTGTGCCATAACTCTTCTGTGGTTCTATGTAGTGAAATCAGCTGTTTACCAACTCATTAGAGTTTTAGAACACAGAAGTACACCATTTAGCTCAGTTTACCCTGATAGCATTTGGGGGTACTTGCTTGAGGGTAAACTTCGGATTTAATACTGCTGCCAGGATCAAGGTCCTTACCTTCGTTAAACACTCGATCGACATTGAGACCATATGTCGCACATGTTTCGTAATACATGCAGCGTTTTAGGTCAGCACAGAGTTTTCGTGCCCGAGCATCATCAATGACTCGTGGATTGGTAGCACTGATTGCATCTGTAAAGGAAGTGAAAGAAATCTTTCAGAGAGCAAGTGCTACACAGAAGGCATGTGCCTGCCAGAACTGTCCCATTATAACTTCTCTGGCTGCAATGTACACATATTAACTTCTCATTTATTGCTATTTATTGATATAATTGCTATTCAAAGGCAAATTAGATTACTTCATTGTCCAGATAAATGACCAACTCTTCTGCAATCAAATAGCTTTCCAAGTCACACAAATATGCTGCAGAGAGATGGGTCTTGTAACGGCAATATCCCTGGCTTGCTGGCTTGAGAGAGACCCAGAGTAATGTTCAGGAGATATGAATTCAAAACCCACTATGGCAATTGGTAGGATTTAAATTAATAAAAATTTGGTAAATAAATCATTCTGGAATTCAGGGTGTTTTGAGGTTCAGTGTCCCTACCTGTGGGTAAGAAGGTTTGGGTTCAAGCCCCACCTGCCATGGAGGTGTGTGACAACATATCCGAATAACGTACTTTAACAAAATATCAGAAACTGAAAGTTAGCAGCAGTAATGCTAACCATCAATTGCTGTAAAAATCCCATCTGGTCCTTTAGGGAAGGACATCTATCATTTTTACCTGATCTGGCAGCATAAGACCCAGAACAATGTGGCTGACTCTTAACTACCCTCTTAAATGGTCTAGGACAAGTAGGGATGAGAAAGAAATGGAGGCCTTGATAAGAATACCCACATTTCACTAAATAATAGAGTAGTTTGTAAAATCATTAGTATAGTAATAAAAGTCCACTAGTTTCAGGAATAGAATAACTATTGGAAAGGTTAGTGATGATGAAATACATTGTTCGAACATTTACAGCATAAGAAGCTGATCCCCTTGCAGTTTTATACAGTAGCATTATGTACAATATAGTGTGGTACTGGTAATGTATCTATGTTGAATATGTAGGTATCTATGTTGAAGACCTGACTCAGACTGACCTTGTGCTTACAAATCTTTTATGTTATTGAAATGAATGCAGACAGAGCCCCTATTAAACATGCCATCCTACTTGACCATTGTTATCCCTCTATCCTTACTGCATTGAAATGAAGACATAATTGAATAGAGCAGAACTATATTCTCTGCCAGACCTAAGTATTTTCAGCATTCTCAGTCTTTATTTCAGATTTCCAGCATCCACAATGTTTTGTTTCTCTATTCAATGTAATTCAGAAGAATGAGGGGTGATGTCATTGAGTTGTACAAAGTTCTGAAGTTTAACAAGGTAGATTGCTGAGAGAACAAGGTGTGGAGCTGGATGGACACAGCAGGCCAAGCAGCATCAGAGGAGCAGGAAAGCTGACGTTTCGGGTCTAGATCCTTCTTCAGAAATAGAGAAATGGATTGCTGAGAGACTGTTTTCCTCTGTGGCTGGTCATTCCAGATCTATGGGGCTCACAATCTTAGGATAAGGGGTTAACCATTTTGGATTCAGATCAGGAGACATTTTATCAAAATTTTGAAACTCATGGATCCTTGGAATTTTCTACTTTAGAAGGCTGTTGATGTTCAGTCATTGAGTTTATTCAAGATCAATATTTTGGGTGCTTAGAGCATTGAGAGATAGGGAAAGTGGAGTTGAAGTAGAAGGTGGATCTTGGGTGGAATCTTAGGTGGAACAGTTTCAAGGGACAGATGACCCGCACTTGTTTCTTATGTCTATCACACCATCTCCTACTCACTTCTTACCAACAACCTCCTCAACTTCCTCAGACTCCCTCTCCTCCCACAATTTTCAGGCTTTGAAAACCCAAATTCGGCATCACCTTGTTATTAAGTTTCCTGACTTCTTATCTATTTTCACAACACTGATGGAAGCCTTGCTCCGAGTGATATCTGGAGTGCTCTTTTGGATACAATAATGGAAACAAAATGCACGCAAACAATTTAAATTCAGGTGAGGGTGACTGCAGGCTTCTGTTAATGAGCTGCATGTACAGAGCCTTGGTCAGACCTCATCAGTTTTTTACATTGCACCTCAGAAAGGGTGCATTTGGTCATGGAGGAGGCGCAGTATAGGTTTACCAGCATGATACCAGATCTGAAAGTTAAATTACGAAGAGAGGTTACATAAATGTGGTTGGTATCCGTTTGAATTTAGAAGCCTGACAGGCAATCAAATTGAGGCATTGAAAATTCTAAAAGGGTTCGATAGGGGAGAGGCATGTCAATAATTTCCTGTGATGTGGGAATCCAAAACAACTGTGCAAAACCTTAAATTTACAGTGAGGCTATGGAGCAGTAAAATCAGAAAGCACTTCTTCACACAGAGACTAGTGAAAATCTGGAACTCCCTTGAAAAAGTTAAAGATGCATTGAATCTTTCAAAGTCAAAATTGATAGATGCTGGGATGCAGAAGGGTATCCCGAGATACGGAGCAAAGAGAGGCTTGTCATGTCAAGATACAGACCAGTCACAATCTGACTGAATGGCAGAACAAGCTTAAAGGGTTGTTCCTATGATAAGCTCAATGGCCTCTCTCATCTGTGCTTGTTCTCGTCTCCCATATTGTGGATGCTAGTCCTTCAGCTAGGATTTTCAATACGAAAAAAAAGGAATACACACACTATACTGACGCTGTATGGATCACAGCTAAGTTTCAGGCCTTTTGATGTGTTGCCAAACAGTGAAATACCATTTGACACTCAACATCCTTACATCATCAAATAATTTGATGTTCATTAAAGATCATCTTTACAAGCTTCCAGCCTGCAGCTTCTCTCGAGACAATAATATCTTCCCTCATGAATTGCAAATTTTTATAAAAATTTATGAGCAGAGGACATACTTGAAGCTTAAACACCCCACACTATTCTTTGGACTTTTCTTCAGGGATTGTGTAGAGAAAAAGGGGATATAAAATAAATTGTATTCTCAAGAGTTATGAAGATAGATTCACTGCTTTGTGACAGAGGTTTATTTTAACAAGGTATTTTTTGCTTTGGCTTTTTGCCAATCACTGAGCTGGAATGTAAAGGCCTTTTGGAGATGGGGGAGGGGAGAAAAATAGGTGGAAGAGAAACAAAGAAGGAACAAAAAAAATCCATTCATGCCAACGAGAACAATACACAACAGGGGGTTATTGTTAAAATGTTCACACTGACACCATTTAACTGATATTTCCAGTTGCACTGCATGTCCAAAACACAAATTATAGAAAGCACAGCTAAAAAATATACCGGCTAAGTTGAGAAAAGCTATATTGGCAGAGATTGACATGTCACTGACAACAGTATTTCATTGACTGCAAGGTTCTTTGGGACATCCTGAGATGCAGGTGAATGGCACTATATGAATGCCCTTTACAACGCTAATCTGCCTTAAGTCAAAGCCATTTGACGGAATGTCTCATTGCCAGATCTTTCCAACCAGCACCAAGACACGGTTTGGCTGGTGGTGAGAAGGGCACTATCTGTGAGATTCTTCACGTGTGCCTGGTCTCTGTGCACCTGAACGGGGGAAGATAGAGATTGTCACACATCTCCTTCTGGAATGTGACTTTGCAAAGGGAATCTGGAGAGAGATGCAGTGGTTTTTGTCAAAGCTCATCCCGAGCAGCTCGGTGACACAGGATTCTGTGCTCTCAGCTGTTCCCTGGCATGCATACCAAGCCAAACATCAGCTACGCCTGGAGGATTATCTACTTGGTGAAAAACGCTCCTTGGTCTGCCCAAAACTCCTTGGTCTTCCAGACCAAGGAGTTCACCTCAACTGAATGTTGCAGACTGACACATTCCAAGGTCCAGGACTATGTGCTGAGGCACGTACTCATGCTTGGGGTAACTGCTGCCAAGACATAGTGGGAAAAGACCACTATCTAAGGTCTTTTGGTCAAAGAAAAATGGGGCTTTGTACAGTTATGGAGCCCTCCCAGTGCCTCAAATGTATGTAAATAGTATCTTGTGTAAATACGAAATGCTTTGGGCTTTTTGGAACTGTCAGGAGAATCAAACTCCAATGTTTGTTTGCTCTCAATATGCTAAGACTGTACAGAAATGAACTGCTTTAGTGACTGTGTATGTATATAAAGACTTTTATGAATAAAAAATATTTTTGAAATGAAAAAATACGTGCAGGCATTGGAATGGAATTTCAGAGTGGCAGGAGAGACTGTGTCGGGCAAGAGCAGGATTAGTTTCCTAAGCCACCAACACTTGTGTAGATTGGCATGTGACAAATGATCACTTAACTGGAGCATTGTATAGAGTGAAGAGTTGATGACAGAGAATAGTATCACAGGCAAACAGTCAATGCCTGGAGGACAGGGAGTAGCTAGCGGACAAAGGCCAAAACTCTTTTTTGTCAACTGCTGCATCTCTAGTTTCCTCTTGCTGAGGGACAGCATTAATGAGCCACACTAGTATATCTCAAAAGGACAGTGCATTTGGTTGAAAAAAAGAGTTTAATCTCAGGTTGCTAGTATTTTTAGATTCTGGCCGACTGTGATAAAATAAGCAAAGCTACAAGTGTGAAGAAACTCTTTACAGCTCCCTCAGCCCAGATCCCATTTCTGGGCAGATAAACACAGCTGAAACAGAGAAAGTGCTGGATATAGTGTGACCTACATTAAGAACGTAGAACAGTATAGGCCCTTCAGCCCATGATGTTGTGCCTAAATTTTACCCTAAACCTAAATTCTATTTAACCTCCACCCCTACCTTATACTACCATCCATATGCCTATCTAATAGCTGCTTAAATGCCCCTAATGAGGCTGACTCCACTACCCTCTCCAGCAATGCATTCTATGTCCCGACCACTCTCTGACTGAAGAACCTACCTCTGATGTCTCCCCAATATCTACCTCCACTCATTTATGTATGAAATTAAAAGTCACGAATCTGAATTAAACTCTTGTTCCTCTCTTTGCAGGGGCTGCCTGGCCTGCTGTGTGTTTCCAGTATTTTTTTCTTTTATTTCAGGTTTTCCAGCATCTACAGTACTTTGCTTTTGCATTATTTAGAAACTCGCTCACCACAGCAGACAACAGACCTTATTAATAAATTGGCAGTTCACTTCCTGCCCAGATTAATGGGAGGGACATGCCCGCATGCATTTCAGTGAAGAGGAAAGAGGCTCTGAGGCAGAGTTTTATGGGAAGGGATGGAAGTGGCAGGGTTATTCCACAGCAGGAGAGAGCTAAGCTTTTCCTGCGGGGCCTAGACTTCTGCAGTGCCTAGCCACAATAGAAAATGAAAATAAACTTGTTTTAAGTAGTCATTTCTGGTCCCTGATCTTTTGTTAGTCAACTTTCCCTGATGACAAAACTGCAGTGGCCTGCCAATTCAGAAAATAAAATATTAAAACGTAGTGATTGCAAGGAGGTTAGCCAGGTACACCTCATGGAATATGAGTTCCATGACTGGGGCTGTTAACTTGGTCCGATCAGGGAGCCCTAGCTAACAGATATAAATAGGAGTGTCAGACAGCCTGTTCACTCTGAGACCTGGCTCTGAGGGAGCTGGATCAGGGTCAAGGATTCTTCACATGTAAATAAAAAGGTGGCTGGGTTATGGGATACCGGCCTCTGTGGAATTATTTCTTAAAATGGCAGCCAGGACCTGATGATACCATTGACACATGCAGACCGAAATCCAATGAGGACCCCACTGGTTTTGGGAGCAGGAAAAGGCTTTGAAATGTTTGGCTTTTTGAGTAGGGAGAGCGAGTTGCAGGAAGGTTTTTTACCCCCCTAACCACTCCTCCATCAGTGAAAGAATTTCCCTCGCTACCCTCACTTCCCTACACAGCAGTCTGCACCACTGAGATATAACAGAGATGAAGCGGTGCTAATAATTTACTTACCCTGTGATCCCACCAGCATCACGGCAATCTCAGCTGTACTCCGGTAGCTTGCGAGTCTGGTGTAGTAATCGTAAATGACCTCAAAGCTCTTCTCATTTTCCAAGCTGAAGACAAAGATAACAGCATCCACCCAGGCTGAAAACTGTGAGGGAAAAAAATTGAATAATTTAAAAATACATGTTCCAGATGTGGGCATCTGTTGCCCATTGCTAATTTCCCTGGAATTGAGTGTTTTGCTACAGCCATTTCAGAGAGAAGTCAAGAGTTACCCACATTACCGTGGGCCTGCAGTTAGATGTAGATCAATTGCGTAACGATGGTAGATTTCCTTGCCTAACGGACATTAGTGAACCAGATGGGTTTTAACAACAATTGATAATGGTTTTGCATTATTGTCATTCAGCTAGTTTTTAATTCCAGATATTTACTGAGTTCAAGTTTCACCATTTGCCGTGGTGGATTAGGAGCCCATGTCTGGAGAACATTAGTCCAATGACATTGCCATTATACCATCACCTCCCTTAATCTAAGTATATTGGCCGATCTTCAAATTGAGAAATTAGCTAACTTGGAAATCAAGGGTGAAGGGGTTCGTCAAATGAGCACATTGCTACAATTCTATTAACTTTTTGGAAAGGAATACCATAGAAATATAGAATGAAAGCGTTGTCCAGTGGAATTCAAGTTGGTTGCTCCAGCTGATGAGTAAGCACCATTACGGGTGCAATGGTTTGAATGTTCTTCTCTTCAGTCGTGATTTCTGTAAAACAAAGCTAAAAGTAAAGTTTCCGTAGTCTTACCAGACTCTAGGGCTTCTCTCTCATTACGGAGAGACAACTAGTGGTGGTTTAACCTGAGGGTCACCATGCCTCAGCAAGGGGAGAGGCTGAGAAGGAGAATCCTTCATGGTAACCTCAGCTGGTGCAGTGAAATAAATGAACTAATATACAGTTCGACGTTTCCAGTTCCTTATGGGAAATCCATGGCAACCAACAGAAGCACGCTTAAGTTAAGTGAAAGTTACCATAGTCCCAGAGGACTATAATGTGCTCACTCATTAAAGAGAAGTGACTGGCGTTCAGTTTAAGTTGAGGGTCATCACGTCTCAAATGAAGGGTGAGGTTAAAAATGTGGAGCCTTCATGGAGCCCTCCGCTGATACAGGAATTGAAACTATGCTGTTGGCGTCCCTCAAATTAGCCAGCAGCCAACTAAACTAACTGACCCCCTCATTTATGTGCATGTCAGATGAAAATATACCTTGACTTAGCTACAATGCCCTGTATAATCAAATAATTTGCTTGTTGCCATTTTTAATAAGGCATTTTAGATAAGATAGTGAATGTCCACTGAACTGCAGACCCACCCCAAACCCCCAAGCCCAAGGAGGTGGGGAAAAATAAAGAGAAAGTGATAACATTTATGGGTAACTGGAAGCTATGGGTGAGAGAAAATAAACCCTCTTAATTCTACCTATGTAACATGCTTGTGACTGGAGTTGCTATAACCACACAGAAATATGTGGGCACAGTAGCCGGAACAGATTACAGAACTGGTACCTGGAGTAAGCATGGATCATTTACTTAAAAGCAGAAATAAAGGAAACCGAAGCAACAGGAGGAAAACAGTGAGTAGTTGTCCTGATCCTGCTGTTTACTAGAGAGAATTTAAGAATGTTGGTGGTACACCGGAGCTGTGAAACTGATTATTCCTGCTATTAGTGCAGATGGGGAGGTGATGGCCTATTAATCCAGAGACTCAGGTAATGTTCCGGGGACGTGCTTCAAATCCTGTCATGGCAGATGGTGGAATCTGAATTCAATAAAATATCTGGAATTACAAGTCTAATGATGACCATGAATCCATTGTCAATTGTTGGATAAATCCATCTGGTTCACTAATGTTGCATCAGAGATAGTAGGAACTGCAAATGCTGGAGAATCCGAGATAACAAGGTATAGAGCTGAGATAATGGGAACTGCAGATGCTGGAGAATTCCAAGATAACAAAATGTGAGGCTGGATGAACACAGCAGGCCAAGCAGCATCTCAGGAGCACAAAAGCTGACGTTTCGGGCCTAGACCCTTCATCAGAGAGCTCTCTGATGAAGGGTCTAGACCCGAAACGTCAGCTTTTGTGCTCCTGAGATGCTGCTTGGCCTGCTGTGTTCATCCAGCCTCACATTTTATTATCAAGGTATAGAGCTGGATGACCACAGCAGGCCAAGCAGCATCTTAGGAGCAGGAAAGCTGATGTTTCGGGCCTAGACCCTTCACTGATGTACCTGCCATCCTTACCTGGTCTGGCCTACATATGATGCCGGGCACACAGCAATGTGATTGGCTCTTAAGTACCTTCTGGGGTGGGCAATAAATGCTAGCCTAGCTAGTGATGCCCTCATCCTGCAAATGAACTAGAAAAAGATATGGGGACCTGTACCTTATAGTATTCCAACTGTGATAGGTGACAGGTAGCTTCATAACACCAGAATCAACAGCACCCATCAAAATAGGCCCAACAGCATTTGTGCTGTAATATCCCACAATAGGAATAGAGGAACAAAAGGATCAAAGGAAGATTGACTGAGCTTCAGGTGAAAATAAAAATCACAAAAGCATGCTAATGAGCTGTGTCCAGGAGGCAATTCCTATTTAACTGACTACTTCAGTCTGTTTCAATCATTTGTTTGCACCATAGCAGGTTGGCTTCAGGCTCAGGCTATCCTTGAAATTTACCAAGCAATGGAAGATCTCCACACAGTCCATAATATAATAAATCAAATTGTTGTATATAAATAATAATGAGGTGCAATAACTGATCTTTTAACTATTATGCCAAGCTATGATATTTTGTTGATTGTTCAATGGCAGAGTGCTTTTATTATGGAAAATGGACACATTATAAAAGTGCAGTATAGCCCATCAATCAGCACTATATTAATGTAACAGCTTACCATGCCCGTGGGAATTTAAAGCCAGCCAAGTTCAAACATTTAATGGCATTTAAAATTTTAATACTTCCTTTATTCAAACCACCGGAGGGAAAAAAAGATTTGAAATAGTCTACAATAAAATCTTTTCTTCCTAGAGACAAAGAAATACAGTGGGCAAGAAATTCAATATCAGGAACCTGTATTTTTACTGTTTTGAATTAGCACAGGGTCAAGGAATAAATTTTAATTCCTTTCAGTGCATGAGAAATTACTTTGGAGAACTGAGCTGCCTCCGGTCCTTGTCCTCCTGGCTCTATGAAAATGCTATGGAAATCTCTTCCCTGGGAACATACCTCACCACAATCCCCACCCCACCAAAAAAACACCTCCCAAAACATGCAGGAGCCAGAACTGGAACCAGCCAGAATCAGTCAGAATCTGACCAATAAACTGCAGTAGGACCCACTGATTTGCATTAATCAGAAAAGTTGTGACTGCCAATGAGGCATGAGACCTAATTGTCACAAAGCCTTAGGCGAATATTTCCAGTGTAAGTTTGAATTCTGCATTCCCTCCCCCAATCACTGATTTTGTGCAAGCATTTGTGAAGCTAATTCCTTTTCTAGTGTGTTTGAAAATGTTCCCTTTGACTTGATTCAATTCAATGTCTCACACACTACCCAACTTCCATCCCTACAGTGTGGAAGGAGACCATTCAACCCATCAAGTCCACTCCAACCCTCCAAACAGCATCCACCCAGACCGACCCCCACACCCTATCCCTGTATTTATGCATGGGTAACCACCCAGTCTACACATTACGGGACATTTTAGCATCGCCAATCCACCTAACCTGCACATCTTTGGCCTGTGGGAGGAAACCAGAACATCCAGAGAAAACCCACACAGACACGGGGAGAATGTGCAAACTCCACACAGACAGTTACCCAAGGGTGGAACTGCTTCCAGGTCCCTGGCGCTGTGAGGCAGCAGTGCTAACCACTGAGCCACCGTGCCATCTTCTTCCTGGGATCCAGCACAACAGGCACCAACACTGCCTGGCAATAGTACAAACTGCTGATGCTGGAGTCAGTGATAGCACAATGTGGAGCTGGAGGAACTCTGCAGGCCAGGCAGCATCAGAGGAGCAGAAAAGCTGATGTTTCGGGTCAGGACTCTTCTTTGGAAATGGAGCCCCATTCCTGAAGAAGGGTCCTGACAGGAAACGTCAGCATTCCTGCTCCTCTGATGCTGCCTGGCCTGCAGAGTTCCTCCAGTCCAACACCGCCTGGCACCTTGTTTGAATAGCCATTTCTCATGTGTGCATTTACACAGGGATTGTTGCAGACTATTCAACCACGCTGGGCATTACAGGCGAGATATGGACTCTGTCCTCCTTTTGCCATCTGCCAAATGTCAAATTTCTGGCAGAGGATAATGGATATCAGAAGACAGCCTCACTGAAACAAATCATCCTTCCCACTGCCTCCTCATTGAGAATAACCATCAATAAAAAGATCTGGTATGTTTCAAGCACTTTTCATAATACCAGAGATAGTAGGAACTGCAAATGCTGGAGTCAGAGATAACACAATGTGGAGCTGCCAGGAACGCAGCAGGCCTGGCAGCATCAGAGGAGAAGGAAAGATGACGTTTTGGGTCGGGGCCCTTTGCTACAGCCAATGATGTACTTTTTGACATTGTAGTCTCTTGAAACGTAGGCAATGCAACAGCCAAAAAATGTACAACAAACTATCACAAGCTGCAATCTGATAATGATGCAATAATCTATTTTTATGATGTTGACTGGGGGATAAATATTAGCTGGGACACTGTGGAAGATTATCCTAGTCTATTTTTTAATTCATTCATGGAATATAGGAGTTTCTGGGTCAGCCATTATTGACTGCCCATCCCTAATTGCCCTGGAGAAGGTGGTGGTAAGCCACCTTCTTGAACCATTGGAGTCCTCGTGGTGTACAGACAAGTGTAGGAACAGTGTTCTAGAATTTTGATGTAGTGACAGTGAAGGAACTCTTCTTCAAAACAGGATCTTTTACATCCACCTAAGGCTGGCAGATGGGGCCTTAGTTTACTTTCTCAGCAGCCTCCTTCAACAATACAGCGCTCCCTCAGTGCTGCACTGAAGTGTTAACCTTGATGTTTATGATCATATTCAAGTGGGACTCGAACCTGGAACCTTGTGACTCAGAGGAAAATAATGCTATCAACTGATCCACAGCCAACATTTCACAGACAGACAGCCATAGATGCCAGAACATTCTGCTTAGTTTTACATCACAGATGTTATAACACAAACTTAAATGTCTGATGATCGTTATTTGTCAGGTTTATTTTTGCAGCCTAAGTCACGGTGTCATGGTTTTGCATACAAAACAATTTACTTTTGATATGGAAACTCTCAGACAGTCTCAGAGGTGCAATGATTAAAACTTGCATGTGTAATGACTCCAGGAAACCCTACTTATTTCACAATTATGCCTTTGCTCATGAAAAGCTGATTATAGTAGGGTTAATCTCTCCCTCCTGCAGCTCAATATGCCTCAGTTCCAATAACTGTGTTAAACACGTACCTGTGCATCTGGAGGACCTCCTTCATCCCTGATCAGCAGCAAATGGCTCTGACCATTGACATTGATTTCCTTTTTGTATCGACCACCTGGCAGAGACACAGTGAATACGCTATAAATTCTCCAGACAAACAGAAATTTTTTTGAAAAGAAACCATTTTAAGTTTTCTACAAATAAGCACTTGTTCCAATTGTTTATGGTCTAAGTCCGCTGGTTGTACTCAAGAGCAGAAGTTCTGTCACTGTGTAATCTCCTATGTGTGATGCTATTCCTTGGCATGATTTTCAGCCCTCCAATGGTGTCAGCCAGTGGGTGGCACTCTCGTCATCAAGTCAAAAAACACCAGGGTAAAACAGCATGATGGTAATGTTACTGAATCAGTTGATGAGCTGCCTGAGCTAATGATCCACAGTTCAAATCCCAATAGGGCAGCAAGGGCATTTGAAGTAGGTTAAATAAATTTGGTATCAGTGACTATCAAACAACCAGATTGTCATAACAACCCATCTCGTTCACTGATGTCCTTATGGGAAGGAAATCTGCTGTCCTTACTTGCTCTGGCCTCATGATGATCCAGACCCATAGCAATGTGGCTAACTCTTAAGAGTCCCTCTAAAATGACCCAACAAGTCAATCTGTTGCACTCAAGAATGGTGGCTCACCACCACCTTCTCATGAGCAATATCTATTGGTTTTTGTAGCAGTGTCTATATTCCATGAATGAGTAATAAAAACCTTCAAGGTTTGAGCATATAATGCAGACAGACCCTCCCAAAACAATACTGTGGGAGTTTTGCAATGTCAGAGATACCATCTGCCACATGAGACATTCAACCAAGGCACTGACTGAACTCTTGAGACTGGAGAACATCCCATGACACTATTTGAAGAAGGGCAGGCAAAGTTCGCCTTTCCCAAGACAACAGTTACCTTTTAACTGTTTATCTTTGTGTAAGTGTAGTAAACATCAGAACTTTAATAACTTTAAGAATAGCAGTAACTCTGTCTGGAATAAACAGTTAAGGGGCATGGACAAATTGTTATAGAGGAATTGTAAGCAATTAACCATGACTGGAAAAAGGAGTCAAAGCGACATAAACAAAACTGTTTCAACAACTGCTTGATAACTGGATGCCTGGATAAATGATTGCCCTGCAGAAGAATTCAAGGAGTTAATCGCAGGAACATTGCATCTTCAAACAGACAGTTAATGCCAAATATGAAAAGGAACAGGGAAGCTACTTGTAATAAGAGACCAAGCTGCAGACTTGCAATATTGTGGATGAAAGAATCTAAAGGATCATCAATAATGTCACACCATAAACTTGAAGGACAGAAAACGGTATAAGAATTCAACTTCAAGATTCTTCAGTCGCAGAACTCCAGAGAAAAACACTGCATGGGGATTGAACCCTGGGCACAACCAGAGACAGATGCTGTCAGTTGGAATCATCGCTAAATTCCACCAATAATCGGGTAATAGCCAAGTTAGACTGTGACAAATAACGTGCTTACTTGAGCGGTCTTATTTTGGATGCTACATGCAATAAAGTTTAATTGTTTCAGTATCTCATTGTCTGTGAGATTTCTTAATGAGCAGCTTGTGGTAATTTACACACATCTTTATTAATTACCATAATGCAGTTGGATCAACTGGTCATTTACCACACTGCTGTCTGCAGGGTCTTGCTGTGAACAAATTGGCCACCGGTTTCTCTACATTGCATCAGTTATGATGTATTTTTAAACTTGTATAGTACTTCAAAAACATTTTTAACACATTCTGATCCTATTAAATATAATACATACATTCTATTTTCAAATGAGCGAGCAGTGAGCCACCCCACTTTTGGAGAGGGATGGAAATAGAAATTGGATGGGTATTAAGAAAGAAAAAGGATGAAAAGACTTGAGGAAAGAACAGAGAAATGGAATTCAAATAGATAGCATCAGGAGCACTGCCACAGGCGTGATGAGCCAAATGGCTTCTATATGTCATGATTCAGTGAGAAGCCAACACCCTATCTGGCAAAGTAATTTTGCTGAACCAATAATGAGAAGGTACAAAGGAGCCGTATTAATAAAGAAGTTAAATTCCAGCAGTGGGTTTTCCCAAGACGTGACTGTGTCAATTTGTGTTCAAGCTGTTTGATTAAGTATGTAGCGGTAACCCTATGAGGCAAACAGAAACTCTGATTTCTCAGCAGCCTGATTTGTAGGTTATTACAAATGGTGGGAGCTTCCCCATGTGTATCAGGCACCTGGTAAAAGCAAAACTTATCCGGATCAGTTTTTATTTGTAAATGTCTCCCTCATCTCTTTCAGGAGTTAACTCTTCCTTGAGTACAGTTCTACAGGCTCCAACACCCTCTTGTGACTTTGCTCAAGTGGCTACCCTTTACATGTGAATTTGGATTGTGCAGCATGAAACAGTTTTTGCTCATGGGAACATCAAATGTGCATGGCTGTTCCTGCCCTCATCTAAATATTTTGACTCACCTCTGGAGCAGGGGGACTTGGAGCTAGCCCTTCTGGCTCAGAGGTAGGGAACTAGTCCTCATCTAGATATTTTCTAATCAATCATGTACAGAGAAACTATTACACAGCTTTGGAGTAGGTGGAACGTGAAGCTAGGTCTCCTAGCTCAGAGGTCGGGACTCTACCGATACACCACATGAGCCCCACCCTGACAAGAATTAGGATTATTGTCTAATAACCCACTCAGTGATGTTATTACACACCTCTGCAGCAGGTGGGACTTGAATTTGGGCCTCTAAGCTCAGAGATACAGACGATACGACTGCATTAAAGGAGGCCCTTCTATCCTCATCTAGATACTTCTTTCCTGATCAACCCATTCAGAAATGTTATGACACACCTCTGGAGCAGATGGGACACAAGCCTAGGTCATCTTCCCCAAAGGTAGGGACACTATCACTGCGCCACAAGAGCCCACTTTCTAACTGCAGTTACAGCTGAGATCTTTGACTAATTGTTGCCCCTTCTATTAACACTAACTGTACTGCATCAGCCAAGGGCCAGCAAACACAGCACAAACCAATTCAAACCCTTCCTGGTATAGCTCAGAACAACACAAAGTGGTGCACTTATCCAATGAGTTATGCTCTCATCCTTATATGATGTACAATTTTATATTAACAGCTTCTGTTAAATGGCTGTGAAAATCTCTGAAGTATCAAGATATAGAGGCTTATAAACAGGTTGCAGAGCTTTTCTTTTCGAAATGGTCACAATGACATTCTACATCTCACAACATTGCTCTCTGAAAGTAGCAACTTGCATTCATATGGCACCTTTAATGGAGAAAAACTTCCCAAAGTCTTTCATGGGGTCACTATTATAAGAAAAATGGCCATCAAGCCATGGAGGTAATATTTAGGTGGACATAACAAAAAGCTTAAGACAGATAATTTTGTAGTGATTGTAACAAGGTCAGCCAGGTGAACCTTGTAGAAAATGAGTTCCCTGATTGGGGCTGTTAATCTGGTCCAATCAGGGAGCCCTGGCTGACAGATATAAACAGGAGCATCAGAGGCTCTGCTCACTGAGAGCTGGCTCTGAGGAAGCTGGACGAGTGTCAAGTACTGTACACATGAAAAGAAAGGGTGACTTGGTGATGGGATACTGGCTGCTATGGAGTTATTTCAACTGTTTTTATATTTGGTCTTAAAGGAGGAGAGAGAGAGGTGAAGGGTTTTAGGGGGGTATCCCAGAGTTTGGGGCCCAGCAGTTGCAGCATGGGGAGGGATGCACAAGAGGCCAGAGTTAGAGGAATGGCAGATTTGGGTGATAGGTTGAATAGGCAGGAGAAGGTGAGAGAGATAGAGACTGTGAGACCATGTTGAGATTTAAAATTCTCATTAAATTGTTTAAATAGTCATAATCATAGTCTGATAATCATTAGTCTGAGGCATTGAGCAAGCAAAGACCAGGACGAGTAAGTGGACTTGGTTTGGATAAGATACAGAGCAAAAAAGATTTGGATGACTGGAAATTTACTCAGGGTGGAGGGTAGAATTATTACCTACAGAAAACTAGAGTAGTGGAGTCTGGAAGTGAGAATGTCTGGATGAGGATTTCAGTGACAAATTAGCTGAGGTAGGATTGGAAGCAGGTGATGTTATAAAGGTAGAAGTAGGTCTTTGTGATAGAATATGTGGTCAAAAGTTCAGCTTTGTTTTAAGTAGGACCCTGACATTGTAAACCAGCGGCCAGTGTAGGGAATGGAGTTCTTGGCAGGGGTACATGGAGTTTGTGGCATAGATCAAAGACATTAGCTGAAGTCATCTAAGAATGCAGCAGCCTAAGAATACATAGATGGTAGAGGGTTCAAGCAAAGTGATGGAAAGGGAGAACTAATCAGCACATATAGAGTGGAATTTGACTCCATGTCTATAGATGATGTAGCCAAGGGCCAAACATGGGTGAGGAAGAGAGTCAAAGCCACTAGAGATAACGGTGCAGCAGTCAACTGATGGGAATCCACTAATACAGTACTTTTACTGAAAAAAATAAATTTCACATTGAAGAATTAAAATGAACCATGGCTTTTCTGATGCTTTATCAAAATAAAAAAACCTTTGCATCACAAAATAGATTAACACAATTACAAGAATTTTGAGTGGCTTAGTTACACACTAGAGGCCTTTTATGATAGTTATATAAAATGCTAAAACTGTCATTATTTGATAGAAAGCATCCATGCTCGCAATGCCAAAAATATAGCCCAAAAACAACTAGGTACATATCAAAGAGTTGAGCTACAGACGATTGCTGCAATGGAACCACATCCTGTTAAGAGTACGGCACAAGTGTGAGTCTGTTTAACCGCATCCTGTGGAAGTGAAGCAGTCTTTGTTGAAACTCAATGTTCACTTTATGAGTGGGGAATGTTTCACTTGATTTTTCCAGGAATAAAAGTAAAAAAGAAACACTCAACTCGCTTTAACTATGAACTTTACTTGCAACCCCATTAGGCCACCAAACAAAATATCTCCATTGATCATATTTAATAAGGCCTTCATATTATTCATAATCACTTTAAATAATTGTTCTTTCTGCTGTCATTTCTGATGTTCTATAGCAGTGCTTAGCTGTGTACAAAGGTGTGCCTTTTAGTCCCATTAAATATAGGACGCAAGCTTGGCAACACTCTGGCACGTTCTTGTAGTTTCCAGAAATTAAAGATTAATTCCCTGGGACATTTATGAATAAATCTGATAGAAACATCCTCAGAGCATTGAAAGACAAAGGTGTTCTCTCTTTTCAGTTTCTGAGCACACACGTCAGCATTGTATTCTGTCTGTAGGCGCATAACAATGATGTCATTGGCACACTCTTCCTCTGCTACGGTGTTGGCAGGAGATACACCACTTATTCAACACTTTTCACCACTTCAGGACATCCCATTGCGCTTTGTTCTATTCATTCATGGGACACGGTGTCATTGGCCAGACAACAATTATCACCCATTCCTAATTAATTTCAAGGTGGTGTTGATGAGCTGCCTTCTTGATCAGCAGCAGGCAATTTTGGTTCACAATTCTCTTAGGTAAGATTTTGACCCAGCAGCACTGAAGGGATGGCAATATATTTTCAAGTCAGGATGGTAAGTGCCTTGGAAGGGAACTTGCAGGGGGTGGTGTTCTCATGTATCTACTGCCTTTGTCTTTCTCAATGGTAGTGGTTGTGGGTTTGGAAAGAGCTGCTGAAGGAACTTTGGTGAATTTTTGCAATGTACCTCATAGATGGTACACACGGTTGCAAGTGCGTGCCAGTGGTGGAAGGAGTAAATGTTTGTGGATGTGGAACCAATCAAGTGGGGGCAGCTTTGTCCTGGATGGTGTCAAGCTACTTGAGTGTTATTGGGGCTGCACTCAACCAGGCAAGTGGGGAGTATCCCATCACACTCCTGACTCATGCCTTGTAGATGGTGGGCAGGCTTTGGGGAGTCGGGAGGTGGGTTACTCATTGCAGGATTCCTTGCCTCTGACCTGCTCTTGTGGCTACAGTATGTATTAGGCTTGTCCAGTTCAGTTTCTGGTCAATGGTAATCCCTAGGATGTTTACAGTAAAAGGTTCAGTGATAGTAACACCATTGAATGTCAAGGGGCGATGGTTAGATTCTCTATTGTTGGAAGTGTTAATTTCTTGGGACTTGGGTGGCTTGACTTTTATTTGCCACTTATCACCCCAAGTCTGGATACTGTCCATGATTTACTGCATTTGGACATGGGCTGCTTCAGTATTTAAGGAGTTGAGAATGGTGCTAAACATTGTGTGAACATCTCATGTCTGATCTTATGATGGAGGAATGTCCATTGATAAAGCAGCTGGAGGTGATTGGGCGTTACCACTCTATCCTGAGGAACTCCTGCAGAGATGTCCTGGAGCTGAGATGACTGACCTCCAACAACCATAACCATCTTCCTGTGTGGCAGGTATGACTTCAACCAGCAGAAAGTTTTCCCCCGACACCCATTGATTCCAGTTTTGCTTGGGCTCCTTAATGTCAGACCTGGTCAAATGTTGCCTTGATATCAAGGGTAGTCACTCCATTTCACCTCTGAATTCAGCTCTTTTGTCCATGTTTGAACAAAGACTGTAATGAGGTCAGGAAACTGGTGGAACACAAACTGAACATCAGTGAACAGGTTACTGTTAAGCAAAAGCTTCTGGATAGCACTGCTGACAACCCGTTCCATCACTTTGCTGATGATGGAGAGTAGTTTGATGGGGAAATAATGGTTGGGTTGGATTTGATTTGTCCTGCTTTTTGCACACAGGGCATACCTAGTCAACTTTTGCATTACAGGCAGATGCCAGTATTGTAGCTGCACTGGAACAGCTTGCCTAGGGGTTCAGCAAGTTCTGGAGCACAAGTCTTCAGTCCAATCACTAGAATATATCTTAGACCCATAGCCTTTATGGTGTCCAGTGCCTTCAGCTGTTTCGTTTTATCACGCAGAGTGAATTTAATTGGTTAAAGATTGGCACCTGAGATGCTGGAGACTTCGGGAGGAGACCAAGATGGATCAACCACTTGGCACTTCTAGCTGAAGATTGTTGCAAATACTTCAACCTTAACTTTTGCACTGATGTGCTTGATCTGTTCAGTGATCTTATTACACACTTCTTGAGCAGGTGGGACTTGAACTCTGGCCTCCTTGCTCAGAGATGGCGACACTGTCACTGCACCACAAGAGCCCTTAGATGATAAATATATTAGTTAACGGTTAATTGAGAGAGTGACTTTTATGGAGTGTTGTTAACTGAAATAAAGATCTCAGTGAAACTGTGAACATGGATTCTCTACAAAACCAGTTATCTTCTTATCTCAATGTACCGGGCTCACAGTTATTGAGGATGGGGATATTTGTGAAGCCTGAATGTCACTGCCCATGATAGCCAATACATCTCACCCTATATAGTGTTGTACAGAAATATGGTGAGTTGTTTAATTGTTCGCCACCATTCACAGCTGAATGTGGCAGGACTGCAGAGCTTAGATCCGATCCATTGGTTGTGGAATCACTTAGCTCGATCTACCACTTGCTGTTCATGCTGTTTGGCATGCAAGTATTCCTCTTGTTATTTCACTTGCATGACCCCTCACTTTTAGATCATATTCCTGGCGAGCCCTCCTGCACACTTCTTTGAAATTAGGGTTGATCCCCTGGCTGGAAGGTAACAGTATATTGCGGGATATGCCGGGCCATGAGGTTGCAGGCTGTTTCGGAGAACAATTCTACTGCTGCTGATGGCCCAAAGTACCTCATGGATGTCCAGTCTTGAGTAGCTAGATCTGTTGAACATTTATTCCACTTGGCATGGTGGTAGTGCCACAAAAGACGATGAAGAGTATTCTTCATGTGAACTCAGGACCTTGTCTCCACCAGGGCTACGCGGTGGTGACCCTTACCCAATACTGTCATGGGCAGATACATCTGCAGCAGGCAGATTGGTGACGATGAGGTCAAGTATGTTTACCCCTCTTGTTGATTCCCTCACTACCTGCCACAGATCCGATGTGGAAGCTATGTCCTTTAGGAATAGTTCAGTTCAGCCAGTACTGGTGGACATTAAAATGTCTCACACAGAGTACATTCTGCAAATTGCCACTTTTATCGCTTCTTCCTGGGGTGAGGTGGGGGTGAGGTCAACAGGGCTTAGCTTGCTGTTATTATTTCCAATGAATGTTGATGCCAAGTGACCTGAACAGTTTCATTCCAACGAAGCGCTTTTTAAAGTGAGTGACTATTGCAATGTAGGAAACATGGCAGTCAATTTGTACTCAGCAAGTTCCCACAAACCTCAATGTGATAATTAGCTGCTAGTTGAGGGATATAAATATTGGTTGAGACACAGGACAGAACTTAACTGCTTTTTTAAATTGTACCATGGAATCTTCTACACTGATTGAAGAGGGCAGACAAATAATCTGGTCATGTAACTTGTTGCAGTTTGTGACAAAACCTGTATACAGACCCAACATGGTAATCTGGTTCCAGTCAAGAGACAAATCAGAGATACATCTGGTGTATATAGTTCTGTACAACACTACATAGGGTGAGACTTTCTGGTTATTGTGGGCAGTGACATTACAAACAAGTGCCTATTAAGTAATGTTTTAACACTACCCAATCCAATTCTCTCTTCTATTATACGATCATGTCAATTTGCAGTTTTCACATAAATAGCCAGAAACAATTCGCAAAACATGGGCTGAAATTCCAAAATTCCACATGACAAAAAAAAAATTGACTTGTTCAGTTGCTGTAAATCTGCACTCCTTGAAGTGGCACTTAAAAAATTAGTTGAAGTGAAATGCATTCTTAGAGGAAAACAAAAACTCATTCTGCAGGAAATTAGCCCATGAGCTGTCAGAGACATTTAAGAGTCAATTTAGCCAGCAGCTGGAGTTTGAAAGAGATATTGAGAATTTCTCAAGATATTCCATAATGGACAATTTGTGAATGACATGAGCTTGCACCAAGAATTATAAAGTGAACACACAAAGTTAAAGACAAATGGAAGCTGATGCTACCTCAGGAGCAGTGAACAACCCTGGTGCCACATCCTGTGCCACCGAGTGCCAGGATGTGGGTGCGTTCCCATGATAGCCCATCAGGCAAGTTCTCAATCATGAGGAGCCAAAAATTATTGAGACAGAATATCAGCCTGAGCTAGCGTTCTATTGACAATGCACAAGTGGGGCAATTCACCTGCCAATTTCCTCACCTGGGGATCAATGTATTTTCCAAATATCTTCAAGGAATGATGCATTTGCAAGGGAGTAAAACAATACAAATCAAATGTTCAATATGATCAGCAAATTATTCTCTAGCATTAAAGGACATTATCATCACGGAAAGACCATTGTGCTAATCTATGGGCTGGTTATTTCCCATGGTTGTGTCACTGGGCGCTTTATGAGATTAGCTTGGCATTATATCAGAGCAAACTCTGTCAGTAAATGTGCCATCAACAATGGAGTGAGTGTGAACTTTAACAAGTTGAAGGAGGACCATTCATTCCAAAAGCTCCCCTGTGGAGTTTTCATGAACATCATGCACAGGCCATTAACCTATTATGCTTTGATTTCAATATTTCAAGACCTGGATGTCTTCAAGTAATGATGTATTTGGTGAAAGGATCCATTGGTGGAGCAGATGCCACTCAAGCTCAACCATCTGAGCAATGACCTCACAAAAAGTATTAAAATGTAACTGATTAACAATTAAGTTTGATTTGTTATTGACTTATGGTAACAGCTTGCCATTTTCTATGCTGCATCCTTCTACGATCAGGTGATTCCAGTCCCTCAACACAACAGGACTCTCTGAGCAAAGTGACCTCAGAAAACTCTCAAACATTGAGAGACACAAGCCCAGAGTGTATTCCCCTGTTCCTGCCTGAGAACGTTCTTGTTGGCTCCATTGGCCCACCACAAACCTGCATCTTCCATTTTAAAAAAAATCATTAATGGGGTGAGGCTGTTGCTGGCATTTATTGCCCATCTCTAATTGCCAAGAGGGCAGTTAAGAGTCAACCACATTGCTGTGGGTCTGGAGTCACATTTAGGCCAGACCAGGTAAGGATGGCAGTTTTCTTCCCTAAAGGACATCAGTGAACCAGATGGGTTTAATGCCACTGCGTTGGCCAATTGGTTTTAAAATGCTTCTTCTTTTTGGAGGAAGCAGTGAGAGGGCGAGAAGAAGGGGAGTGATGGCTGCTGGAGATGCACACGGATACTAATTTGACAAACGTCCTCCTCCATGTGACTGAATAGGATTCCTTCAATGTGTTATATTTTTTAAAAGGGTATCTTTAGTCCTGTTTAAATAAAATAAGAAAGGGAAACAGATTTCAAGACAACTGTGAATTCGAGTTGCCAAACTTCCAGGATTGTCCTGGAGCCTGTGCGTAACCCAGGAGAAAAAAATGTATTAGGTGTTCAAAAAGATTTGTCTCACCAATTGCTTTGTGCATTTCTGTTTAGAAATGATAAAGATATTGGTGATAGAGAAAAGGCTACTTGATTCAGCAAGGCGGGCTGGGAGGAATGAACGCTTCAGGAGTTGACAGCTTTAGTATTTTGTTCTGAACAACAATTTCCCACAGATTTTTAACTGAGAATAAGGCAATATTCAGACATTTTATTTTATAATTTGAACACTTCTCCTGGTGAGAATCCTAGAATGTTGAGACTGACAAGTTTAATTTGTAAGTGAGCTGGGAAGATTTGCTAAAGTATTAGTGGACCTCCTGTGGCAGGGATCGTGGCTGAGTTGGAAGCTCAGTTGGTTTATGACAGAAGTATTGTACCACATTAATCTTCCTAGAGCTCTGACAAAGAAGGTCCACAACTGGCCGTAAGGATACAAGAAAGCCTGGAATGAGCAATGGCCAATAATTCTGAACATTTTAATTGAAGTGCACAGCCAGTTTTTTCAATACCAAGTACGTGTAAACTTTTTATGTGGCTGCACCTGTACAGTGCAGCTCTCATGGTACCTTCCAGGTTTCTGCGTAGGTGTGCATGCACAGAGCTTAGTGGAAACTGGGAATGGCTTTTCAGCTCATCGAGTTTGCTCCCTTCCACAGTCTATGAACAATGTACCCTTCTGTAGACAGTGTTCCACTTCTTCACCTTACTGAAGAGAAGTCCCATTAATATTCCATAATGAACCTAAGTGTACAGAATAAAATTCCAGACTATTCAGCAATTCCATTCTTTCACTGCATTAATTCCTTCACCTGGTGAGACAGCCATTAAATCCAATGCAGTATTCCATCATACCTTTTTAAAAAGAAAACTGTAAAAATGGGTTAGCTGCATCTGGAGGGGTACTGTATTAAAATAAAACCGAAGTTTGAGAGTATCATCTCAGTCTATCTCAGCACAAGAATCAGTTGTTGCAAACATGTTATCCACATCTCTTATGAAGAAGTTAAATTATGATTGGGAGAATTCTCCTCTACTGTATTAGAAAAATTTCTTCCAGTCTCTGATCTCATTTACTACACTCAGGGCAGATGGAAACCAATGATGTGACTTGTATTTCAAGCCATTTTGTACTGAACAAATTTGCAATGTAAAACAAAATAACATGAAGGCAATAATTACTTTTCGCAACATTCAGAGCATTTACTCCTGCACACTTTAATACATGAGAGCCTGGTTATGGTATGCATTTATAGCAGAGGCCTGAATCACATCCTTACTTTACATGAAGTACTAGAAGACATTAAAAACGCCAAGAAACTATGGCACTCACCTTCTGGAGACTCATCGTGTACATAGGTACCAGTCAGATATCGATGTACGAGTGCAGACTTCCCACTGCACGGGCTACCAACCAATCCCTATGAAAAAAGAATCATGAGATCACAGAGCTTGTAGTTCATAATTGGTACATTCACAAGAATGTGACTGAATCTGAAAAGACAAAACTATGTGATAAAAGACTGAACATGCTGAGGTCTTTTCTCTAGAAAAAGGCTCTGGAGCTGACTGATCAAGGTCTTCAAAACTACAAAAGGCTTGCGATAAGGTGGACATAGAGATGTTTCTGTTGTGGGAAGAGACCGGAACTAGGGGCCATCAACTAGAAGTATTAAAGCAGGCACTCAATGATTATTTATATAGACCATAAGACATAGGAGTGGAAGTAAGGCCATTCGACCCATCAAGTCCACTCCACCATTTAAATCATGGCTGATGGGCATTTCAACTCTACTTCCCTGCACTCTCCCCGTAGCCCTTGATACCTTGTGAGATCAAGAATTTATCGATCTCTGCCTTGAAGGCATTTAACGTCCTGGCCTCCACTGCGCTCCATGACAATGAATTCCACAAGCCCACCACCCTCTGGCTGAAGAAATGTCGTCTCATTTCTGTTTTAAATTTACCCCCTCTAATTCTAAGGCTGTGCCCACGGGTCCTGGTCTCCCCGCCTCACGGAAACAACTTCCCAGCGTCCACCCCTTCTAAACCATACATTATCTTGTAAGTTTCTATTAGATCTCCCCTCAACCTTCTAAACTCTAATGAGTACAATCCCAGGATCCTTAGCTGTTCATCATACGCTAAACCTACCATTCCAGGGATCATCCGTGTGAATCTCCGCTGGACACGCTCCAGCGCCAGTATGTCCTTCCTGAGGTATATAGAAAGAGTGTGCAATGGTATGGGGAAAAAGCAAGACATTGGCACTAGGTAACAATGCTTATTTGAAGAGCTGGTGCACGCCAACTGGCTCCCTCCTGCATCATAATAATTCTGTGATTCTGTGAATGCAAGATAGCAAGTAATAAGTCCAATGGAGAATTTTTTTAAACCTAGATTGCTGAGCAAACAACCACAGGGAGTGATGGGAACTGCAGATGCTGGAGAATCCTAGATAACAAAGTGTGGGCTGGATGAACACAGCAGGCCAAGCAGCATCTCAGGAGCACAAAAGCTGACGTTTCAGGCCTAGACCCTTCATTCCCCTCTCTGATGAAGGGTCTAGGCCCGAAACGTCAGCTTTTGTGCTCCTGAGACACTGCTTGGCCTGCTGTGTTCATCCAGCTTCACACTTTGTTATCTTAACCACAGGGAGTGGTTGAGATGAATAGTGTAGACACATTGAAAAGATACATATGAGGGAGAATGAATGAGAAGGTTATGCTGATGGGGTTAAATGAGGAGTTAGGATGAGACTTGTCTTGAGAAATGGGAATGGGATGAAAATGGGTTAGAATAGTTAGGTATTTCTTATTATCTCTTAGAATATTTTGGTGGCTATTTTTCACTGGTACCGATTTGATGGGCTGAAAGACCTTTTTCTGTGCTGAAGACCTCTATGATTTTACACAGCATAAAGACTGGCACAGACCAGATGAGCGAAGCAGCCTGTTTCTGTGCTGTCGACTCAATGTGATTCAATGTAATATAGGAACCTTATTTTTCTGTTCCTTTTCCAACTTGTCCACTGCACAATTCAACCTGCTTTTCTGCCCTCCAACCTACCACTGTTAACTTTGTTAGTGATCTGCACTAACCAGGAAGATTTGGTTGGGATCCTACATGTGGACAATAAGTACTGTATTCAGAGGAGTTACTGTTCAGGTAAGACCAGTTAAGGAGGCCAGTTACGTCCCTTCTTCCTCTGTCCCAAAATTACACACATTATCATCACGCACCATCTAGTGGCCTGACTGGGAACAACACAAAACTCAGCCAGTCTGACTGTTCTCTGGGATACATGGCTGAGCCACCTGAAATTAAGGTGAATGCTCTTTTTGTTGGCAGGTCTCCCAGACAACATTAATGGTATAATTGATAATACTAAACAGTTACATATCCCTACGCCTACTCTCATTCAAGAACAATAAGGTCAATTGGTTATGCCTTGGACTCATAGCAAAAAAATCATTGGTTCAAATTCTGGCAAAGTTCATTTAACCTTTCAGCTTTATGCAATGATATTATGTCTCAGGTCATCGGAAGAAACAGGAGTATGCAGAGTCCCCTGAATGACCAGAAAAAGAAACGGGGATCAGCATCAGGCCCAAAGTAAGTAGTAAACAGCAATTTACAATCAACATTAATGACTTGGATGAAGGGACTGAGTGTATTGTCACCATGTTTGTTGATGATATGAAGACAGGTAGGAAAGGAGTTTGTAAGGAGAAGAGTTGGCAAAGGGATTTAGATAGGTTAACTGAATGGGCAAAACTTTGGCAGGTAGAGTATATTGTGCAAAAATGTGAGGTTGTTCACATTGGTAGGAAGAAAAGCCGCATATTACTTAAATTGAGAGAGATTGCAGAATGCTGTGATAAAGAGGGATCTGGATGTCCTTGCACATGAATCATAAAAACAGTTCAGAGAATGTTCACTTGGCTTTTTACCAGAGATGAAGGAGTTTGTCTTTTGAAGAAAGGTTTAGCAGGTTGGGCCTATACTTAGTGGAATTTAAAAGACTGAGAGACAATCTTATTGAAAACATGCAAATGTCAAGGGGGCTTGACAAGATAGATGCTGAGGTAATGTTTCAGAATTTGGGAGAGCAGATTTTCAAAATAAGAGGTCTCCCATTCAACACAGAGTTGAGGAGAGTGTTCTCCTTTCAGAGAGTCATTAAGCTTTGGAATTTTCTTCCACAGAGAGCAGTGAAAGCTGGGTCATTGAGTAATTCTCCTGACAGGTTGTGGAACCGCAGCTTTTTTGGTTATCAGAGCCTAACATTCCCTGAGGCACCAGATACGAACACCTTGCAAACATTGACAAATTTATTTAAGGAATATTATGACCCCAAGCCTCCTCTAATTCTGAGATGCTCTTGCTTTTACTCAGCAATTTGAGAATAAGAGGACTCCATATTGGGATTTTTGACGAGGTTAAGATGACTGGCAGAGGCATGTGACTTGGGTTAAACCCTTAAATGAGATGTTGAGAGACTGTTTGGTATATGGGATTAATTTTGTAACCATGCAGAACTGTTTTAATGTGACAAGTGGAGCATATGAGTTACCGGGTAATTCGATGGAAGTAGGAACCCTCGCCTGGCCAACTGAGCTTAGGGAACACCGCTTGATTGAAGGCAATTGCATAGTCTCACTCAGGACATATCCAGATCAGAGGGATTCTGGATCAGCCCACAGTAAAACCCCAAAACAAAACAAGCCTTGGTCAACTGGTTAACACTTTCTTTAGGATCTGGGCCGGCAAGCCATTGTAGTTGCTGCCGGTATGTGCACTCGAGGCAACACAATAGTCCCTCTTGACCTAAATTAAGCAAGGGAATTCATATGGCAGTATGTAGGTCAGTACACTCCCTGGAAACCCAATCTATATCTGGCTTGGAACAGTTAAATTGCTTAATGACATCCAAATCAGAGCCAATCAAAATATAAGTCTGGTCACCTTGTTCTAATGGAGGATGATATCAGCGTGGATGTTTTCGCGATCACAGCACCAGTCTGGACTCCAATCCTTAAGATTGTGCAAGACCTCAACTAGACTGAGAACCTATACTGGGGAACCTTTACAGATTAAGGGGACAACTTTGGTTCTGGTCTCTTATGAGAAGCAGCTGGCTCAGTTAACACTGACTGTAGTAAAAGGCTCAGGCCCAAGCTTGGTTGAGAAAGATTCACCTAGATTGGTTCAATATTTTTCAATTAGAAAATGGCTGCCTGAGCGAAGGCCTAATTAAATGCCCAGCGGTTAAGAGTTTTAGCAAATATTTGTAGTTCGGGTTGTGGGTGAGGTTGTTGACTTGCTCGCTGAGCTGGCTTGTTCTCGTTTAGTGCCATTTGCCTTACGGGCAAAAGTAGAAGTAGAAATCAGGAGGCTGGAAAGGGAAAGAATCATCAGACCAGTGCAGTTTGCACAATGGGCATCACCACTTGTACCAGTTGTGAAGCCTGATGAGTCAGTTCGCCTTTGTGGGGATTTTAAACAAACGGTAAACAGCATTTCTCTGCTGGATAAATACCCAGTCCTTCGCATAGAGAATTTATACGCAAGCTGGCAGGCGGGCTGTCCTTCATGAAGCTGGACATGAGCCATGTGTACTTGCAGTTGTGTTTAGATGAGGATTGCCAGAAGTATGCTACAGTTAATACCCATAAGGGTTTGTACCAATTGAAGAGACTGCCATTTGGGGCATCGTCAGCCTGTGCCATTTTTCAGCGGACAATGGAGAACATTTTACAAGGTCTACCCCAGACTGCCATTTATCTGGATGACATGCTAATAACCGGGAAAATTAAATAGGAGCATTTAGAGAAGTTCGACATAGTCCTTAGACAGGTAGGCATATGCCGTAAAAGGGAAAAAGTGACCCATTTGGGCTGCAGAGTCAACAAGACTGGGTTACACCCACTGGAAGGGAAAGGGTAATCAAAGGTGCCCCAGCTCCCATGTCCGTACCAGAGCTTTTCCCTTCCCAGGTTTTCCCTTGGATTGGTGAATTATTACAGGAAGTTCACATGAAACCTAGCCTCCATCCTGACACCTTTGCATCAACGCCAGAAAAGGATCAGCCTTAGAAATGATCATGTAGACAAGCCATAACTTTTCAGGAAGTGAAGAACAGCTATCAGCCTCGAAGGTGGTGGTAAACTATGATCCCAAGTAAGATCTGGTATTGACATGCAATGCCTCCCCATACAGCATCCAGGTGGTATTAGTTCTCAGTGGCCCAACAGAGAGGTACACCCAATAGCACATGCTACTGGACTTTGGTTAATGCAAAGTGTAAATACACCCAGATAGAGAAGGAAGGTTTGACAATCATATTTAGAGTCAGGAAGTTCCACCAATTTCTTTACAAATGTAAATTTGTAATAATAATGGACCACAAACCTCTGCTAGGTTTACTTGAAGAGGATAAGGCTGTGCTGCCCATAGTTTCAGGCTGAATTCAGCAGGGAAGACTCCACACCAGGTTAAATCTGATCTTCCTAGACCTGGGGTGAGGGATGGGGGGGACATTGACACAGCATCAGGAGTGCTAATACCGAACACAAGACTCCACTAAGTGAGAGACTTTGCTTCAAGGGACAAGGTTTAGTGTAGGAACCATGGGAATGCCCCCACATAGGTAGGGAGGCATGGTCAATGTGAGGTCAGGTCCAGTGCCATATAAAGTTCAGGTGGGTGCGATCATCCTGAACAAGTGCATAAGCCATATGAAAGCTGCAAACTCAAACAGGGCAGGGGCAAAACATGGCCAGCTCTTCAGAATGGCTGGAAAGGCAGGCATGGGTTCTCCCTCTTCATCAAGCATCAATGATACCTCAAAATTTGAGACGGACATGGCGGATGTCGCCACCTCAATCCTATTGCCTGCTGAAGAAGAGAATGAGTGATAATGGGAACTGCAGATGCTGGAGAATCCAAGATAATAAAATGTGAGGCTGGATGAACACAGCAGGCCCAGCAGCAACTCAGGAGCACAAAAGCTGACGTTTCGGGCCTAGACCCTTCATCAGAGAGGGGGATGGGGTGAGGGTTCTGGAATAAATAGGGAGAGAGAGGGAGGCAGACCGAAGATGGAGAGAAAAGAAGATAGGTGGAGAGGAGAGTATAGGTGGGGAGGTAGGGAGGGGATAGGTCAGTCCAGGGAAGACGGACAGGTCAAGGAGGTGGGATGAGGTTAGTAGGTAGGAGATGGAGGTGCAGCTTGGGGTGGGAGGAAGGGATGGGTGAGAGGAAGAACAGGTTAGGGAGGCAGAGACAGGCTGGACTGGTTTTGGGATGCAGTGGGTGGAGGGGATGAGCTGGGCTGGTTTTGGGATGCGGTGGGGGAAGGGGAGATTTTGAAGCTGGTGAAGTCCACATTGATACCATTGTGCTGCAGGGTTCCCAAGCGGAATATGAGTTGCTGTTCCTGCAACCTTCGAGTGGCATCATTGTGGCACTGCAGGAGGCCCATGATGGACATGTCATCTAAAGAGAATGAGTTTCTTTTGAGATGCTCAGGGCGCAAGAGGCCAGCTACTGTGAGTGAGATGCCACCCGTCTCAGAGGCAGAGTTGGAGGAACCTTACTCGGTGCTAAAATGTCCCAGGAGGGGCTATAGAAAAGAAAGAAACAGCCTATGTCCTCAGATTCAGATGGGAAGGGATGTTGTGATTGTAACAAGGTCAGCCAGGTGAACCTCATAAACTATGAGTTCCCTGACTGGGACTGTTAATCTGGTCCAATCAGGGAGCCCTGGCTGACAGATATAAACAGGGCTGCCTGCCCCTCTTCCGCGGTCATGTTCGATCCCTCCCCATATGAATCTGAGAACATAGGCTGTTTCTTTCTTAAGAAAAGGAGTGAGTGGATAGGTGGAGAGACAGCCCAGAGGCAGAGAAGGAAAGTTAGGTAGGCAAAGGGACTGTTAATCAAAAGCCAGCGAAGGAGAAAAACTGATAATGAGTACCATGAAGGTGAAAATGGGTTGGCTGTGCTGAAAGCAGCCCGTGTTATGGCATGGGGTGTGGGGGTGGGCAAAGTACTTAGAAGAAGGTATTCTGGCTCTAAAATTATTGAACTCGATATTGAGTCCTGAAGGCTGCAGGGACCCCAAGTGAAAAGTGAGAAGCTGTTCTTCTAGCCTGTGCTGAGCCTCGCTGGAGCACTGCAGTAAATCTGAGACAGAAACGGCCAAGGAACTCGGTGGTGTTTGGGTTTTGGGGTCTGGGCTATGGGTGGGCAGTGGTGGTGGTGCTCGGGTTGGTAATGGTGTGCATGTGAAGCAATAGGAGTATGCTCAAGCTCTGAATACTGCCCGTTAGATGTTTGCATAAACTGCATGAACTTTGATCTGACGTTTCAAGCCACGAGATTGGAATGCTTAACAGCCATTTCTTACCCTGCTTTGTTTAATCACACTCAAATGTTTCACAGCAAATGAGGGAACAAACCAGTTGCTACAGTAACAACCAAAATGGCAGCTGGTGGGCATTTGATTGAGAAGCCACAAAAAAGGTAAACTTACCAACCGGAGCTCTGGAACTGAACGGCTTAGCGTCCATTCCTGGCTGTTCACAAAGGCCTCTGGGAGGAAAAGAGAATAAACGAGGAAGTCAACAGTGAAAAACTAGAGAAATATTCAACTTAACATGCAACATGAAAAGTGCGGTGAAGAGTTGCACACATGGGCCATTTTCCTGAGGTTATAGGTCATACAATTTTAAAAGAAGAAAATACAGTCCTGAAAGTAGAATTGTCACCTGGGTTAGGGTTAGGGTCAGAGTCCATTTGAGAAAGGAAGCAACGCAGTGGCTCAGTGGTTAGCACTGCTGCCTCACAGTCGCAGGGACCCGGGTTTGATTCCATCCTGGGGCGACTGTCTGTGTGGAGTTTGCACATTCTCCCCGTGTCTGCGTGGGTTTCATCCCACAGTCCAAAGGTGTGCAGGCTAGGGTGGATTGGCCGTGGGAAATTGCCTGTAGTGTTCAGAGAGGTGTAGATTGGGTGGGTTATAGGGGGATGGGTCTGGGTGGGGTGGTCTGAGGTTCGGTGTGGACTTGTTGGGCCGAAGGGCCTGTTTCCACACTGTAGGGATTCTATGATTCAGCAAAACAATGACCTGAATCTGAAATTACAGCCTAATAGTGTTAATAAGAAAAATAATGCTTGTTCATTAGAAATTCAAATACAAATTAACATTGATTAGACCAGAAGAAGCAGGAACTGGAGTACGCCATTTGGCACTTTGAGCCTGCTCTGCCATTCAGTAGGATCATGGCTGATCTGCCACTCCTCGTGTCCACTTTCCTCACTGTAATGATTGGAACACGGTCAGCCAGTTGGTCCACATAGAAAATGAGTCCCCTGATTGGGGCTGTTAAGCTGGTCCAATCAGGGAGCCCTGGCTGACAGATATGAACAGGAGTGTCAGAGGTTCTGCTCACTCTGAGAGCCGGCTCTGAGGGAGCTGGATCAGTGTCAGAGATTGTCCATGTGTAAATAAAGGGTGACTTGGTGACAGGATACCAGCCTTGGTGGAGTTATTTCACAACTCTTTCCCGATAACCCTTGATTTCCTGACTGATCAAGAATCTCTCTATCTCAGCATTCAATATACACAAGGGCTCTGCTGCCCCCAGCTCTCTATGGCAAGGGGTTCCAAAGGGGTTCACAATCCTATGAGAGAGGAAATTCCTCCACAACCCTGTTTTAAATTGGCACCCCTTTATTCTGAAACTATGTCCTCTGGTACTAGACTGTCCCAGGAGGTGAAACATCTTCTCAGCATTTACCCTGTCAAGCCTCTTAAGAATTCTATTTGTTTCAATGAGATCACCTCACATTCTTCTAAACTACAGTGAGTACATTTCCAACCTGTTTAGCCTTGGCTCATGAGACAGTCCCCCTGTATCAGGCATCATCATTGTGAATCTTCGCTGAACTGCCTCTAATGAATAATATCTTCCCTTAAATAAGGGGACCAAAACTGATCGCAGTATTCCAGATGTGGTCTCACCAGCAACCTGTATAGTTGTAGTAAGACTTCCCCTTGAAATAAGGGCCAAATTCCATTAACGTTCCTGATTATCTGCTGCACCTGTGTGCTAGCTTTCTATGCTTCGTACACAAGTTCCCCTAATTAGTTGCTTAATGTTGATATTGCAGTGTCTTTTTTTAAAAGCAGAATACTATGAAACCAAATTTGATCAACTTCATAAGAATATATCACGTAAATTTGTGCAGCTTGTGTCAACATTGTCCTGTGTGCTTTGTAGGTAGATCCCTCAATATCTGCAGATGCTTCATACTGAGCTGTTTTCTTAACAGTTTCTGTCAGTTGTAGCTTGCCATTTGCCTTCCACTCTCAGGGATAGAGCAAGGAGGCAACTTCAAGATCAACCTCACCCTGAGTGGAAATTAAAATCAATATTGTTGCATTATCCTGAATCACATACATGCCACCTAGCCAAATGAGCTAACCAGAATGGTAATAATGTGGTACTCACGAGTAAAGAGAGAGATTGAAGTGAATTGTATGGATGCATTTAAGAAGGGAACTGAATTAACATCAGGGAGAAAGAAATAAGAGACGATAATGGTGTTAGATAGAAGGAGTCTCGCATACAGCATAGACAGTGACATAGACTTGTTGGAGATAGTAGGAACTGCTGATGCTGGAGTCTGTGATAACAAGGTGTAGAGCTGGAGGAACACAGTAGGCCACGCAGCATCAGTGGAGCAGGAAAGCTGACATTTCGGATCTGGACCCTTCTTGAGAAATTTCTGAAGCAGGGTCAGGACCCGAAACATCAGCTTTTCTGCTCCTCTGATGCTGCCTGGCCTGCTGTGTTCATCCAACTCTACACCTTGTTATTTTATCATAGACTTGTTCGGCTGAATGGCCTGTTTCTCTGCTTTAAATACTGAGTAATTCTACATATTCATATTCCAACACAGATTCAGTACCATCTGAGCAATACATTGTTCTTCCTGTTCACTTTATAGCAAGTAACTGAGGTGTCCAGAAAATAAAGACCACAAATTTGTGGCTTTTGCTGATGTCAGCTGGGAGTGTTGGTAAATTTGTTCTCAGTGCCACCTATTTGAAGAAGATGAATCAAAATCAACAGGTCATCTGTTCTTGTAGGGAACCAGATTTGAAGGGATTATCTCCATACCCTGGAGTATGACTCTCTGGTGAGAAATGGAATTCAAACATTTATCCTGAAAATCCTTTTCAGTTTCCTTTCATTGTTCTCTTCAGCACTTTCCCATAATGTCCTTTAAAAACATGGCACCTTATACTGCAGGAGTGTGAGAACTACATGATCAGTAAAATTACAAATGATACACTTTGCTGATGTTTCCCTTGACCCAACAAGTAGTCTAGATATACTGATCTATTTAAAAGTATGTGCAAATTTCACCAACACAAATGAGTATGGGTAACCATCACTACCATTTCACTGTGATGGCAGACACAATGAGCACTGAAATGAGAAAAGACCAAATAACATGTGCAATAGTGGTAATATCTGTTTCCTCTGAATTATCACTCAGACATTAGCACTGCTTCAAATCCTGGATTTCCAACTCCATCAAAGCTGATGTCTTCGCACATATGGGTGTAAATAGAGATGAAGATGTTCTTTGTATGTGAAATGGTGCAATGTTTCCAACTTTAAATTCCGTGAGGAATTAATGTCCCCTCTCGCAGAAATTCAGCACACATTGAAAACTCATTGCATGCTGATGGCAGGTCTCAAACATTACGAAGCAAATATTTTGAGAGCACTGACATCCAGGGCACAAAACAAGAAGGTTTTCTTTTGTGATCAGGAAAATCCAATACATTCTATAACATTAACAGTTTCTTTACCTGAAGAGCACAGGGGAAATTCTCACCCCCTCCCCAGTCTTTGCCCACATATGAAACAACACTGACAGTGACTGGTGTTAGAATTATAGCTTGTAGCATTAACAGCATTTCTTCTATAGGAACATTTAAAATATGATTGTACATTATTGTTGTTCTCTGTTGGTTTCTCTCTAGTTATAAGTTATAGAAGTTTTTCTCTGCTTGAGCCACTCTGATGTAGTGCTAACAGCTTCTCCCTCATGCCCATTAAAAAGTGAATGACTTTACACTCATTATTTCAATCCAAAAAGGACAGTATCCATCTAGAGCCAGTCAGTGTCGGTGGCAATTCTGTGCATTGACATGGGGACTGCTAACAGGCATTTTAGTTTGTTTTTCCTTCTGTTTCTCATTCCAACCTAAATGTAAAGCTGAAGCAGCTGCCTGGCTGCTGTCAAGAAGCGGCCAGTAGGTTCAGCTTCCCGGATCGCCCGCCAGCCTTGAAGAAGGCTTTCAGTGAAGCTTTACTGTATACACCTTTTCATTTCAGTCATAGTGCTATACTTCAGGTATAGAATAAACCTTAGTCACTTATCAGATTCTTCTTCTGCAATAGACTGAGAACTAAACACAAAGAATACTGGAGAAACTCAGCAGGACTGGCTGCATCTGTGAGGAGAGAAACAGAATTAATGTTTTGAGTCCAGTATGGCTCTTCTTCAGCTCTGAAGAGCTTGTGCTCAAAATGATACCTCTATTTTCCTCTCTAGATCTGCGGAGTTTCTCTAGCAGTCTCTGTGCTCGTTTCAGATTTTCAGCATCGACAGTATTTTGCTTTTATGAGACTAGGACATAGAACAGTACAGCATTGTACAGGCCCTTTGGCCCACGATGTTGTGCCGACCTATTATCCTACTAAGATCAATCTAACCTGCATACCCTACATTTTACTATCCTCCATATGCCTGTCCAAGAGTCATTTAAAAGTCTCTAAGTATCTGACTCCATTACCACTGCCAGCAGCACATTCCACACACCCACCACTCTCTGTGCGAAGAACCTACCTGTGACATCTCCCCTATACCTTCCTCCAATCACCTTAAAATTATGCCCCCTAATAATAGTCAATTACACCCTGGGGAAAATGTCTCTGACTATCCACTCTATCTATGCCTCTCATCATCTTATAAATCTCTACCAAGTCACCTCTCATCCTTCTTTGCTCCAATGAGAAAAGCCCTAGCTCCCTCAACCTTTCCTCATGAGACCTGCCCTCCAGTCCAGGCAGCATCCTGGTAAATCTCCTGTGCACCCTCTCCGAAGTTTCCACATCTTTCCTATAATGAGGTGACCAGAACTGAATACAATGTTCCAAGGGTGGTCTAACCAGAGTTTTATACAGCTGCAGCACAGCCTCACGGCTCTTAAACTCAATTCCCCTGCCAATGAAAGCCAACACATCATATGCCTTCTTTACAACCCAATCAACTTAGGTAGCAACTTTGAGGGATCAATAGACGTGGATCCCAAGATCCATCAGTTCCACCATACTGCCAAGAATTCCACCGTTAACCCCGTATTCTGCATTCAAAGTTGGCCTTCCAAAATGAATCACTAAGACTAAGATCCAATTTGTGGCAGCTGAAAAGGTTATAAAAAGCAAAAGCAATCAGGCATCTATTTCTCAAAACAATGCAGCACTCCCTCAGCATGGCATTAGATTTTCAGCCTAGATTATTTGCTCACAGCAAGGAACTTAAGGAAGAGGAACTGCAGAGGAACTTAAACCCCCAAGTTTTAGACTCAAAAGATGAGACTGCTCTGCACTAAGCCTTAGCTAACATGAGACCTGTACCTGTGGAATTCTACTCCAGTGCTCACCCAGTGTAAACCTGGCCTGGAAGTCACGAATCTTAAGAAATAGAAACAACAATACCAAGACTATTTTCTGTGACTTAGCAGGAATTGAAGTTTCTCTCACCTAACCACCACTAACCCTGCTCAGCCCAAACCAAGAGGAAAATCGCAAGAGTTAGTCAGTAGTAAAACAGGTTTATGCTTTCTAACTAGAAGTACTCCACTGATCATAGATACATCCTGTAGCCATCAGGAATCAGACAATAGCATGTAAGAGACAGAATTTTCATTGTAAGTTGCGAGCAATTGCATTAACAACAGAAATTAGCATTCTTTTCTCAGATGCACATAAATAAATCAACATCTGAAAGCATTCAGTACAACCCAAGCATGTGTGAGTGATCTTAATGATTGTATTTCATAATCTTTAGGGAGCAAAGTACAGCAGTGCAGTTGAACTCATTTTTTAAAACTGGCACCTGAAGTCCCAGAGGGACTTGCAAGGGGAAGAAAGACTATTTAATAGTACAACAAATAGAAAAGAATACCTCCCAAAAAACTGAGTGCTGTAGGGTTGACCCTTCTGAAGCTGGGCCAGATGATGGGAGCAGTGCTCTGCAGCCAACCTATGCTGTATCTGATTTGGGAGTGCTTAATGTGGACAGTGGTTAATTATAGCTCCCTTGAATGGACAATACCTTCAGAATCCACTCACAAAACCAAATGCATTTAGTATGCATCATGCCTGCTATTAATCTCCCAGCCGAGCTGCATCACTCTTTGATGGCCTGGGTCTGGTCAATATACAGACTTCAGTGGCTGTGCAATTGTTCTGATTGCAGAAGTCATCAATCAGTTTGTATGGAGTTGACCTAAAAATAAATATTTGTCTTCTTTACAAGAAAGCAAGAACTGCAACACGTTTCCAGTGTGCATGCAGTTGCTAATTCAGGATTGCAGTGAATCTCTTGGGAGTGGCAGTACAACTTTTAACTCCTGTGTTAAAATTCAAGAAAGGTACCCTTGCTCTCTCCCCACCAAACCTACCCCAAAATGGTTGAGAGACGAAGTCACCGTCTCTGAGCCACACATTGAACAAGAACAGAATCATACTCTTCTGTGATTCTCTCCCCCACCCCACAGTCAAACTCCAGTGATTTGCCCAACAATTTGACGGGGAAAAAGCCAGTTAAACCTCCTGTTGCTGCTACTGACTGAGAATGAGCTTGAGAGCAAGAAAGTGAAAGCTCATTTTCCTCAGAACAATGCAGTATCTCCAATTTACATTGCTCCACCATTAGCAGCTGTGCCTTCAGCTGCTGTCGCCCCAAACTCAATTCCCATATTCCGTTTTTCAACCCTTTTCTCCTAAAACCTATTTAAATTGACCAAGCCTTTGGTTATATATGCTCCAATCTTTTTTTGTGGTTCAGCATCAAGTTTTATTCACTAAATTTCCTATGAAACACATTGGAACATTTTGCTTAAGGTGCGACATAAATGCAAGCTGTTATTGTTTGTCCATTGGCGAATGTGATGAACTTGTGCATTGGAAATCAGTCCCATGATAGAAATAAGAGCATTGTTGACATTGTTTCAGCAGCTACTCTCAAAGATTGGGTTCACAAGACAAAAGGAATGCTCATATTGTCACATTTTGTAAATTCCAAAATATTCTCTTTTTTGATAAAATATGGGATCTGCTTCACTTTGAAAGTTGAATGACGGTTCCAATCATGCAAGTATTTATGGACGTGTATGCACTGGGTTTTACTTGTCTATAGTGTTGCACCTTAACTCATAGTACCCATGGCCTATAAAGCTAATTGTTTCTCATCAGAAGAAGACTGTATCAACATAAGAAAAGTATAGTCACCTTATCAAAAGGTGAAGCATCAAAGTACATATAGAAAAACATCAGCAATGCTTCAGACACTCCTGAAGTAGTCTATAAGACCATAAGACATAGGAGTGGAAGTAAGGCCATTCAGCCCATCAAGTCCACTCCGCCATTTAAATCATGGCTGATGGGCATTTCAACTCTACTTCCCTGCACTCTCCCTGTAGCCCTTGATTCCTTCTGAGATCAAGAATTTGTCGATCTCTGCCTTGAAGGCATCCAACGCCCCGGACTCCACTGCACTCCGTGGCAATGAATTCCACAAGCTCACCACTCTCTGGCTGAAGAAATGTCATCTCATTTCAGTTTTAAATTGACCCCCTCTAATTTTAAGGCTGTGCCCATGGGTCTTATTCTCCCCGCCTAACAGAAACAACTTCCTAGCGTCCACCCTTTCTAAACCATACATTATCTAGTCCGTGGGATTTATTCAATTTACAAACAATAATCCTTTTCTGAATTATTTCTACCCACACCCTGTCCCAGATTCCTACAGCTCATTCCTAATGATGAGGATGGCTGGCAGATCTTCAATTATAATAGGGCGAGATGGATGGTTCTAGGTTACTGAACCAGTGTGCTCTGCTGAAATTTGCTTGGTATACCTTCAAACTTCACTGGTTCAGGCAATGTATTTGCACAAAATCACAAAGCATAGGAAGGAAGTCATTTGGGCCCATCAAGTCTGCGCAGCTCCTTTGAAACAGTACAGATTTTCACATGACTCCCCATTCCCACTAATATTGGCTTCAATCTTTTCATTTTTATACTTTAAAATGTTGTCACCTGAATGCAGATGTCCCTCTTCCTCCACCAACAGAATGCCATGAGCCATTTCACATTTTGCTGAGGACAGATAGAACCTCAATTTAACATCTAATCTGAAAACTGGCATCTTCAATAGTGCGCCACTCCTGCTCTGCACTGAGGTGTCAATCTAGATTTTATGCTCAAATTGGCATGGTCAGGGCTTGAACCCAGAACCTTTTGACTCAGAGGGCAGAAATGCTACAACTGCAATTGCTAAAAATGTTGGAACTGTTCATGGGGAAACTCTATGCTGTCAATTCACTCTAGCAGGAACAACTCCTCTGTGGCTATTTTCTGCACTTCCTCCAATGTCTGATTAGGGTACATAAAATTCTGGATGTGAGTTTGCTCGCTGAGCTGGAAGGTTAGTTTTCAGACGTTTCGTCACCATTCTAGGTAACATCATCAGTGAGCCTCCGACAAAGCGCTGGTGTTATGTCCCACGTTATAGTCTCACATCCAGAACCTCAACTTGAGCTACAAATCTTCTCAAAACTCGCTAGTGTACATCAAAAGTAACAAGATGCTAAAATTATATACAGGGTTTTTGAGGATGACAAACTTTATTAGTCTCATTCGTCTCAGCAAAAATGTTAATTTCAAAAGTTTAAATATTCAATGCCCCTTATTGCTACAGCCTTAAATTGTTTTCCAAAGTTCTTTTCTTCAATTTCGTTTAGGGAAGTATGCAGAAAACTCTGTTCTGAACAGCTCAAGTAGCAAGTAGCTGAGTAAGACACAAGTTCAATCCACACTCTGTTTCGAGTCAATAAGTCCCAGCATGGGGCAACAAGAAGGGTGGTTAATAGCCTGCCTCAAATCCTCACTTACCCAGGTTAGGGAAGAGGAAAGCAGCCAGTGTTCCTATTGTGTGTCATGCTCCAGATAGAGAGTAGGCATGGATGAGGACAGGATCGGGCAAGAGAAAAAGAAGAGTAGATATTTGGCTGCTCAGGCAATAGAAGGCTGTGGCTTTATGCAAACTGTCATCAATACCAAAAATTCTCGTTGCACCCTGTTCACAATTACAATTGTACAGAAGATGCTGAGTGAAGGTCAACCAACATTACACAGGAAAGACAAGGGGAGAGACAACTATATGATGTAGGAGAAGCAGGCCATTTAACCATTGAGTCTACTCCACCATCCAATTAGATCATGGTTTACTGATTATCCCCTGCTGATTAAATATCTGTCTGTCTCAGCTTTGAATATACCTAAAAACACAGCCTCAACAGTCTTCTGCAGTACTACTGCTGCACATCCTTCCAGGGTTACACAGCAGCATTGACAGAGATCTGGGGATAATTTGTCTCACTGCTTTCAGATGAAAAACAGTATATGTATAATGGTGCTAATACTGTAGTAATTGTAATGAGGTCAAGAACGTGAAACTCATAGAATAAGAGAGCCCTGATTGGGGCTGTTAAGCTGGTCCAATCAGGGAGCCCTGGCTAACAGATATAAAAATATCAGAGGTTCTGTTCACTTTAGAGCTGGTTCTGAGGAAGCCGAACCAGTTTCAAGCACCATGCTCATGTAAATGAAGGGTGATTTGGTGATGGGAATTATTTCAAGTATGAGAAAGAGTTACAGCACAAAAAAGAGGCATTTTTACATTGAAACTAAATATCAGTATGTATGCAAGTATAAAAATTAAATATCAATGACTTTGTTTGCAAATCTCTCAAGATGCAAAGCATCTGTAATCCTCCTTTAAAAAAGTTAAAAGGTTTCCCGTCCACATCCTACAATGAGTCATGTTAAGATTTCTAGATGTAAAATCATCATTTTCAGTTCCCTGCAGTGTGCCGTCCACCTTCCCACACACTCATGAAAATTAATGCTCAACTGTTGTTTGAAGTTGTTGTGCTTTTGCAAAGGAGCATGAAAGGAAGCGTGAGAGCAAGAAAGGCTGAAATCATGCTTCAACCAGAAAGAGATCTATTTTTAACTTAAAGCGTGGGGCTGGATGGACACAGCACGCCAAGCACCCTGAAGGGTCTAGGCCTGAAACGTCAGCTTTGGTGCTCCTAAGATGCTGCTTGGCCTGCTGTGTTCATCCAGCTCCACACTTTGTTATGTTGGATTCTCCAGCATCTGCAGTTCCCATTATCTCTGATCTATTTTTAACTTGTTTCATTTTCATGCTTTGCAATGTCCCAGGGCTTGATCCAAAACTGCCAGAAATTGGGCACTTTTGCGACCAAATAGTGTAATATTCTCTGAGTTGACAATAATTTATCTACTATCTGAGCAGATTCTTGTTTTTGGTATATATTGCACGCGCTTCTCCGTAGCTGATCAAATTTGGTTCGTTAGTGTAGGTACGATTCATTGAATCTTCAGAGTGAGCAACCTTCTATCCTAAAGGGTTTAATGTGAGTTGAGTTCCGGGAAGGAAAGCCTCCGTGGAATTCTTTATTTTCAAGTAATCTCTCACTTTAAGATTTGAAAAAAAATGTTTAAAAATTCCATTTCTTTGCCAAGTTTTGATGGAGCCACTCTTGGATATGCAAGGAAGCTTGCTGTTAGAGGTGACAGGCAAATTGATACAGGACAACCCTGATCCTGATGTGTCTTGAGGCTAAAAGAATAATTTGTTTTTTTTAAAATGAAGTAAAAAGTCATAATAAGTCACACTTGTCAGTTGATGTGTATATTGCAAATTAGGCTGCTTAAAACAAAACATTTATTTTGAACTCCATATTTTCTTAGCCTTCCATTCAGGAGTGCAGACAGGTCACAAGAGCTTCAAAGGATCTTGACCAATATATTTTTGTCTTTCAATACTGCCATCTAACTAGAAAATTCACAGCAGTCCCATCAGCAGTAGCTTTTGCTGAAAGACAAGCTGGGTATTCACCAAGCCTTTCTTTTCAGTTGCTGGTAAAGCTAAAAATGTATCCCATTGTGTTGTGTTGTAATTTGTGTATCACCATTATAGCAGCAAGTATGCAAATCATTTGAAAAATTACTCTCAATGAGTAAGTTCATGATTTGCTGGAAGTGAGTCCTGTGCTTTAAAAAACAAAATCAAGGCAATTTTGAACAGTTTAATGATTTGAATATTCAAGTTCAGAGTTGACTGCCACAGACAGAATGTGTAGGTAATATGAACAAACAAAGTTAGTGCAGCTTTCCTTTCTGTTTTGGCAATATCTCCATGCATCTGGGAACCTTGAGTTTCTGTTTTAACCCAATGTCTATTGAACTTACAGATTGTTCAGATATTTTTCTGCCAGCCATAGAAATTTGGACAGTGCCTTTCTTTTTGTTTTGAAAAGACCATACATGTCTTTCTGTAAAATCTATAAATATCCAAAATGAAAAGGTAGCCAAGAAAAATTGTTGATGAAGTAATGAAATCAAACTGGGCTATAAGGTATGTACGTAGCATCTAAGACCAGATTGCACCCTACTACATTGATGCAGAAATAACCTGAGCTACAGCAGGTATTTTGGAACTCTATGCCTTTTAACGGCAAGGTGTGAAATCTTATTGGTGACTAACAGAGCTCTAAAGATTAGCACTGGATGCAGATGTGTCAACATAATCTGACTATTGGTTTGAGCATGACTCTAAACTGTACAATGCCTTGAATAAACAGTTAAAACTGAAAATAAAATGGTTTCACAGGTCAGTGCAACATTGAGGGCCGAAGGGCCTGTACTGTGCTGTAATGTTCTATGTTCTATGCTCTAATAAATCAGAGTGACCCTTACAAGAACATAGCAGGGCACGCAATGTGAAAAGGCTACTCAACTCCTCAATCCAGTTCCTTCCACAGCTTGTATATACTCTACCCTACCCTGGCCTTTACTCACCCATTTAATTTCGTCCCACTCTAGCATTTTTTTTGAGGTTCTAAGAGAGGAGTGTTGTCAAGCCATCTGAGGAACTCTTTGAGAACTGCCACAGGACATTTTGCATCCCTTTGTTACAGTCACATCATTCGACTGCAAAACTTGTGTTGATATGTGACGCTAGTTTATGATATTAAATTACTGCGTGAACGATGGAATACCCCAACACCACTGTCACGTGACAAAAGAGAGATTGTGATTTAAAAAAAACAAACACTTTATAACTGATATTCTTTGAAAGTCAAGAAACCAGTTCATGTGGGAGACAAATAAAAGGGGAGAGATCCTGAGCCAGTACAAGGAAGAAGCCAGCCTAGGAATCATTACAGATAGAGAAACGTGGCTAATTCATTTTGCCTCAGAAGTATATATGTTTAGCACTATTCGCAACTTCTCAAATAGTGAAGCAGTCCATGTTTAAATGCAACAAGATCTGGACAATATCCAGGCTTGGCCTGACAAGTGACAAGTAACATTTGCAACAAATGCCAGGCAATGGCCATCACCAATAAGAGACAATCTAACCACCGCCCCTTGACATTCTATGGAGCTACTGTCACTATCAACATCTTGGTGGTTACCATTGACCAGAACCTCAACTGGAATCACCAAATAAACACAATGGATACTGAGAGATGAGGAATATTGCAGACAGCAACTCAACTCCTGACTCCCCCATGCCTGACCATCATCTACAAGGCACAAATCAGGAACGTGATAGAATACTCCCCACTGGCCTGGAGGGGCAGCATCATCAACATTCAAGAAGCTTAATACCATTCAGGACAAAGCAGCCCCCTTGATTGGCACCACATCCACAAATATCCATTCCCTCCAATACCAACGCTGGGTCAAAAACCTGGAATTCTCTCCCTAAAGGCATTGTGGGTCCACTTACAGCATATGGACTGCTGCGGTTCAAGAAGGCAGCTCACCACCACCTTCTCAAGGGCAATGAAGGACACACCAGCCAGAGATGCCCTCGTCCCACAGGCGAATAAAAAAAACCCTCCACTGCAAAGCTTGACCACAACTTTGACTGGAAAAACCACAAACCTCCAACCTTCATCTTTTCTTCAGGGAACCAAAAGAGAATCTTTTAGATCTGCAATCTTTGCAACTACCAAGTTCAAGACTGGCAATAAAAGTGACGTTTAAGATCCTTTAAAAAATTTAGAGTATGTTCTTTGTGTGTGTTCATGTTTGTAACTTGTGTGGATGAGGAGTGGCTTTGTGTTGCATTTTTGGATGTCATGATAAATCAAATGTTTATCCTGTAACAATACTATGTTATTAAGAGGTGTATTCTGATGTTGTGTTTTTGGCAGAGCAGTGATGAAGTATCTGGTCCAAGGCAATAGAGTAAACAGCTGGCGAGGTCACTGGTTCTTTTTTCAAGTTGGAACAATAGCAGGAGCATGAATGAGTGGAGTTAGGCTCCCACAGGACCATGGTTTCAGTTTAGATTTCAGTAATTGGTGGGATTTTGAAGCTGCTACTGCAAAGCACTTGAGTCCTCTCTGTCTCTTCCTGAATTTTCTGTTCATGTTCTTTCCTCCTGGGCTGAAGAAACACTGCATGTGAAACAATCTATTTTACAGAATTTGTCTTTGCCAATGGTGTACTTATGGGATGTTATTGCATTGGAACAGCTGCTGTCTCATAATTCAATAATCTATTACTTTGTTAAGTTTTCCAGTAGAGTTAAAGTTAGAACTATTCTTCTTTCTTTTGTTTGTATTTTAACTGTAGACTAAGAATAAAGTGTGTTTTGCTTAAACCAGAGTAGTGTAATCAATCACATTACATCTGGAACACAGCAAAGTTAGGGATTAGCTGTTTCCTTGATATATTTGAAGGGGGTTTGGTATAGTCCATGACAATCCATTGTTTGATTGAAACATACAAGAAAGCATGTCTGTGTTTTTTTTAAAAGAGGATTCAAGGGGTTAAAATATTCCTTCAAAAAATACATCCTATTATGGTCAGTTGAGGAGTGGGAAACAGAGGAATTATGTCACACCTCTACCTTGTCTGTAACACCTGAATTGCTGATAGCACCTCTGACAGTGCGACACATCCCCAGCTTTGGACTGAAGCATAAGCCTAGATCATGTATTTAAATTTAGAGAATAGGGCTCGAACCACCACCTTCTGACTTAAAGTGAAGCAACTAGATCTTACATTTCCCAGTTATATTGTTTTACAAGTCTATACCCCACACTACTCAATCTTGCAAAGCACTTCTTTTGAAAAGAATAGCACGACAACCTTTCAGCTCATGCACTTTTCTTCATTTGAGGGAAATTTCATAAAAATGTGGCTGCATAAAATGCCCAAGGAATAGGTTCAACACACATGGACGGATTGAGGAGTTGAGTAGCCTTTTCACATTGTGTGCCCTGCTATGCTCTTGTAAGGGTCACTCTTGTAAGGGTGCATCAGGAACTCGCAGTACCAAAAACAACATAAAGGACACTTAAGAATTCCAAGTTGCATAGAGCCACAAAAGTGTGGTGTCAGTACCTTACATATCAGATTAGATACACTAAAGATGGGAATTGCATACTCTTGTAATGTGAAGTGTGCGAATAAGACATCTAACACAATACCTCACAATGGACAGTTATCACAATATATGCTCGGCAATGCAGAGTGACCAATTTTGCAGCAGCACTTGGTTAGCAGAAATGAATTATATCCAAAGGAACATATCCTGTCCTCTGCCCTGTATAATAAATATGGTACAGGGCAGAGGACATTATAAATATTATACAGGGCAGAGGACAGGATGTGTTCCTTTGGCTTTCACAATAAATGATGAACCCTTTTATTACCACCAAAATGTACCAATTTCTATGTAGTAATTACAGGGTAGAGGAGGAGAAAGAAGAAACTGTTAAAAAGGAAAATTGAGCTTCAGGAATATTTGATAACCCCTATTCACCTGAGGTCTATGACTGAAAAGGTTGGAGAATATCAGGTTTTGCCATCCAGGGCGGGCATCAGCTGTCAACAGTACTTTCCCCTACCATAATGCTTTCAGTTAAAAACAATGGTATTTACAAGTAGCCTGATAAAGCAGTACAGTTTTTTTTAAAAATAAATTTAAAAAAGACACTAGACCCATAGACTGAAGACAAAAGTGTTCATAATTCTGGACATAATGGCCCAGATACTTGCTCTGACAGATTGCTAGGCTCGTCAAGATTTTGGGACACTCTTATTGTAATGACAGAGATGGTCCTGATGGCATCATCAAAACAACAGCAATGCAAAATACAATGGCCAAGACAGCATTCAATGCTTATTATATGTTGCCATGCCACTCAGCCTATTTCAGCAAATGCTTTATTATTTTGAGCTTTTTCCTGAATAGAAGAGATTTCTTCAAAAATAAAACAGGACAATAAACAACACAACAGGAATCAAAGGATCTTCAGTGAATTCTTATCACAATAATATTGGAATGACCCTTTGAAAACACAATGAAAGCCAATTAAAGCACAGTCTGCAGCTGAAAGCTTGGAATCTATTCCAGGGCAAATGTTCCTTTGTAAACCACAAGGGAACGATCATTCATAGACTAATAGGCCAAAACACAAGCCAATTTAGACACTTCTATGACCTTGAACTGCATTGCTTTTGACCTCTTGTTTCATTCTAAAAATTAGACGATTCAACAGTCGTTAATATCCAATCAGTCAACAGGCAACCAGTTCACTCAATTTGGAGAAACTCATCTGCAAATGGAGATTAACCCAGGTTTTCAAAATAAAAAAAGACAAAAGTAGACAGGCGTGGCTTAAGCTGAACTTGCATTTCCATTACACCTTTCACAGCCTTAGGACATTTAAAGCACTTTACAACCAAGGAAGTACTTTTGAAGTGTACTCAGCTTTACTGCAGGAGACGCAGCAGTTAATTTGTGCACAGCAAACTGCCACATAAAGCAACATGATAATGTTCAAATAAACATTTTTGAGTTGATTGAGGGCAAATATCAGGGAGAATTCCCTTACTCTTCTATGAAATATCGTCATGGAATCTGTTAAGTCCCCACTTCAGAAGGCAGATAAGACCTCTGACAGTGAACATTGTCTTCAGTGCTTCACTGAGTATCAATCTGAATTTTGTGTGATGGGGATTAGTGTTAAAAAACCACTTCAGTCAACTACAAATCAACTACATGTCAATCTTTAGGCCTACACATGTGTGGACAACATGAGGGACAGTAAACACTGCTGCCCACATCTCAAAACGAAACAAAATCTGGGTTATTCCAAGCAATTTAATACCCCAAAAATAGGATGCAGTGGGAAATGGTCAGCCAGTGTTTCCACTCCTAATTAGCTTGTGGGTGATTCTTCCACAGTCAAATAGGGTGATAACAGTCAATGATAACAAAGTGTGGAGCTGGATGAACACAGCAGGCCAAGCAGCATCTCAGGAGCACAAAAGCTGACGTTTCGGGCCTGGACCCTTCATCAGAGACCAGGCCCGAAACGTCAGCTTTTGTGCTCCTGAGATGCTGCTTGGCCTGCTGTGTTCATCCAGCTCCACACTTTGTTATCTTGGATTCTCCAGCATCTGCAGTTCCCATTATCACTGATAACTGACAATGTCTGAAATCACACATTAGGAATAGCCATTTGCGTGAATCATGGCATTGCAATGCAGCATGAGAGTAGCAATGGTAGGAAAGTTGGAACAGAGCATTTTTGTTTAAATATAATCAATGTGAACAACTAAGCTTGCTTTCATTACTTTCTTTGTTATCAAGGATTGTCTTCATGCCGGATCTCTGCTTCAGATGAGAATCTCCAGTCTATTTTGCCTCACAGTTGAATGATTATTTGCTTTTAATAAAATCTGTTAGGGTTACATCTACCTCCAAAAGGCAAAAATGACAATTGCCAACAAGCTACAGTACAAAAGATAAGTTCTGGTGTGAAATCAAGAGCTCGAGCTTGTTTAATCATTGATCACATTATACAAAGCAAGCTGGGCCCTCCTGTAGCATAGTTTGATGTTCCTACCCCTGGACTAGGAAGCCCAGGTTCAAGTCCCACCACTCCAGTGGCATATATTAACATCTGTGAACAGGTTGATTAGAAAAATAGGTAAAGACTAGGCTAGATGGGGAGCTGGAACCCAGCTGTTGACTCCTGGTTAATACAACACAATACTTTTGTTTCAAATTCCCACCCTGAACAACTTGAAAATAGTACTCAACCACCCAACTCAAGCCCCTGTTCCCTTCCGTTGCAATCACAAGCAATGTCATTTCGAAGAAGCATCTGATTTTTAATTATACTTAGAAGGGCTGACACTACAATTGCTCTCTTCAGTCTTTCTGGATGACCAACACAATCTATTTCCTATCCAACTACTCTGAATGGGTTTTAAGAAACAAATACTTGCTTCCTTGTGTAGAAAAGGTCTATTCTATCCCAGCCCCTACTTGCCAGAAAATGATAACTGCAAGGTCTTCAATAGTGCTCAATCCTTTTATAATATATGCCCACATGATACCTGAATTGCTATTCCTCATTGAAGAAATGTATTTAAATCTAATGGGTCGGTTTTTCTTGAAATATTTCACAACACACATCATTAGGCTTGTCAGTTTAACCACTGGATTTTAAGAGAACCAATTTCTTCTATACAACAGATTCATTGTAGTTTTCATATAATAGACCTTTACTCTTGCAATTCAGAATTAATGGTCTTTCAATAAACTTTCTTGCATCGTGTGACCCATTGGATGAACAATGGCTCAAAAGAATACATTTTCAGAGTCATTTTCCACAACCAACACATATTGGAAGATGGGCTGGCAGATCAACTGCAGAGGCAAGTTAAGACCTAGCTTCAGGACTGTTGGATTGCTACAGTCAGAAACTCTCATGGCAAGGGAAAGGAAGACAACATCTTTCCTTAACACTCTATCTAATTGGCTGTTTCAAACAAAAAGATGGACATGAGCCTCCAGTCACAGTACAGAAAATCTTAAGAAAAATTCAGCAGCCTTGCACTTTCAGTGAACTTCACTCATAAATAGGAATACCATCTACAAGTTCCTCTCTAATCACTTGCCATCCTAACTTGGAACTATAAGATTGTTCCTTCACTGTTACAGGGGCAAAATCTTGGAACCCCTTCCCTAATATCATTGGAGATTTCCGTACACCATACCGACCCCAGTGGTTCAAAAAGGCAGCTCACCGGAACCATCTCAAAGGCAAATGGAGTGGACAATAAATGCTGGTCTGGCCAGCCACACTCATGTCCTGTGAATAAATAAAACTTAAATGGAGCGCAGGCTGAAGAATCCACATTGCAGTATTGTGAACAACTCTTAAACAATGAGATAACACGGTGCGAAGCTGGATGAACACAGCAGGCCAAGCAGCATCAGAGGAGCAGGAAAGCTTGACATTTCGGGTCGGGAGCCTTCTTCAGAAATGGGGAGGGGGAGGGGAGCTCTTAATAAATAGAGAAGAGCGGTGGGGCCGGGGTGCTCCTCTGATGCTGCTTGGCCTGCTGTGTTCATTCAGCTTCACACCGTGTTATCTCATATTCTCCAGCATCAGCAGTTCCTACTGTCTCTCTTAAACAATGATCCCAACAAGCCTGGCTCCCAACTGGGAACACACAACCTCTGAATTTATACATACTTCTTTCTTCAGCCAAGTACACACTGGGTCAATCATCCTTCGTAAGCACTCAAGATTTCTAAAGTATTTCCCCATTTGAAGCAATAGATATATTCCTGGCCAATGCATGACAAAACAAAGTCAGCAGTTTTACATTTCCATCCCACATTCTGTAATAGTGTAATATAATGACTTATTACTCCTCAGGTTGTCAGTTCAGGCCACAAAATCATCAGAACTGCGAGAACATTTTTCGTTTTTGTAAAAGCCCTCAACTTTGATGTCCATAACTTGTGATTATTCTTAAATATTAATACAGTCTTGCGGGCAGATAAATATATTTGCAAGTGTAGGTTAAGATAAGACATAGGAGCAGAATTAGGCTATTCAACCCATTGAGTCTGTTCCAACATTCCATTACAGCTGATATGTTTCTCAACCCCATTCTCCAGCCTTCCCCCTGTAAACCTCAATCCTCTTACTCATCAAGAGCCTATCTAGCTCTGTCTTAAATAGCCTCAATGACTTGGCCTTCACAGCTCTCTGCAGCAATGAGTTCCACAGATTCACCATTCTCTGGCTGAAGAAATTCCTCCTCATCTCAGTTCTAAAGAGCCGTCCCTTCACTCTGAGGCTACGCGCTCAGCTCCTAAACTCACCTACTCGTGGAAACATCTTCACATCTACTCTATCCAGGCCTCTCAGTATTCTGTAAGTTTCAATCAGATCCCCCCTCATCCTTCTGAACTCCACTGAGTGCAGACTCAGAGTCCTCAACTGCTCCTCATATGACAAGCCCTTCATCTCCCAGATCATTCTTATAAACCTCCCCTGGAGCCCCTCCAACACTAGCACAACTTTCCAAAAATATAGCACACAAAACTGTTCACGATATTCCAAATCAAGCCTGACCAAAGCCTTATACACCCTCAATGCTACATCTTTCTTTTGTATTCCAGCCTTCTTGAAATAAATGTCAACATTGCATTTGCATTCCTAACTGCCATGTGAACCTGCATGTTAAACTTAAGAGGTTCTTAAACTAGGACTCCCAAGTCCCTTTGTGCTTCAGATTTCCAAAGCCTTTCTCCACTTAGAAAGTAATCTACGCCTCTTCTTTTCCTACCAAGTGTGAGGCATAACCTCACACTTTCCCACATTGTATTCCATCTGCTAATTCTTTGCCCACTTGCCTAGCACATCTAAGTCCTTCTGCAGCCTCCCTGCTTCCTCAACATGACCTGTCCCTCTATCCATCTGTGTCATCTGTAAACTTAGCAACAATGCCCTTAGTTCCTTCATCCAAATTGTTAATGTATAACATGAATAGTTATGGACCCAACACTGACCCCTGCAGAACTCCACTAGTCACCAGCTGCTATACTGAAAAAGACCATTTATTCCTACATTCTGCTTTCTAGCAATCAGCCAATCCTCCAACCATGCAACAACCTTGCTCCAATGCCATGGGCTCTTCTCTTAGCTCGCAGCATCCTGTGTGGCACCTTGTATACTTTTGAGTTTAGAAGGATGAGAGGGGATCTGATTGAGACATATAAGATAATTAAAGGATTGGACACTCTGGAGGCAGGAAGCATGTTTCCGTTGATGGGGGGAGTCCAGAACCAGAGGACACAGTTTAAAAATAAGGGGTAGGCCATTTAGAACAGAGTTGAGGAGAAACTTCTTCACCCAGGGAGTGGTCAATATATGGAATGCTCTGCCCCAGAAGGCAGTGGAGACCAACTCTCTGGATACTTTCAAGAAAGAGATGGATAGAGCTCTTACAGATAGTGGAATCAAGGGTTATGGGGATAAGGCAGGAACAGGATACTGATTGTGGGTGATCAGCCATGATCATAATGAATGGTAGTGCTGGCTCGAAGGGCTGAATGGCCTACTCCTGCACCTATTGTCTACTGTCTATTGTCCATTATTGTCTTATCAAAGACCTTACGGAAGTTCAAATAGATTACTTTCATTGGCTCTCCTTTGTCAACCTTGTTCGTTACTTCCTCAAAGAATTCTAACAGATTTGTCGTGAGTGACCTCCCCTTGATGAAGCCATGCTGACTCCGCCCTATTTTACCATGAACTTCCAAGAATTCAGCAATCACATCCTTAATAATGGACTCTAAAATCTTACCAATAACAGAAGTTAGGCTAATCGACCTATAATTTCCCAGCTTCTGCCTCCCTCCCTTTCTAAACAAGGGTGTTACACTAGCCATTTTCCAATCCTCTGGAACCCTCCCTGACTCCCAGTGATTCCTGAAAGATGCCTCTACAATCTCCTCAGTTATTTCCTTTAGAACCTTGGAGTGTAGTGCCACTGGTCTAGGTGATTTATCTACCTTCAGTTTTTTCAGCTTCCCCAGCACTTTCTCCTAAGTGATGGCCGCCACACTCACTTCTGTCCCCTAACTCTCTTAAAGTTTTGGTATGCTGTTGGTATCTTCCCCTGTGAAAACTGATACGAAGTACCTATTCAGTTCCTCCACCATTTCTTTGTTCTCTATTACTACTTCTCCAGCCTCATTTTTCAGCAGCCCATTGTCCATTCTTGCCCCTCTTTTATCTTATAGATTTTTTTAAAAACTCTTGCAATCTTCATTTATAATACTAGCTAGCATACTCTCATATTTCATCTTTTCCCCCGTTTTGCTTTTTTAGTGATTTTCTGCTAATTTTAAAAGCTATCCAGTCCTCTGGCTTCCCACAAATTCTCACCACATTCTTTGTTTTTTCTTTTACTTTTATGCTGTCCCTGACTTCCCTTGTCAGCTATGGTTGCCCCATCCTCTCTTAGTATATTTCTTCTTCCTTGAGATGAATTTTAGCTGTGACTCCTGAATTATCCCAAAATCCCTTGCTGTTGCTGCTTTACCATCTTCCCTGTTAGGCTTCCCTTCTAATCAACTCCGGTCAGCTCCTCCCTCATATATTTGCAATTACCTTTACTCAATTATAATATTGTTTCATGTGATTCCAGCTTCTTCCTCACAAACTGCGGGGAGAATTCTATCATATTATGGTCACTGGTCCCTCAGTGTTCCTTCACCTTCAGCTCCCTATTCAAATCTGCCTTATTACACATTGCTAAGTCCAGAATTGCCTGTTTACTAGTGGGGTCTACTACAAGTTGTTCCAAAAAAAAATTTCGTAGACATTCCATGAACTGCCTTTCTTGAAATCTACTGCCAACTTGATTTTTCCAGTCCATATTGAAGGCCCCAAGATTATTGTAACAGTGCCTTTCTTACATGCCTTTTCTATCTGCTGATTTATTTTCTGACCCATATCCTTCCTACCACTGCACCACAAGCACCCTTTATATCTCATCGTTAACAGTGTAATGTTAGAATATTCAGCTGAGGCCATCCTGTCCTCAGTCAATGTTTCTCAGGTTACGGGGATAATAATCATGATCTATTGAAGCCCACCTGTAATCACTGCCTTTAGGAGAGGTGGGGAATTGGTGGTGGGGGGGCAGGGATTGAAGGAAAATTGGGAGAAAGACGAAGAATAATGCGGCAATCATCTAGAAATGGAGAGAGAGACAGGCACAAGTTGCCTAAGTTAAGGTGCTTTACAAAATCAACACTGACATGGATGATACTAATGATACTTAACCCAGATACACAAGTGATGCCACCCTGCTGACACCTCCTTTGCACTGCAGGTCCTCAGACCAGTGCGGCTGGCCAAACTGCTGGGAATTTTTCAATTCAACTGTGCAAAAAAAATGGCATGTGGTTTTATTTACAATGTGCAGTCATTAAACATTTTAATGATATCTTGGGTCTTGTTTCCCTTTAGTAACAACAGGGAATTAAAACAGATTGGACAGGTGCCGAGAGATATATTAATTTTCATGTCTTTGCGAACCAAGCAATCTACACCTCGTGTTCTGTATCAAACAAAAATACCTGCATGAAATAAGCAGATGTCAAACTTCACACCCCACTATCTCCTATCTGTGGATCTCTCTCCCATAATGGCTTCATTGAGAATTCTAATCTGTGTATACACATGAAATACAGGATGTGCTATTATTTGCCAGCTGCCCTCAACTGCAGAGTTGGTGGTACTGAGTAATATAGACCAGGGAGACTTCAGTATCAGTTGCTGGTCTATACCCAAGTTAGGTGAGCTGAGGCTTAGATCTCACTATGGGAGAAATACAGTTAGCTTCAGTCTCACTTGGCTGCATGGTGCAGAGGATGGATACATTAACCAGGGTTGCTGATTGATATCTGATGAAGGCTCTCTGATGAAGGGTCTAGGCCCGAAACGTCAGCTTTTGTGTTCCTGAGATGCTGCTGGCCCTGCTGTGTTCATCCAGCTCCACACTTTATTATCTTGGATTCTCCAGCATCTGCAGTTCCCATTATTGCTGATTGATATCACTGTGTAACGGACTCTGTGAGACAATGCTCAAGAGTTTGAGTTGCTCAGCTAGGAAACATCATGAAGGAAAGAGAAATGCAGTTCCAGAAACATGCCATTTCAACCACACTGTTATTAATAATTTAAGGTTCACACACAATCAGCAACCCTGGTTAACGTATCCATCCTCTGCCTTCTCTCATCTGTATCTCCAATTCTGTTTTGAAAGTCTTTGTTTGAATCTGTTTGCAGCTATATGGAAAGGGTAAGAGAATGGGACTAACCGATAGTCCTTGCAAGGAGCTATCCTTCACTGATGCTGCGAGACCTGCTGAGCTTTTCCAGCAATTTTGTTTTTGTAGCTCCTGCAAGGAGTTGGCACAAACAGTGAGAGCCAAATCATTTTCTCCTGTGTCCTTTCATTCAATGATTCTATCCAATGTTATGCTCCATCATGTGTAACTTAGAAATACTGGAAGGCACAGGTTGCTTCCTGGAATCTCACTGAAGTGGCCATTCTTCAGTTTGAGATTAGCTAGTGACTGGCAGGATATTCTAATGTAAATGCATTACAGTCAAGCTTGGCCACTCCTTCATCTGGTGTCAACGAATGTACACTTTCCGATCATACGTTAGATTCAACCAGAGATAAAAGTAATATGAAAAATACTGGAAGATTATAATAAATTTGAGGATAATTATAGCAAATTCAGCTGTGGGTAAGCATAACAAAAAAATGTGGCAGAAAGAAATGTTACATCAAGTATTACAGGGAGTGTGCAGAGTACAAGATTTGCATTGTAGTGATGCATGTTTACATGGAGGAAATTATTATTCATAAGTGTGCAAGGCAGTTTCTCAAAAGGGCTCACAACATAATTTGAGAACAAACAACATTAACGCCTAATTTCCTCCATTGTTTATTTTACCAAGTTATTGTCCTAAAGAAACACACTTTTGAGACAGAATCACCTGCAGATCTCTACAGAGAGAGAGGCTCAGTGAGACAGGCAAATCTGGATGAAATGTTTCTCCATGCTTTTGAAAAATGCATGGCTCAGGCCAAGAGTTTACTGAGCCTCTGGTTACTGCAGCCAGTTTGTTAGCTCTGTCCTACAGTCTACTTAATTGTTCACTCAGCGACTCAATCAGATGCAAATAGAAAACAGGAAGAAACTTAAAAAAAGTAGCAGTACAGAATTTATTCACATTCATATATTTTGATGACAGTTTCCATAGCAGACATGAAAATGTTGGTTACAATTAGGAAAGCCATTCTAAATAAAGACAGAATCCCCCTTGTCCTCACATATCACCCCAGCAACCTCTGCATCCAGCGTATCATTCTTTGCCACTTCCGCCACCTACAATCTGACCCCATAACCAAAGAGATATTTCCTTCCCCACCCCTATCTACCTTTCATAGAGACCGGTCTCTCCGATACTCCCTCATCCACACCACACTCCCCACTGGCTGCATCTCCCCCAGCACCTTTCCCTGCAAACACAGGAAGTGCTACACCTGCCCCTACACATCCTCCTTCACGTCCATTCAGGACACAAAACAAACCTTTCAAATTAAACAGGGGTTCACCTGCACATCCATCAACATGGGCTACTGCATCCATCGCTCCCGATGTGGCTTCCTCTACATCGGTGAGATCAAGCGCAGACTTGGAGACTGTTTTATAGACCATCTGTGCTTTGTACGCGACAAACAACAACACTTTCCGGTCTTGAAACATTTTAACTCCCTCTCTCACTCCCTGGCTGACATGTCCATCCTGAGCCTCCTCCAGTGTCATAGTGACACCACCTCAAACTGGAGGAACAGCACCTCATATTCTGCCTTGGGAGCTTACAGCCCAAATGGTCTCAATGTGGACTTTATCAGTTTCAAAATCACCCATTCCCAGCCTCATCCCACGACCAACCCTCCCTCTCATCCCCACTCCCTTGACCTGACACAACCTGTCCACCTTCTCTCCCACCAATCTGCTCCTCCCACCTCACTGACCAATCCCCACCACTGCCTATCTGCACTCACCTAACACCATCCCACCTACCTTCCCCAGGCCCACCTCTCTTCTCCATTTATTTCTGAGCTCCCCTCCCCCTCCCCATTTCTGAAGAAGGGTCCCGACCCGAAATGTTAGCTTTCCTGCTCCTTTGATACTGCTTGGCCTGCTGTGTTCATCCAACTCCGCGCTGTGTTATCTCTGACTCTAGCATCTGCAGTTTTTGCTATCTCAGCCATTCTAATTACTCTTGTTTAATCTGCTACAGATGCTGAGTCTTATGGGCTATGGTTTTGTGGTGCCAGTACCTTCCTCAAGTAATCTTGCTTTCTGCGACAATTTCTATAGCACTGGAATGTTTTAGTCCTGTGAAGGACATCATTGCTGAGATCAAGGCTACAATCCAGATACAAAACTCATCCACTTCCACAAACTCAAGGAGTGGAAACACTGCATAATTTTTCCTCTCTTCACCTCAAGGGCAATGAGACCAATTGTGGCGCCATTCATGCTAAAACCAGTTAACTCATCATGCCCGGGGCCCAGGGAACAGACCCAGAGCCTCTTCCTGCTCTGCATGGCTAATTTCAACACTGGAGTGTGCACTTCTCAGCTGAGATCAAGATGAAGAAAAATATTACATAAATGGAAGATTTTCTTTTCTGTCAAAAGGCTAGCATGCAGCTAGGACCTGTTAATCAACTTGTGACGGCAGCAGGGGCAGGGTGTTTTGGTCAAGATTGCCCTGTCTGATTCAATTTTGTTTTAAAACAACTGAAAACTCGTTGGAAGGACAAGGGGAAATTGAAGTACAACTTAAAGTGAATAGATTTGATTCCTAAAGATGGAACATTCCAGGTGAACTGGTAGTAAATGGATTGGCTGGTACGTGGAATATTTGACACAGATGATCAGAGATAACTGCTGTCATGACAAGTAGTTGAATGCTCTAGAATGTAAGCTTTGAAGTTAGAAGAAATGTGTCATTTTCAGAAAAAAAATGACAAAACATGGAAAATAATATTTCGTATTGAAATAGAAGTGTGTTTACCAAAAAAAATTTCCTCTTTCATGAAACAGTGATACTTTAAACGACTATTTCAATATATGTTTCAGTTCCCACACCAGCAATCCTGTAGCCTGTGTGACATGGCCAATTAGAGGTAGTTTTGTGCTGTGGCCCCGTTAGGAACTGGGTCTATTCTGAATGCAAGATAACAAAGTGTGAAGCTGGATGGTTCCTTTCTGGTCAACAACATGAAATTTTCATCCATCTGTTTCACTAAACTTTATTCCAGGCCCAATAACTCATTGCATCATTTACTCCTTTACACAAATTACACTCAACAGACATCATAAGTGATCACAAGATTAATCTCCACTACACACAACTACAGGAAGTGAAATTGTTCTATTTGCTCTCGTATTTATCCTCTTAGAAAATAAAGGAAATCAGAGAAATCTATTCAGCCAACCGATCCACTCTCAATGGTCAGTTACCTGCCCTCTTGGAGAAATACAGAGATACCCATATTCTCCGTGTCCACAGTTCCTTCTCTCTGAAGCAACATATGTTTAACTGATAACCCTCCATATTTCAAACTTTCACTACAATTTTATGAAGTTCTCTCAGTAACTTATAAACTTCCACTGCATCACCTCAAACTCTTCTTTGCCCTAGTAAAGAAGGCCAATTTCCTTAGTCTTTCCACACGAGTGGCTCTTGATACCTGGGATGATCTTTATTGTCCCATGTCCCCTAGGAAGGGCAGTAAAGTCCTTTCTGTGTTTAGGCGCCCAGAACTGCACACAGTACCAGACAGTCTTAACATCACCTTATATAACAAGGATACAACCTCTTTACAGTTGTCTTTGTCCTTACATTTATATACTTGCTGTACAGTCATAAATTCCGGGTTTGTGTTCCACTCCAGACTTAAGCTCATAATTTCCATTCCAGTCTGACACTCCAGCGCAGGACTGAGGGAGTTCTGCATCATCAGCAGTGACATCTTTCAGATGAGGTGTTTAACAAAGCCCTAAGTGCCCATTCAATTTGACATAAAAGGTCCTGGGGAGAGTTTCCCTGGTGACCTAGCTAATATTCATCCTTGAATGAACATTACACAGTGCAACAAATTATTTGGTCATTATCTCACCGGTGTTTGCAGCTGGCACATTTCTTACATTTGGATATTGCTGAAAACACACACCCATTTTCACCATCAGGACAAATCACAAGAAACAACAATGTAATAAGAAAACAACATTTATTCTATATGAAAGAAGAGCATAGATTGATTATGAAGTGAACTCTGATTGACAGTGGTGTTGCCATGAAGAATGCACCAGTTAGATGATGACTGGCAGATCATTGCCAGTCCTATCTATCACACAATCAGTAATATAGTATATGAATTTCAAAGCCCTGTGTGATGCTAAGTATCTAGGCCAGGCATCCTAAAGGCTGGATATTATTAAACAGTATATTCTTTTGGCATTCACAGTAAGCAAGGCATTGAGTGTACCCAAGCAGCCCACGCTTGCAAAACTCAGACCAGTTTCCGACATTGATGTGATTTCATGATTGGACATTTGCGAATTTGAGAATTGGGCTGACCATCAATTTAGGATAGTCAGTCAGGCTTCAGTGTAGTGCACGTTCGTGTTCTGGAAGCTATGTAAATTAATACATATGGGCTCGTTCTTTGCAGACAGAGAGAACATTTATATACAGTCACCTATTTCAGTGTAACAAAATAGGTGAAAGAATTTCTCTGGTTCATTTCTCATGGCAATGCCTTGACCAATCAGAGCCAATCTGCCTGGTTTGAAATTTAAAATTTAAGTAAAACTTAGCAATTCCCTGCCAGTCATCATCTAATCAGTACGTTACCCTGGCAATACCTCTTCCAATCAGAATTCCTTTGCCATCCAATCAGCACACTCCTCTCATACAGTATAAATATTATTTTCCTTCTACATTCCTATTTCTTATGAATTGTCCTGATGAGTGCAATATGAAAAGCTTTGACAAAATCTTTCAAGAATACTCAAGTTCTGTACTATGAAACAACTGTTTGATTTTTCTACATTACAACAGTGACTACAATTCAAACATACTTCATTGGCTGTAAAGTGCTTTGGGAATGTCCAAAGGTCATAAAATACAGTAAATAAATGGAAGTTTTTCCTTTACTCAATCTCTACAGCACTGTCTGTATTTGTACTATCCAGGACAAGAATGGTCCATCAGGCCAAGAAGTGCTTCTTACATCTAGTCCAGATTTTCTCTTTTTAGAAGTACCCATTATAATATTTATCCTTCCTCTCATGAGCTACACGACTGTTCCATTTAACAGGATATGTTCTAAACTGTTCCCAACTCAGTTCTATTTGAGGAGATGCACACAAGCTTACTCTCGCAAAGTGCCTTATTCTTGACATCCATTCCCAACAGCATGGCTGAGGTCAAGAACCCAGTAAATGGGCACTACCAGCCTCTGACATAACAGACTGGAATATTGGCATACTCCAAACCCATCTAAAAGAGGCTACAGTTTATACAATGATGTGGAAGTGACAACATGGCAACTGGCTTTTGCCCCAACCAGTCCATGATGGTGTTTAAACTCCACATAATCTGTAATCCTTATCTTATGTTTGCACTCCACTCCCATATCCTGTTATCATTTTTATTCTTCAATCATTCTTGAATCTTAACATGATTTCTGTTTCAATACTAACTCCAGCAGTGCATTCCACAGCCCTGTAAGTCTGTGCAAAAAAAATTATCTTTCTCCTGATCCTAAATCACATGTTTTTACACCTATGCCTTCTTATCTGCAGCTTGTCAATTGCTGGATACAGCTTGTCGTTACCCAATCTGTTCCATCCTTCATAAAATTAAACACTGCTATCAAATCAATTCTTAATCTTTTGTCTTGTAAGAAAAACAGCTCTATTTCATAGGTTAAAAGCATTTTTTGTGGGCAAATCTGATAAAACAGCATTTATTCCCCTTCTCTAAGAGCCATGGGGGCATTAAAAGTCAACCATATGGTTTCAAACTGGAGCCACATTCCAAACAGAGCAGGTAGAGTGACAGTGAGTCCCACTGATGGCTGATTAAATATCACTTCTTTGTAAAGCCCCAGTTTAATCTCTGGCAGTATCAAGTTAGTTGACGATCTCAGTCAGCACCCCTAGGATTGGAGCTGAAGAGGAAAAACAATATTAGCTGTGCAAGTAACATAGACACAGTCACTACAACCAGGATAACAAAGTGTGGAGCTGGATGAACACAGCAGGCCAAGCAGCATCTCAGGAGCATTGGCCTGCTGTGTTCATCCAGCTCCACACTTTGTTATCTCTGATTCTCCAGCATCCGCAGTTCCCACTACAACCAGGATCCTCTTTCCTAACTGTTGTCCTGTGACTCCAGCTTGGAAGTGAGCTCTCACTAGCACATGGTGAATGAGGACAATACCAGGTTTATCTGCGATGCCTCTGAGTGTCCAGATCCTGGATGTAGAATGGTCATTTGGCTGGAGTATGCAAGGGAACCCAGAATGGCCCATTAGGATTCAGCATTTTCAGTACATGAGGCAAGAAAATTGGATTGGGGACATTTTCTTGCTTCAAAAGAAGCAGATAAATTTCTTTGCAGCCCAGGACAAACATCACTAAACTGATTTAAAAAGAGTAAGTTGAGCTCATTTTATGCTTACTTTGATTTGAGGAGGGACCTTTGGATCCAGCAGCAAACTCCCTTTGAGCTAATCCACCACTTGCAGGTGAGACAGACACCGCGCCCACGCTCTTGGTGAAAATTCCACTGATAAATTTTAACATCTTTCGATCCCGTGCATTGGACTTGGTTCTCTCTGGTGTTGGCATGCCCCGGCCTTGTTCAAGGTCTTCAGAAAGAGTATGAATGTCACTGTTATCCAATGTTCTGCTCTTACCTTTCCCTTGTTCAGTTGCTATCTGTGTACTTTTCCTGTGGAACATCTCCCCTGTGCTTCTCAGGCTTTCTACTCTGGAATACTTCCTGTTACTCACTTGAATTTTCATCTTCATTTCACTTTCTTGCCAAGACAGGCAGTTGGTATGACGAAGATTCTTCTCCTTCTTTCCTGAGGTTTTAATTGGTTCAGCTCTACCCTGGTTGCCACTGGAACTTCTCAGCATGCCTGGGCTTTTCTCAGCAATCACAGGCAGAGATTGGGGCTTAGGTTTTACATTGCTTTTCTCCACATGTTGAGAAAGAGTCACAGCCTTTTCTTGTGGCAGGTCCCTTTCAACTTGAGCTTTCTTCTCAATTGGAATATTGAGACATTTACTTTCCAGTGATTGCTCTGGTGGGATGTGAAGGCTCATGGTTTTCTCAGTTTGATCTTTCAAGACTCCTTCTCCCTCAGATCTTCTTGGATGGTCGCCTTCAGTCTGTGTTTTTGTGTGGATTTTCTCCAAAGCCAAAGGACTGGCAAGATTCTCCTCAATCTTGGCAATGGCACACATCTGGCACGGTTGAATGTGATCATTGTGGGTCTTCTCATTAGCACCATTAAAATCAGTATGTCTGCACTGGCCTGTGGACTTGGCAAAGAGTGTAGAAAAAGGCAACAAACCTACATTTTCAGATTTATTTACGGATTTTAGCGTTGGTTCAACTTGGAATTTGCTTGGTAATTCGCCCGCTTCAACCCAGGCTGATCTGGCACCATCACCCAATTCATCATTTCTAATACTGAAGCTGCTTCGATCGCCTATTGTTCGAGGTTCAATTGGCTCCACATTCTCAATAATATTTAACCTCAAATTTTGGGGACTTTTGGGTTGCTGGCCAGAAGCATCTTCTTTACCGTACAATAAAGAAATCTTCCCTGCAGCCTTGGCACCAGGTTCCTCTTCCGAAAAGGTGGCTTTGTCCCTCTGACAAGTCTCACTCCCACTGCCTCCATCGCTCAGAGGCTCTAATTTCACTAGTGTGAGAGAGATATGAAAAGTAGTCCTTCGTTGCAAGATTGCTCCTCTGTTCATGGGTTCAGAGTACGAAGGTAGCACGGGGCTCTGAAAGGCTCATGGCCCCTTCCCATCACAGACCACCCATCCGGACAACAATTCTCTGTGCGTTAGGCTTCTTGGATTCCACAATGTAATACAAAAGGATGCATGCTTTGCGCTGCAGAATAGAGATCATCCGAGGCATCAAGCATCCTCATTACACAATACAGACACCCCCCCACCCTTCCCTTACCACAGCTGCAGCTCTCTTTCCAAGGTTTCCGGACATATTCCTATTTGTATATCAGGTGCCAAAAGCAAGTGGAGGAAATACTGAACAGGGGGAAAAAATTATACAAAAACATTTCAAGGCTGAAAATAAGATGAAGCAAGCCCCAATTCTGAGGAGGAAACCAGTGAAATCCTTTCAACACTTCTTGGATCAAACAGCTTGATGAGATAATGAAGACACCAGAGTATACATTGAGAATTCACATTGATTCAGACCTGAAAAGCTCAGTGGGGGTTTTCTGGAAAATGTGGACTGGAATCCCCAACCCCTTTCAGCTCCAAGGAAACAATGCCTTACGTTTAGTGGCCACCTCCTCTCACTTCAGCCACACCTTCACTAAAACACCTACATTAGGCATTTGATCAGTATTTAACTGTGGTAGAACTGTCAACTAACATACAGAAAGGATGAGTAGGGCGATAGGTTGCTCACTGTTAATAGTTTGTGTAGAAATCCATCCCTCATTTGTCAGTAAGGCAATTACTGCGGGTGAAGCAACATGGATGCAGGATGACACATCCCACATTAAAGGGAAGAGAGCCAGCAAGCTGTTTGTGTGAGCTACAATTTACAACAAAAAAACACACTCAGAATTTCAGTCAGAAAATGGGTGGGTACCATGTTGATGGGCAGGAGAGACAGAGAGAGAGAGCATGAGCAAGGCGAAACCTCCTAAAATCATGGGGAGACTATAACTGTCAATCTCAATAACAATTTAAGTAAATCACACAGTAGACAGGAATGCAACATCTTCAATATCAAATCTAACAAGTCAATTGGCTGCATACATCTCAAACATGAAGAGAGATGGTGTCTGCAATGCACCAAATAAAAATAAAATAAAGTCAATTAAGTAGAGGCCAATTTTTAAAAAATAGTCAGTTTAATGTCACATGACAGCAGTTAGTACCTAATCCAAATTTCCGGTACAGACAGAAACAAAGTTAAACACACTCTTAAAATAAAAATGAATCACATTTGAGGTTAGATTTGCACTTCGGACCACTCTACATACACAATTATTTTCAAGTGCTGATCACTCTCCCAAGTGTAGAAGTATTTCTTGATATCAATCTTAAATTTGGCTTTTAGTAGTTTCTACCTGCATCCTCAATCTACTTCCCACAATTTAATTTTAAGGATTATTTCAGATTAACCTTTTGTTATACCACTAACAATCTCGCATCTCTCTATAAAATTGTTTCTCGGATGGCTCCTGTCTGTGTTAAGCCAAAAATAAATTCCATAGGAGTTCCACAGGTCTCCTACTGTATTTAATGGAATGCCAGCAAGAGGAACCAGGGCTAAAAATTATCAAAATACTGCAGATGCTGGAAATACTCAGCCTGTCTGGCTGCATCTGTGGAAAAAGAAACACAGTTAACATTTCAGCTCAGTGACCTTTCATCAGAATCAAATTCCAAAGGAATCAAATTGGTTCCTGATTGGCTGGACTTTCCAGTATGAGCAATGAGGACAGAATTTCTGTCCACCCCTTGAAAGGTAAATGATGCCCAGAGGTGTGTTCTCCCAAACTCAGACTGCCCACTCCCACCTCAGGGTCCAGTTGAATCTAACGTAATAGCAGTGACCAGTAGACCAAGTAAGTAAATAAAGGCATAACCAGCCAGCTCAGAGACATATGTAGGCTCCAGACCACTCCGTTCCACTGTCAATGAATTTTCACACTACAGTTTTTAAAATGGTGCAAACCAGCACCCTCCTCTGGGGGCATAAAGGACAATTTGTGGATTTAAGGGAGTGCCACCCGGACAATCTCCACTCCCCAGGACAAGCACCAGGGTTTTCCAATAGTCATAGACAGGTGAGTGTCAGAGATGTGCCCCAAGTAGCATTTATGCCATCAGGCCCATGTAAATGAGATGCCCTCTCTTCCATTGAATTGGCAAATTTAAGTATGGTCAGTACTGGAAGGCCCACACTGAATTATGAGTTGAGGAATTTCAGAGCTCTGGTCTCTTGTCTTTTCTCATAATCTCCTTTGTGGTCCCTTCCGCATGACCTCCGTTTCATGAATATATCCATAGTGTATCAGTGATCTTAACTGGATTCAATACTCAAACTGTAGTCTAGTATAATTTTGAGTATGACATCCTCCAATTTGTACCTTTCTTTGTAGTACTGGTCTCACTGGTAAATGTAGGCTGCACGATGTTTAAAGCAAATATTTTAAATGAAAATTGCTCAATCAAAGCTTTCAAGTTTTGGTTCAATGTTTTACTGGCTTTTGTCAATTTGCTGCTCCCTGTGTTGAGTGCACACATTGAGTCAATAAAGATTGCTGGTTATTTCACCTTTAGCTACCATCAGACTGGAAAAGCCGCATGGATAATCCTGGAATAAAAGCAAAACACTGCAGATGCTGGACAGCGGTTGTAAATCTCTGCCGCCAAGAACCTTCAGAAACTGAGATTAAAAAGTTAGCATTATTGTTCACTTAAAACACAACATGATAAAACTACAGGCAAAGACATTCCAAACCACTGCAGGTAATGACACATTCTTGCAAGTGTTACTGAAACATGCCTGCAGTAATCACACTAGAAAGCTTTTGATTAAACTATTTTCATTGAAAAAGTTTACTTTAAGTAGCATGCAGTTCAATGTTTACCAGTCGGAGCAGTGCTATGAAGAAAGAAAGACACACTTAGCAAATAACTTGTTATTCACAGTACATTACACTTTACTGTTGTAATCTGCTCTGCCATTTATCTGCAGTGCTGTCTCTAATGGAATAAACATGTTTAGATTTTGCTGCTAAGTTCTTCTCCAAATCTAATAAACAATGTAAAAACGTGTAATTATTTATGAAATGACACCTTTGCTCTTCAATAGCTCTGAGATGAGCACAGTGCATTTAAGCAATAAAACCAGGGAGGCCTCAAAGGTACCAATGTTAAAAGGGTCAAATTAGGGAGTCAGGTTGCATGGGCTACACTCGTACTCATTTGATTAAAGAAGATTAAGGAGTTATTGAATTGATGAAGTCAGTATTTACAGTGGAGAAGGATATGGAAGCTAGAAAACTTGAAGGAATAAATAGTGATATCTTGAAAAGTGTCTATATTACAGAGGCGGAGGTGCTGAACGTCTTAAAACACATAAAGGTGGATAAATCCCTAGGACATAATCAGGTGTATCCCAGAACTTCGTGGGAAGCCAGGGAAGTGACTGCTGGGTCCCTAGCTGAGATATTGGATCAACGATAGCCACAGATGAAATGCCAGAAGGCTGGAGGTTGGCTAATGTAGTGCCATTATTTAAGAAAGTGGGTAAGGAAAAGCCAGGGAACTATAGACCAGTGAGAGTGACATCAGCATTGTGTAAGTTGTTGGAGGCGATTCTGAGGGACAGCATTTACCTGCATTTGGAAAGGCAAGGACTGATTAGGGTTAGTCAACATAGCTTTGTGTGTGGGAAATCATGTCTCGCTAACTTTATTGAGTTTTCTGAAGAAGTGACAGAGAAAATTGATGAAGACAGAGCAGTGGACATTGTCTACATGGACTTCAGCAAGGCATTCGACAAAGTTCCACATGGTAGACTCATTGCAAGGTTAGATCACATGGAATCCAGGGAGAGCTAGCCATTTGGATTGAAGGTTGGAGACAGAGGGTGGTGGTGGTGGGTTGTTTTTTGGACTTGAGGCCGCAAGGATTGGTGCTGGGTCCACTGCTTTTTGTCATTTATATAATTGATTGGGATGCAAATATAGGAGGAATGGTTATTAAGTTTGCAGGTGACACCAAAATTGGTGGTGTAGTGGACAGTGAAGAGGGTTATCTCAGAAAAACATGGGACCTTGATCAGATGGGCTGTTGGACCAAGGAGTGGCAGATGGAGCTTAATCTAGATAAATGTGAAGTGTTGCACTTTGGGAAGGCAAATCAGGGCAAGACTTATATACTTAATGGTAGAGTCCTGGGGAGTGTTGCCAAACAAAGAGACCTTGGGATGCAGGTTCACAGTTCCTTGAAGGTAGAATCGTAGGTAGACAGGGTAGTGAGGGTGGTGTTTGGTACACTTGTCTTTATTGGCCAGTGCATTGAGTATAGGAGTTGGTATGTCATGCTGCAGCTGAACAGGACATTGAGGTGTTGTGAAACTTGAAAAGATTCAGAAAAGATTTACAAGGATGTTGCCAGGGTTGGAGAGTTTGAGCTATAGGGAGATGCTGAATAGGCTGGGGCTATTTTCCCTGGAGCACTGGAGGCTGAGGGGTGACCTTATAGAGGTTTATAAAATCATCATGGATAGGGTGAATATCCAAGATCTTTTTGCTAGGGTAGGGAGGGCATAGGTTTAAGGTGAGAGGGAAAATATTTGAAAGGGACCTAAGCAGAGGCAGTGGTGGAGGCTGGTACAATTACAACATTTAAAAGGTATCTGGATGGGTACATGAATAGGAAGGGTTTAGAGGGATATGGGCCAAATGCTGGCAAATGGGACTAGATTTATATAGGATAGCTGGTCAGCGTGGACAAATTGGACCGAAAGGTCCGTTTCCATGCTGTACAACTCTACGACTCTATGACTGTATAACTAAAGGATTGATGAGGTGGACAGATGGAGTTTAATTGAAAGTAATTTGGGGGGAGGAGGAAGAGTCCAGAACAAGGAGGTAGAGCCTAAAATTGAGAGCCAGGTCATTCAAGGGTCATGTAAGGAAACACTTCCTCACCCCAAAGGGTAGTGGAAATCTGGAACTCTCTCCCCCAAAATATTGTTGAGGAAATTAATTGAAAAAGTCAATTAAGATTTCTGATAATTCACCCTATCAGGACCCAAGCTAGGTCAATGGAGCTGAGATACAAATCTGTCATGATCTGATTAAATTGCTAAACTGGTTTAAGGGGCAGAATGGCCTTCTACGGTTATGTCTACAGTGGCATAGAGGCACTGCAATTGGCTGCAGAGTTAGAAAATGGTGAAAAGTTGACCATTTCACTGTTCCTATCCAGCAGACCAGTACATGAGTATAGATGTCAGGGTAAGGACAGCTCTCACCTCTACTGCCATGAACTGTCAAAACTGAGTCCTGAAATCTGGCCACCAAAAAGTGGATGTTCGCCGCTGCTTATGAGCTGGGGAAACTGATGCCTTTGGGTGAAGTAGAAGCAGAATTTAGACAGGGAAAAAAATTGTGCTGTTTTTACAAAATGTAGGATAGAAACATGAAATGCACATTCTAAAGAAGCCAAAGAAAAGCACTGCACTATCCACTTCCCAAAGTAATTTGCAGGAAACAATGCAAAAGCTCTCTGTCACGATGTACAGGACTGTTGCTTTCTTGGGTTATAATCTACAAAGTTGGGGATTAAGCCATTGAGGCCTCTATTGTCTCTCACACATTTGCCATCTGATCATTGGACACAAATCATCGAAATTAGTTGGATGCAACAAAGCACAAATACAAAGCGTTTTAACAAGTATAAATTCAGCAACCTGGGCAGTTGATAAAAAGTGAGAGAGTGTCAGTCCTGCTGGTGCACACAGCATTGGGTGAGGGCTGGACAACTGCTATTTAGAGACAGTAAAATAAAAATGGAAAAATTTCAACAAAAATAGGTACAGGTATTTGACCTATTAAGTCAAGAGGATCACAGGCTAGAACATGGCCTTCAGAAGAGGAAGGACACATTTAGGGTAGGTGCAAACAACATGATGATTTGGCAGTTTCATGAAATAAGGGTAGTGAGCGAGACATTCAGAGGTTCTTCATATACTGGAAGGAAATTGTGGGTGGGGGAGGGCAGGGAGAGAGGGAGGTCAGTCAGAGTACCTATTTTACAAAGTGTGCCCTTAGCGTCTCTGGCAGTAAAGGAACAAAGCCTCAAGGATAATGAATCACTGGGCTAAGTGAATGCTGCTGGCGTTCACAAGCTAGAATTCCTTTTTTTTCACCCAGATGCATTGGAAAACACAATATTCTGATTTCAGGTGGAGCAGTTACAGTGTGTGACTAAGTAATTTTGAGCAATATATCCAGGAAATAGGAGATGGGTATTCAGCAGTCTCTGCATGATTACCCAGGACTGCGCATTATTCCATTCTATTCCTATACTCCCGAGGATCAGAGGGTTGAGCATTAGTACTTTGGAATGATACTGTCTGGAATCAGTCTGGTCTTGGGATTCACAAATCAAGGCTGCAGATCAGATTCACTCTTAAAACAAATGTCCTGAATCCTAAAGCTCTGCATTGTTCCAATGCATGAGATCTTGCCTTTTTGGTTCATGCTGTGCACTAAAGTGCTTGACAGCCAGCCAGTAACTTACTAAATGCCATGGGGGTTGGGGGGCAGGAGTGTGCGTGGTGGTCAGGTCATGGCTTTGAAAGGAGGAGAACTCAGCAAGCCAGGCAGCATCGATGCAGAGAGAGAAACAGAGTTGACATTTCAGGCAAATGACTTTCACCATCATATTAAAAACTGTTGTTCCTGTAGCTGTTTCACTGTATGTTGATGGCAGTTATCGGTGAAGATTTTCTGAACCTTTTGACATATTGGGGTTTGTAAGAAATTGAACACGGAACAATTTTAGAATTAAGGTGTTTTATGTTGGTAATTTGTCATTAATAATATGTTGCCCATGGCATAGCACTACTGTGACCTACCCTCCTAACTTACAGCACAGTAGACGCTGAGTGACTGTATCTTAAACAACATCAATAGTTGGCCAATCAAAGAACAGCATTCACTGTCGTCATAGAGCAGTCCATTGGCTGGAACATCCTGGACCCCTGCCTGATGCAAGAGACCTTGTACTGAGAGTGTAGTAAGAACTGCAGATGCTGGAGTCAGAGATAACACAGTGTGGAGCTGGAGGAACACAGCAGGCCAGGCAGCATCAGAGGAGCAGGAAAATTGACGTTTCAGGTCGGGATCCCCATTTCTGAAGGGTCCTGAACCGAAATATCAACTTTCCTGCTTCTCTGATGTTGCCTGGCCTGATGTGTTCCTCCAGCTCCACACTGTGTTATCTTGTACTAAGAGTGAATGCTTGTCAAAACATGCAACAAGAGAGCAGCAGGAGAGAATGAATTAGTTAACACTACGGTCTTGGTAATATTCAAAACACATGGTTTATTTTCACAAGTTGACCTGACCCCGCTATTCTATAGTTTAATTCATGTGGGCAAACTTATTGATTTGTTATTTGCGATTGGCGTTTGTCAAGTGGCACTTCCAGCATTTCTGTTTTCTTTCAGATCTCCAGCATCTGCAGTATTTTGCTGTTATGTGGCATGTGGCATTTCCCACACAACGAAAATGAAGTAGCATTTGGAGTGCAGGCCATCTGAAAAAGAGCCCTTGATGGGGAGGATTTTTTCAGGATGACCTCAGCACCTGACTGGGAGACCATGATGACTCATGTCCACTGCATTAATTATTCTAACACAAAGGAAAATCCCATGTCCATAACCCAAAATAAATCTAACAGCATTCATTAATAAACATGTGCACAAACTTTGTTGATTGTGTGCTTTGCATATATTGAAGCATATTCCGACCAAGATTTAGACCTCAACCACCATCAGTAAAACATATTCTCTGGTGGTTACAAGATAATAAAATGTGAGGCTGGATGAACACAGCAGGCCAAGCAGCATCTCAGGAGCACAAAAGCTGACGTTTCGGGCCTAGACCCTGCAGTTCCCATTATCTCTTCTCTGGTGGTTAGTCTGTGCTGTGTGCGAACTGACTGTTGTGTTTCCTACATCAACAGAGATGGCACTTCAAAAATGATTATTTAGCTGTGAAGATGCTTTGGGGCTTTCTGAGGTTATGAAACTGCTATATAAATGCAATCTATTTTGTTTCTTCTTTTTGTACAAAGTCTGCTTTTATGGAATACTAGCTGAGGACAGGACTAGGTTCGATTGCAATGCACATGATCCTAATAATATGCCAGAAGTCGATCTCAAAGCTGAGAGCAAAACCTGGTCACTTGAGGACGTGTACAGAACTGACTAACTTTTAACACAACAGTGGAAAAAAAATGGGGTGTGGGGAAATAATTAGCCAAAATTATATACTTGTATCTCCTTTAAGGCAAGTGCTTTTTTTAAAATTGAGATGGACACTGCAGTTAAAAAGCTTGTAAAATCTGCTACTAGTTAGAATTTTTGGAAAACTAAAACTTTCCAGTTAGGTGTGGATAAGCTAATAAAGCATTTCATGGAATGTATGAGATCTTACATTTTACGTCCTGTACGTTGCAGCATTGTCGCTCCCAGGAGGCTAACAATTTTTCTAACGTATGGCATCCAGATGGCATTTGATTTAAACAGCATTACTATAAATAGAGTGGCTGTTTATGATTCAGCTGTCTGAAAAACCCAAAGCCACTTCCTGGTTGATTGACTGTATACTTCCAATAACCTTCTTGTCAGGTCTAGCACTCCAAACCAAAAGAATCCTATCGTCCTCACCTCTCAGCATCACTAATTACAAGACACTGCTAAGTGCCGTAGAATGATAGAATCCCTACAGGGCAGATAAGGCCATTTGGCCCACCAAGTCTGTGCCAAACCTCCAAAGAGCATCCCATACAGACTCACCTCTCACCCTATCCCCGTAACTCCATATTTACTATGGCTAATCCACCTAGCCTGCAAATCCAAAGACACTACAGGACAATTTAGCATGGCCAATCCAACTAAATTGCACACAGGTTAAATGAATTCCTTCTGTGCTGTACTATTCTGTGATCCTGTCAAGTTAACAGGGACTGTGATATGATTAACTATTTTTTTGATGACGCCATTCTTAGTTCACCTTCATCTCCATTTTAGTGGCTGAAGAACAAATACCGGCCTAGCCATGGCTATAGTTTGAAAAAAATGTATGCATTTGCTAAAAATGTAAAGAAAGATCAACAAGAAACAGATCTTCAAATGACAGTATTGCTAAATTTGCAAAATGCAACAAAATCTGGTCCTGACTAGTAACATTCACAATATGACATTCTAACTGCACAAATTGAGCAAGAGTGAGACAAACAGCAAGTGCCTCATCATATAATCATCAATTCTTTTACAAAGGGTCAAAGGTTGTGCATCTCTAGACCACAGTCACAAAAAGTTACAACTGTACAGTGCTTTTAACAGGAAACTACTTAAACATATCCACAAGAGCACGGTCTGACAAAATTTGGCACCCAGCCAAAAAAGGAAATATTCCAAGAGCATTTGTTCAATTCTTCACTTGTAAGTAATTAAATTTAAAAAAGTGCAGTCTTTAAATGTAATAAAAATGCTGATGACTGGTTTAGACCTGTGTATTAAATCTGTACCTCATGTTACATTAGCACATTGACATATAAAAAAACCAGCAGGACTCAAGAAACCTGAAAGCAAATCACACTTTTCGAATTCTGATAGTGAATTAAAAACTAATGACATTTCAGCCTGGGAGTTCTTGCAATCAGGCATTGGATCAGTGCATTGGGATTGGGATTCACATTTTAGCCTCAGCAAACGGAACCAGCTGCCCACGATGAATAATAGAAAATAGAACATAGAACAGTACAGCACAGAACAGGCCCTTCATCCCACGATGTTGTGCTGACCATTGATCCTCATGTATGCACCCTCAAATTTCTGTGACCATATGCATGTCCAGCAGTCTCTTAAATGTCCCCAATGACCTTGCTTCCACAACTGCTGCTGGCAACGCATTCCATATTTTGGAAGTCTTCAAATGGCTGAGTAGAATGCTTTCAAGTTGCATCAATCCCAAAGGCCTTTGCTATCGAAAGGCAAAGGCAGAGTTCTAATTCCGTCTAGCAGGCCAATTTCAGGGAAAGATTTCAAAACTTCACATTTGAGTATGGACTGCAAGTCCTGGCAGACGATTCAACTATAAAGGGAATTGCAGCCAAATCCACTTCCGTCTTCACCAGTCGTTCAAGATGACCCAGCCTGTTCTCCTGAATCTCCTATATCAGATAGTGGTGATTTGCCACTTTCTTACAAGATTCTCACAGAACTATGAAAATACTTCTTGCGCCTGCATTTCTACGTTTTGCTCCCAACAAGTCAGGGAGGGGCAATTAGTATCTCAGCAGCCAACAGGCATTGTCATTGTTTTTAATCAATGCTGCTATTGACAATCTCAAATTCATCCCCTCCCCCCGTCCACTTTCGTTGACAGCCTCAATCTTCTCGTGCTCTTCAATGTGGGTTGTATCCAATTGAGCTGAATTGCAGGAAATTTTTGTTTTAAAGTCATGCAATCTATGCTAACTGATACAATTCACAGTGAGTCAACCTCTAACAGCCACAAACAGGGTTGCATAAGAGTTTCTGAGAATGCAACATCATCATCCGATATAAATTATGCTGAAGAAATATAAAAAATGCATTTTTTACAAAACTGAAACATAATCATGAATTTATGCATCACTTAGATTATATCAATTTGTTCCTGACATTGCACAAGGAATACAGAGCATTCCTGTTGGTAGATTAAAAGCAAATTCTAAAGGTGAAAGTCAAAGTCAATTGTAATCCCCAACTGTAACCCTCACTCCATATACTGGCCTGTCTGAAACTCACTCATAGCCTCTTGCCCGAGTCAGATGTTTAGAAATTTGAGCCATATATGAGGTTTTCATCTATACCCTAGGCTGAAACTTCATTGCAGTATGGAAGAAGATGGACATTATCAGCGCTTTCTTCAATCTGAATTCCTGTCAACATATTTCTGATTTTATTATATCCAGTAGCAGCTGTGGCTTAATGGGTAGCCCATATACTTTCAAGTCAGAAGGTCATAAATTCAATCCCTAGCATACAGTCCAGGCTGACTCTTCCAGTGCTGTACTGAGAGACTACTATGTGTCGATGAGTTGTTAAAACTGAGGTTGGTTCTGCCTCCTAAGATGGATGTCAAAGATCCTACAGCATCAATCAAAGTGTAGCTGGTGAGTTCTCCCTGGTGTGGCAGCCAACATTTACTTGTCAACAAGTACCATTGAAACAGATCATTCAGTCATTTATTCTAGAGCTAGTTATGGGATCTTGCCATGCATAAATTAGGCCCCACATTTCCGATATTACAACAATTTGGAAGTACTTAACTAAGTTGTGAAGAGCTTTGCAATTTCCTGGGGTTAGGGTTGTGAAAGGCATTATGAAAATATCTATTTTCTCAAATGATAAGGAGACTTACAAACCTCAACAAAATTCATCCCTCAAACTAACATCATAAAAAAAAGGCAGAATAACTGGTCATTCAACCCTTTGCATTTAAAAAAAATTAACCTATCTTTGCCATCAACCTGTTCAGAGATGTTATTCTACACCTACTAGAGCAAGTGGGACTTGAACCCAAGGGCAGGGACACACCCACTGTGCCACAGGTGGGCCCTCCCTTTGCACTCTATGGGATGTTGCTGGTGCAAAACAGCTGCCATGCCTGTCTCCATAACATTCCTCCAAAGTTACTTAATTTTGTGAGGTGCTTGAAATGTTTTAAGGGAGTTAAATGGGTTAATAAGCTTTCAATTGCAATTGGACATAGCTTTTTTTTTAATAATCAAGGTACTGTTACATCAGGGATTTCAATTAATTGCAGGGAATCCTACTGCTTCCCCAGTCTAGACTGCTGACCTCCAGAATATCTCAATGACACAGTGAACAATGAACAGTTCAGTTGTTTGAGGTAGCACAGCCCAATCTCTGATCCATGGCTGATGTGTTTTTAGTGGAATAGGAAAGCTTCTTGGACTTTTATGTGCAGCCTCATAGGCCGGGATATTACCAACATTCACTCATTTCTACACTTCGCCATAAGGTTGTTCATCTATTCGCTAAACCATTTGTGCTCCTTAATCAGCCAGAAACTGTACTTATTTATTTCCTTGCGTAGGGGAGAGGAAAAATCAATTATCTTTTGGCCAGAATGAGGACATACTAATTCTGAAAACCAGAGTTTGCATCATTGGTATTCAGAGTCATATTCAGCCTCACACGTGATCTTGTGAGAGGGCACAATTATATCACAATGAGTGTGCACTTCAGTTTTGTTTTTTTTTAATGGTTGTAGGCTTGATTCTTAAAAAAAGGGACTCCTGGAATTTCTAACTTTCCACTTATTTGAGTGAACAAAATACTAGTGATTGTGTTTGAAATGATTTAGTTCCACAGAAACTTTGAGAAGGGTCTTTCAAAATAGACTGAAATTTGCCATGACTGAGATTTGAATCGAACTTTTTTTTAAAAAAAAGCTTGCCTAAAGGCACCATGTGATTATAAAGAAGAAAAGGCTCTTATAATGAAGTGGCTGCGTCCCTGCCTCTGAGCCAGGAGGCCCAGGTTCAAGGTCAACCAGTTCCAAAGATATGTAATAACATCTCTGAACAGATTAATTAGAAAATATCTATAGACAAAAGGAGGGGTCAGATCCTTGAAGGATTTGGGAGGTTCCTATTGACACATAAGAGGAAATTCAATAATCTAACACACTGATCTTCTCAACAGACAGCAAATACAAAAACACTTTACTTTCAGGTTCCTGCCAAGTTACATGAAATTCAGACGTGAATATGACGGTGAGGTCAGATGATTAGCACTGTATGCTGAAGTGCTTCAGTTTGTAAATTTAGGGATGCCAAAAGATATGATATGAGAACATGTCAGGTTCAGACATTTTCTTACCTGACACAATATTTTATGCAACCAAAAACAAAAATTGCTGGAAAAGCTCAGTGGGTTTGGCAGCATCTGTGAAGAGAAATCAGAATTAATGCTCGGGTCCAGTGACCCTTCCTCAGAATATTTTATGGTTTCACTTCATGTGAAATAACATTGAGAGGGAATTAAAAAGTTAAAGGATTACTACAGCTGATGACTCTGGCACACCTCATTAACTGACAAGTGTGACCTTCGCTGCAGGCCCAACAGACTGCAAATTGATAGCACTAGTTTCCGCTTACAGCCTCAGGGAGGATGCACAGGTCTTGTCTGTTATTGAGCTAAGGCTTTTTAGACTTTGTCAGACATGTGGACAGGTTTCCTGAAAGCGTGCAAGGCTCTCACTGAAAATGGAGGGGGGTATGGGCAGTATTGATAATCTAGTGCTATCGAATCATTCCCTCAATTTCCAGACAGTCATTCTGCTCTCATGCCACACACCACCAATATTGAAATGGTGACCACAGGGTCTCTTTCCATGCTGTTCTGAAGCCTCCTTCTTTGCAACTCCTCAGGACCAAGGATGACTTGCTTCCATTCTGTTTCATGGGGTTCTAAGATAGATGAGGGATGTTTGATCTATCGTCATGTGCAAGGTAGGTGGTGCTTGAAGGGTTTGATAGATGAGTTGTTTGAAGCCAATCTATCAGCTTGAGATGTTTCCCCATGTGCCCTCTTAAGAGGACATAAAAATCCCATTGGAGTATCCAACTACATTGGAGTAACCCTATATGAAGGATTTTTGCAGTATGCATACAGCGTACGCACAAAAAAGGGGCTTGTGACGTAGTGATTATGCCGCTACTGCAGGGCCAGAAGGTCTAGGCTCAAGTCCCACCTGAGAATGTGACGACCGTAGGGACGTGTCAAAATAGTCCAAACAGGTTAATTAAAAATTTGATACAAGATATACTTGAGAGATCATTGAAGATATACCTGCTTGCTCAAAAACCAAAACAGATGTTTACAAGAATAAATCTTGAGGTTGCTGTGAGCTTTCTCAGAAAGTTCAAGAACTGACTTGTTTTGTAGTAAACTATACACTCCAGTGCAACCTTAGCTTCGAATGCCTAGGCTGAGTTAGCTGATTTCAGCCAAGGCAACAACTGGGTTGTTTCTAATGGCCTTCATATCAGCACCACCACCACCTACCCCATCTCCCCTTCCTCCCAACCCTGCCATGGGAAATGCTACTCCTTCAGTCTAATAATACTGCGTTGTTCATTAGTAAAACTTTATCCATTCTCCTCTCTCTGACCCAACAGAACTCATGCTGCTAGGACCACCTCTTAATAACAAATGCAGAATCTCTCCAGTCTTTAAAGAATATTCAGGCATGGTTCAACCAAAGAGGTGGATGACACAAAATATCCTTTTTTATTATATGATTCAAAACATCTGCAGGTCAAAACACCAAGACTCTCAAAAACATTTGTAATAAACTGGATAATGTTAAACTCACCAATTCAAGGGCCAAAACCAGTTTGGTTTCCAAAATGAAGACGTTGGCGAGAAATTGCGTCTGGTGACCAGGATTGGAAGCAGACTTAGCTGCGTTGGTGGAGTAATGCCCAGAGTGCCAAAAAGGACAGAAATTACTACCAGCAGCTCCCCCACATTCATGGGAATGGCTGGGCAAACCCTGGACTCAGTTACATGTTGACTATTCAGGCCTTTTCATGGGCTCAATGTTCTTAGTCATGTGGCTCACTCAAAGTGGCTGCACATGTATAGAGTTCATGCATCAAGCACAGGGATAATGGTAGAAAAACTGCACACATCTTCAGCAATACACTGACCCCTGGAGGTGTTGATCACAGATAATGGGCCATCATTTATCAGCAAGGAATTTGAGTATTTCCTAAAGTCAAATGGCAATCGTTATGAAAAGACAGCTCCAAACCATCCATCATTCAATGGTCTGACAGAAAGAGCAGTCCAAACTTTGAAGGCAGTCTTAAAGAAATAGCCTACAGCTTCACCAGATAACAAACTGTTCTGTTCATATTTGATTATAGGAGCACCCGTTATGCAACTACAGGGATAGCTCCAGCACAGTTACTAATGGGGAGAAGACTGAACAGCAGGCTAGATTTGATCTTCCCAGACCTGGAAGCAGGGGTGGGGGGGGGGGGGTGGGGGTGGGGGGGTGGGGGGTGAAACAGCATTGGGAACACCAATGCCAGACGCAAGACTCCACTAATCAAGAGTTTATTTCAGGGGATAAAGTTCATTATAAGAACCATGGAAATGACACTGTATCGGGAAGAAGCACAGTCAACACAAGGTCAGGTCCAGCGGTGTATAACGTTCAGGTAGGTGCAAAGGTCCTGAACAAGCACATTGATACCTGCATTAAGGGTGTCATAATGCAATTGTTTTAATAGAAGGACTTCACCGTTGCTAAGAATGCAGTGAAAGTCCCATCTTCATGGACCCAGCCATGAAAAGGAAAGCAGACAGTTAAGCCCAGATTTTCTATCACTATCCCCCAAGCAGGAATGAGGTAAACAATCTGTTTTGGTGATCTTAGTTAAGAGATAAATATTGGGCAGGGAATTGGAGAGAACTCCTCCAGCTCTTCTTTGCAGAGTGTTCTGAGTATTTTTTTCATCCACTTTAGTGGGCAAACAGGGCTTCTGTTTAATGGCTAATCAGAAACACAGCATCACCGATAGGGTGGCGTTCCCTCAGCACTGACCATCCAAACAGGGTGACATCACTCAGCACTGACCCTCCGGCAGTGCAGTGCTCCTTCAGATCTGACCCTCTGACTATGCAGTACTCCATCAGTACTATCACTCTGACAGTGCTGTGCTCCTTTAATAATGACCCTCCAACAGTGTGGTGTTCTCTCAGCATTGGCCCTCTGACAGTACAGCACTATCTTAGTACTGACCATTTGACAGTGTGGCATTCCTGCAACAGTGATCCCCTCTGACAGTATGGGGTGTTCCTTCACTGTTGCACTGAAGAATCAGTCTGGGTTACATGCTCCAATCTGTGGGGTAGGTTTGTCTCCATGACCTTCTGACATTAAGTCAAATGATTAAGTCATTACTAACTCATTTATTTGGTTTGATATTAAAAGAAGCCTGCTAAAAATTCAAATAATGTGAAAAGTGTGTTAGAAAATGTGAGTTATTGTTCAGAAATGCACATGCAACATTGGGAGAAACTGCATTTTGGCCAGTGGTTCTTCACATGATGGTCTAGTTTCATTCAGCTCTTTTGTACTGGAAGGCTCAATCAATCTTTCAAACTTGTTGCCACGTAAAGGTCATTGGCAGCAATTGTTCAAACAGGTTATTCAGCAAAAGTAATTGGAAGGACAGGATTAGACAGACAGCATTTCACATGATGCCATCTTGTCTCAGATTGCACAATGTTAATGCACTAGTAACCACACGGATACTTATAAGCTGCTCCATTGTCCTGATGGTTGGATTATGTACCCAGGTTATTCGGTGGGTGTATTTGTGAAAAGGTTAGGCTCAGATATGAGAATCAAATCTATAGATGGCATTTTCACATAGCTTGAACGGGGGATAAAAGTAGTAGTCTAAAAACATTGTCCAAAGGATATTACAGTCTGAGGAACCACTAGCCTTAGAATAAACTGATCTGTTAGTTTTAAGTTCTGAGGTTAGGTCATTAGACCCGAAACGTTAACTCTTTTTTTCTCCTCCACAGATGCTGCCAGACCTGTTGAGCTTTTCCAGCAACTTTGTTTCTGTTCCTGATTTACAGCATCTGCAGTTCTTTTGGTTCTCTGTTAGTTTCAACATAGTTATGGAGAAAGATAGGAGAGGTCCACAGGTTAAGGTGCTGAACTGGATCAGGGCCAATTTTGGGGCCATTAGGCAGGATCTAGCAGAAGTCGATTGGGTGATTCTGTTTGAATGAAAAGGAACAACTGGCAAATGGGAGGCTTTTAATAGTGTGATATCAAGTGTCCAGGGACAGTATGTCCCTGTTAGGGTAAAGAGAAAAGCTGGCAGGTTTAGGGATCCCTGGCTGATGAGAGATATTGAGGCTCCAGTCAGGAAAAAGAAGGTGTGCATTGGGTTTGAGCTCTCAGGCTGAAGGGAATCCCTAGATGACTATAAAGCATGTAGGAGTACACTTAAGAGGGAAATCAAAAGAGCAAGAACAGGGTATGAGATGGATCTAGTCAGATAAGGTTAAAGATAACTCCAAGAGGCTCTATAGCTATATTAAAAGTAAGAGGGTGGATAGGGACAGAATAGGTCCCCTTAAAGATCAGCATGGCAGTCTATGTGTGGAGCCACAGGAGAGGGGGGAGATTTTTAATGAATATTTCTCCTCCGTGTTTACTGAGGAGAGAATCATGGATGCTAAGGAAATAAGGGAAACAAGTGGAGATGTGTTGAACTGCATACATATTACCAGAGAAGGAGGTGTTTGCGGCCTTAGATTGCATTAAGGTAGATAAATCCCCTGGGCCTGATCAAGTCCATCCTTGGATGTTGTGGGAGGCTAAGGAAGAAATTACAGAGGATCTTGCAGAGATTTTTGCTTCATCTTTAGCCACTGGTGAAGTTCCAGAAGACTGGAGAGTGGCTAATGTTGTTCTGTTGTTTAAGAAAGGTAGCAAAGACAAGCCAGGGAACTATAGGCCAGTGAGCATGACATCAGTGGAAGGCAAGTTATTGGAGAGAATACTGAGGGACAAGATCAACCAACATTTGGATAGTCAAGGTCTGATTATGGATAGTCAGCATGGATTGGTGCATGGGAAGTTATGCCTAACAAATCTTTTATAGTTTTTTGAACAGGTAACTGAGAGGATAGATGAGGATAGGGCAGTGGATGTTGTCTACGTGGGCTTTAGTAAGGCCTTTGACAAGGTCCCACATGGCAGGCTAGTCATGAAGATTAGGTCAGATGTGATCCAGGTAGAGCTAGCTAATTGGATTCAAAATTGGCTCAAAGGTAGGAAGCAGAGAGTGATGGTTGAAGGATGTTTCTCAGACTGGAGGCCTGAGACTAATGGTGTGCCATAGGGGTTGGTGCTGGGGGCCTTGTTATTTTGCTTTTTACATAAATGATCTGGATGTGAATGTACAAGGCATGATTAGTAAGTCTGGGATGATACCAAATTAGGAGGTATTGTTGACAGAGAAGAAGGTTATCAAAAATTACACAGGGATCTTGATCAGAAGGGGAAGTGGGCTGAGGATTGACAAATGCAGTTCAATACAGATAAGTGTGAGGTGTTGCACTTTGGACAGTCAAACCAAGGTAGGACTCATACAGTAAACAGTAAGGCCCTGAGGATTGTTGTGGAACAGAGGGACCTCGGAGTACAAGTATATAGTTCATTGAAAACAGCGTCACAAATAGACATGGTGGTGCAGAAGGCATTTACCATGCTGGCCTTCATCAGTCGAGGCAATGAGCATAGGAGTTGGGACATTATGTTACAGTTGTATAACTTGTTCGTGAGGCTACACTTGGAGTATTGTGCACAGTTTTGGTCACCTTGTGAAAGGAAAGACATAGTTAAACTGGAAAGTGTGCAAAGAAGATTTACAAGGACGTTGCCAGGACTGGTAGGCTTCAGTTATGGAGACAGATTGGCCAGGATAGGACTTAATTCCTTGGAACGTAGGAGAATGAGGGGTGACCTTAGGTGTATAACATCATGCGGGGAATTGATAGGATGAATGCATATGGTCTTTTTCCAGAGATGCGGAATTGAAAACTAGAGGGCATCGGTCTAAGGTGAGAGGGGAACGATTTAAGAAGGACCTGAGGGGCAATTTCTTCACGCAGAGAGTGGTGCATACATGCAATGGGCTACCAGAGAAAGTGGTTGAGGCAGGTACAATAGCAATATTTAAAAACACTTAGATAAACACATGCATGGGGAGGACTTAGAGGGATATGGACCAAAGATGGGCAATTGGAACTAGTTAAGTGGCACCATGGACCAGTTTGGTCTGAAGGGCCTGTTTCCATACTATATTACTGTATGACTCTACGTTGACACTGACACAGTCATTTGAAAAAAGACAATATAGGAAAGATGTGGATGCTTCGGAGAGGGTTCAGAGGAGGTTTACCAGGATGCTGCCTGGACTGGAGGGCTTATCTTATGAAGAGAGGTTGACTGAGCTCGGACTTTTTTCATTGGAGAAAAGGAGGAGGAGAGGGGACCTAATTGAGGTATACAAGATAATGAGAGGCATAGATAGAGTTGATAGCCAGAGACTATTTCCCAGGGCAGAAAAGGCTAACACGAGGGGTCATAGTTTTAAGCTGGTTGGAGGAAAGTATAGAGGGGATGTCAGAGGCGGGTTCTTTACACAGAGAGTTGTGAGAGCATGGAATGCGTTGCCAGCAGCAGTTGTGGAAGCAAGGTCACTGGGGACATTTAAGAGACTGCTGGACATGCATGTGGTCACAGAAATTTGAGGGTGCATACATGAGGATCAATGGTCGGCACAACATCGTGGGCTGAAGGGCCTGTTCTGTGCTGTGCTGTTCTATGTTCTATGTTCTATGTTCTACAATATTGTCATTATCTTTGTGCTGTCTGTGAGGGTTTGCTGTGCACAAATTGCCATTGTGTTTCCTACATTACAACGGCGACTACAACTCAATAATGCACTTTGTTGAATTTAAAGTACTTTGGGGCACAAAAGTCAAGGCAAGTCTTCCTTTTATTGCTATTAGTACACTTTTTCTGTCACAATGCAAAAACAGACATTTCACATTTTCATTATATCACACTCTTTCGCAAACACAAACAGGACAGACAAGCTCATGATCTTAAATGTGACCACTACGAAGCAAATAAGAAAACATAATTTATTGCAGATAAACAATGAGCCAGACAGCTAGGTCTGTGACAACCTGATGTCAGCAGTTTGTGCTGAAGACTCATTTTGAAGTGTTAATAATTTATGGATACTTCAGATGAAATTTGCTTGTGGGTTTAGAGGAGAGAAAAGAAAGGAGAAATGACTCAAACACCTGCTTCCCCATGTAGGTATTCTGTGTTTGCATCCATTTTACCTTGAGGGAACCTGTAAATCTATTACCATATTGAGACTGGACACTTTAATTGTATCTGCCACAAGGGTTTTTAGATTGTAAAGAGAACAGTTAATTACAATTTTTAAAAAGTTACTGAATTATAGCGTAGGGGACTGGAAATTACTTCACAAGGGAAAGTTGGAAAATAAAATTTCTGAAATTTACTTTGAAGTAACACCAGGGGGCCACATTGCAGAACAGTCTCAGATGGAGGGTCAATTATCAAGCTTTCTAGAACCCTTGTAGCCCGGTTTTATTTTAAAATAAATGATGTTGAGATTGGTAGTTCAACTCTTTTTTTGAAAGCTGCTTTTTGTTTGTCAGTTGCTTTTAAAACCACTTGGAAGTGACTTGACCATGTGGTAATATTCTTGCCAACTTATCCTTCACTGATAAAAATGAGAGCATGAAAGGCACCACAGCAGCATGGAAATACATTGCAACCTCAACATGGTCAATGGAGACAGACAGTGGGCATGTTTCTTTTTCCACCTTTGCTCCATAATTCAAATCTCTGGCTTTAGGAAGACAGGGTAAAGCCAGTTTTACTGCAACACCTCTCGCTGGGGTTAGTAGGCCTTCTGATCAGGCCTATGATCTTATTTTGCACTTCTACTGGTGCTACTTCTTATTTGTTATTAGACACAGTATTGAATGTCACTTTACACAAATCTTTTGTAGGTTTGATAACACTGAATTATGCTAGCTGTCTAGTTTCAACCGAGTATTCCACTTTGATAGCGCTGTCTGAAAATGTCCAAAATGTAAACCTAAATTTTTTTCTACCTTTATCTGTAACTTATGATGGCAATATTAATTAAGGCTTACAGCACTTTGGCTTGGGTGGCTCAGTGGTTAGCACTGCTACCTCACAGCACTGGAGACCCAGGTTCAATTCCAGCCTCGGGCAACTGCCTGTGTGAAGTTAACACATTCTCCCATTGCCAGTGTGGGTTTCCTCCCACAGTCCAAAGTGCAGGTTAGGTGAAGTGGCCATGCTAAATTGTCCATAGTATCCAGGGCTAGGTAGGTTAACTGTGGGAAATGCAGAATGGTGGGGGTGGGTCTGGGTGGGATGCTCTCTAGGCAGACAGTGTGGACCTCGTGGACTGAATGGCCTGCCTGTGCACTGTAGGGATTCTATGGTTTACATTAAATTCTCACCAGAAACAAACACAAACATTGAAACTGAAATCATGGTGCTTAGTGCTGCCCTGTCAGAGGGTTGTGTGGCCTTATGAAAGAAGGGTTAAACTGAGATAATGGGAACTGCAGATGCTGGAGATTCCAAGATAATAAAATGTGAGGCTGGATGAACACAGCAGGCCAAGCAGCATCTCAGGAGCACAAAAGCTGACGTTTCGGGCCTAGACCCTTCATCAGAGAGGGGGATGGGGGGAGGGAACTGGAATAAATAGGGAGAGAGGGGGAGGCGGACCGAAGATGGAGAGTAAAGAAGATACCTACACTCTCTCCACCTATCTTCTTTACTCTCCATCTTCGGTCCGCCTCCCCCTCTCTCCCTATTTATTCCAGTTCCCTCCCCCCATCCCCCTCTCTGATGAAGGGTCTAGGCCCGAAACGTCAGCTTTTGTGCTCCTGAGATGCTGCTTGGCCTGCTGTGTTCATCCAGCCTCACATTTTATTATCAAGGGTTAAACTGAGGCTCTGTTTAAAAAAAAATCCTTGGCAATTATTTAAAATAGCAGCAGGGAAATGAAACCTGATGTCCTGAACAATTTATCCCTCAACCCATTTCACTAAAATCGATTATCTGGTCATTATCACGTTTCTATGTGCAGATGAATTGTCATGTTACCAATATCGCAGCAGTGACAACCCTTGAAAAGTTCTTCACTGGCTCTAAAGCATTTGGGACATGTTGATTTTGTAAAAAAAACTATTAAAATACCAATCTTTCATTTCATCCTACAGTTCCATCCACCCTCAGATTTACATCCCTAATACGGGCGGAATTTCTTTTCAGTAGAGCACGTGCAGTAAAATTTTCAAGATAGTACACCATATGCCAAGATAACTCATTCCTTATTTCTGAATGATCACTCCTACTTTTCAACACTCATACAATAATGTCCCTACTTCATTTCTGGAATATTTTAGATTATGATACAAATCAAGTACCTGTGAGAACCCAAAACTCTGGAGTATAAAATAGGGAAAAAACAAGAAGCACATGGAATAGTGTAGGTTAGATGGGCTTGAGATCGGTATGACAGGTCGGCACAACATCGAGGGCCAAAGGGCCTGTACTGTGCTGTAATGTTCTATAATCTATAATCACCTTTATTCAGGGTGTGGTTGCATGTTTTACCTCATCACAAGTTCCTCAGTTTGAGTTATTTGCATTACGAACAGTGAACAAAATAAATTGACCGCAGAGTGATTTGCCCTTGCACAATCATCACAAATGAATATGATTTGTTAGCCATTACAGAGACATGATTACAGGACGGTCATGACTGGGAGGTAAATATCCAGGGGTACGAGACTATTCAGAAGGGCAGGCGGGAAGGTAAGGGAGGTGGTGTAGCTCTGATATTCAAGGACGACATCAGGGAGGTGCTGAGAGATGATATAGGTTCTATGGAGAATAAGGTTGAATCCATTTGGGTGGAGATTAGAAATACTAAGAGGAAAAAGTCACTGATAGGCGTAGTCTATAGGCCACTAAATAATAACATCACATTGGGGAGGACAATAAACAAAGAAATAACTAATGCCTGTAAAAATGATACGGCAATTATCATGGGGGATTTTAATCCACATGTAGATTGGTCGAACCAGCTCGGTCAGGGTAGCCTTGAGGAGAAGTTCGTTGAGTGTATCCGTGATGGTTTTCTGGAACAGTATGTAATGGAACCGACGAGGGAGCAAGCTATCCTAGATCTGGTCCTGTGTAATGAGACAGAAATAAATAATGACCTCATAGTTAGGGACCCTCATGGAAGGAGTGATCACAGTATGGTTGAATTTAGAATGCAGATGTTGAGTTTGAATATAAAATCCAATACCAGGGTCCTGTGCCTGAACAAGGGGGACCACAACAGAATGAGGGAGGACTTGGCTAAAGTAGCCTGGAAACAAAGATTTATAGTGGGACAGTTGGCGAGCAGTGGAGGGCTTTCAAAGCAATTTTTCAAAGTGCTCAGCAAAAGTATATTCCAATGAAAAGGAAGGACTGTAAGAAAAGGAGCAATCTGCCCTGGGTGTCTAAGGAAATAAAGGACGCTATCAAATTGAAAGAAAAGGCATACAAAGTGGCCAAAAACAACATGAATTGGGAAAACTTTAAAGGTCAACAGAAAGCCACAGAAAGAACTATAAAGAACAGTAAGATAGAACATGAGAAAAAACTAGCACAGAATATAAAGACAGACAGCTTAAGTTTCTATAAATATATAAAACGAAGAAGAGTGGCTAAAGTAAACGTTGGCCCTTTAGAGGATGAGAAGAGGAATTTAGTTATGGGATATGATGAAATGGCCGAAGCATTGGACAGGTATTTTGTATCGGTCTTCACAGTGGAGGACACTAATAACATGCCAGAAATTGACAAAGAGACGAAGGTAAGTGAGGACCTGGAAGCAATCATTATTATGGAAGAGGTAGTGTTGGGCAAGCTAATGGAACTAAGGATTGATAAGTCTCCTGGCCCTGATGGAATGCATCCCAGGGTACTTAAAGAGATGGCAGGAGAAATAGCAGATGCACTGGCGGTGATTTTCCAAAATTCGCTGGACTCTGGGGCAGTCCCAGCAGATTGGAAAACAGCAAATATGACGCCACTGTTTAAAAAGGGAGGTAGACAAAAGATGGGGAATTATAGACCGGTTAGCTTAACCTCTGTAGTGGGGAAGATGCTTGAGTCTATTATCAAGGAAGAAATAGCAAGGCATCTCGATAGAAATTGTCCCATTGGGCAGATGCAGCATGGGTTCATGAAGGGCAGGTCATGCTTGACAAATCTTTTGGATTTCTACGAAGACATTAAGAGCAAGGTGGACAATGGGGACCCAGTGGATGTGGTGCACCTAGATTTCCAAAAGGCCTTTGACAAGGTGCCGCACAAGAGGCTGCTGCAAAAGATAAGGATGCATGGCATTAGGATAACGTATTAGCATGGATAGAGGATTGGTTGACTAACAGGAAGCAAAGAGTGGGGATAAATGAGTGCTATTCTGGCTGGCAATCAGTGACTAGTGGTGTGCCTCAAGGATTGGTGTTGGGATCACAATTATTCTGGTCTGGCAGATGGAATACAATGTAAATAAATGTGAAGTCATAGATTTTGGCAGGAGTAATAGTAAAAGGGACTATTACTTGAATGGTAAAAAGTTGCAGCATGCTGCTATGCAGAGGGACCTGGGTGTCCTTGTGCATGACTTATCTTATGAAGAGAGGTTGACTGAGCTCGGTCTCTTTTCATTGGAGAAAAGGAGGAGGAGAGGGGACCTAATTGAGGTATACAAGATAATGAGAGGCATAGATAGAGTTGATAGCCAGAGACTATTTCCCAGGGCAGAAATGGCTAGCACGAGGGGTCATAGTTTTAAGCTGGTTGGTGGAAAGTATAGAGGGGATGTCAGAGGCAGGTTCTTTACGCAGAGAGTTGTGAGAGCATGGAATGCGTTGCCAGCAGCAGTTGTGGAAGCAAGGTCATTGGGGTCATTTAAGAGACTGCTGGACATGTATATGGTCACAGAAATTTGAGGGTGCATACATGAGGATCAATGGTTGGCACAACATTGTGGGCTGAAGGGCCTGTTCTGTGCTGTACTGTTCTATGTTCTATGTTCTATGAATCATAGAAGGTTGGTCTGCAGGTACAACAAGTAATTAGGAAGGCAAGTGGAATTTTGACCTTCATTGTTAAAGGAATTGAGTTTAAAAGCAGAGAGGTTATGTTGCAGCTGTACAAGGTGCTGGTGAGGCCACACCTGGAGTACTGTGTACAGTTTTGGTCTCCTTACTTGAGAAAGGATATACTGGCACTGGAGGGAGTGCAGAGGAGGTTCACTAGGTTGATTCCAAAGTTGAGGGGGTTGGTTTATGAGGAGAGACTGAGTAGATTGGGATTATATTCATTGGAATTCAAAAGATTGAGGGGGGATCTTATAGAAACATATAAAATTATGAAGGGAATACATAAGATAGAAATAGAGAGGATGTTTCCACTGGCAGGTGAAGCTAGGACAAGCGGGCATAGCCTCAAGATTAGAGGGAGCAGATTTAGGACTGAATTGAGAAGGAACTTCTTCACCCAGAGGGTTGTTAATCTATGGAATTCCTTGCCCAGTGAAGTAGTTGACGTTACTTCAGTAAACATTTTTAAAGCTAAGGTAGTTTTTCTTTAACAATAAAGGAATTAAGGAATACGGTGAGAGCGGGGTAAGTGGATCTGAGTTCATGAAAAGTTCAGCCATGATCTTGTTGAATGGCGGGGCAGGTTCGAAGGGCCAGACGGCCCACTCCTGCTCCTAGTTCTTATGTTCTTATGTTTTTATGGTGGATCTTCAGCCTTCATGCTATTCTGAGAACTAAAATTACCCAATAAGCCACCAAGGTAAGAAGGCAATCCTCATTTTAAGATACGTCTTACTTCAGCTTTGTCACTTATGCAGAGTGGAAGTGGCTGCATTTGATTCCAGTGCAACTTGGCTGTCTGGTTAAAGAAAAGGGGCAATTGAGAAATGGAGCAGGCTCGATGGGTGAAAGGGTTTCTGTTCCTATGTCACTAAATGAGAATGCTGCTTTCTACAATGGTTGGGAGAGTCTGGGATGAGAAAATTGGGACAGCTGTGAAAACAAATTACCATTTCATTGATCATTGAAACCCCAAGGAAATGTCCCTTGTATCCCAAGGGACAAGGAAACCCTGTGAGAGTCAAGACATTGCATTATAAAACTGCTGCAAAGGGCACATTACTATCTTGGCTTGGAAATGATCCAAACAAACACTAACATTGTTGTTCTGTCTCACGAAGGCTTAAAAAATCCTTTTTGATAGGTAAAATAGTCCCCACATTTTTATAAGAGTACTATAAGAGTATTTTGTGAGCCTTTTGGTGGAGACTGGGAAGTTGTAAATTTGGATGAAGAGACAGAGTGCATGGTTGCTAAATTTGCTGATGATACAAAAGTAGGGAGGAGAGTAAATTGTGAAGGGGACATAATGGGATATAGTATCAGAGACAATGGGAACTGCAGATGCTGGAGAATTCCAAGATAATAAAATGTGAGGCTGGATGAACACAGCAGGTCAAGCAGCATCGATGCTGCTTGACCTGCTGTGTTCATCCAGCCTCACATTTTATTATAATGGGATATAGATAGGTTTAACAGGATGCAGAAATTTGCAGATGGAGTATAATATGGGAAAATGTGTACTTGCCCACTTTGGCAGGAAGGATAGAAGAATCTTATAATACTTAAATGGAGAAATTTTGCAGAACTCTGGGTGTCCTGTTGATGAATCACAATAATCTAGTGTACAGCTGCAGCAAAAGATTCTGAGGGCAAGTGGAATGTTGCTGTTTATTGCAAGGGTAAGGAATATAAAGGTAAGGGAATTTCTCCTACAGTTGTACAGGACATTGGTGAGACAATTGTACTGTGTACAGTTTGGTCTCTTTTCTTAACAGGATTTGATGCATTGGAAACAGTTCAAAGAAAGTTCCTGGGACGACGGTGTTACCTCATAAGGAAGCTTGGAAGGACTGGGCCTGTATCTATCAGTGTTTGGAAGAATGAGAGGTGATCTTATTAAAACATAAAATTTTCTGAGGGAACTTTGATACAGTATATGCTGAAAGAATGAGAGATAATGGGAACTGCAGCTGCTGGAGAATCCAAGATAACAAAGTGTGGAGCTGGATGAACACAGCAGGCCAAGCAGTATCTTAGGAGCACAAAAGCTGATGTTTCAGGCCTAGACCCTTCATCAGAAGAAGGGTCTAGGCCCGAAACGCCAGCTTTTGTGCTCCTAAGATGCTGTTTGGCCTGCTGTGTTCATCCAGCTCCATATTTTGTTATATGCTGAAAGAATGTTCCCTTTGTGTGGGAATCTAGAACTAGGGGACTCAGTGGGGAGATTTTATTTTCTTTCAGCAGATATTTATCTGTGGAATTCTTTGCCCCAGACAGCAGTAGAGAAAGGGTTGTTGATTATTTTTAAGGATGATAATGATCGATTATTGATTGACAAGATAGTCAACAGTTTATGGGAGCAGAGAGGTGACTTTCCCTTACAGGACCATCTAAGTCTAGACAGCATAATCTCAGAATAAGGGTTTGACAATGTCAGAGATGAAGAGGATTTTCTTTCCTCAGAGAGTAGTGAATCTGTGAAACTCTTTACCACAGAGAGCTGTTGAGGCTGGGTCATTAAGTATATTTAAGGCTGAGATAGATTTTTAATCAGCGGGATCAAGGGCTATAGGGAAAATGTAGGAATGTGGAGTTGAGGATTATATGATCAACTTCTGCTGCTACATTTTATGGTCTTATCGGTTGGCAAGAAGATAGAATTGAGGCCACAATTAGATCAGTCACAATCTTATCAAATGGCAGAGTGCGCTCAGCAGGCTGATTTAGCTTGCTGCTCCCAACTCTTGTATTCATATGTAAGTGTGTTTCACATTTTCTCATTGCATTATGATTTATTCTGTAGTGATACATAATCTGCAAACTATTTGAGCTAAATATATACAGATAGTAGGAACTGCAGATTATGTATCACTACAGAATAAATAAGAATGCAAAGTTTTCGGGAGCCTGATGTAACCAGTTCTGGGGAGCTAAATTGAGCCTGACTTTGTCATTCAGTTTATGGCTGAACCTTCACCCTTGATCTGCAAGTTAGCAAATGCTTTAGCAAAATGTAACACAGAAAATTGTAAAGTACTTCATATGGGAAATTAGAACAAGTGATAGACATACTCCACAAATAATGCAGTTGCAAAATACCTTGAAATCTTGGGCTCAACATGCAATATGCCCAACAGGCTCAGAGCGGCAAACACTGACATAATCCCAGAACCCTGCTGTAAATACTAATGCACTCTCAGAAAACCCCCTGTAAATACCAATGAACTCTAACGAACATCCCTACAAATTCCAAAACACTACTTGGAATTCCATTGTAAATACTGACGCATTCCCGGTAAGGGCCCTATAAATGTCACTGCATTGCTTGGAATGTCCCTGTAAACAACAATGCACTCCCAGGAAACCCTATTTAAGTGTTGATGCACTCAGGGAACACTTCTGTAAATACTGATGCACCCTTATGGACACCATGTAAATACCAACACACTTTCAGGGACCCCATGTAAATACTGACGCCGTCTCTGACACCCTCTCTAAATAACAATGCCCTCCCAGGAACACGCCTGTAAATACTGATGCACTTCTAGGAACCTCCCTGTAAATAACAACATGCTCCTGGGAACGCCCCTGTAAACACTGACACACTCCCGGGAATTCCCTGTAAACACGAGTGCCCTGTTGAGGATCCCCTCTCTAAACATTGACTCAATCCTGTAGAATGCCTCCGCATGAACATAGGTGACTTCCTGGATCCAACTGCAAGCCTCCGCGTAAATACCAACACATTTGGATGGAGTCCCCTATATCTTGTACTCCTGAAATATGCAGACTCCTCACTCCTGCTGTAACCCAGGAGCTTCCCCCACCTTCCCACCCCTCAACCTACAGATACAAATGCGTCCCAGGGGACACCCTTAAAAATGTCAACGCAGGTTCCCCACTGACTGATACTCCTGAATCTTACACATTTGCAGGAGGCAAAAACATAAATACGTATGTATTCCCAGGGACCCCACCCCAACACTATGAATACTACTCTCAGGTAGTAGACCTACTCTCAGGTGCCCCCCTTATGCACCCAAGGGCTCCTTCGGTTAATGCTGATTGGTGTAGTCCACGTGAAGAAAGTTATCTAGGATTAGAAAGGGATCTAGATCAATTGGGCCAATGGGCTGAGGAGTGGCAAGTGACATTTAATTTGGATAAAGACAAGATATTGCATTTTGGCAAAACAAACAAGGGCAGGAGTTAAACAGTTAATGGTAGGGCCCTGGGTAGCATTATCAAACAGAGACGTGGGGTTTATGGAAAATAGTTCTTTCAAAGTTGCATCACAGGTAGACAGGGAGGTTAAATAGGCATTTGGCACACTTGCCTTCATTGCTCAGACCTTTCAGCATAGGACTTGGGATGTTGGTGAGGCTATTTTTCAAGTCCTACGTGTAGTTCTGGTTGTCCTATTATAGGAAAGATATTATTAAGCTGGAGTGGGTTTAGAAGAGATTTACCAGGACGTTCCTAGAACTGGAGGGTTTGAGTTATAAGTATAGGCTGGGATGTTTTTCACTGGAGTGTTGGATATTGAGGGGATGACCTTTTTGAGGTTTAGAAAATCATGAGGGGCATAGATAAGGTGAATAGCAAGAATCTTTTCCCTACAGTGGAGGAGTTTAAAACTAGAGGGCATATTTTTAAGGTGAGAGGAGAAAGATTTAAAAGGGACCTGAGGGGCAACTTTTTCAAACAGAGGGTGGTTCATATGTGGAATGAACTGCCAGAGGAATTCATAGATACAGGTACTGTTACAACATTTAAAAAACATTTGGATAGGTACATGAATAGGAAAGGTTTAGAGGGATATGAGCCAAACACAGGCAAGTGGGACTAATTGAGTTTTGGAAGCTTGGTTGGCATGGACATGTTTGACTGTAAGGTCTGTTTCTATGCTGTGTGACTCTATGACTCAATAACAAAGAACTAAGAAACTGCAGCACAGGAACAGGCCCTTCGGCCCTCCAAGCCTGCGCTGATCTAGCTTCTCCATCTAAACCTGTCGCCTATTTTCCAAGGATCTGTATCCCTTTGCACCCTGCCCATTCATGTATCTGTCTAGATACATCTTAAATGACGCTATCGTGCCTGCCTCTACCACCTCCGCTGGCAACGCGTTCCAGGCACCCACCACCCTCTGTGTAAAGAACTTTCCACGCATATCTCCCTTAAACTTTCCCCCTCTCACCTTGAAATCATGACCCCTAGTAATTGAGGCCCCCACTCTGGGAAAAAGCTTCTTGCTATCTACCCTGTCTATACCTCTCATGATTTTGTAGACCTCAATCAGATCCCCTCTCAACCTTCGTCTTTCTAGTGTAAATAATCCTAATCTACTCAACCTCTCTTCATAGCTAGCGGCCTCCATATCAGGCAACATCCTGATGAACCTCCTCTGCACCCTCTCCAAAGCATCCACATCCTTTTGGTAAAGTGGCGACCAGAACTGTACGTAGTATTCCAAATGTGGTCGAACCAAAGTCCTACACAACTGCAACATGACCTGCCAACTCTTGTACTCAATACCCCGCCCAATGAAGGAAAGCATGCCGTATGCCTTTGTGACCTCTCTATCAACCTGTGTTGCCACGTTCAGGGTACAATGGACGTGAACACCCAGATCGCTCTGTGCATCAATTTCCCCCAGGGCTTTTTCACTTACCACACAGTTCATGTCAGAAATTCATCAAAAATACACACACACACTGATTTAGACAAAAATATCCTAAGAAATGAACCACAATGGGGAGTTTCCCAATGGCACAATTCTTACCCTGTGTGGTTCATTATTTTGAAGATGGGAACCTTCCAAAATTTTTGCAGTGTGTTGAGCTACCCAGGACAGCATTAGTGTTGGTTTCAGCATCCTGGAGACTCAAGTGTGAGAGAATAGCTAACTGATTGCTAGTTAATACAAGCTGTTCATTTGGGTGAAGTACCAAATGTTCCCATACCCTTTTGGATTGTACTCCATTAACAGGGAGTTATTTTACTTCATTCAGAGGGTGCTGGCATCACTAGTTAGGCTAGCATTCATTGCCGAGAGTGCAGTGAGAGTCAACCACATTGCTGTGGGTCTGGAGTTACATTTAGGCTAGACCAGGTAAGGATGGCAGTTTCCTTCCCCAAAGGACATTAGTGAACCAGGTGAACAATTGACAATGGATTCATGGTCATCATTCAACTTCAATACCAGACTGTTATTGAATTCAAATTCCACCTTAGAACATGGAACATACAACATTACAGCACAGTACAGGCCCTCTGGCCCTCAATGTTGTGCCGACCTGTCATACCGATCTTAAGCCCATCTAACCTACACTATTCCATGTACGTCCATATGCTTGTCCAATGACGACTTAAATGTACCTAAAGTTGGCGAATCTACTACCGTTGCATTCAAAGCGTTCCATTCCCTTACTACTCTCTGAGTAAAGAAACTACCTCTGACATCTGTCCTATATCTTTCACCCCTCAATTTAAAGCTGTGCCCCCTCGTGCTCACCGTCACCATCCTAGGATTCTGCCATGATTCAAACCAGGATCGCCAGAACATTAGCCTGGGTCTCCGGATTAATAGTCTAGTCAAAATACCACTACGGCATTGCCCCCCCAATGGTGAGAAATGCAAGGGCGAATGATATCGACAGCAAAACCAAACAGTACATGAAGAGGCATTGGCTTGCATTTATATAGCACAGTTAATGTATTGTAACATCTGAAGATGAAATACTATTCAGAGGAAACAAAATTTTACTTTTTTTTTAATCAACCTGTCCAGAGATGTTATTTTACCAAGCCACAAATGGAAATGTTAATCTAGAGCCTGATCAAAGTTAAGTTTTAAGGAGTATCTTAAAAGAAATCAGAGATATAAAAGCCAAGAGGTTTAAGGGGGGAAGATGAAATATAAAAACATGGTTAATGCATATCAGTTATCCTCAGAATAATATTAGCAAAATTATTTAACAGTAAATGCCTACAATGACAATATAATTGGATATTTCAAATCAAATATTTTGATTTAGTTGAAGCCAGACGAAGACATTTTCAATTAAATTGTCCATATGCTTAAGCAGTGAGGAATACTTTGCCCTCTTAGTATGTCTGTGGTTTTATGAGGGCCTGTTTTTTTTATGGTTATAGTCCTCAAGGTTCCCATTTCCCTTGTTAAGTGGTGAGTGCACAGATAGATTTTTTTTATTGTTATAGCCAATCCCCTGAGTAGTCAGTCTTTAAAAAGGACAGAGCAAAACCAATAAACGATCAACTCCCATCTGTCACAGCATATACCTTTCAGTGTGATCACTACACTGAGTGTTATATTTAAAGGCTGAGGGCAGCATGGAACACACACAGCACTACAACAGCCCAGACTACAACAAAGAGAGTGTATGTGTGTCTGAGTGCCAGTGTGATAATGTGTTTTCATAAAAGAGGAAGTCTGAGGCTGGGTTCTATCATTGACTGTGCACCCACTTTTTGAAATATCTCCTGTCAAAGTCAATTTTCCCCTCCTCATTGGAAGGTACTGGTCCATGCTGATGTATGGCTTCATGTTCCAGTAACCCTCCAGTTCAAGATAAGCAGCATTCTCTTAACATCCTGTATTACAAACATGATGATTTTGGTTCAATTTGCCAACTCAATATTCTGCTACCAAGAAATGTAATTTAATAATTCAATACTAATGATCAAATGTGACCTGACACCTCTTTGACCACCTGACTGGATTGAAGGAAGCAGGTAGTGTAGAAGAAGAGTTTAAAAGAAAATATAACCATTTGTTATTATCTTCAGCTACATCTGCTCTTTGTACGTCAATGAACAGACAATCTGCCACTGCTAAAGGAAGTCAATAGACAATATGAAGAGAGAACCAGAAGGCAGTGGCTTCCGTTATCAGTCCATCAAGTCATACAAGGCCTACACAGTTAAACCTCAACTGTGCAACATAGTTGCAATGAGCAAGATTTATAGGACTCAGACTGATCTGCAGATCTACCTCCAGCCACCAGTACTGCCCATTTTCTGGCTCGCACCCACAAATTTGACAAATAAAACCCCACAATACACTTGCTGAACTCCATTGCATGGCATCAGCCATAGTGCAGACTATAGTTCAACTTTCTCTGAAATACTAAGAGGCAAAGATGTTGCATAACCATTCTTGCGATTTGGAGTGTGAGCACAGAACTTAAAAAGGTCCCTTTTTTAAAACAAAAATTAGCTATCCTTAAATGAAACCAAAGACTGGAAGAAAAATATCTCACCCCCCACACCTCCCCCACCCCTCACCTGGTGTGTGCATGGAACAAATTCCTTTTCCTGCTCTGTTTTTAATGCTCATATGTTCTTGATAATAGTAACTGTATGACAAAGGACATAAAACAAATTTCCACCATCAACATATTTGCAGAAACATTTTGAAAGCTGCTATTCTGGATAGTAAGAACAAAAATACTGTAAACGCGCAGCAGGTTCTGAAGGGTCCAAACTTTCCTAGTATGTTAGTCTGGATTCTTTAGAGGCTTGGTCTATTCAGTTGAGACAAAGCTGCAGAATAATAAGAGAAGCAACACATTAAACCTGACTAAAACCACAGATAAGAGGTGCTGCGCGAGTGTCTGAAAACACAGAGCTCAATAAATGCAGGGTCAGAGTGTATCCGTTGGTTTTGGTAGGGGTCTTGCAGGCACTTAGGCCAACTAAGAAAGGTTACAGGACCCAAAATGTTAACTCTACTTTCTCTCCACAGATGCTGCGACCACTTGCTGTGTTTCTCCAGCCATTCCTGATTTTGCATATTGTTGTGTATTGGACAAGTTCTAGAGTCAACCTGAGGCCCACCATAAAAGAAGTTTAAAAAAAAACACATGATTAATCAGTCAAGCACTGACATTTTTTAAATGAAGCAATACAAGTTATATGGCTTAAAAAAATTAAACCAGATCTTGTGAATTGTAAAACAAACTCCAATGTTAAAAACAGTGAGATTTGTCCTGTTTTCTCACTTCACTACCCAGACATCATTTTGTCCTCCTCGTCCTCCAATAAGATTCTGCTCCAGAATTTGCTAAGAAGCACTATCCCGCAGATTAGTTTGCTCCTGTGTCACGCTCCAACAAACAGTTTCACTGGACAGTCATCCACTTGAGACAAGGAGATTGGTATAATGGGCAACACCCAGGATCCAACTCAATGATCTTCTGAAGATCACTGGAAATTCAGAGATTTTCACCATCTTGAATTTGCTCAAGTACATGGATATTATGATGGATTTTAAGGTTAAACACAATGTCTAACATGACATTGTAATGGAGTCCAGTAAGACAATCAATCAATCATGGATCTGTATCAAGTTAGCTCACATCAACTAGGGTGATAACTACCCTCAGCACAACTATCCCTGTAGCCACCCACACTCAGCCTCACAATAGAAGATTTTAGTGTTGCTCCAAATCTGCCTATTACGTATCCCTGATTTCTATTGTTCCACCATCAGCAATGATCCCTTCAGGTGTGTGGATATTAAGCTCTGGAATTCCTGCTCTAAACCTCCCCACTTTGCTCTCCTCCTTTAAGATGCTGTTCAAGACTTGTCTCTTTGACCAAGCTTTCGATTACCTGTCCTAACGTCCTCTTATGTGGCTCTGTGTCAAATTTTGCTTGATAATCATCCAATAAAGCACATTAGGACTTTTCACTGCATGAAAAGAGTTATATAAATGCAAGTTATTTGCTTTGGAAGGAATCACTTGCACCTCTCACCGATTAGTGACATTCTGCTTAAAAAAAAACATTTGATCAGTATGGGTAGCAAGGGATATGGAAGTAAGAGGGATAAATGGAGTTCAGGCAAAGATGAACCAGGGTCTAATTGAATGGTGGAATAGTTTTGGAGGAGTTAAAGCCTTCTGTGTGCACAAACAGAATTCAACTCAGCTACAATGGGTGACATGGCTGAATAGCCCACCAAAAATCATTTATACGAACAGGCCCGTTTGCCTTCACAGGTATGCAAAAACTATCCTGTGGCTACCAGTGGAGGAAAAGCAAAGCAGTTCTCCCTGATCTATATTTATTCCTCAGTCAGCATCACCAAAATCGATTATCCAGTTAATATCACGTTTCTTTTTGTTGGAGGTGGCTTTGTAAATTGGCTGTTGTGTTTCCTTTATAACAACCGTGACTACTTCAAAAGAAACCTCTTTGACTGTAAAGTGCTTATGAAATGTCTGATGGATGTAAAAGTTGCTATACAAAGGCAAGTCTATTTTTTTGAAATTTTAAGATAGAACGTACTGTCCCCTAACTGTGACTTGGCACCACTCAAGGGACTTCTGCTACTTCAAAAAAATTGGTTTTGCCAGTGGTCATTGCCGTGGTAACTATTACACCATTTTCTAGTCCAACATATTGAGTTGTGCTGTTTTGGGAAGTGCTTCCAGACTATTATAGCAAATTTTACAACTATCAAGGAACTGTTTTTAAATTACAAACAATGGGGAAAAAATGACAGCTACAAGTGCCAAATACGATAATAATAAGCTTTCAACAGCAGTCTCTATTGCATTTTTGTAACTGTTCAAAAATTATTTTTAATCCTAATGCAACTATTTGCACCATATTCTTAAATTCATCACTATCTCTCTTCTACAGTGCATGGACACAGTAATTTCTGCATGGAGGCTCAAAATTGCTGACACGCTCCTCAAAATGATATAGCCTGTGCTTGTGTAATGAAATTCTGATGCCACAGTTACTTTAAGAACCTGAACCTCAACGACCCTTCTACCTTCTATCAATGCTGAGATTTAACAATCTAATCTAGAAGCACTGGTGCTTGACAGGGTGACAGAATGTCCTTGCATAGTCCTATTAAAGATATTGTTACCCAATCCTTCCCTCACTTGCACATTCTCTATTTTACTGCTACTATGGCCATTGCTATTCTGAACCTCCCCAAGACCAAAGATTCTTTGTATAATAAAAGCAAAACACTGTAGATGCTGGAATTTAAAAAAAGGAGGTGCTTATACAACTCAGAAGATCCGTTAGCATCTGTGGAGACAGAAACAGTTAAAGTTTGATTTGAATAGGATTCTTCTTCAGAACTGAAGGAGGCTAGAAATGTGATGAGTAAGATGCAGTCAAAACTTGGGCAGAGTTGGGGGGAAAGGAAGAACAAAAGGGCAGGTCAGAGAGCTTAAATGACAAAAATGTCATGAAACATAAGATGAGACAAATGGTAATTGTCGTGGTAACGAGTTTGGAGAGAAAACTAATTGAACAACACTTACTTTTGTCTTCCTGCCTTGGTAGCAAGATCGATAACTGTAGTACTGTTCACTATTTTTAACTTATCACCCTCGTGAGTCCACCATTGGCCTTCAACCTGTCCCAGGCCTCTTTGCTACACTCACCCCCTCTAAGAGCTCTCTCAAATCCAGAACGTTGACCTAGCTTTCGGTCACCCTCCCCACCAAAATGTCTTCTTTGATTCAGTGCTTGATAATGAGCCTCTGAAGCACCTTTGGACATTTTTCTACATTAAATTAGACACAAATTGTTGTATTGTTTCCATAAAGCAGAGAACCTTCAGTTTCAAAGAAATGGAAATGGGGGAGTCCATTGCCAAACCTGTTTCATCATTCAGTGATCTGAAACTTAACTCCTTAAAACTGTATCAGTGATAATGGGAACTGCAGGAGATGCTTTGTTTCCTTAAAACTGTCTTTGCCAAATATCTTTTAACACAAATAGGAGACAAAAATGGTTAACAGAGATCTATCAATATCAGACACAATATTAATAATTAATCTAGCATCAATTGTCTTTTGCGCAGGAGAGTTCCAAACAAAGTGTATTCTGAGAATAGTTTAGTTCTATTTCACTGCTGCTCCATTGCCTTTGCCAGAACGGGTTTGATTTATCACGCAAAGGCATCTCAGAATCACTAAATTGTTACAGTGCAGGAGGAGGCCATTCAGTCCATCATATCTGCACTAGCTCTCTCTCAACATTTGCGAAGGCAGCCCTTTTAAATTTCAGAAATCTGACAATTAATTCCAGGAGTCAACAGAGCAGCTGCTTTGTACTTTGTTGTGAGAGCTGGATAATCTTGGTGGCTGCACTTGTCCTGGCTCCAATCAGAAGGAAACAAAGCCTCCTGGGCAATAAGGATCCTACTGAAACATGTAAAAGGCTTAATTCATCCAGTCTTGTGAAACTGAGTCAGGTCCATAATCTCAGTTAACGCAAAGCAATTTTCATCCATTACTCTGCAAGTTTGTGAGTTGATTAGATTAGATTAGATTCCCTACAGTGTGGAAACAGGCACTTTGGCCCAACAAGTCCACACCTCCCCCATGAAGCATCCCACCCAAACCCATCCCCCTATAACCCACACACCCGTGAACACTACTGGCAATTTAGCATGGCCGATCCACCGAACCTGCACATCTTTGGACTTTGAATTGTCCAGCAGCCTGCATTATTCCACCCAAACTAGATCTGACAGCTCTCATTCAGATTTAATTACTTCCTTTCATCCCAGCTTGACTGGAAATTGCTTATTCCCTTTAAACTGCCAATATAACCCAAAGCTGCTGTTGTTCTCCCAGCATCCAAGTCAGGGATGGCTTTAGAATTCCTTGTACCATCAAGGGTGTCTGCTTTACAGTCTGATTCAGGGAGAATTAATCAAACCTCCAATATATGAAGCACTTCAAATGAGGAATACAGGACATTAGAAAGTTTAGTGTGCAGGGGAAAAAGGAGGAAAGAAAGAGAGGTAACCAAGTGTGGGACTGGATGAACACAGCAGGCCCAGCAGCATCTCAGGAGCACAAAAGCTGATGTTTCAGGCCTAGACCCTTCATCAGAGAGGGGGATGGGGAGAGGGAACTGGAATAAATAGGGAGAGAGGGGGAGGTGGACCGAAGATAGAGAGAAAAGAAGATAGGTGGAGAGGAGAGTATAGGTGGGGAGATAGGGAGGGACAAGCGATTTCTGATACAAGAAAGAGAGGTGATGGGCCTATTCAATACGCACAATTGAAGATTCTACATGTGAAGTTCTACAGGAATTTGATGGGCTGAATGGCCTATTTTGTGCGGTTATGGCTCTATGACTAAGTAATAATAAAATCAACTGAACAAACCACTGCAAGGAAGTGGTAGGTAGATCAGAAAAAGAAGCTTTATGTAAATAAAGGGATTTCAACTATGAATAATTTGAAGTGATTACAACAAAAAAAGTGACCCATTTAACAGACAAGTAACAAAAATACCAGTACATTCTTTCCAAAGCGGTTGATAGCTCTGCGGGAGAAAAATGTAAATTGGGCCAGCTTATACAATTAACATTTTGGGAAAAAAAACTGGAATATGGAGGTACAGTCTCAGGATCTGTCATTTAGGACTGAGATAAGAAACCACTTCTTTGAAAGGGCTGTGCATCTTTCAGATTGTCCACCCCAAAGAGTTATGGATACCAAATTGCTCTCTGTAGTCAAACTCCCTCCCCACAATAACAACAAAGGTAGAATATCCCTGACATACCACCCCACCAACCTCCGGACTCAACGCACCAGCCTCTGCCACTTCCACCACCTGCAATCTGACCCCACTACCAAGGACATTTTTCCCTCCCCACCCTTATCTGCCTTCAGGAGACACCGCAGTCTCTGTGACTCCCTCGTCTGCTCCACACTCCCCCCTAGCCCCACCACCCTGGCACTTTTCCCTGCAACTGCAGGAAGTGTTACACCTGTCCCTGCACCTCCCCCCTCACCCCCATCCCAGGTCCCAAGAAAACCTTCCACATTAAATAGATGTTCACCTGCACATCTGCTAATGTGGTATACTGTATCCGATATTCCCAATGTGGCCTCCTCTGCATAGGGAAAATCAAGTGGAGGCTTGGGGACTGTTTTGTAGAACACCTATGCTCAGTTCGTGACAAACGACTACACCTCCCAGTGGTTCGGGTCCAGACCTGAAACGTCAGCCTTCCTGCTCCTCTGGTGCTGCCTGGCCTGCTGTGTTCATCCAGCTCTACACCTTGTTAGCCCTGATTTGATCCCCCTGGCCTATAAGGAGCAATAGCTAATCTCAATCAGAGCAGCACTGGGAGAATATAGCACCCCCCTATTTGAAGCACAAGGGCATGTGGACTATGGGTTAACATGGTGAATTCCGTCCATAGGCAAACAGACAGTATCCATTCATGGCCAGGCACATGAACAAATAACAACCAGCTGGACATGATCCTACTGGTTGACTGCCAACCAAGAAGACAGGGTCAGAGAGGAAGGAACAAAGCCCAACCTGCACCCAGATATGTGGGGGCTGTGGGATAGGATTCAGATCCCCATCTGAATTGGAAACACTGGACTTAGCAGGTCATCAGCTGTGGTTGTGTGGTGCCCAGAGTGGGAAGACTTGGCAGAGACTGGTCGCTACAACAGAGGCAGTGTCCAGAGTGGGGACTCCTGGCTGCAGTAGGTTTGAAGCATGGGCTCTTGGTGGGGTTATCATTGCTGTGCCCCAGAGCGGGGAATCCAAGAGACCCAGGACATCTTGCAGAGACCTTGCAAAAGCCATGAAGCAATGCCCGAACACCCCTTGTACAGAGGATGAACTCTAATTGTGTGATTTCTTTTTGTAACTCAAAATGGCACTGGATTGCGGCGACAAAACATTTTTTCATTGTATCTTTCCAGATATATGTGACAATACATAAATAACTCAAATCAAATATTGGCAGCTCTCATACTGTACCAGCAAAAATGTCAAAAGCAAAAGTCCACATCACTGGTTTTAGTTAATTTTCCCAATGATATTTAACTTTAACATTAATAGCTTCCTCCAGAATTCAATATTTATCGAGTGAAATGAGAATAATCATGCAAGGGCAGATTAACCCTGAACAACACCAATTTGATGAAGGATCAATTGCTTTTACAATTTGATTTTGTTACTTGTGGAAAATGCAGAAAAATCTGTGCTCTCCACACATTCTCTCCTCGTTTGTCCCCAAAGCTCTAATGCAGATAATATATAGGTGTCCCACTCTGTCCAGGACCCTCTTGATTTGTTGAATGTGGTACCAAGTGGATTATGCAGCATTTTCCTGTGAGAGATGTGATCCGAGGATCCCAACAGAAGTATCCAAACAATGATCCAAGGACCAAGCATAGACCACAACCCAAGGTATATTTTTTCTACAGAACTGAGGTTCTCTAAAAGTGCCCGTGAAGGAATACTGAAAAACCACTTTTCTTGCAGCCAATTTGCTTGCAATAAGCTCTGACAAAAGACCAATGAGATAATTACTAGATAACCAGTGCTTGTAACATTGGTTGAAAGTTAAATATGCATCAGAACATTAGGAAAAATTTTTGGCTTTTCTTCATCTTTTATAATTCACCCATGATGACAGACAGGGGCCTCGATTTAACGTCTTATTTGAAAGACTTACTGTGTTACAGTCCAACATTCCCTCAGTATTGCAGAGAAATGACAGCCTGGATGCTGTGCTCAAGTCTCTGGAGTGAGACTTGAACCATGACTTTCTGACTCAGAGGTGAGAGTGCTACACAATCAGCCATGGCTAAGGCAGTGTTTAATGCAGTGGCAGAACTCTTGGTGCAGGTCCAAGTGGCAAGATGTTTGGGCATCTCCTGCACTGGCAGATTTGTTCCATATTTAACTTCTCCCTATCCTGGCACAGCCAATAATTGGAAACTCAGCACAAGGAGAACTGTGTCTGTAAGTCAGGTCCCGGTACCCTATGGCACAACAGTGTGCTTGGGGCATAGCCTGCTTCTGTCTGCTCAACTAGGCATGCAACATATATGGGAACCTGTATTCCACATTTAAGATACTCCTCTTGGTTCAGAGACTCTGGATAATGGATTTCCAGATGCTTCAGGCTGACTTAAAGCAAAACATGCTGAGACTCACCACCAGCCTTTCTGAAGATGATTCTCCATGACATTCAACTAATGAGTATCAGCAGTACAACGGCTTGTCTTCTGAACAGCTCTACAGAAAACACTGTGCAGGACCATCTGTCCCTTCTCAGATTTTGGGAGATGATTTTATTGCCCAAATCCACCACAATATTGAAGCAGTAAATTCTGGAAATTCTTAAGAAACAATTTAAAATGACAGAAGGAGCGCTGAAGGAGACCATTCAGCCCATCATCTCATGCAGAAACGCTGCAAGAGAAACTCAGCTCATCCCCTCTCCTCCATCTTTTCTTTGCAACCCAACAAGTTTTTTCTACTTACATAATTATTCTTTATCAAAAGCCATGGTTGAATCTGCCTCTAGCATGGGTACAACCTGTCACACTCGCACAGGTCCCACCTTTCTCAGAAGTTCCAGCACTAAATCTTCAACCATGCATTCATGTGCACTATCTCCCTATTCCTATACTTACTAGCACTAGTCCTGCTTCTCAATCTGTGACCTAGTTCCCGAAGTTCTTACTGCAGAACCTCATCTCTCTTCCTACTTGTGTCATTGGTACCAATGTGAACGACAGTCTCTGACTGTTGGCCCTCCCTCTTCAGAAGAGACATCTTTGAACCTGGCCTTAGAGAAGCACGACAGCATCCTGGAGTTATGTCTGTGGCTGCAGATACATCTATCTATACCCCTCACTATTTAGTCCACCAATACTATTGCTCTTTTTTTCTTTCTCCTGCCCTATTTGTGGAGTTGGACTCTGGTTGCATGCCCCAGATAAACCATTACGCTCACCAATCTCCAGCACAGAAACATGGTTCATGAATGAGATGCACTCTGGGGCTTTTCTGACTATTTGCCTGTCTCCCTCCTTCTCATTGGTAATTATCTATTTCTTCCATGACTGTGCTAAGCTGTGGGATAACAATATCTAAAAATGTGCCATCCGTGTAACACTCAGCCTCACTGGCCCATGATGCTTGCTCTGCAATTTAAGAAGATAATGGCTGATTTGATTGTAACGTCAAATCCCCATTGTTCATAGAATCCCTACAGTGTGGAAACAGGCCATTTGGCCCAACTAGTCCACACCGCCCCTCCAGCCCAGACTCATTCCCCTACCCCTGCATTTTCCCACATCTAACCCACCTAACCCAAACACCCCTGGGCACTACGGGACAATTTAGCTTGGCCAATCCATCCAGCCTGCACATCATTGGACTGTGGGAGGAAACCAGAGCACCCGGAGGAAATCCACACAGACACGGGGAGAATGTGCAAACTCCACACAGGCAGTCATCCAGGTCTGGAATTGAACCTGGGTCGCTGGCACTATGAGGCTGCAGTGCTAACCACTGAGCCACCATGCTGCCCCAAAGGGAATGGAGAATGCAGGCATCGATCCTGCTACCTCTCACATGCAAAGAAAAGATGGAAGAGGGGACGAGCTGAGTTGCTCTTGCAGCGTTTCTGCATGAAATGATGGGCTGAATGGTCTCCTTCAGCGCTGTAACTGTACTGTGATCTCTGATTATAGGTCCAGCAGTTAAAATTGTTGAGCTTCAAGCTGCTGATATTAGGGCATTACCTGTTTCCCCACTCTGTAATCTAATCACTGGAATAACATTCGCATTTTAAGTTGCCCTGATATTCTGGACATTGACTAGTGACCAATATTGTCATCTTAAAATGTTCTTAAGAATTTCCAGAATTTACTGCTTCAATATTGTGGTGGATTTGGACAATAAACAGCATCTCCCAAAATCTGAGAAGGGACAGATGGTCCTGCACAGTGTTTGCCAATAATCTATCCACTTCTGTCTTTAAAATAGTCAAAGATTCCACTTTCAATATCCTTTCAAGAAGAGAGTTCCAAAGACTCAAAACCCTCTGTGGAAACAATTTTATCTAATCTCTGTTTTAAATGGGCGAACCTTGTTTTTTAAATAACGGTGCTTAGTTCTAAATTCTCGCGCATGAGGAAACATCCAGTCCACATCTACTGTCAAGATCCCTCAGGATCTTATACATTTCAATCAAGTTGCTCCTTACTCTTCTAAACTGCAGAGGAGACAGGCCTAGCTTGTCCAACCTTGTAAGACAACATGGCCATTCCAGGTATTAGTCTTGTAAACCATCCTAGAACCGCATCCATAGTTGTTAAAAGATACTAATTCCCACTCTCAACTTTAGGTGGGGTCCGACATAATTTATTACTACCCTGCTAAGTGGTTCTTCAAAAGTTGATATCGGAATTAACGGTGCAGGTTCAATTGATGGTTGGGGTTCCTTCACGTCCTGATGATTTCTGGCAAAATTTTACCACATCTTTATGTAAACCTTGTCAATAAAAATGTTTTCCTATTTTCGCCTGCATTTTCCTCAGACCTAAGTGGCCTGCCACTGAAATTTTGTGAGCCATTCAGAAAATTTAGTAATACTCCTTCTACATAGAGTCATATAGCAGGTACATGACTCCTCCTACTGAAGCCTTTAAACTCCACATGCAATGAGAACTAGATAACATTTGGACAAGTTATATTTGTGCTACCTGTGTGTGAGCATCACCAAAATCTGAGAATCCAGCTATCTCTCATTGGCAGTACAATTGCTGAAACCCTCACGACCAACATCTTGCCTGTAGCATCTCAGTTTCTTCTCCTTCTATTGATTGTTCTGACACTCTTAGTGAGGCCATTATTTTTGAACCAGTCAGTCAGCCCCAGAAATAAAATCAATTCCTTAGATTGGAATTTGTTGTACTCCTTTGACCTCAACTTCTCCATTTTCTAATTCACTCTTTAATCCAACTATACATAATGGGACCTATGACTAACTTCCATGTACATTTGCAAAATGCAGTTATTAATAAAGAAGCTATTGCTGGGCACTTGGATTAGTTCAAGGTGATCAGGCAGAGTCAACATGGTTTCGTAAATGAGAAATCACGTTTAACAAAAGGTGCTCAGAAGAAAAGTCATACTGGACTTGAATGAGATGCTGCCAGACCTGCTACGTTTGAGTTTCTCCAGCATTCTCTGTGTTTGTTTCAGATTTCCAGCATCCACAATATTTTGCCTTTATTATAGGTATGTTACGCTTCAGTTATACAGGGCACTGGTGAGACAGCACCAGAAGCAATGCGCACAATACTGTTCACCTTAGCTAAACAAGGATGTAAATGTTTTGGAAATAGCTCAGAGAATGTTTACCAGACTAATACCTGAAATGAGAATGTTGTCAGGCTAAACTTGTACTTGCTGGAGTTGATAACAGAAAGAAGTAAGTTGTTTGAAACATAAAAAACCTGAGGGGTCTTCACATGGTAAATGTGGAGAAGATGTTTTATTTAATTGGAGAATTGAGAACATGGGATCACTATATAAGATCAGGGCTCACTCATTTATAACAAAAATGTGGTGTTTTTTTTCTCTTACAGGGTAAAGAGTCTTTGGAACTCTCTTCCTGAAAAGGTGGTGGAAGAATAGTCTTTGAATATTTTTAAGGCAGAGTGCAATAAATTCTTGTTAAGCAAGGGTGTGAAAGGATGTCGGGGTAGGTGGGAATGCAGATTTGAGGTTACAATCAAATCTCGGGCAAGTAAAAGGAAGAAGTCAACCTCGGAATCATTACAGGCAGAGATATGTGGCTAATTAATTTTGCTTGAAGAAATATATATGTTCAGCACCATTCGTGACTCCTCAGATACTGAAGCAGTCCACGTTCAAATGCAACAAGATCTGGACAATATCCAAATCTGGGCTGACAACTGGCAAGTAGCATTCGCACTACACAAATGCCACGCAATGACCATCTCCAATAACAGATAATCTCGCCACCACCTCTTGACATTCATTGGCATTGCCATCACTGAATCCCTCACTATTAACATCCCGGTGGTTATCATTGATGAGAAATTCAACTGGATTCACCACATAAACACAAGAGCAGGTCAGAGGCTAGCAATACTGCAACAAGTGACTCACTCCCTGACTCCCTTTACAATGTTGAGCTTATGACATACAAAAAACTAGTTGCAGGTCTCTAGTAGTCTGGTTACAGTTCAGAAGAATCAGGTTTTTCAGTGCAGAAGAACAGTTTCATCCTTGCATTTTGGTTAGTTTTTGTCAAAATCTTCATGTCCACCATCTACAAGGCACAAGTTAGGAGTGTGATGGAATATTCCCCACTTGTCTGGATGACTGCAGCTCCAACAACTCAAGAAGCTTGATACCATTCAGGCCAAAGCAACCCATTAGTTTGGCACCATATCCATAAGCATCCACTCCCTCCACCACCGATGCTCCGTAGCAGCAGTGTGTTCTAACTACAAGATGCGCTGCAGAAATTTACCAAAGATCCTTTGAGAGCAGTTTACAAACCAACAAACACTTCCATTTAGAAAGACAATGGCAGCAGAAACATGGGAACACTACCATCACCTACAAGTTCCCTTCCAAGCTACACACCGTCCTTACTTGGAAATATATTGCCATTCAGTCACTGTTGTTGGATCAAAATCCTGGAATTCCAAACTTAACGGCATTTGGGTCTACCAAAGCAGTTCGAGAAGGTAGCTCACCACCATCTTCTCAAGGGAACTAGAGACGGGCATTTTTCCAAATGTCTTTCTGTGTTCTTTAAAAAACACTACTTCTACAACTGAAAATAAAACTCCATTTGCCTCCATTTTAAAATCCAAATTCTACAATAATAATATATTATATACCATGATCACACCTAACAAAATGCATCACTTCACATTTCTCTGCATTAAATTTCACCTGCCACATCTCTGCCCCTTCCACTATGCTGTCTAGATCCTCTTGATGTCTATCACTGTTGCCCCACGTATCATCATTCTTCCAGTTCTGTGTCATCTGAAAATTTTGAAATAGTGCCCTGCACACCCAAGTCATGGTCATTAAAACGGTCAAGAAAAGTAATGTTCTAAATACTGATCCCTGTGATTCTTATTCTTTACCTTCCTCCAGTCTGGAAGACAAATGTTTACCAGGGGGCTATTTGAAATGGGGAGAGAGTCACAGTAGTGGGAGGCTCACTGACAAAAATGTCATGGGGAGCAGAATAATAGAAAGAACTTTGTTATGGACCTGGGCACTCTTCCCAATTTCTTCAGCTGACTGGAAAGTTGTAATGGATTCTCCTCTCAGACCAGACTTCAAGTTGTACTCAGGGCCAGCACTGGCTCTGAATCTGCATATTTGAAGACGAACCCTTTCAGCTTTTGGCAGGTGTATTTGTCACCTGTTTGTAAATAAGTTAGAATCAGGATTGGCACAAAATAGGCGGGCAAGTCAACTATGATATTTTAATTGTCCACCCATCTAGTTTCTGCCATATAGGAAGGGTTAAAATCACCCCATTGTAAAGCTTAATGCAGCAATTCATCATATCACTCAGGAAGGTACCAATGCAGTCTTTGCTTTGTGCCAAGTCAGTGCTATTGTTTCCCCGAAGTGTTCATGAATGCAAGAGCTGGTAAAACAAAGTCAAGGTTCACAGCCTACAAATTCAGTGACCTCTGCTGTAAAGTACACTTCTGTGCAGATCAACCATACAGCAGGATCAGGTTCAGTCAAACACATCGCCTCCAACAATCAAGAAGCCTTCCAAGACACCAGTCCAGTCTCTTTCTTTTACCTGGTTGTTGATAACCCTGTTTCTGATAAGTGGTTTATCTTGTACTTAAATGTGATGATTGGCAAACTGCTAGCTTCCAAAGTGGCATTCCTGCAAGTCAGCCAGTAGGATTCAGCGCCTTCTTTTGTAGAATATTTAGATAGATCTGTGTTATGCTTCTTTGAAAAAGAAGCTACAGTAATTATCTTCAGTCCAGTATTACTGAAAGGTACAAAGTCATTCAGAAGATCCTAGATGAAATGAACAAATCCTGTTGGCCACCAATAAAACGTATTTGATCCTGGCTGTAATACAGAAACTCCTGCTGCACAGTAATTAATGTCCTTACTGCCAATACAATAGCAAGCAAAATCTGAGAAAAGTGATAGCTCACAGCTCAGAATTTTGTAAAGAACATTTTGAGTAGCTCTAAAGCTGCAACTATCAATGAATTCACTGTCTCCCTCACCTCACTGAATTCCTCCCTTTTCCAAGGTGCCAAGCACCTTTCTACACCTCTCCCACGAGGGCAGCCTTCATGTGACTGTGGAAAGAGTGTATTTAGAGTCTGTAACAGGAAGTGAGACAAATTGTCAACCATATTAACAACCAGCTGAGATCAGCTAACTTAGTTGGCACCATATGCTTGGATCTAAGACCTTCCTAGTCTGTGTGGCCCAGTTATTTATTGGGCCAATGGGGCTGTCTCCCCAAGGGTTTCTAAAGTGCCATTTACTGTCATAATGGATGTGATCTCTTCTCCCTTTGTCGTAAATGTACAGCCGTATGAATAATCTGGGCTACCTATGTAAAGAATCAATTCATCCCTCCACACCAACAGCTGACAAGTGCTTTTATTCAGTGGATGAATAATAAACTAATCAAGGCACAGTTGAAAAATATCCACATGATGCAGCAAAACGGCTTAACCTCCAACAATCATCCACGTAGGCTATTAGTGGCAATTATAATGCAAATGTAATCAGATTTCACAAATATAGTATCCAACAGATTATCTGAAAATATTAAACTGGGGTCACTGAGCCCCAAGGAATCTACAAAGGCATCTGATGTCAGATGCGTGAATTTTATGTCCCAAATAATGTCCCAAAAGTATTGTGGAACACAGGGTCTCATGAGAGGGAGGGACTGAGAGAAACCAATATTAATAGGGAAATGGTTTTGGGGAACTTAATTTTGGAGGATTTTGGGGAACTTAATTTTGGGGAGATTAAATGTTGCTAAATCCCAAGGATCTGATAATCTACCACACAAAGTACGTAAGGAGGTTGCCCTAGAAATAGTAGATTCATTGCTGGTCATCTTTCAAGATTCTAGAGAGACTATACAGTTCATATGACTGGAACTCCACTATATTTAAAATGGGAGGTAGAGAGAAAACAGGAAATTATAGACTAGTTAGCCTGACATCGGTAGTGGAGAAAATGCTGCAGTCCGTTATGAAAGATTTAATAGCAGATCACTTGGAAGGATTGGACAGAGTCAGCATGGATTTACAAAGGGAATTTTTTGAGGATGTAACTAGCATAGTCGATAAGGGGAAGCCAGCAGCTGTGGTTCATTTGGATTTTCAGAAGTTGTTTGGTAAAGTCCCATGTAAGAGATTAGCATGTAAAATTAAAATGCATGAGACTGGGGGTAGTGTACTGATATGGATAGAGAACTGGTTGACAGACAGAAAACAGGAGTAACAGTAAAAGTGTGTTTTTCTGAGTAGCAGGCAATGACTAGTGCGGTTTTGCATGACTGACATATGAGAGACTGGATTGGTTAGGACTATATTCACTGGGAGGCTAAGGATATGGGTTGGCCATTTAGGACTGAGACGAGGAGAAATTTCTTCACCCAGAGAACGGTGAGCGTGTGGAATTGACTGTCATAGAAAGTGGTTGAGGCCAAAGCATTGAATGGCTTCATGAAGCAGTTAGATATTGTTCTTAGGGCTAAAGCGATCAAAGGACTTGGGGAGAAAATGGGAATAAGGGACTGAATTGAATGATCAGCCATGGTCATATTGAATAACTGAGCAGACTCAAAGAGCCGAATGGACATCTCCTGCTCCTATTTTCTGTGTTTCTACAGTTTCTGTATCTTGATATTTCTTGCAATGGTGACTAATTTATCTTTTGCAAGTTGCAGCAGAGATCATAGAATCCTACAGTGTGGAAACAGGCCTTTTGGCCCAACAAGTCCACACTGACCCTTGAAGCGTTCCACTCAGACCCATCCCCCTATAACCCACCTAATCTACACATCCCTGAACACTACGGGCAATTTAGCATGGCCAATCTACATAGCCTACACATCTTTGGACTGTGGGAGGAAACCCACGCAGATACAGGGAGAATGTGCAAACTCCACACAGACAGCCGCCCCAGGATGGAATCAAACCCAGGTCCCTGCGACTGTGAGGCAGCAGTGCTAACCATTATGCCACCGTGCCACACAAGATTGCAGAAGGTCCCATACAAAAAGCTTTCCAACTTTAGTGGGAAGAGAATTAGGAGTGCGGTGGGATTCGAATTTGAGCTCCAGTGAGAATGGAGCAAATTCACGCTTTATATTCAGGCAAGGTATCCTCTCATCTCTTGTAGTGTATGGCCAATTTGTTTAAAGTGTGTTGGCTGTTTGATTTTTCTACCAATGCATGTAACCTAAAGGAGCATTGAGTGACCGGTACTAGGGATTTGCTATGTGACCATGTAATTTAGCATCATAGAAGAAACACTGCACCTACAGTGCCTAAATTTACTCTGCATTGATTCATGAGTAACAGAAGCAGAGAGAGCAGATTGGCAGCCCATTTCCACTTGCTAAATGGGTATGGTGCATGGGAGGGTTAGGAAGCAATAGGAACAAACAGATAAAATGGAAGGCATTTCACACGAAACACTCAGGATGGAATTTCAAGTTTGCAATTGACTTTGGATTTTCTGTAGGAGATTCCAGTTCAGCTACTGCGTCTACAAGTTACAACTTGCCCATCCCAAGGCTTGCGGATATAACTTGGGTTGTGACAGTCACTGACTGCATTGTATGTAGCGTTGTTGTCATAACAACATTTCTCCTTTTCCAAACAATATCAATTCAAATAACATCAAGGTTTCTTAAAGCAGAAAAAAAATCCACATTTATTTGTTTTGACAAAGGGGTTGTGTCTGTCTATCAGGTATACCTTTGGACTGGTTTCATTCCAGGGCTCTTTGCAACAGTCTGTTGGAGTGAGATCCTGTGAGTGCAAAACTTGGTTTTGTGAGTCCAAAAATGGTTTCTATCATTTATTGAAGTACGAACACATACATAATAAACGGGTAGCGTTTGAGCCAACATGACATAACTCTCCAGGAAATAATGTTTTAATAATTAGAATCACAATCGCAGGGGGATCCAGACTGGTATAATACATTCTCACCATAGGGTGCTGAAGTTTAAGGTTTGAACATGTACAGGGATAGATGGGTTTAACCCCATCTTTTGATTGACATTTGAGTAAATCTCTCTCTGAAGTCAGTGGAGTCATTGACCATTGACACATATAAAACTGTTGGCCCTGCTTGTATTTTTTAAAACAGTGTTCTGAGTTGGAAGGCTGCTGCAGCTTTCCTTCAAAATCTAAACGTTGAAACTAGGAGCAGGCTATTCAGCCCTTTGGGCCTGCTTCACCATTCAATATGATCATGGGTGATCCTCCATCTCAACGCCATATTTCACTTTCTCAACATACCCCATACCCCTCAATGCCTTTGATATCAGAAACATTTATCAGTCTCTTCCTTGAGTATAATCAATGACCCAGCTTCCACAGTTTTCTGTGGCAGGTTGACCAACCTCTGAGTGAAGAAATGTTTCCTCATCTCAGTCCTAAATGACCCACTCTATATCCTGAGGCAGTGAACCCTTGTTCTAGACTCCCCAGGCAGGGGAGCCATCCTCCCTGCGTTTAGTCAGCCTAGCTCTGTTAGAACTTCATACATTTCAATCAGAAATTCAAATGAAAAGAGGGTTACCACTAGAAGTGTGATTTGCTTTTAGCTTCCTTGAGGAGCAGGTTTACTCCTGACCTCAAAGGCTAGATTAAGCTTCCCTACCTGCCCTTCTCCCCAGTTCCCTCCTAAGAGATATTCATGGAATTTCTTTTCCCATTGCCACTTCATACTGCTGGACACCCAAAGGCTGTCTCAGCTCCACAGGCTGATGGTCACTCCATTCCAGTCTGAGTACTCATTAGGCCCAGAAATTTAAAACAGGTTTGTTTGCTGCTCCATCAGGCAACCATAAAAATCATATCGAGAAGAATACCATTTGTTCCATTCCACATGCGCTGGTGTTAGCTCTTTAATCAGGTGTTGTCTACTCTAATCTTCCTGGCCTTTCTCTGTAGCCTGTTACATTCTTCTTTAAAAATATTGCATTGGCACAATGCCCTTTGAAATTATGATCCAGACCTTGTCTCAGCAACTCTCAACGGCAAAGCTTTTCATGTTCTAACAATCCCGCGTGAAAAATTTCTTATCCAATGATTTAAGTGCCTGTGTATGTGTGTGTGTGAGAGAGAGCACATATGCATTACCTAACTCTTTTCTTTCCTCAAGACAGCTAAACAAAATGGTCATTTTTTCCACAAAGATACTGACACCCCTTTGACCCAGAAGAATGCACTAAAATGTTGATATTTACAGTTTCCAACTAAATAGAATAACAGCATAGTGAGGTTCAGATAAGAAGATCAAAGGGTTTTCCCAAGTTCAGAAATGGCAAAAGTAGGAATAAGAGCAATTTAGTTTCTCTCCCTCCCCTACCAGCCCCCTCACACAGCCCTCCTTCACACAGCCCCCTCAGCAAGGACTGATGTGTCTAATGATATGAGATGGATGAAACAAATGTGACCAAACTGTCGGGTTTGTTGGGTAGAGAACTGTTTCCAGACAGTGGGAGCAGATGTGAAGGGTTTGCTTTCTTTCTGCACCAGGCACAGAGTCCATTTGCTTGAACACAGAGCAAAAGCCAGTGATCACTATTGGAGGGAAAGGCTCATCTGAAAGGACTTTTCTTTTGGAATAGATGGGAATGGAGTTAATGTTTCAATTCATTGCATTATTCAGACACATTCCATGGATTGTGGAAACAGAAACTCAGGTTGGGTTCAGGAAGAACTCAGCCAATTTTCCTGAATAAGTGGGTTTCAGGTTTATCAAAATCACAGCAAAGGGTCATTGTGACTAGACAGACTAAAAGTCCTCCTTCTGCCTGGAACTAGAATATACATAGTGGAGCACCACAATTCTGAGCAGAAAGACTAATACATCTTGTAGTGATTGTAATGAGGTCAGTCAGGTGGACCGTCATAGAACATGAGTTCCCTGACTGGGGCTGTTAAGCTGGTCCGATCATGGAGCTCTGGTTGACAGATACAAACAGGTGTGTTAGACATCCTGTTCAATCTGAGAGCTGGTTCTGAGGGAGCTGGATCAGTGGCAAGGACTCTCCACATGTAAATAAAGGGCGATTTGGCAATGGAATACTAGCCTCTGTGCAGTTATTTCACATCTAGTTTGGCTGTTTTAGTGCTGGGTGAGTTTCAATACTTGTAAAGCCAAGCTCCATACTTGGTGGTAATCACAATCGCATTTTTGATATTAAGTACACATTTTCTGAACACCTAAATATGCTTTTAAGGGAAAGAGGAATATAAAGAGAAGCTGATGGAATTAGAAGAAATAGGGTAGAAGGAGGCTTGTGCGGAGCATTAACACCTGCATAGATCTATTAGGCTGAATGATCTGTTCCTATATTGTATCTTCTGATTGAGACTGATGAGTCTGTTTCCCACATGATGCTGTTCATCAATTATTAAAAAAAGTTATAAGAATAAACACATATTATTTCAGTATTGTGGACTCACTTTCCAGGAACACTCATGTATTTACTGCACTGATGGCAACAGGAGGTAATACAGAAAGTTGAGTAATGACAGACCTTGGATGACAGATGGAGAATATGAATCCACATGTAAAAAGTCAGATTTTAAATACTTTAATAATTACTAGAGAATTAGCTGACATAGTGCTACAAAAACACAAATCCACACTAAAGAGAGCTTTGAGAATTGCATGAGATAATCGGGCCTCTCTGATGAAGGGTCTAGGCCTGAAACATCAGCTTTTGTGTTCCTGAGATGCTGCTTGGCCTGCTGTGTTCATCCAGCTTCATACTTTGTCTTACATGCAAAAGTTGAGGCAGAAATCAGGAGGCTAGAAAGCAAAGGAATCATCAAACCAGTGCAGTTTGCAGAATGAACAGTACTGGTCATATTGATTGTGAAGCCCAACGGGTCAGTTTATCCTTGTAGGGATTTCAAATGAAGAGTAAACTGCTTTCGGCAGCTGGATAAATACCCAACCCAATATAAAGAGGACTTAGATGCAAAACTGGTGGGGGGTGTGGGGCTGTCCTTCATGAAGCTGGACATGAGCCATGCATACCTGCAAATGCAATTTGATGAGGATTGCCAGAAGTATGCTACAATTAATACCCATAAGGATTTCTACCAATATATGAGACTGCCATTTGGGGTATCATTAGCTTGTGCAATTTTTCAGTGGACAATGGAGAACATTTTCCCAGGTCATTGTTTATCTAGATGACATGCGAATAACAGGGAAGACCAATAAAGAACATTTAGAAAACTTGGACATAGTGCTTAAACATTTCTCCAAGGTGTCTGTACGCCTTAAAAAGGAAAAATTGCCCGTAGTGTTCAGGGGTGTTTGGGTTACAGGGGGATGGGTCTGGGTGGGATGCTGCAAGGGGCAGTGTGGACTTGTTGGGCCGAAGGACCTATTTCCACACTGTAGGGAATCTAATCTAAAAAAAACCTCTGAAGACAAAATGGACACAGCAGATGTCTCAGCCTCAACACCATCACTGACTGAAGAAGATGAATTTCAGCTGAGATGCTCCAGGCGCAAGAGGTGGGCTACAGTGTGATACATGTATCCGAGGCAGAGTTGGAGCAAATGGTGTGAAAATGCCCCAACAGAAACTACAGAAAAAAGAACAGGCCTAAATCCCAGGGCTTAAAAATGGGGATGCTTGTAATGATTGGAATGAGGTCAGCCAGGTGGATCTCATAGAATATGGGTTCCCTGATTGGGGCTGTTAACCTGGTCTAATCAGGGAGTCCTGGCTTGTCAGGGGTGCTGCTCACTCCAGGAGCTGGCTCTATGCTGGCTGGACTAGTGTCAAGGATTATGCATGTTAAATGAAGGGGGATTTGGTGACAGGATACCGGCCTTTGTAGAAGTATTTCAGGCCCCTCTTTTAGAAGTCTAGGGTATAGGCCATCAGATCCAAGGATGTTAATATCTTCAGTTAACCACAGATGGATCACTTTTGCTGTAGAGTTTTTACTTCTCAATTATTGATAAATATACACTTCTCTGGCAATCACCATTTTTATCTGCCATCATACGTTTTAATCAAATTTCTCAACCTACTTTAGCTAACTTACCCCCATATCCATATAATCAACTTTATGTTTAATTCAGTAGTTTCAGACTTAAGCACATCACACTCAAACTCAATGTAAAATTCTACCATATCATGGTCACTCCTCCCCGGAAAAACAGTCACTGTTTCATTTCAGAAGACAAAATCTAAAGTCGCATGTTCCATTTTTTCCCCAGAATGAATTGTTCTAGGAAACTATCTCAAATGCATGTCATTAATCTGTCCTCCAAACTACGAGTACCAATTTAATTTGCCCAACTACATGAAGATTTAAATCCCCCTGTGATTATTGCATTATATTATTACAAGCCCCTCTAATGTACTAACATTCTGTCCAATAGTACAGCTACGGTTAAGAGGCCTATAAACTACTTTAGCTTTCTGTCCCATTATTTCTCAGCTCCACCGATACTGATTCTATTTGCTGCTCTTCCAAGCCAAGATCCTTCCTCAGTATTGTTCTTATTTCATCCTTTATGATCAAGTCTACCCTCATCACAATACCCCGTTGTTTACCAGTTCGTGTTTTTTGAACAAGTACAGTGCAATATTTAGTTCGCAATCTTGGTCACCATGCAACTATGTCTCTGTAAATGGCAATGAGGCCAAACTAATTTTTCTGCTTGTGCCATCAATCAAAGTTTTGCATTGAGATGAAACATCATTAATTTTAACTTATAGCCATTTTTCTTTGATTCAACATTATTCACTAATGGGCTACAGTATTATCATTAAACTCCTTGTCTTTTTCTGTCACACTACTTAACTTCATTCACTCACCGCATTGCTCTATGGTCTTCACTTTTCTTTTCAGATTTATTGATTTTCCTTCACCTTTTTAGTTTAGAGCCCTATCTACAGCCCTAGTTATTCCCTTCCTCACATTAACATTTCTCCTGCTAAATAAAAAGGACATGAAATGATTGCTGCCACAAAGCATTTTCAGAATTAGTTTCTCCCATCAGAATTTATTCACCAACGTTCTTACCTGCTGTAAGGTTGCCAAATAAAATTAGACAAGTGGAATGCAGTGCCTGATTTCACAGGAGGCTCAGTTGAAAAAACAATGAGTGTTGGTTGCAGCCCTGCATATGACGTTAGTAGGGCAATAAAAATAATGTTGTATGTCTGTAAATTGACATCTAGTCTGTTGCCAAACTCCATCTCCACCTTCATAAGACAACACAATGTGACAAGGATGTAGGGAGGGGAAGATCAACAAAGTACAAATAGATTTTTGTTTATGTCTCTTTATTTTCCCCTTCTAGAAAAGGTTAAAAGGATACTTTATCAAGTGGTTCAAAATCACAAGAGATCTGGACAGATGTGGTAAAGAACATCATTCCCCTTGGTATAAGGGTGAAGAACCAGAGGTCAGCGATATTAGGTGATTGCTAAAAGAATCAACGGCAACATGAGGAAAAATCCCTTTTACGAATCAGAGATAATGGGAACTGCAGATGCTGGAGAATTCCAAGATAATAAAATGTGAGGCTGGATGAACACAGCAGGCCCAGCAGCATCTCAGGAGCACAAAAGCTGATGTTTCGGGCCTAGACCCTTTTTACGAATGGTTTGGATCTGGAATGCACCATTTGACAGTGGGGTGAAAGCAGATTCAATTATGGACTTCAAAAAGGGATTGGATAAACATCAGTAGGGAAACAAAACTGTACAGCTACAGAGGCTGGGCAATGTAGTGGGACTAGCTGAGTTGGTCTTACAAAGAATAGGGACTCAATAGGCAAGGGGATCATTCTATGACTAAGAGCAAAGGATATCATCTCTCTTTGGGGATATCGACTAGTGAAGGGCATGTATCAATGAAAATAAAAAGATTAGATTCCATCAGAATCTCTCCATGCCTCAACTTATTGCATTATGCATGAAGACTTATCTTGGTTTGTGTTAAACTGTGACTATTTCAGGCTCATTTTTAATATAATTGTGCAGTACAGAGTCAATTGGACAAAGACAATCCTGGCTTTGATTCATCATCTGTGTCAGGTCAGCCTGTCTTGTCTGAGATAGCACAGTATCCCTAGGTTGAAGGGGAACTCAAAGGTTTTTACTTGCACTATTCAGTGGACTATGTTGGAAGTTTGCATATAGGGAACACATTTATAATTTCACTGCACATGGCAAGCAAAGAATATATCACCCACCTCCGGAAAGAATAAGACGCCACATTAGCTTCCATAGTCAATTAGTCTATCAACGTTCAATACAACCAAAGACAGAAATGGCTGGAGAAACTCAGCAAGTCTGGCAGCATCTGTGGAGAGAAAACAGTTAATGCTTGACCCCAAGTGACCCTTCTTCAGAACTACTGAAGAAGGGTCACTGGACTTGAAACAGACAGAGTTGGCGTTAATGCTCAAGCATTAACTGTTTTCTCTCAACAGATGCTGCCAGACTTGCTGAGTTTCTCCAACAATTTCGGTTTTTGGTTGTTTCATATCTCCAGAATCTGCAGTTCAGTGCTTTATTTCAATGTCCAGGTTCAGATAGAAAAAAATGGCCCCTTGGGCAAGATCTCAGCTCCTCCACCCGAAGTCAGGAGATAACAGATAAGGGAGGGAATTAGACTTTGTAAGAAATACCAAATTCTCCCTCCAAATCATTTCCCTTTCCCCAAGATTTGACAATTTGTTTATGAAAAATGACCCTTATATGTTTCTATATTCAAGGGAGTCAAGGGCTTTGGGGGAATGGGGGTGCTGTGTAGTGGTTGAGGGGGACAGACAGGAAAGTGGAGCTGAGACCATAACTAGATCTGCCATGAACTTATGGAATGCTGGAGCAGCTCAAAAGGCCAAATGGCCTGTTCCTGTTCCTACGTGAACATACAAATAAGGAACAAAAGTAGGCCACTCAGCCCTTTGAGCCTGCTCTGCCTTTTAAAAAGATGGCGGCTGATCTGATTTAAACCTCCATTTTACATTCCTGCATATCCCTGATAATCTTTCATCCCCTTATTCATCAAGATTCTATCTACTTCTGCCTTAAACATAGTTAAAGATTTTGCATCTACTGCCTTTTGAGGAACGGAATTCCATCAACCCTCAGAAAAAAATGTTTTCCTCATCTCTTCCTTAAATGGACAACCCCTTGTTTTTAAACTATGACCCGGTTCTGATTCTCCCACAAGAGGAATAATCCTTTTGACATTCACCTAGTCAAGTCCCCTTAGTAAACGAAATGTTTTAATCAAGTCACCTCTGATTCTTCTAAACTCTAGAGGATGCGGGCCTAGCCTTTCCTCATCAGGCAATCTGCTCATTCCAGGTATTAGTTTAGTAAACTTCTCTGAATTGCTTCCAATGCATTAACTGTACGACAGTGACCAGTACTAAATATAGTTCTCCAGATGCAGACTCACCAATGCCCTATATAACTGAAACATAACCTTCCCTACTCTTGCATTCAATTCAGCTTGCCCTACACCGTAACGTATGAAGTCAGAGTCATACTACATAGAAACGGACCGACTGTGTTCTCAAAGTAAACTAGTCCCACTTGCCTTCATTTGACTCATATATAGGGAGGGGGGTAGGGAGTAAACGATAGGATAGAGCCTGAAGAGAGAGAACGTCTCTTTAGGGTCTATCCTACTGCTTACTCCCTACCCCACCCCCTCCCTTTTTCAGCATATAAACTGACGTCTTCCCAGCTACCAACAGTTCTGAGGAAGGGTCACCAGACCCAAAACGTTAACTCTGATTTTTCCTTCACATATGCTGCCAGACCTGCTGAGCTTTTCCAGCAATTTCCGTTTTTGCTGCTATACTCAGCAGGTCTAAGCAATGAAGGTAAGTGTGCTAAATGCTTTCTTAACCATCCTGTCTACGTGTGACATAAATTTCAAAGAATTATGCACCTGAATTTCTAGGTGTCTCTGTTCTACAACACTATCCGGGAACCTACCATTAATTGTGTAAGTCCTGCACTTGTTTGTTTTAGCAAAATGAAATACCTCACATTCATCTGAATTAAACTCCATAAGCCACTCCTCAGCCCATTGAGCCAAATGATTAAGATCTCTTTTTAATCTTAGATAACCTTCTTCACTGTCCACTGTACCACCAATCCGCAAACTAATCAACCATGCCTCCTATACCTTCATATGTCTGTATTAACATCAACACTCAGCATACAAGGCTTCTAGCAAAGCATACAGTGGAATGGGAATATTCAACATTACATGGACATAAACCTTATTTTGGACAGATGCCAGAATTAGACAAAAAAAATGTAGATTAGATATGAACAGGAAGTGGGTTTCTCAGGGAGAACATAATTCAGATCTGGTAGCATAGCAGTCAAGTGCTCATGGATCTAGTCTCCTTTAGTGATAAACTCAAGGCATTATCCTGTTCAATCTTTCAGAAAATAGTATTTTTCTGCTTTCTGTTCAAACCTGTCATCCAAAAGAAATAAAAGCTCAAGGACCTCAAAACTGTGCAGTTTGTAATTCGACCTTCTGTCTGTTTCCTGCCTCCGCCCACCTCCCACATCCGCAGTCTGATATATTTGCAACATTTCACATCTGAACGGTGACTTTTTTGTTCAGTGTACCTATAGAGCCAAATTTACTGTTACTGGTATGTGCCATAAAATGTAGTGTATTCATTGTGCAGTATGAAGCCTGCAATGTTTACCTTCAGCATGGAAATCTCTAAAACCCAAGTTAAGAATTCTTGAGGCTTGTGGATACCTTGAACATTCAGGGTTCCTACAGACTGCCTTCTCCAGAGCCACTAAAACACAAGCTCTGCCAGGACCCCTTCTGACAGGATTTTTAAAATAATTTGTTCCAGTAGTTTTTCTCTATCATGGTGAGAGAGCCTGTGCAGGGTCTTTTGTGTGAGCTTTTTAGTTGTCTGATCTTTCTGGGCACAACCTTAACATTTTTGAATGATTTCTGGCCCTGCCAAAACACAAACAGCTCGAAAGATGAAGGTTACACAGTCTTTAAATAAAGTACATTTTCACACTGTCTACATATCTGGTGCAAGTGCTAACTTCTTGATGTACAGTTTCACAAATGCTAGCCTGTCTCCAAGTCATCATTCTTCAGGCACAAGCCAGAGAAGGCATGTTGGCAAGCCATTCAATAGCTTTGGCCATCAGAGCCTAGTCCACTTTTGTCCTTACCCAATAACTTACAGCATATTTTGCAACAGGAGTCACTGAATATTGATCATGAGAGGAAAAAAAAACAATTATGGGCATTTTTTTCAGTAGCAAAATTTTGCTTTTTTTAAAAAATGAAGCTGTCCTTTCTCCATGCGGATGCTGACCTTTAACATCCTTCAGCCTATCTAATCAGATCAGCATAGGCCATGGATGAAGGTAAAATCCAACTGGTCATATGGGCAATTCTCACATTGTAAAGTGCAATTTCATCCACCAAGTGAGCTTATTTTCCTCTTTTTAACATCCATATCACACAGTTATGCCATTATTCGGATTTTTCCAGTTTCTAACCAGGAAATGTAAAAGAAACTCTGCCTTTCATGAACTTAGGAGTTTAACACAGCCTTTTAAAAGTAAAAGTCCACAACATAGGATAAAACTACTTTATATGATCTATTTTCTTTTTCTTTTAAAGAGGATGAGGACTGGATTGTGCAAAAGGAAAGCGAAGGATGCAACAGCTAAAGAATGGACCACATCAAGTTTGGTGATCCAGTGTCAACAGCATCTCAGCAAGCAGCTCAGAGCTCAAGCCTCTGAGTAACCAGCCAGACATCCAATGGGGTACACCCATTCCCCCCTTGCTCTAACAACACATTGTATCTCAGAAGACATCTAGCTAGATTTGGGAGGGAGACTCTGTATTAAATTATTTGTATTAAAAAGATCTTTGTCGTGGTAACAGCCAAGAGTATCCATTTGCTAGATAAAGCAGAGGAAGACATAGAAAAGTTCCCATGTCATGAGACATGCAAGTGAAAGCAGTGTCATGGCATATATAACATGGACCAGTGCAGAGTAAAGCTACATCCACTTTTGATGAGAGAAATCTACTTCTATGATCTTTTGAGAAGTAGGTAATACTGTCAATTCATTCTCCATAGCCCCCTAACTTGACATGGAGTTTGGATGTGATCTTCCCTTGTCAGTTCCTAAATTCAACCTCAATCTTCCCACTTTCCCAAGCAGGTTTCACAGTAGAGTCTTAATCTTCAAGTTTCTAAATTCTACTCATGGACCATTATTCATTTTTTATCATGGCTTGCGTGTGCCAGAAAACTATTTGATAACAGTAGATGTCGCAAACGAGCCTAATCCTGACCTCATCAAGTGTCAACCAGACCTGCAAAATCCAGTTACTGGATAGTGACCCAGAGCAGGAGCTCTGGCAGACTTTACATTTACTAATACATAATCATTGTGACTAATACCATCTGTCACCTTTGACAAGGTCAGTGGTAGATCAGCTACATTGACGGAGTCCACGGATTGAAAATGTGACCTTGGAAATTCTTGGTCTGTGCAGATCAGATATTTTATGTACTGCTTCATTTCAGGCTCAGAACCCATGGCAGGTGTCAGGATGGTGGTAGCAGCACTAATATAAGGGAATTCCAGACTTAGATTGTTCTATTTACCCATCTAGGGCACAACTGTAATGAGGCACAACTGAAATTCACACACAGTTAAAGTTTACAGAATGCCGTTTATGTAAGTGATGTGTGCAACGTCAGACAGCATAGGGGGTGTAGAGGCACAGTTGGATCTGGCTATGCAGTCAGCAACAAAGACATAATGTACAGTGTTGATTTTGAAGGGCATTGTCCACAGAAGTTTAGTAGGGGAACGGCAAAATATTCAACCAGCTAAGCAGCCAACTAGATCAAAGAACTCTCAAAGAGAGTAAACCAAGGAGTAAAAAGTGGAGATGATAATTCACCACTTAATTGTTTTACAGTAATCAAAAAGATTGGAATATATATAGGTTCAATTTGGAGCTGAAATACCTAACTTTAAAAAACTGATTTTAATACCATGGAACTTTGAAAATGTTATTTAGTGCTGAGACGGTCCACTTTTCTGGGTCCATAAAGATTGTTCAGCATAACTTATTACTTAGTAGCCTATTAAAAATTGGCTGCATTCCATTCATCAAGTCTTAATATTTCCATTTTTTTAACAGTAAGAACAGTAAGCAAAAAGTTTAAATTCATGTCAAATCACTGACCCTGCATTAATTGTAAATGGAAGACAGACTGTGGGATAAAACGCTGCACAGATAACAACTTGCTGATTTCTGAGTTTATCTGTGCATGTGAGAACACCAAAATTGCTCTTAGTTTACACAACAATAGTAGTCAGCACTGACATGTGCTGACAGGACAACAAATGTGAGGCATTATCAATTTGTTTGACGACAAGTTTTAAATTTGGTGATTTAATAGGATCTAGATAGATAGCCCATCTCCCCGCTGGCGTTTTGCTGATAATTTTGGAATTGAGAAATCAAGATTTTTGACATAGATTTCTTCTTACAGTGGTGTAAGTGGATTATACCAAGTTATACTTTCATTCTTGTTCTACACTCCCCCAAAGCAGTTAGGCGCTTGCTGTGGGCTGAATCTGTGATCAGTGCGAGACCACTTCCTTCCTCAGTTTTACATACAGTTCTAAATGCCAAGCTGAAAAATGCAAATCAACAAATTATATCATTTACCAATATATAACTGTTGTTTGCAGCAGATAAGATTGGGCATTTAACAGCTCAGATCTTCCACACTGCAGAAAATAGAAGCAGTTATATTTCCAGTCAAGATATTTGCCTTATCTGCTGTCCTCCTTACATGAATTAAACCATTAAATGTTTAAAAGTAAGCCATTTGAGAACAAGTGTTATCTTTTTCTTTGGGTTGTGATTTTTTTAACAACAAAAAAGAATTGATTGTTCTCCCAGTGTCCTGAGCAACATTCCTCACCTCCTCAACCAATACCATCAAAAATACTGTGGTTGCCATTTACTACTTTACTGTAGGCAAAATGGATGTCGTAGTTGACTCCAAAACAGTCGCTATTCCTCAGAACTAACTTACTACGTATACAGCAACAATATTTGAAATCTGATGGGATTTTTGTTGATATTCTGGTGTCGAGGCAAGAGGTGCTTTCTGCCTTCCATCTCAGTTCTATTTTCACCCCATATCTTTCTTCCAAAGAACAAATCTAAACAAGATTGGCTTCAACTTAATTCCATTCTTCATTACTTAAATCTCTCTATTAATTCTTCTTTAGGAAATTATTTCGCTTGTAATGACCCCCCCCCCCCTCCCCCCACCGCCAAATGTTAACAAGCAATGCTTGGTTCAGAACTTCAAGTAAATCTGCTCTGGAGATTTGGCACAAGTCCAGCAACCTCCTGGATAATTACACAAACAAACAAGGGAGGCCCATGTTCCTCCTACTTCAGCAAACGCAGATAGCGTTCAATGAACGAAGACCATCCGATTTCATAAAAGCATATTCAAACATAAAAATATTTTATTTAAAATCTTAGTCAATGGAGTTTTAATCATGTAGCTGGAAGTGTGGTGGAGTGGAATTAGATGAAGAAACACTCCTGGAGACACTCTGGTGTAAGCAAATAAAACATCACACAAACAAGCAAAAATTATGGACTACACACTGGCATCCATTACCAGAGTTAAAAGAAAACAGCTTCTAGTGTCGAGAAACTGACCAGTTGCCTAGCTTTACTGATGTTCAATGGCAAGACGCCCTGATAGTGACAAATAACACCTATCCGACATCCCATTGAACTTATGGAAGGACTGCTCGAGTTTCCAGTGCCCTGCTTCGAAACAAATGCATCACCATCGTAACCCACTGGCTGGGATACATTTAAAAATGTCCCCACGATGAAGTTTACATCACCGCTTAAAGGATAGTACTAGATCACTGATAGCTATTGAAGCAGCTATGAAACCAAGGTAGCGAGGGTATTTGGGAGAAATTTTAAAATAAACTTTGCCAGTAAACTGTTTCTTTAAGACACAATTCGAGCCGTCTCGAAAACAGTGAGAGATTCCGTTAAACAGATCGTGTCAAAAGTAAGAGGTCTTTTTTTTGCTTTAAAAAGACTCTAGGAGCTGGTGGTGTGGGCGATCTCGGCTCGAATTCCAGGCAGATGCACCTGCTCACCTTCAATGCGTGTAACAAGTTGCTGAATGGTGTTCCGCAGCGACGGGTCGGGAACGCGTCGCAGTAACTTGTAGACGTTGTAAACAGTTGGCTGCACGCTCTCGAACCTCTGGATTTCGCCACGAATGGCCAAGGAATGGGTCAACTGCTTTTGAGAATTCATCTCCTCCCGTGCTGTGCCTCCTTACGCGTTGTATTTGTCCCTGCGGGAGCGCAGATCTCCCCCATACTGTTTCTCTGGTCACACGCTAGCCCCTTCCCCGACCCACATAAAATAAAAAAAAACTGTTTGAACGCGAGCGACTTTTCAAATCCTTTCCATTTGTTCGCGAGCCTGTAATGTAGTGCTCGGCTCGCACCTCGTGTACACAGTCACTTCCGCAACTCGCAACCTGTGGCAGTTTCATTACCTACTCCGGACATTGGCTCCACTGACGTCAAGCTCCTGCCGCTACCTCGGAGCAAAGTTTGGGAAAGTGCAATAATTAAAAAGAAAGTTTGATTGCCTCACACCGTTCAGAATCCCAAACTGTGCACGACTTGCTCACTAACTGAAACGGTTCACTCAAGCAGCCGAGATGACAGCTGCTACACACAATTACTGTCCTGACCAGGATGCATTTTATTCACCATTTATAAACAGACGAAGCTCATCAATATCCACAGTATGGGCTTGGACGGTGTGCTGTGTAACTGGCGGGTCCTTGGCAATTGTTTACCCGTCATTACATGAACTTCAAGAATTGTTTCAAGTGTGCAAACACGCAACGTGAAAACGCATCCGAATGATCACAATTACACCGGTCCAGGTCGTTGGTCAATTTCATTATGGCTTCACGATTAACTTCAATTGCTTCAAGTTTCCATGCATCTTTAAGATGTTAGCTCCTTTAAAATACCCAATATTCTGTCTCTCTCGCCCCCGTCCTCCTAGGCTCAATCCTAACCCCCCACCCCATGTAAAAAATGGGTGGTTTTCGTTGTTCACAGGGGATTCAAAGGGGCAGGGGTAAGAACAACAAGGCGCGAACATCAGATTTCTGACAGTCATAGACTTAAAAACGGGTAGTGTTATAACTCATTCAATCTCCATCTCCTGAAGGGTTAAAATCAGGTCCATTAACCCTGGTTCTTAATCCAAAAACGTTGCCTGACTCCCAGCTGAATATTTCCAGCATTTTCTGTTTTATTTTATTATTGATTTGTTCAGTTACATCTAACATGGGTTCAGCACACTGTGTAATTCTTACAATAAGTTCATCTAATTGCGCCAGAGATATATTTGTAGTTAATAGCATAATTCAAATTGTTTCCATACAGGGAGGGCAGAGAGCAGTGACCTTAATGCATAAACTTGATTAAACATCATCATTCGAACCACAAGTAATACCCCAAGGAGATCTGCTTGTATAAGTTTTTAAAAATCTATTTTCTGAGCAGTAACAGATAAAGCGGTTTTCTGGTACCTCACTGATTTGTCAATTATGAACTTGATCAGAGTGAAATGGCATCAGTCAATATCAAGCCTGGTGTATGGCTCATACCACACCTACTCGTACAAGTACCTTTCACAACATCATTTATAGTCAGTGAAGTACTTCTGAAGTTAGTCAATGTTATTAAATGGCAACAATTAAATGACAGTAAGCTTCCACAAATAGAAATGAGATAAAACAGCCGATAACCTGCTTTTGTGATGTTGGCCAACATACTGGGGAGAACTTTTCGGCTGGCGATGTCTAAATGTCTTATCTGAAATGCAGCACCTTTGACACTGCAGCACTTCTTTCGTATTGCACTGGCAATATCAACCAGGATTAAGTGTTTAAGTCTGTGGAGTGGACTTTGAATCCACGACCTTTTGACTCAGAGGTGACAGAGCTACCTGTGAAACAAGTCTGACTCTAAATTGTTTACATACTACTCAATTTGCATTGCTGTGACATGGAAGCCACCTGGCAGCTCTTTCATAAACTGTACAAAGGCAAATATCAAAAATTGAAGACAAGGCCATATATTGAAATGGAAATAAGTGACTGGAAGATGCTTGGTTCCCACTGGTTAATCTACACCATTTGCAATAACGTAACTTGCAATCAGACACACACATCAGGGAACAAAGGATCAAGAACTGACAAAGAGCCTGCACTTTAGTCTGACAGACCTACTGTGTATTTCCAACATTTTCTAATACCATTTCAGATTTCTAGCTTTTGAAATACTTTAATTCCCAGCAAAATGAAGCATGTGGACAAATTCATAGTCTACAATATCACTAATAAACGCAAAATAATACCATTTGAAATGACAGCCAGAACTAATCCTTCAGCATGTAATTTCTAAGCATTAGGCCTTATTTTCCCCCCAACACCATCAGTACGGAATATGTAAGAAAAAAATTTGGACTAAAAGATACACAGACTCCACCAAGTATTCTGATTATTTAGCACACATTAAGATGCAGAGAGTGCACTTGAGATAGGAACCGAAAACAGTGTATAAGTGAACCTTAGCAAAAAGGCGGCAATTAAAGGAACTGGCAAAGTAAGGGGGCAACATTTCTTTAGGAAATATTCTAGGCATTCTGATCCATTATCAATTTTTACCAAAGCTGAAAGAACAGGGGACTAAGGTACCTGATGAAATGGTGGCAGTGGACAGCTGTGCAGAATCTCAATTCCGAGCCACAAGGTTGGGGAGGGTGAGATTTTACAAGATTCACCAATAATAATAATTTTCATGTATGTAGAATCTTTAGCATAGCAAAATCATCCCCAAGCAGTTCACAGGGGCATAATCAGATAAAAATCGATACTGAACCAAAAGTGGAGACGTTAGTACAGGATACTAAATCAGAGGTAGGCATTAAACAGCATCAAAGTTGGAGAAGCTTAGGAAATAGGAAGCCAATGTTTCAACCCATTTATTCAGTCTAAGGCAGTGGTCAAGTAAGTACATAAAATCAGTGGCTTGGAACAAGGTTTGTGGCAGAGAATTAAAATAATTGTTTCGGTCTTCCTAGTATTGTTATATCTGACTCCAGCATCAGCAGTTCTTACGATCTCTGATAGAGAAAGTTTGGTTCTTGCAAGATTGGTTTCTCAACAAGCAGTGTAAACTTTGAAGCAGGAGTGGATTTTGTGGGTATCATTAGAATAGAAAACAATGTTATAACTTCAAAGATCTTCTAATTAATATGAGTATGAAAAGGAAAAGAAAAGAAAAAGTTATCAAGTTAATAAGTTGGACTGGACAGTGTGCAGAGCCATTGTGGGATGGAAGAAATTCAAAACTAGACCGTAGTCTCTGTATCAATTGGGAGATATAGAGGGAGGCTCAAATGTCTCCCCGTGACTACAGGAAAAATAGCACAAGAATTTGCCTACTCCCCCTCCCAATGTTTTTGGAATACTCCACATTGCTATTTCTAGCTTTTATTCTGAGAACGTACAACTCCCACCCCAATCCCAATCCTCAACATGTGTATGGGATCTATTCTTGTGCAAAGAAGTAACGTAAAGGCCCTTGGTCAAGTTCTTAAGTTTGTCTCAATTCAGTCCAGCATTCTTCTCCATCATTTTTTCCATCTCCCCATTCAAACTGACACTAACCTTCTCCCACCCTACCTCCTTATTCAACTAATATTCTTCCTTTTCCCTCAGTTCAAACTAGCACTCTTCTTCCCCACCCCTGTTCAGGTAGGAACTCACTCTTCTCCTCTTGTTCAGTTAATACTCACAAACTCTTGCCTATCTCAAGGCATTAGGCTCAGCAATTTCCTATTTCCACGAAGCAGGACTAAGAGACTCAGGCATCATTGAGTGACAGGAGGGTGGGGAATTTGGTCTGTATTTAGTTGCCCTATAGTTGCCATGTTTACCAAACAGCACAAATTCCTAAAACATAAAGCACTTTGGAACATTTTGATAGACAGGATGCAGACACTATATAAGTGGAATTTATTTCTTTCTTCTTCTGGAAGCAATAGTTATAGACAATACATACAATGCTGTGTCATCCTGTATGTACTATGCCTCACCCAAATATCTTTCATAGAATCCCCACAGTGTGGAAACAGCTTTTTCAGCCCAACAAGTCCACACCATACCTCAGAGCATCCCAACCAGACCCATCCCCATATTTCTACACATCCCTGAACACTATGGGACAATTTGCCACGGCCAATCCACCTAGCCTGCACACCTTTGGATTGTGGGAGAAAACCCACGCAGACGCGGGGAGAATGTGCAAACACCACACAGACAGTCACCCGAGGGTGGAATCAAACCTGGGACTCTGGTGCTGTGAGGCAGCAGTGCTAACCGCTGAGCCACCAATTTTACTTCCAAAATTAGATCCCTAAAATGGATCACATATTTTTCACATTGTTCAACACAAGCGTTTTTCAGGAAAAAGGTTAATAAATGAGGTTAAGAATGAGATTCTGCAATCCAAAGGGAATTGCACTGATTTGTAGCAGGACTGCCTTTTACTTGTCCATTGCACTTAATTGTGATCCTGGTTGATCTTTCATCTCAGGCTAATTGTCATCATTGTGGTGGCCTTTCATTGGTGCTTCTGATCCAGCTGCAATCTACCTTTTATGCTTCATCACTCATTTTTAAAAACAAGAATATTGTGGAATGCCGATCTTAACCAAAGATGTAAATCCATCTCTTCCCACTTTAGATATTGACTTACCTGTAGCAAATCTCTAGCACTTGTTTGAGATTCGATCTTGTGTTTTGAACCTGGCTGTAATTTATGCGGGTCTCATAATTTCTATTCAGAAGAGTCAGATGACTTGCTCTACAAACTGGGGCATTCTCTCCCTCAGTTCATTTCCTAAATAAGTGAAAGATAAATGATACATTTCTTTGTAGCTTTTTTTTATTGCTGCTGACAGTGCTGCTAGGAAAGTAGGCACCATGAGTAAAATAAGTATTTCATCATCAAGGATGGCAACCACTTGCTGATCCTCTTTTCCATACTATTGAACTGTCACACAATTAATTTCTCACATATTTGTAAACTACGTTGTAAGCACATCAGTCTCACTGCCAATTTTTTGCCTTTAAAGGTGAATTTTATCCTCACTGACTAATTCACAATCCTTCCTGAAGGCAAAACAAACCCTTCCCTTTGCCTCTTTCCCCGGACAATACATCCTTTGAGTGATGAAAAATCTTGTGCCAGGCGCATGGGTAGCCTAATGAATGTATTTTTAAAAATTCTCTCAAGGGTCATGGGCATCACTGGCTGGTCAGCATTTATTGCTCATCCCAGTTGCCCCTTGAAAAGGTGGTGGTGAGCTGCCTTGTTGAATCACTGCAGTCCATCTCCTGTAGGTAGACCCACAATGCCATTAGGGGGGATTTCCAGGATTTTGACTTAGCAACTGTAAAGGAACAGTGATATGTTTCCAAGTCAGGATGGTGAGTGGCTTGGAGGGCAACTCCCAGATGCTGATGTTCCTGTATATCTGCTGCCCTTGTCCTTCTAGATGGAAGTGGTCAAGGGTTTGGAAGATGCTGTTTAAGGATCTTAGATGAATTTCTGTTCGTGCATCTTGTAGATAGTACACACTCCTGCTATTGAGCATCAGTGGCGAAGGGAGTGGATACTTGTACATGTTAAGCAGGCTGCTTTGTATTGGATGGCACCAAGATTCTTCAGTGTTGTTGGAGCTGCACTCATCAGGCAAGTGGGGAGTATTTTAACACATTCCTGACTTGAGCCTTGTAGGTGGTGGACAGGCTCTGGGGAGTCATAGGGTCAATTACTCACTGCAGTGCTCCAAGCCTGGTTCTTGTAGCCAGTGTATTTATATGGCTAGTCTAGTTCAGTTCCTGGTTAATGGTAACTCCCAAGATGTTGATAGTTGGGGATTCAGTGAAGGTAACACCATTGAATGTTAAGGGGTAGTGGTAGGATTGTTTCTTATTGGAGATGGTCATTGTCTGGCATTTGTGTGGCACAAAGGTTACTTGCCACTTGTCAGCCCCAGCCTGGATATTGTCTGGGTTTTGTTGCATTTGAACATCATTTTTTTCAGTACTTGAGGAGTCACAAATGGTTCTGAACATTATGCAATCATCAGCGAACATCCACACTTCTGGCCTTAGGATGGAGGGAACATCATTGATGAAGCAACTGAAGATGATTGGGCCTAGGACACTACCCTGAGGAATTCCTGCAGAGATTTACTAGAGCTAAGATAACTGACATTCAACATCCACAACCATCTTCCTATATGCCAGGTATGACTCCCATGAGTGGAGAATTTTACCCCTGATTCCCAATGATTCCAGTTTTGCTAGGGCTCCTTATGCCACGCTTGAATGTGGCCTTGATGTCAAGGGGTGTCACTCTCACCTCCCCTCTGGAACTCAGCTCTTTTGACCAGGTTTGAATCAAGACTGCAAGGAGCTCAAGAGCTAGGTGGCCCTGGTAGAACCAAAACTGGGCATCAGTGAACAGGTTCTTGCTGAGCAGGTGTTGCTTGGTAGCACTCTTGATGAAACCTTCTATCACTTTACTGATGATTGAGTAGACTAATTAGGCAGTAGTTGGCTGGGTTGGATTTGACCTGCTTTTTGCGTAGACGACATACCTGGGTAATTTTCTAAATTGTCAGGTAGATGCCAGCATTGTAGCTCTACTGGAACAGATTGGCTATGCGTGCAGCAACAAGGCTTCAGCACTACTGCCAGAATGTCATCAGGGCCCATAGTGTTTGCAATATTGTGTGCCTCCAATGATTTCTTGATACCATGTGGAGTGAACTCAATTGACTGAAGACTGGTATCTGTGATGCTGGGGACCACTGGAGGAGGCCAAAGTGGACCATCCACTTGGCACTTGTGACTAAAGATCACTACAAAATGTCTCAGCCTTATTGGTAGCACAGATTTCTGGGCTCTTTCATTGTTGAGAATAGTGACTTTTGTGAAGGCTCCTCCTCCAGTGAGTTGTTTAATTGGCCACCACCATTCACAACTGGATGTAGCAGGACTACAGAGCCTAGATCTGATCTGTTGGTTGTGGGATTGCTCAGTTCTGTCTGTTGCTTGTTGCTTCTGCTGCTTGGCATGCAAGTATTCTTGTTTGGTAGCTTCACCAGGTTGACACCTTATTTTTAGGTATGCCTGACATTCCCTCCTGCACTCTCCAGTGAACTAGGATTGATCCCCTGGCTTGATGGTAGTTGTTAAATGAAGGATATGCTGGGCCACACAAACAGACAGAAAGATTCTAACTAGATAGGATGACAGTATTTTCCACTGTGTTCAGAAGTTCAGGTGAAGTCTCATGGCACAAATTGTAAGGTGTTATTCAGTTTGAGAAGTATAGGAGAGAAATCAACGGTGGTGGTGAGTACAAACAATATAATTTTGGGGACACTAAAAATAGTTATTTTTAAATTTGGGATTGTAATAGAAAGAATAAATAGAAGGAATAGAAATAGAAAAGAATGTTGCAGTTCCTTGGAAAGTGTCTCTAAAAGATGGTAAGCCTCAATTTTAACAGTGAGGAACAGCCAACACTCTCAATCTTCTCCAATATAGAACACTAGAGGGCAACATCACACCATAAATGAGTAAATGCTGAGTAAAAGTCCTAAAGCATTCAGTAGTAGTTTTGTCTTTTCTAAGCAGCATATGCATTCTCCTGTTTCTCTCTGCAGATCTCCCTTTATCCAGTTTATATTTGTGAGAGCAGCTACACAGCCTACTTTCACTGATCTACCAATAATGAGGCATCTTTGCATTGATAAGTCACATTCAAGTGTTCAGGGGTGGAGAAAATTGAGATACTGATTCCAGTCTATAAATTTGATAATACATGTTTCAAAATCTGGCCTTGAGAAAATTATGCTTCCAGTGCAATTTGAACAAATAGATAATTGGGACAAGACTGAAAAGTTATGGAGACATCGTAAAAATTCTAGTCAAGCTGCTAATGATTTTAGACTTTAAGAATCAATGTTTATCTTGAAATTGCACAAGTTGTGCAATTAAAACTCAAACACCTGAAAGTCTGCACTGGACTAGAAGACCCAATATTAAACCAAAGGGTCAGAAAGGTACAACAGAACAAGACAGTGCAGTACAGAACCAGAAGACATTGGCAGTTTCAGGCAGAACCCCTTCAACAAACTGATAAAGGCAAAAATAGTCTGACGTTTTACAAAGATAAAATGAGCATATTCACACAGCAAGTCTGAATTTTTAAGTAATATTGCAAAAGATGGTTTTGCAGAGGTCTGAGAATGCGAGAATGTTGTAGCCTTTACAAAAGGCTGGAAATAATCACCTCACATACATCTGTAAAGTCTATGGTTTGCTCCAAAGATCCAGTGTATTCGAAGACTGTAAGAAATATTTCTTGAAGACGAGGATGAAAATCCCTTCTGGATCAGTTTAATCTTTGTCCAAGAGCTTATCAGCAACATGCTGTATATTTCTAAATGTGTAACTACATTAGAAATGGATCTCATTTATTAGTCTTTACCTGGAATGCAACAGTCCAACAAATATTGGTATCGGGTGCAAAGCATTCTGGTATGTCTTGCAGCTGTGAAATAGGTAATTTATTGCTGGAGACTGTCTTAATGCAAATTGACTGAAATGAGTAGTTTTAAGTTACTGTTTGCAGACTTAAGGGAGCTTCACTGTTTGATACAAATACAAAATGTATTTCAGTTCAGCATTCTTTTCTCCCCTCAAAATTACATCCTCAGAGATCAAACATTTGCCACTTAAGAGCTTACATGAGGGTCAATAGGGTTCTTGCTAAGTTGATGGAGACACAGAAGAATCTTGTTCATGGGAACTTGCTGCATACAGGATGCCAGAAAACAAAACTTGTTAGCTTTTCAAAGTAATTCATTGTAGGTGAAGCATCTGGAGATACAGTTTTTTCTTTAGAGCCTTTTTGGCTTCACAGCTTTGCTCCATCTGCTTGGTTTCTGAAAGATAAAGTGTATTCACTTGCAGCGTTAACCTCAGGTAGCAGACACAAGGACAGCTTTTTTTTTATACTTTTTCCTGGTGTACCTGTGTTGATCATGAGGGAAGACTAGCTACAAGTCTGTAGTTTGGACAGTTCTACACTGTAACTTGAAAGTAAATTAGAAGTTTTCTGACTTTGAGTAGAAACTACAAAACCTCTATCTCAACCTAACAAGACTGGTTCACTTAGCACTTAATGTTAAGTACCAGGCCAAAGTAATTTGTGCTAGGCAGTTAATATGAAGTTTATATTTTTTTTTAAAGTAAGGCAACTACATATATCCCCAAGTTAAACAGCATCCAAGATAAGTGATAAACTGATTCCTTGACAAAGAGCTACATCTACTGGGCAATTTTGTCAGTAATCAACAAAAACACTGTTTGATGATGTAGTTTCTGTGCAGTGGCATTCCAGCAACTTCTCTTTGTTCCCTTTACTTTGAAAAACCTCAAGAGAACATCTAAAAACACACCAAAGCCGTCAGTTGAGTACAAGGTGAAATTTTTCAGTCGAGGCAAAAGAGAAAGAAAATCTTGTGTTCATAAGCACAGGAGAGACAGAGGAGATACCTGAGACTGACCATCTAAACCACACAATTAAGTGTATGATTTTTCTCTAGATGCTCACAAAGATGAAGGGGAAAGTGCATTTTCAAAACCCAAATAACATTTTACCAATTTTAAACTTTAGCTCCCATTTTTTCCTGTTATTGGTACAATGCCACTGAAAGTACTTTCCATACTCATGTAAAAGTTGAGTTTCTAAGACTATATTTTTAGTTTATAATGTAAGGAGGTTGAAATCCACCCTCTCCTATCATCTTGCTATTGTAGAGTTGACTGGTCAGATACTGTACCCACCAATCCTGAAAGTGCTGCAAAAGAAGCTAAAAAGTATTTTCTTTTATTTATGAAATATTTTCATGGAATCTGACATTCATTTCTGCACATAAATTCAAATACAAAAGCTTTATGTACATATTTACAACATTTTAATTAGATTTTTCACAAGACAAAAATATACTAAGCAGCAGGGCATGCTGAGTATGTATTAATATCCATAGAAATCACCTTCCTCCTTAACTCCAAAATCAAATAACTCATCCCAATCGGCTTCTTCAATTTCATCGTCACATGGACCATGATCAATATTAGCAATCACATCGTCATCGGCCATATTGTTCCGCAATTTATCTTTTTCTAAGCCATCGAGTGCACTTCATATCCAACATTTCTTGAATGGTTTAACAACTTCCATTCCGTTTGTATCCTGGGCCTCAACAACCCACTCAAACAGCATCGCTAACATTGGAGCCCATATACTCTTGATAAATGTCTTCTCTCCTTTGATCATCCAGTGATGTAATATTTTTCTCATGCCATCCTGAAAGGGCCTGTTTAGAAAGACATCCAATGATTGAACAAGACTGGTTAGACTACTAGGAATTACTGCAATATCAGAGATAATGGGAACTGCAGATGCTGGAGAATCCAAGATAATTAAATGTGAGGCTGGATGAACACAGCAGGCCAAGCAGCATCTCAGGAGCACAAAAGCTGACGTTTCGGGCCTAGACCCTTCATCAGAGAGGGGGATGGGGTGAGGGTTCTGAAATAAATAGGGAGAGAGGGGAAGGCGGACTGAAGATGGAGAGAAAAGAAGATAGGTGGAGAGGTAGGGACGGGATAGGTCAGTCCAGGGAAGACGGACAGGTCAAGGAGGTGGGATGAGGTTAGTAGGTAGATGGGGGTGTGGCCTGGGGTGGGAGGAAGGGATGGGTGAGAGGAAGAACAGGTTAGGGAGGCAGAGACAGGTTGGACTGGTTTTGGGATGCAGTGGGTGGAGGGGAAGAGCTGGGCTGGTTGTGTGGTGCAGTGGGGGGAGGGGACGAATTGGGCTGGTTTAGGGATGCGGTGGGGGAAGGGGAGATTTTGAAACTGGTGAAGTCCACATTAATACCATTAGGCTGCAGGGTTCCCAGGCGGAATAGGAGTTGCTGTTCCTGCAACCTTCGGGTGGCATCATTGTGGCACTGCAGGAGGCCCATGATGGACATGTCATCTAAAGAATGGGAGGGGGAGTGGAAGTGGTTTGCGACTGGGAGGTGCAGTTGTTTGTTGCGAACTGAGCGGAGGTGTTCTGCAAAGCGGTCCCCAAGCCTCCGCTTGGTTTCCCCAATGTAGAGGAAGCCACACCGGGTACAGTGGATGCAGTATACCACATTGGCAGATGTGCAGGTGAACCTCTGCTGAACGTGGAATGTCATCTTGGGGCCTGGGATAGGGGTGAGGGAGGAGGTGTGGGGGCAAGTGTAGCATTTCCTGCGGTTGCAGGGGAAGGTGCCGGGTGTGGTGGGGTTGGAGGGCAGTGTGGAGCGAACAAGGGAGTCACGGAGAGAGTGGTCTCTCCGGAAAGCAGACAGGGGTGGGGATGGAAAAATGTCTTGGGTGGTGGGATCGGATTGTAGATGGCGGAAGTGTCGGAGGATGATGCGTTGTATACGGAGGTTGGTGGGGTGGTGTGTGAGAACGAGGGGGATCCTCTTTGGGCGGTTGTGGCGGGGGCGGAGTGTGAGGGATGTGTTGCGGGAAATACGGGAGACGCGGTCAAGGGCGTTCTCGATCACTGTGGGGGGAAAGTTGCAATATCATTGCTTTGCAATCTAACTTCAGCAAGAACATTAAAAGGTGTGATCTGAACATGTCACAGATGAGAAGACTTGTTTTCGCTTATGTAACCTTCCTAGTTGAAAGCTGAAAAATTTCCTCAGCTTTATTTTCAAACCACCTCCGTTCACTCATTGCTTATACACATTAGCCAACTATTTCTTTTGGGAATTATTATTTTGGGAGGGATCACAGTTGCTTAAACTTCATGCTGTCAGACATACAACAATACTCTTTTATTGTTAGTTGTCTTCACTGTTTCTTCTCCAATTTGGCTCACCATTTGCTTGGTCAGGATGTCAAAATTCATGGGAGTCTCATTGATGTTCCCAAAACAGGCCAATCTGTATCCATTCTTTTGTCAATGTTTGGGTATAAATCACAGATATGCTTTAGCCTGTCTTCAAGTTCTGCTGGGACAAGCTGTGGAACCTTGGTCTTTTGTCTCAGGACAACACGGCTTGCCTTTATAAATATGGCATGTAGGCTAACTTTGAAACTTGGAATGCCCAATTTTCTTTGTTGTTTTAGAATGAAGATTTGGATAGATCCTTGAGAAACTGAAAGCCCATTCTGGTGATTTTCATTGGTGCATTTAGCAATTTTGTCTTCTGACTGCGACCCACGTCAGGGTTTTCTCCGTTTGCACATTTATCATTAGCTCAAAGGTGTGGTATTCTCGGATTCTATCAAGTAGGTTTGCACTAGAGCAAAATTAACTTTACCAGTGTGTACAGAGTATAAAACTTTGGCTAAAACCTGATGGTTACCTTATACATGACGTATAGGGCCAAAATTCTGAGATCAATTGTTATCAAGTATACAAGTGATATATTTTGAGTAAGTAAACAGCTTAATCAATAACAGGTTTCCTATTCTTCTTCATTGTCATTGTCAACTATGTAGCCATTATCCATTTTAAGGAATTCAATTTAAAGACAAATGGATCCTTCTGACAGCATTTAGGATTTCCACCACTACTTTCCAAGCAGACCTTCCGGAGACAGGTGTCTTTAGATAAAAATCTAACTGTCAGCAGAACTAGTTATACTTTACTTCCTGTTTTTACTACCAAACTAGAGGGCTGCAGGAAGAATTGTAAATTGTAAATTTATCAATTTTAAAAAAAAGTGTAATTATTGGAGGGTCCTATCCCTTGCCAGAGGCGAGGCATGGCTTGGGTTCAAAACTTTAAATGTTCCTTGTATAAGGGTTCTGGGTTATTAGTACTTTCTAGGTTACATGAGCAAGTCATTTATTTAAACACAGCTTTGAACAACAGATTAGCCATCAACCTAAAGTATAAAAACCAAAAGAAATGTGGATGTGGTAAATCAGGAACGAAAACAGAAGTTGCTGGAAAAGTTCAGCAGGTCTAGCAGCATCTGTGAAGAAAAAAATCACAGTCAATGTTTTGGGGCTTGTAGACCCTCCTCATGTTCCGAAGAAGGGTCTCCAACCCAAAATGCTAACTCTGATATTTTTCTTCACAGATGCTACCAGACCTACTGAACCTAAAGTATAATTCTGTTAATACATTAGTTTTGGTGGCTGGGGGAGTGAGGGGTAGTGGAACTTAACTTTCAATATGAATAATGACATAAGATGTAATGATTGACAATCTGGCTGACCAATAGAGTAACTTCCCTCACGTAGATCAACGATAACTCAGGAAAGGAGACCAAAATAATATCAAACCTTGAATGACTAGTTATAGACAATTGATAATTTGAGTAGCAAACATTTCTCTTTTGCTCCAGTTGATGTGGCGACCAGGCATCTCCAGAAAGATTTCAAGGAGAGGACATAATTGATAAAAAGTTATGAGTTAATGTTTTTATTTCAGACTTACATCATTTGCAGTTTTTAGCTCTTGACGGAACATATTGCTGGTTGAACAACTAAATTCCTGCAATGACAAAACAATAGAAGTACCTATAATTATAGTTAAGAGAACAAGGCTAAACAAAAGCTTTGCTTTGCATTTAATTTAAATTTCATTTTTACACAAACAAATGTTGCCCTAAATCAGTGAACTAATATTGATATTTCTGGCCCCAAATCTACATACAGCATGTACAGATGCAGGATCCTTGAGAGATTTTGGCTGCCAATTGGTCAAAATCTATTGATCGTATCAGCTCTTGTAAATTCAGATCATAAGAAATGTTATTTTATTTAATTTGTCTGCTAGATGACATGTTGTCACAATGCACATGGGGAGTCAACTGTAGTCTTCAGGTAGAATGGGGTTATAAGGCCATGGATAACTGAACCAATGTGCAGACATGGAATTCATACCCCATTTCAAGGCTGATATTCTACCAGAATTGTGTGTTATAACTACTGGTAATTAAATTTAATAAAATTATAGCGATTTAGGAAATCAATAGGTTGAAGAGAAATTAGTGTGACCAGTTTACACATATAAATGTTGATAACAATTAATAAAGGGAAAAAACGGATTAAAAATTACAAAATACAACAGGAAAAACTTTTGTACAGATAGTGACTGCATGGAAATACAGGGGTGGGAAAGGGAATTTTGTTCCACAATCCAACCCAAAATTGGACAAGATTATGGCAGAGAATATCAGAAAGCTCAGGTAATGAGGTCCCGACGATTGGCTCATCAGGCAGTTCCCACTCCCTGTCCAATAGCTTAATCCGAGGTGGCGGTTGCAGGGAAAACATGACCCTGACTCTCTTTCTCCATAATTCTCATATCCTCCTCAGCCCATTGTATCTTTATCCTCTTATCTTCAATTCACAAACTTGGGGAAATAAATAGCAAAATCTTGAAAACTGTCCATATTACTGAGGTGGCTGTGCTGGACATTTTAAAACACACAAAGGCAGATAAATCCCCAGGACCAGATCAGGTGTACCTTAAAACTTTGTAGCAAACTAGGGACGTGATTGCTGCATCCCTTGCTGAGATATTGTATCATCAATAGCCACAAGTCTGGAGGTTGGCTAATGTGGTGAGTCTGGCATCAGTAGTGGACAAGTTGTTAGAGAGTATTCTGAGGGACAGGATTTACATGCATTTGGAAAGGCAAGGGCTGATTAGGGATAGACAACATGGCATCTCACAAACTTGATTCAGTTTTCTGAAAAAGTGATGAAGACGAATGATGAAGGCAGAGTGGTGGATATGGATTTCAGAAAGGCATTTGACAAGGTTCCACATGATAGACTGGTTCACAAGGTTAGATCACATGGAATACAGGAAAAACTATCCATTTGGATACAAAATTGGCTCGAAGGTAGGAGACAGGTGGTGGAGGGTCACTTTTTGGACTACTGTGTGCCACAGTGATCGGTGCTGGATCCACTGCTTTCTGTCATTTATATAAATGATTTGTATGTGAAAAGAGGTGATATGGTTAATAAATTTGCAGATGACACCAAAATTTATGGTGTAGTGGACAGTAAAGTGAAGGTTACCTCAGGAGTACAACAGCACCTGGATCAGATAGGCTGAGGGATGGCAGATGAAGTTTAACCCAGATAAAACGTGAGGTGACACATTTTGGTAGGGCAAATCAGGGTCAGATGTATACACTTAATGGTAACGTCCTGGGGAGTGTTGCTGAATAAAGAGACCTTGCAGTGCAGGTTCATTGTTCATCAAAAGTGGAGTCACAGGTAGACAGGGTAGTGAAGGCGATGTTTGGTATGCTTGCCTTTATTGGCAGTGATTGAGTACAGCAGTTGGTATGTTATGTTGAGGCTGTACAGAATGTTGGTTAGGCCATTTTTGGAATACCACGTGCAATTCTGCTCTCCCTGCTATAGGAAAGATGTTGTTAAACTTGAAAGGGTACAGAAATGATTTACAAGGATGTTGCCAAGGTTGAAAGGTTTGAGTTGTAGGGAAAGGCTGCGGCTGTTTTCGCTGGAGCGTCAGAGGCTGAGGGGTGACCTTATACAGGTTTATAAAGTCATGAGAAGCATGGATAGGGTGAATAGTCAAGGTCTTGTCCCCTTGGTAGGGGAGTCCAAAACTAGGCAGCATAGGTTTAAGGTGAGAGGGGAATGATTTAAAAGGAACCTAAGGGGCAACTTTTTCACACGGGGGTGGTGTATGTATGGAATGACCTGCTAAAGGAAGTAGAAGTTGGTACAATTACAACATTTAAAAGGTATCTGGGTGGGTATATGAATAGAAAGGGTTCAAGAGGGATAAGGGCCAAATGCTGGCAAATGGGACTGGATTAATTTAGGATATCTGGTTGGCATGGGCAAGTTGGACCGAAGCAGCTGTTTCCGAGCTGTACATCTGTATGACTCTGACACTCATTACTTAAAACTCTTCCTCCTACCTGCTCCCTCAACGTACACCTCTTTCCCTTTGAACTACATATATAACCCCCGTTTCTACCTGTCCCCTTTAAGCCACTGCAGTTGGCTTTCTCTCAAGTCTCCATCCACTCTTACTCCTTTCCTTCAAGGCAGTTTGGTGGTAACCTCCTCGCATTCAACCATTATCACATCTCCCTTCCAAACTCTTGTTATCTGTTTCCCTTTGCTGTCACTTGTTTTCCATATTGAACTCGTCTTTTCCTTTCCATTTAAAAAAAATCAGTTTGGAAGAAATAAACTTTTCCATACTCTTTCTGACCTAAGTCTCTCATTCACTTTCTTTCAATCCAGTCTCCGTCTCTAACACCCTCAATTAAATATGGTTCATAAGCTTGTAAAATGGTCAACAAAAGCTGTAATAAAAACACTGTTGGTTCCTTCCCTATCTCGCAGAGAAGTCAAAGCTTGCCTCAGTGTGTTCGGTAAAGCTGCTAATATGTTTCCTCTTATCATTCACCATGAAGAAACCAATGCAGAAAGTGTAAGAAGCTGAAGAAGAATAAAGAATAACAGTAATGAATCATAAAATAAATTGATACATTTCAGATACTCAGCATGCACGATCCAAGTTCAGATTGGAATCACAATTTTAGTCGAAAATATCAAGTCCAAGCATGGGTCTTTTGGAGAAGCTAAAACCTACAAGTAAAATCTTTAAGGAAAGCATGAAAACACCAAAAGGACTATGTGATGGATAAATTTGAACAGGATATTGAGAAGTCTTTTTCTAAATTTAATTTGGTTTAAACCATGATTTTGGACACTAGAAATATCTTGTACTAATGGAAAAAAAACTGTAAAAGAATCAGAAAGAATTTGGAGTCAGCTGTGGGAACCCCATGCACCCTTAGGGCAGCAAACTATACAATAGCAGATATGCCACATGAAGCGACAAACATCCGCACATCACCTATTACAGTGTCAAGTGCTGCAGCTACTTTATAATAAGACCAGTTAGTTGACTTACACATCTGTAGAAGGAAGTATTGAATGGATCTTTAAATAAAGATCAAATTAAGATCAAGATTACCAGAAAATAGTTAAAATAGAAAATATCTATCAGATGGAATTACAGGAAATGCTTTCCAAAATGCAGAGTTTTAAAAAATCCCAGAATGCAAAGCATTTAAAAACCAAAATCAAATGCCATTTTAAGCCACAATGAACTGGGGCTTTCCGCATACTGTTTGAAAATGGACAAGTTATCTGCATGTTCCTTACAAGTGTAGAAATGGAAAATATCTAAATCCATTTTTCATTAATCTTACTCAATATTTTTGCTGGAATTTTCAACGATTAGCAGGACAATTTAATAGTTAGGCCCAGGATTTGCTAACTTATAAGCAATCATTTCCAGGAACATACCTCAGGCATAAACTAATTCTAAAACGGCATATTCTCCTGTATTTCTAAATATCGGTATACAGGTTATTAATTAAAAAGAAAGTCAAAGGTTATTAGAGTAGCTGGGAATGTGAAGTTAAGTCCATAATCAGATCAGCCATGACCCTATTGAATGGTGGTACAGGTTTGAGGGGCAAAATAATTTACGCTTGCTCCCAATTCATATGTGCAGGGCACAGTTTTAACTGTTTTTGATGTACATTAATTCAGATGTTTCTTCTAAAAGGATAGCAGCAGAGTAGTCTGTTTCTTTTTTTTTCTCTGTATTTTTTTTCTTTTTACCTCCCATCCTCAGTTGGCAGCGGCAATGTTTGGTGTGAAAGCCAACTCAGCGTGGACCTGGACTCCTTACCTTAAGGTGAAACATCTTCCCAACATGTATCTTATCAAAAACTTCCATAACCTTAAACGACCTCCTGGAAGTCAGGTCTCATTCTTCATTCACTCTGCTGAGGAAAAAGAGAGGGGCAGTACGTGTTAACTTAAGCTCTTTTCTGGTCAAATTCTCGAAGGTTTAGCTTGGGTAAACTAGTTGTGATGTTTACGTTAACGTTATGAGAATGTTTTTATAAGCGGTTCAGGTTGATAGAAAAGTCTAGAAATGCATACAACAGGTCAAGTAACAGTTGTAAAGAAAACTTAATGTTTGAGGGCAGTTCTGTCATTATAAATGATTCATTTCAGTTAATTGAACCCTTTAAAGTAATACCGCCTTGTTAAGACAAGACAACCTTTTTGTCATCTCAGCGAGACCGTTTATTAAATGGCGAGTCCACGATAACAGGGTCTTTTCCTCGGACTGCAACTCAGATTGACAGCCAAGACAACCAATACGTAAACGGAGTTCCGACACATCCCTTCATTGTCCGTTTTGTCATCAAAGGAAACTGTCCAATCAATAAAGGTACATTACAAAGGCGGGACAAACGCTGGGTTTAGAGGGTCTAGGTGATTGGCAGACAATTAATCAAATGAAACATCAGAGTGACTGTCACGGGACTATAGCGAGTACCAATGATTTGCGAGGGGTGGGACGCAAACCGCGTTGTGGAGGACGATAGCGTCGGGGCCTAAGGGATATTAGCGACTGGCTGGAGAGAAAGAAGAAGTAGATATACAGGCGGCAGTGAGGATGGTTTGCGGTGGCTTCACCTGTTCCAAGAATGCGCTAATTGCTTTAAATGTGGTGTATATAGTAAGTGGGGCGGGTACGAGGGGAGGTCGCTGGAGGCTTACGTGGTTTTTGAGTGTTTGAGAAGGGGTTTAAATCAAACAACCCTAAGGATCCAGAGCATGCGCAACCCCCAACTCTGACATGCAGCCGCAAGAAATACCGGATCCGAGAACGGTTACGGTTCAGGCCATCTGACCAGTCTTGGTTGCTGGTTTTCGACAAGCAAATCGTTTCTACTCCTCCACCTTTTTCTCATAGTCCTGTATTTTGTTATACTCATAATCCAGTTGACTTTTGAAAGTCACGATTGAATCTGTCTCTCTCATACCCTTGCATAAATTCCAGATTCTAACCACACGCGCTGTGAAGTGTTTTCCTTTTAGTCAACTGTAGTTCTTCTGCTATTCAATTTAAGCTGGTGTGCTCTGGTTCTTGATCAATACAAATAATTTCTCCGATCACATCTGTACAACCTTTTCTTGATTAATCCACATTTGTCTAACTGGATGTTAATTGTGTCCTGGATTGTTATTTCTTAAAGTTTTCCCAGTGCGGAGGATAAAAAGACTGGCATGTTATCGCGGAATTTATTTCTGCATCCAGTTCTGAATATTTGCAAATCTTCCATTCATTTGACATCAGCGCTGTCACCAAGGAAAAATTGGATGATATAGCCAGTACTTTGCAATTTCCACTCTTCCATAAATATCCAAGGACGCAGCTGATCTGGTTCTGGTGTACAGCCCCTCTTTCTGCATTTTGTTCTGTATATGTGTATTTCTCAGCCTGAGCACACTGCAGCTGATGAAGCACTTTTAAAATGTAACTGTTGTGGTGTAGGGGTCAATAAAATGTTGCAGTGTAATCAATTTGAATTAGAAGCTGGGATTTCTAATATGAGTTAGTGTGTCTATATGATTGTGATATTTGATGCACTGGGTATTTACAGTTTATGGAGAGTATAGGTTTTGTATCCATTTGATTTACAACTTTGGCTCCATCTAATGAGGTAGTTTTGACATCTTATTGGCTGAGAGCCTGTCTTGATCAAAAGACCAGGGACTGTCCTAAAAAAGACTGTGGGACTGCGTCTTTTGACAGCTCAGCAAGTTTCAATATGGAAATAACTGAGGCTGTCACTTCTGTCCCTGCTCTGTGCTGAGTTGGCTCATCTCAGTTGAGGCAGTGGTAGAAGTGCTGCAATTGGCCTTAGTGTCCATAGGTTAGGGAAAATGGACTTGCTGGTCGCTATCCTTTGACCCCTGTTGAAAGTTCAGAAGTGGACACCAGGTCATTATAGTCTTGACTATAATGTTTGCTGTGATCAAATAGCTTATCAACAGTAACTGTTAATAACACCATATTAGTTAGGTGAGGTTGAAGCATAATTCGAGTTGTTTGTTTGGATTATCGAAGAGTGCATTTGCATGCCATCTGTAAAATGATTCTGCACGTAATGAATAGTGGTTGCCAGGCCCAGCTGTGGAATCTACAGCACTTTGCACTTGATTTATTTCACGTGTACCAAAATACCGTGAAAAGCTTTGTTTACAAGCAGTACAGGCAGATCTCAAGAAGTAAAAGATGTACAGATCAAAAAGACTGAGAAACACGAGCATGCAGGTTACATTGCAAGTTACATTATTTGAGGCTAGAGTTCATTCAACAGTCTGATAATGGCTGGGAAGAAGCTGTTCCTGAACCTGCTCGTGCTTGTGTTCAGGCTTCTGTATTTTCTGCTGACCGAAGAGGTTGTAGGAGGTAATTACTGGGGTGCCATGGGTGTTTGATGTTGATCGCCTTTCTGTGGCAGCGAGCCATGGAAATAAAATGTCCATGGATGGAAGGTTGGCTTCTGTGATGGCCTGTGCACACAACCTTCTGTAGTTTCTTACGGCCCTAGGCAGAGCAGTTGCCATATCGGGCATTTTAAGTGGAACTATAGCTTTCTGACTGGTGGCCCGAATGTGGCATCATGCAGTCTGTTTAACACAAAAGTCAAAATAATTGGAAATTGAACTCTGTTCTCGCATTCTTGTGTTTGAATGCTATGATGACTGTCCTGAGATGCACACTGGTTCAGATAGTGCTATATCCATTGTGCGTCAGAATATCAAAGATTTGAAGCATTGTTATATCATAGCTTTTACCTTGGAAAACTGAAGGACCTGGTATGGGAAATACCCTTCCTTTCTGTTGGGAGTTGAGGAATAGTTATGTTCAAAGATCAGTGTGTTTTTATTTTGAAATCAAAAGTCCTGCACACATGGACAAGCTCTGGTGGTTATTCAAATCTTGATTCTTAAGTGAAAGATTCAAGAGGTGCCATTTGGTGGCTATAAGGTCACCTTGAGGATTTTGACTAACCTATGTCTATGATAGAAACCCGCCCAAAGAGGAAGCTGTAGAACAATGGAACTGACTACTTCCTCTTCACAGCAAGCAGGTGTACAATGGCATGAAAAAGGCACAGCAGGACTCAACAAAAGAAAGTCAGTAATTTCTGTGCTGTATGTTTTGTCTTTCTTTTGAATTATGAAATTGGTTACATACAAAGAATTGTACATCTTCCAAAAAGAGAGAACTCCAGTTTTATACCTGTAGAGAAGCCCTGATGGCTGTTGCGATCTTGAAAAAATCAAAGGACTTAGCATGGTGCAAAACACTTGCATTGATCTTAACTTAAGTTCACGTGTACACAGTAGCAGTTTGATACATAAATTGCAGCAGTCATTACAGTATGATGGGGACTACTTTTGAATGCTCCCAGACCTCATTCACTTGACTTGGACTGATTCTTAATTTCTAACTTGACACCAACATTCTGCGGCGTTGTTGCATTGAAAGAGCATCAACGCTTGAACAAACATCTACACTTTTAGCACTTACTTGAAATCTACTTAATTGAGTCATAGTAATGACTATTTACATTTTCATAGTCCCACCAAGATTAAAGAACATCCTAAAACACACCAGGAATGTAATTTGCCAAAAATACCCAGGCGCAGATTTCAGGAGAACTGAAGAAAATCTTAGTAAAAGTGGTGTACTTTTGAGGAGAGGCAGTTTAAAAAGGAAATTCTTAATTATGGGGCCCAATGGCTAAAGGTACAGCCATCAATGGAAAAGAGAAGGGAGTGAATATGACAGTCAGTTAGAGGAACAAAGTGTGTGGTGCTGGTTAGTTGTAGGCCTGGAGGAGTTGATAGAAATGAGATATTTGTAAAATGACTTAAGCACCAGAATGAGAATTTTAGATCAGAAGGCCAGGAGGCAATGAAAGATCAGATCAACAGCTGCAAAACTGTTGTGGTGAATGGAGACCCAGGCTGAGGAAGTTAGTATTTAATTTGCAGTCATAAGTGACACACTGAAGTTGTGACCAGCATAGCTGAGACAGTGGTTATGAATCTAGATAGGATAGTCATAGATTTTATGTGGAGAGCAATTTTGCATAAACAGATTATAAAATGACAAGATCTAATTACCAGTAAATAACTACATTTAGGATAGATTTCTTAACACATTGAAACAACTGTTAACACTGATTTTAGATTTGAATGTTATCTCACAACTTGTGGCATTAGCCTTTGCCTGATCAATTTATACAATATGGTGATCTTTGGTATTTTCACATGTTTAGCCATGTAACTGACATTAGGGCTGGAGCAAAGGATAGTCGTTTTGCATAGTCTTACAACAATGGTTTGCATTTCTATACAGACTTCCAAATCAACATCCCAAGGAGCTGTACAAGGTACAGGAGGGATAAACAGGTTTGGCTGAAAATCTACTGTACATAATGATAAAGTAGATGGAACACAATGCAAATAAATGTTAAAGGGAACATACAAGAGACCACCATTCGTGCCTCGTTCAGAACTGGTTTATGTAGACTGTTAAAATCTCTGATTCACTTACTGATTCTCCTCTGCTGGGTTGGGGTTGGCGTTTTGGGCACCATTACTGATATTTCTAATAGATCTGTTCAAGGATGGTGTTACACATTTCTGGAGCAGGTGTGTCTTGAACCCAGGCCTCCTAGTTCGGAGGTAGCGACACTACCACTGCACCACAAGAGCCCCTTTAGGGCACCACTACTGGCCTTGGTGCCTTGGTTCAGTGAGTTCTTACTCGGTCCAGTGAACCCTGCTAAAGAGTATGGTGAAGGTGCCGGGTGACTAACCGGTAACTACACTGCAAAAGTTTTCACGGTTGTAAAATGTTTTGGGAAGTCTTCAGGACTTTTAACATATGTTGTTGCCTTTTTTTTTCCTAAGCATGACAGTACAATTCCAGAATCCACTGAATTGCAGTATTATTTGGATGTGACAGTTGTTCCCCTTTCTCTTCCAGCTTGTCGGACTGTTACTTATCGGAGTAGCAGCATGGGGCAAAAGTTACGGCATTGTTTCCAGTATAAACATAATTGGTGGAGTCATTGCTGTGGGGGTCTTCCTGCTTCTCATTGCTGTTGTCGGACTTATTGGAGCAGTCAATCACCACCAAGTCATGCTGTTCTTTGTATCCTTTCGCTGATTTCTTTTATCTTTAAAAATGAATTGGGTATGACTCTCAAGATATTCTTCTATTTGTAGTCAGATAAATTTATGTCTTACTCCTAGGTCTTTGACACAATGAACTACACGTTAGAAGCTTAGAAAAAGAGATCCTTGGTGGAGATGCCTGGCGTATGTTCACTACTGCCCAGCAGAACCTAGGCTATCATTAGGATCTTAATCTTTTGCGTTTCTGTGGGAAAAGCAAAATGCAGCAATAATCCCTAAAGTATAACTGAAAAGAATCATACTGAAGGTTGCTTCAAGTCTTCTGCCAAAAAAGACCCATGGTTGTCTTCAAATTGAAAATTGGGCTGATCATTCTGATACCAGTAGTTCGGAACAAACAAGGAGCACCTTCTGTACATCACATGCTGCATGAATAAGCAGGGAAGCATCTGTTGTGTTTCTTAAGCCCTTGTCAGAGGTGCACTGTCAGTATTAACCAGATGCCCTGGGATGGCGTGTTACTGATGCTGTGGGTGCCACCCAAGCTTTGTTAGGATTTTGAAGTGTGGTGCAAGAAATGAGTGAAATGTTTGGCCACCTTGCAAGCCAGTGTATGGGAAAAATATTGTGAGCTGCATTGATTGATACCACTTCAGATGATTTCATGCTTGGTGCCATGTTACTCAAGTGTGTTTGTTTGCTGCAGTATTTTTTTCCCCGAGAGGTGTCAATACATTTACATTAAAACATGCTGATAAAGCTGCACCTTTGAATATAGTCAAGGGACCAGTTTAATTAATGAAGTGCATGAACAAATACTAAATTGCTTGTGGCAATTTTTTTTAAAGGAAGAACTTTGAAGTATGCCAGGGTCCATCACTATGTCACTGCACTTTAAAATCTATTTTCTGCCTGTAGTGGATTGTGGTGGTGGCATCCCAGTTGTTGGGGGGGGCGGGGAGCCAGCAATTTGGATTTAAAGTACAATGCTGGAATACTAGTGAAAGCTATTGCACTGCAGTTAATCTATATTCTGTCTGACCTGAGTATACTTGATATTTTCACTTTGTCACAACAACAGACAAAGTGTTCAATTCACTTTTATAAACTGAAAATGCCACCTGAAGGAATATTCGAAATGGATTTCAGGAGAAACCTTTATAAAATGCACATTCCAGTCATCTCAATTTTTTTTTCAGTAAGTTTTATTTTCATTAACTTTCCCCCCCCCTTTGTTTCCTTGACTTTGCTTTCACTCCAGTATATGGTTATTTTATTCCTGGTCTTTTTAATTCAGTTTGGAGTCTCCTGTTCATGCCTGGCTCTTAACCGAAGTCAACAGGTACCTTTTTTTGCTTTATTTTTACAAATGTTGTGATTTCTCTTTGAAAAGGCCTGGCCTTTTGTAATTTTTCATGGGGTTGACGACGTCACTGCACAGGCCAGAATTTCTTGCACATCTCTAAATTTCCCTGGAGGAGGTGGTTGTGAGCTGCCTTCTTGAACTGCTGCAATCGTTGGGACAACCACAATGCTGTAAAGGAGGGAGTTGCAGGATTTTGACCCTGATGGTGTGTGGCTTGAAGGGGAATTTGCACCTGGCAGTATTCCCATCTACCTGCTGCCTTGTCCTTCTCAGCAGTTGAGGTCATGGATTTGGAAGGTGCTGTCAGAAGAGCCTTGGTGACTTACTGCAGTGCATATTGTGAATGGTGCACTCTGTCCAATTCACAGCGACAATAAAGTAGGGCTCAAGCCATACTTTAGTATTGGACCATCCAGGTAAGTGGGGAGTATTCCATTACACTCTTGACTTGTGCTTTGTAGATGGCAGAGTCACTGGGGAGTTAGAGGGCGAGTTACCCATCACAGAATACCCAGCTTCTGACCTGTTTTTCAGGTCATTATTTATATGGATTGTCCAGTTCAGTTTCTGGTCAGTGGTAATCTCAATGTTGATAATGGGGGATTCAGTAATGGTAGTGCCATTGTAAACTGAACTTGACCAGCCATACATGCCATGGTTACAGGTTAGATGCTGGGAATTCTGAGAGTGGTGGCTCCTCTCCTGCCTCCTTAACCTGTTCAAGGCACAAATCAGGAGTGTAATGGAATAATTGTTGCTTGCTTAGATGGGTTCTGCTCCAACAACACTTTAGCTTGGCACCATCCAGGACAAAGCAGGCCACTTGATTGGCATCCCATTCACCACCTTGAACATTCAGTCCCTCCACCATCAATGCAAATAGCTGTAGTTTGTACCAACATCAAGGTGCACTTGTATCTCACCAAGGCTAATTTAACAGTTCCTTCCAAACCTGCAACCTCCTATCGTCTAGCAGATCAAGGATAGCAGACAAATGGGAATACAACCACCTGCAAGTTCTCTCCAAGCCCTGCTCACCATTCTGACATGGCGATATAGTGTCATTACGTCAGTGGTGCTGGGTCAAAACCATGAAACTCTTTCCCTAATGATATTGTGGGTTTACCTGTACCATACAGACTGCAGTGTTCAAGAAGACCACTCTCTCCACTACAAACACCTCAAAGGCAACTTGGAATGGACAAATGCTGACCTAGCTATCAATAGCTGCATCCTATGAATTTTAAAAAAATTCTCCAACAAGGGCTCAGGAAACGGTGGAGAAAAGTTGGAAGCAAGCAAAGGGAGGGGTTCTGAGTGGAACAGTCCACTCCAAATTGGTGCCAATCAGGTCTTCTGTGTTCTGTCGGCTCCAGCACAAAACAACGGCAAAAAGTAAGTCCTGAAGCAGGTCGTTACGTGTGGGTTGCAACTGCTCAAAAATATTACTGGTGTGTAAGTCAACCTTTTTCTTTTTTTTTGCCAAATCATTTGGACTAAAAGCTAACTTTTTTTCCACCAGCACATACAGTAATTTTGTTGAGGGAAGCCTTCAGGGAGTCTTAGAAATGCTTCCTTTGTCTTCCTCTCATTTGAGTGCTTTCCTTGATTTGGGTGAGAAAGATTGGCTTTGGTGGTCATAACTCGGGCATCCTAAGAATGTGGCCAGCCCAATGGAGTTGGTTTCAGATGATCATGTCTAGTGCTATTGGCTCCTTTGAGCACACTAATGTTAGTAAGCCTATCCTCCCAGCTGACGCAGAGAACCTGTCTCAAACAGCATTGATGGTACTTCTCAAATTCTTGAGTGGCATCTATGCATAGTCGCAAGTTTTGGATCCATGTAGACTAGTTGGAAGAGACTGCTTATACACAATGATCATGGTATCAGCGTGAATGTCAGTCATCAAAGACTGTCATCCTTGAGTGTCTAAATGCAGTGCTCACAGACTGGATGTGGTGTTGGACTTCCATATCAATATCAGCCTTAGATAAGAGGTGGCTCTCTAGGTAGGGGAAATGTTCCACAATTGGAAGGATTTTTCCATCGATCATAATGGAAGGAACAGACCAGAATTTGCTCTGGGATGTGTTGGCGAGGGGTTTGATTCTTCTTGAGGTTCAGGCTGAGACCAATTCTTCACATGCTTCCACAAAAGTATTAAGTGAGACTTTAAGATTCTCTTCCAAGAGAGTAGTCATAACATTGTCATTTGCCTATTGACGTTCCACAAACAAGGTCAGAGTTGTTTTCTTCTCAGATTTCAACGGTTGAGGTCGAGAAGTTTTCTCTCCATCCTGTACAATATTCCCCAATTTGAGTCAAAAGCTTTTGTGTGTTTGAAGGCAATGGAGCAAGGTTGGTGTTGTTCCTGGAGTTGCTGTGCAGTGAAAATCATGTCCCTAGTTCCATGGTTTGGTCAGAAGCCACACTGCCTATCAGGAAGGATTTGATGAGAGACTGGGAGAAGGTTCCTCGTGAGGGGAATAGAGAGATTCCTCAGTAGTTCCCATAATCTACTTTGTGTCCTTTTTTTTGAGGATGGTGTTGATGACAGCATCCCTGGGATTAGCAGGGGTTTTGTCTTTGGCCAAGATTTTCAGGAGCAATTAATGAAGTTGATGGGTAGGCTCTGCTCATCCAAGTTTGTAAATCTCTGGATTCCCAACTATTCTTATGACTTATCCATTATTTGTGCCTCTGATTTGGGGCTTTGATTTCTGCCACACAAGGCGGGAATCCAAGATCATCACTGGGGAGTTGGGAGACTTCCTCAAATATGTACTGATTTTGGTTTAGAAGTTCTTCGAAATGTTCTATCCTTCAGAGGTTGATGTTTTCTCTCTTGCAAAAGGATTATGTCCTTGATCTGTGCTGGTTTGAGGCCAAGGGTGTTGGGTTTGTATATTGTCTTGGTGGCACTGAAGAAACTCCTGGTGTCATGCTTGTCAGCAATGAGTTGCAGCTCCTTGGCTTTCTCCACCCATCATTGGTTCTTGCTTTTCCCCTAGCTATTCTTCGTAATTCCACTTTGGCTGTGTTTTGAGTTTTTCTCTTTGCCTTGCTGGTGATGTTGTTTTGTCAGGCCCTGAAAGCTTTCCTGTCCTTGTTGATGAGGCTTCGATTATGTGATCATTCTCGTTGAACCAGTTTGTATTTCTTGGTCTTGTAGCCAAGGGTGGTCGTCACATGAGATGATTGCTGTCTTTGGCTCTTTCCAGATTTTCTCCACTCCATTAAAATGAACTCTTTGGAGATTTTGGTAAAAACCTTGTTGGAAATTCACAAGTCTGCTTAGCTGATGAAGCTGCTCAATATTGAACATTTTTCTAAACTGTTTCTTCATCTTTGGCTGTTTCTGGTGGCGTTTGATGGACACTGATGAGCAGATGCTTTGGTAGTCTGTCCAATGGTCGTCTGCGTTGATCATCACGTTCATAATGGGTTGTTTTTAGTCTCTGGATTGAACGATGTATTTGATCATGTAGCAGTGCATTGATCGTGGATATCTCCAAGTCTTGAACTTGCCTTTTTGGTAGAATAGTGTGTTAATGACCAGCTGGTGTCCTGCAGATTTGATGAGCAGGAAAATCCCATTGGAGTTGCAATTCCCGATTCCTTCCTTTTCTGACGGTTCCTTTTCAGAGTTGGGAGTTCTTTCCAACCTGGCATTGATGTCCACCTTGGGTGGTCTTCAGTTTTATCTTCTTTGGGAATGTTGACGAGGTATGGTGTCCAAAGTAGAGTAGAAGCCTCCTTTGGACTCGCCTATGGCATCAAGTGTTCGGGTAGAGGAATTTGCGACCATTGCATGCTGGCTCTTGACATGTTGTAGATGAAGATTCATGAGGTGATCATTGCCAACTGGGAGATCGGAGACTTGATTGAATTCATTCTTGATGACTGATCCAATTCCGTGTGTCCTGGGTTGATCCTTGGGTTTACCCCTCCTGAAGAAGGTGTAATCACCACCTCCTCCTGTCAGCTGCCTTTTGCCTGCTGTTCATGTCTCTTGCAGGGTTGCAATCTCCATGTTGAAGTGTCCGAGTTCACAGGCAACCAGGGCAGTTCTTTTGTTGCAGGTGATTTTTGTCCGTCTGTCAGCGTTCATACATTCCTGGTTCCAAGACTGAGTGCGACTCCAGGTAGACTCCTTTTGTAGGGCATCTTTTTAAAATGAGAATGCTGTCGCACTTCAGCAGCCACACCGGTCCTTGACATGTAGATCCAGTTCTAGTGGCAAAGAAATCTATAACACTGGATTTCCCTGGTTGATACAGTCTTCATTTGCTCTCGTAGCCATTGATATCTCAAATATCTTCTGCCTGAATGGCCATTGAGGTCTTGAATTTATGCTTTGTCTGGTCCGTTCTTTGATCTTACTGTCATGGCGGGGCCTGCAAGGAATTGAGAACTCCCTGATGGCATCACTGTTGGATTCAACTGAACACTCAAATCTTTCCTCTACAGCAAGATGGCAATTCACAGAAGAGACCTAGGCTTATTTTGTTATAAATTGCTAAAATTGTAACATTGCTAACAAATTAAATATTTAATTTATCTTTCGAGGTATTCACAGAAATAAAGATCAATCCATTTGAGGCTATAAGTGATGGTGTCGGCTATTTTTATTATTGCTTTAATGTAATCACAACAAATCCCATTTTGTGTCACCAGTTATTTCTTTTGCTTTGCCAGGTTTAAAATTCTCTAGTCTACTGCCGTCTTCAAGTGTTTTCTTTTAATTTATGTGATCCTTCCTTTCAGAACTTCTTCAAAAAGAAAATGCCCTCTTTATGATCTGTGCAAAAAGATAAGAATAGTCCTAAAAGATTTACTGTAGGAATAAGGGTATTTGCTGTTTAGACATAGAGTAGATTTCACTCCTTTTTGAATGTGACCAGGCTTACACTTGTTATGTCTATGTCACTGTTATCCATAAGTGTGGAAAACATGAAGGGACGTGATGGCCTAGTGGTACTATTGCTGGACTGTTGATCCCCAGATCCAGATAGCGTTCTGGGGATCAGGGTTCAAATCCTGCCATAGCAGATGGTGAAATTAATTCCAGATATTGATTGAATTCTAAGAATCTAACGATGACCGTGAATCCATTGTTGATTGTCGGAAAAACCCATCTGGTTCACTAATGTCCTTTTTAGGGAAGGAAACTGCCATCCTTACCTGGTCTGGCCTACATGTGACTCCAGACCCACAGCAATGTGGTTGATTCTTAACTGCCCTCTGGGTAATTAGTGATGGGCAATAAATGCTGTCTGGCCAGTGATGCCCTCAGCCCATGAATGAATAAAGATTAAAAGACTTTTTTTCTTTTTTTATATAAAAAAAAGCCAAGAGCTGTGGTGAGATTGAAAAGCTGATCAAAGTTGGAACTCCTCACTTTAAAAGTGGGAAATAAGTAGAGCAATCCTTTAACTGTTACTGAAGAAAGCATCCTCCGTGCACAGTGCATGTTCAGCAGCTTATCTTTTATCTGTCAGACTGGAGTTGGAATCTAACCCAGACAGATGGGGATCATAGCTTGCTTTCTTTTTTAAAAAAATGTTACGAATAGAAGAAAGGGTGTGTGCGCCAGTCTCACTTTTGTACATGAGTGGATTATTTTTAAAGCAGGGTGACTTTATATATAGTTTGTTTTTCATGGTGTTGATTAACGTAGGAATGCTTGCCAGAACACTCGAAGAATTCAGTCCTTTCCTCCATTCATGCATTGGAACCTTTTTAAAGTTCACCTGATTGCTAATATGTTAGGCCAAGATCCATCTGGGGCAGGGACAGGGGATGCCACAAAGGGAATGGTGGCACAGTGTACTGTCACTTGATGCGTGATGCAGAGGCCCAGACCAGTGCTGTAGGAACATGGGTTTAAATCTGACCATGTCAGCTGGAATTAAATTTAAACTTTTTATGAATTCATAAATCTGGAATTTAAAGCTTGTCTCAGTAATGGAGCCATGAAACTAGCTTTGATTGTCATTAAAAATCCACCTGGTCCACTTCCCTTTTTATGGAAGGAAGTCTACTGTCCTTATACGGTCTGGTCTCCATGTGACTCCAGACCCAGAATGTGATTGACTCAGACTGTTGATGGTCTTCAGAAATAGCCTAGCAAATCACTTGAATTAAGGGCAGTTAGGGATGGACTGCAAATGCTGGTCTTTGCAACGATACCCACATCCCATGCAAAAAAAAACGACAAAGTTTAGCATGTCTCAGCAGTGTCATTCTTCCTCTGTCCTGCATTGGTGTGCAAACCTAGATTAATGGGCTCAGACCCCCACATTGGGATCTAGCAATAAAGCACTTTATCTTGCTTTGCTGTCCTGATCTTCCAATCAGAAATGGAACTCAAAATTAAAGAGTGGTTAGAACGATTATACAAATTAGGCAAATAGTCAAAACCACACACACCAGGGCAGGCTAAACGGGGCTAAATTGCACCCTACTGGGCCTAGTTCTTGTGCTCCCTGAAACGAACGTCTAATCCCCCTTTGGCTTTTTCATAGAACTCCATCACCGCTCCACTTTGATCTTGAATCAAAGTCCAGTGACATTCCACATCACGCACTTGGAGATAACAAAGTGTGGAGCTGAATGAATACAGCAGGCCAAGCGGTATCTCAGGAGCACAAAAGCTGACGTTTCGGGCCTAGACCCTTCATCAGAGAGGGGGATGGGGAGAGGGTTCTGAAATAAATAGGGAGAGGCGGACCGAAGATGGACAGAGGAGAAGATAGGTGGAGGGGATAGGTCATTCTGGGGAGGATGGACAGGTCAAGGCGGAGGAATGAGGTTAGTAGGTAGCAAATGGAGGTGTGGTTTGAGGTGGGAGGAGGGGATGAACAGGTTAGGGAGGCAGGGACGAGCTGGGCTAGTTTTGGGATGCAGTGGGGGGAGAGGACATTTTTGAAGCTGGTGAAATCCACATTGCAGCCCAATGGTATCAGGGTTCCCAAGCAAAATATGAGTTGCTGTTCCTGCAACCTACGGTGGCATCGTTATGGCACTGCAGGAGGCCCAGGATGGACATGTCGTCTAAGGAATGGGAGGGGGAGTTGTTTATTGTGAACCGAGCGTAGGTGTTCTGCAAAGTGGTCCCCAAGCCTCCGCTTGGTTTCCCTGATTGTAGAAGAAACCACACTGGCTACAATGGATACAGTATACCACATTGGCGGATGTGCAGGTGAACATCTGCTTGATGTGGAAAGTCATCTTGGGGCCTGGGATGGGGGGTGAGGGAGGAGGTGTGGGGGCAGGTGTAGCATTTCCTGCAGTTGCAGGGGAAAGTGCTGGGTGTGGTGGGGTTGGAGGGGAGTGTGGAGTGGACAAGGGAGTCACAGAGAGAGTGTTCTCTCCGGAAGGCAGACAAGGGTGGGGAGGGAAAAATGACTTTGGTGGGGTCAGAGGATGATGCATTGAATCTGGAGGTTGGTGGAGTGGTATGAGAGGACTAGGGGGATTCTCTTTTGGCGGTTATTGCGGGGGCGAGGTGTGAGGGATGTTCCCTTGACGACACTTCCGCCATCTACAATCCGACCCACCACTAAAGACGTTTTTCCAACCCCACCCTTGTCTGCCTTCCGGAGAGACCACTCTCTCCGTGACTCCCTTGTCCGCTCCACACTCCCCTCGAGCCCCACCACACCCAGCACTTTCCCCTGCAACCACAGGAAGTGCTACACTTGCCCCACACCACCTCCCTCACCCCCATCCCAGGCCCCAAGATGACTTTCCACATCAAGCAGCTCCACACTTTGTTATCTCAGATTCTCCAGCATTGCAGTTCCCATTATCTCTGATCACACACTTGGAATGCTGTTGTATTTAGGGCCATGCGGTAAACTTTAGAAGTGACTTGTCGGAAGTCAGTATGTTGTGTGACATTGATTTTTGTTTTTGTTTAGGAGCATCTGCTAAAGTTGACCTGGAACAGAATGTCAAATGCAACCAAACAAGATCTAGAACACCAGCTGAATTGCTGTGGATTTATGAATGATACAGAGAATATTGCCAGCTATTTGACTGATCATTTATTGTGTAAAGAAGTGAGTAATTTTTTTTGTTGGATTATTAGTGGTGTTCAATATCATACTGTCAGCAAAGTAAGAGTTCCCTTGACGACACTAAAGGGAATATTCATTTCTAGGCTTTGTATATGCTTGCCCTTAATTCCAGGAAATTAATGTTAATGCACCCCCATCAATCGGTTTGTTCTTGGAAATATGATATTGGGGGTCTTACTTGGGGTTGTGAAAGTGGCTGTGTAGAAACAAATGGTTATCTATTACAGTTTGGCAATGTGTACAGGTTTGAATTAACTTTTCACTCACTGCTGTAAAGGAGAGAGATGGGAGTGGGAGTGTGTGATGTTTAGAAAGGAGACAAGGTCCTTGGAACTATTCCTGGTGGCAAAATGGATTTATGACCTAAGCGCACATTTCCAGTCGGTGGGACAAACATGGATGTTAAATTTCCCTAAAACAGCTGTTCCGCTTTCGTTGAAGGGTCAGTAGCAAGGGAGCTTAATCTCAAGGTGAAAGACAGGCGGTTTAGAGGGGATTTGAGGAAAATACTTTCACCCAAAGGGTGGTGGGAATCTGGAATGCACAGGCTTGGAGGGTAGGTGAGATGGGAAACCTTATTATGTAAATAAGCACTTGAAATGTCATAACGTTCCAAGGCTATGGGCTGAATGCTGGAAAGTGGGATTAGTTGTTTGTTTGTTTTTTGTTGGGGAGGACTCAATGGGCCAAAGGATCCCTTCTGTACTCCACGATTCTATGATCTAAGATCAAATCTCCCCCAAGTTAGACCCTGCTTTTCTGTGTAACTTTCTACCCTGATGCTGTTCAATGAGACTGTGTTGCATACCAATTAGAAATTGAGCAGAAGGTTAATTTTTGAAAGAAAACCCTTACAGGTTCTGAACTGAACAAATATAACTTTCAAAAAATAATTATAACTCCTGAATAGATGTTTTATTGAAGAGTGTCTGTATGACCTATCTTGTCTGGTAAGTGTTTCAAATTTTCCCTTTTAGTGCTGTTGTCATTTTTTTTGACAGGTCTGCAAACCAACTGGTTGTAAAACTTGTGGGAATGTCATGCTGACACATTCTGGTCAGGCTCTAAGGATTCTGGGTGGAGTGGGGCTTTTCTTCAGCTTCACTGAGGTGAGGTTTGTTCTGTTGTAAAGTAACGTTGATTTTGTTTCTTCTGAAATGTCTTGTGGAAGTATAATTTTCTTTTGTTTTAGAAGTAAAGGTTTCTGATCAATTTCACTGAACCATTGCAGTTCTTTGTTCTAGGTGTGAAATCCTAAAGCTCACAGATGCTACATAGCGCTGCCAATTGTCCTGCCTTAAACCATTTTAATTTTTCTTTTCATAGGTTTCTTTACACAGGTATTTCTGAATTATAGATGAGACTCAGTTAACCTAGTTCCTTGATCGTTTCCATTTGTTTTATGATGTGGGGATATCAATAAAGATTTTTAATGAATAAATCCGCTTTGCATATTTGCATCATTAGCATAATGCAAAAGTCTGTAAGTTTTGTAATTGGTCATCTGGCCAAACCCAGGATCGTACACGGGGAGGCGATGTCCTAGTGGTGTTATATCTGGGTCTCTGGATTAACAGTCCATTGAATGTTCTGGGACCCTCCTTTGAATCCAATGATGGCAGGTTGTCAAATTGGAATTCAGTAAATATCTGGAATCATATGAGAATTGTCAACTGTTGTAAAAATCCTATCTGGTTCACTAATGTCCTTTACTGAAACCCTAATCCTGTGAATGAATTTTAAAAAATACAAACAGTATACAAAACTACAGCAGCAGTCCTGACTAATTATTAGGGTGGTGACTGATAGGAGAGAGATTTGGAATGGTAAGGGCTGAGTGGTTTCCCAAATCCAAGTGATAACAGCAGCCTGAAAGTAAATAGCACCAGTAGGAGATCAGTGTTTGACCCAGACCTAGGAACAATTTGGTGTTAAGCACGTTGTTACAATCTCCAATCGATTACTAAATTCCACCACCAAATAGTCTTGTTATGGACCAATAATCTTAAATTTGACAAAAGGTGAGACCCAGTGGACTTGCTAAGAGAATAAGGCCACAAGATTCCACAGTTTTGAACAAACAATAACACTGCACAAGTTAGAACAGTAGTATGAGAAATTATTACATGTACAACTTCTTTCTAAATACCCAGAATTAATGTGATAAACGTGGCTAATATATTGCAATCACACCCTAAAGCACACATCAAATACCAGTTGCAATCATGACTGTTCTCATGGAATTCTCAGCAATTCCTCCCCAGATATTAATGATGCTGTGGGTCATCAAATCTCATGCAATTACAATTCTTCACTTTTGCTGATCCTGTCTTGCAATTCCCTCTTGAGTTGTTCCATCATTGACTGCCTCAACAGTTGCTCCTGTTCTGATTTATCACACTTTTTTTTCCTGGGTTTATGCCCCCAAACTCTGAAACTGCACTCCAGCATTCATTCATGAGCATAACTCCAGCTCTTCACCAACAACTAACTTTACAGTGTCAGATACATCCCTGGTGAAATAACTCCACCCAGGCCGGGACCCCGTCACCAAGACACCCTTTATGTGTGGAGAGTCTTTGACACTGGTCCAGCTCCCTCAGAGTAAACAGGATGTCTGACACTCCTATTCTCATCAGTCAGCCAGTATTCTCTGATTCAGTCAGAGAACTCATATTAAAAGAGGCCCACCTGGCTGACTTCATTACAATCACTACACCTGAGATTTTCCTGAAGCTCCAATCTTGCTCGGTTCTATGAAGCACATACCGCTGAAAGCTCCCACTTCCAGCTTAATTGAAGTATTTGTGCTTGCAGGCTTCTTCCAAGCTTTCCTCCAACACCGAATTGGTGACCTTACCACTATGACACTTGGCTACTTTCTGATTCCTAGATCTTCCTGAGCCATCCAACTAACTTTGCCTTCCTGCAGCATATGTAAAAATCAGCACTCCTAAAATGGAGTGAATGGACATGTCTGTCTCTTTCTCTGACTAACTATGCCCTTGGAACTGTGACCCTGAACTTCCCTGAATAACCTATTGAAACTTTGCAATAGGCCCCACCCCTATCACAATGTGGCATTGAATGTTGCCACTGCACAACTCTTAGAACTCTCTCTGTTCCCCTGCAAGTCATAGTCTTGCTGTTTTCACGACATGCTGGCTTTCAGCACAAAGGAGGATTCCTCACAATGGGAAATGGAGTTCCAAATGTCAACCTAACCATGAACAAAGCTGTGGGAAATTTATGTTGAGAGAAGTCTTGTGGGCATTGCAAAGTAAAACACTTACTAATTTAGTATCCCCAGTAATTGACTGCAATTTCAAAAATAAATTTATGGTTTAGCCACAATTTTTAATCCCTGAGTTGTTACCTATGAGGTGTAGCTGGCAGGTCAGTTTCTCCCTGGAGAACCATTAATGATCAAAGCAGCCCGTTGAAATTTGCAAAAAAAAAACCTGGATTATAAATGGTCTAAACTTTTAATTTCAAGCTGTGTTAGTTTGTTTGTTAGTTAAAATTTATATGATCTGAACCTATTAATCAGTTTACTGCCAAATATTTGCTGTTGGATGTCTATTGTTCTTTGGGTATGCTTTCTCCAATATTACCTTCTGACAACAATATTCAGTACATTAGTTCTGTTTTGATTTAAATATAATGTGCCAGTGAGAGCAAGAATGAAAAGTAGCTGGAAGTAAATATCAATATACTGATTCTCCTTCTTTGTTCCCCCACCCCCAGATCCTTGGAGTTTGGCTAGCTATGCGTTTTAGGAATCAGAAAGACCCTCGAGCAAACCCTAGTGCCTTTTTGTAGAACTTTCACCTTTCTCTGCACTGTCATGACCGTTGTATTCTCTAGCTGCTAGTCAAAAAATCTTTCCCAGGGATTATTTTCATCAAAGCTCATACATATGGAAGACAGAAGAGGATTGTCTGCTTACCTTCACGAATGCATGATGGGATGGAGCAAGCTAGCCAGACTCTTTGAATTATCATGATGCCACAGCTGATGAGATTCAATGACATCTGGTTTGTACTAACTGAAAGCTTCATCCTTGATGTGAAGTCCCTGGTTATGTGACTATATTTGAGTGTAAGAACCAAACTTGAAAAATGTGCAAACTGTTGAAATAATTTTTAAAAATTTAGTCCAGAACATACTGTTTGTTTATGATGTAGTTAGATATGTCGGGGTAATAATGCATCATTACAGCTACTATTAATGTTCGTCCAAATTTTAGACTTGTTAATGGAGGGGGGGGTGCAAATTGAGGACAGGAGAGAAACTCCCTTTTAAATAAATGTTTTAATTGATCACGCCTTTTTAATGTACAGTAATTTTACAAGGAACCCTTGTCACACATTAAAACTGTCAAGTTTGAACTCTGATAATTTGCAATAGAGGATTGAGTTGGAGAAGTTGTACTGATTTCAAATTCTCAATGAACGTCCAGCTTCAGTACTGCTGCAACTTTGGAACTGTGGTAGTGAACATATTTGCTGAGGTCCTGCTTTTAGTTACACAAGTCCCATGTCTTAGCTTCTGCTTTGGTGTGCAGCCAAAGTTTCCAGTTTACTCGTGCATTCTAGTTAATGGCGAGGGGTGTGATTGACATTCTGGCCAGTCTGGTAGTTGCATTGTTCTTCCAATTTCCTGTGGGACAGTTGTAGATTTGTAGCTCCACCCTATCTGGCAATTGTAATTCAACAGAGTGCCTTTGAAGTAAAGGGAGGGAGGGACCATATATGTGAAGAGTTAACTCTTTTTTTTGTCTAAGACCTGGTTCAAATTATCTGTCATAAAGACTCAAGACCATATTACGATTGTTTGGCTTTGGTGTTTAAAATAGTTACGCCAATACCACTGTACTGTGATGTACCATTATACTTCCAGCCTTTTGTTGTTCTTCCTAATTGTTTAAGGGAGTGGTCTAAAGATGTATTAGAGCCATGTCTGATTTTGTATATTCTGGATTACAGTGCTGAAAGTCGAGGCCACACTGCTGCTTTTCCTATAGTGTAGACCTATGTTCCATACCACATTAGAATTCAAAGGGATAGCGAGTTTTGAGAAGATTTGTAGCTCAGGTTGAGGTTCTGGATGTGAGTTTGCTCGCTGAGCTGGAAGGTTAGTTTTCAGATGTTTCATCACCATTCTAGGTAATATCTTCAGTGACCCTCCAATGAAGTGCTGGTGTTATGTCCCGCTTTCTATCTATCTGTTTAGGTTTCCTTGGGTTGGTGATGTCATTTCCTGTTCTCTTTCTCAGGGGATGGTAGATTGGCTCCAATTCAATGTGTTTGTTGATGGAATTCCGGTTGGAATGCTATGCTTCTAGGAATTCTCGTGCATGTCTCTGTTTGGCTTGTCCTAGGATGGATGTGTTGTCCCAATCAAAGTGGTGTCCTTCCTCATCTGTATGTAAGGATACGAGTGATAGTGGGTCATGTCGTTTTGTGGCTAGTTGATGTTCATGTATCCTGGTGGCTAGTTTTCTGCCTTTTTGTCCAATGTAGTGTTTGTCACAGTTCTTGCAAGGTATTTTGTAGATGACGTTTGTTTTGCTTGTTGTCTGTATAGGGTCTTTTAAGTTCATTAGCTGCTGTTTTAGTGTGTTGGTGGGTTTGTGGGCTACCCTGATGCCAAGAGGTCCGAGTAGTCTGGCAGTCATTTCGGAAATGTCTTTGATGTAGGAGAGAGTGGTTATGGTTTCTGGGCCCGTTTTGTCTGTTTGTTTGGGTTTGTTGCTGAGAATTCGGCAGACTGTGTTCATAGGGTACCCGTCTAGAAGCATGGAATTCCATCAACAAACACATTGATTTGGAGCCAATCTACCATCCTCTGAGAAAAAGAACAGGAAATGACATCACCAACCCAAGGAAACCTAACCAGATAAATAGAAAGCGGGACATAACACCAGCGCTTCACCGGAGGCTCACTGATGATATTACCTAGAATGGTGACGAAACGTCTGAAAACTAACCTTCCAGCTCAGTGAGCAAACTCACATCCAGAAATTCAAAGGGATGGAGGACTGTCTTTTCTTGTGCTATGAATAAAATGCAGCATCAGTATTATAAAGATTCTACATTGTACTTTAACTAACTGAGCTAATAAATGTGACTATCTAAATCTCAAATCCTGGTTGGGAAATGTCTGCTGCCATCACTTTTTAAATGACGTGTCATCAATCTGTATGGAAAGTATCGACACTCAACTAGAGAAATGCAACTGCCAAAATTAACATTCTAAATCCCTTCAATCAACATAGGTAAGCTTTAATTCTATTATTTTTAAACTAAAAATCTAGAGACCTAGGCGAACGTTTTCGTTTTCCCTTTTCACTGATGCAACTAAACTGACTGCCAGGTGGATTCTCACAAGGATCAGAGGTTTGAAATAATGTGGTGGTGGTGATGATGATTTGATGTGCAGTATACATTGGTACATGCTGTTTAGAAATCACCTAATTGGCCTCTTACCAAGTTTTAACATTTTGTTTAATTTTATGGAAGAAAATGTTTAGTTATGAATTTAGTAATCATTACTGTAATGTAACTGAACGAGTAATCGCACCATGGTAGTCGTAAAGAATCTGAATTTCTTTTTCTTTTTTCATTTTAAGACCTCCAATAAACGTGAACACGGAGGTATCAGACTGAATTTTTTAAAAAATTGTTCACTGATATCTAAGGATTGAAACCGGTGTTCATTGATCAGGCCTCTCATTCTCTAATTTTGGCTGTGGCTAAGCTAGACACTTAGTGCTACATGCAGCAGTTTTAAGAAGGCAGGCCACCATTACCCAATGCACCTGGAGGTAGGCAATAAATCACTTAAATTTTTAAAAATAAGCCAAACTTGCAATAATTATTGATCCTTCATTTAAGATGTATACCAATTGCATGAAATGCTCTGTATCTTCATGGGTATTCTGTACTGTTTTAGTCATGAAATTATACATTAAATTCTTCGAACAGTTCACTGTTGTCAGAATATTTTCTGATACTAAGAGTTTGATCCTCTGACTATTCATTATACATTTTTGAACTTGATCCTCTGCTAACTATTCATGAGACATTGCTAAGTTAATATATGTATTTTTTAAGACTGAAACGTTTCTAGCCAAAAGTGAAACTAGGAAAAGGAGGTGTTAGCTTGAGACTCAAATGTACACCAACCCCGTTCATAGAGCTAGACTGTGTTTCTTTCTTAGTGGTTTTCCATTTTTTATGTCGAGTTTTAGCAATGTGTTTGTGATTCAGGCAAATTTTGCTCCTGGCTCTTTGTCTCGCCCAATAGCATGATTTTACAGTTGTGTACTGATTTTAATTGAATGCACTCAGTATCTATGGAAGGGGCATATAGCCATGGAGAGAATAATAAAGGGCATGAAAGAGATGAAGTTTTAATTCAATAAAAAGTAACCCAATGGTGACCAGGTAACTAGTGTTGATTGATTGTTGTAAAAACCCATCTACTTCACTATTGTTTTTGGGGAAGAAAATCTGTCTGTACTGGGCTTGGCTGACATGTAACTCCAGACCCACAGCAACATGACTGACTTGAACTGCCATCTGGGCAATAAATGTTGGACTAACCAATGATATTTGCACCCCATGAATGAATTTTTAAAAATAAAAGTCAGGGGATCATTTATGTCGGCAGTGAGCTGGCACGATGTGGGCTGCAGTAAAGTGGATTTGTAAAGTTTTTAAGCCAACTTGAAGTTTAGTGGTCTCCAGTTAGTTACTAGATCCAGCATGTGCAAGGCTGGAGGGTCTAAAACTGGAACATGTGAACCATGCAATGTCCACTGGATTCTGGCTCACTGCTTCTGGGAGTATGGGCAGGATTAAGTGTGTACTACACGTTGGCGATTGAAATCTCTTTGTAATGGAACTCTTCTGGAATTGTGCTGTGTTTTTAGGATAATACCAAATATTTTAATTTAGATATACTTATTTGTTTGCAAAATTTGTAATGGTACCAACAACCGATCAGTCTTTCTGAAGTCCGCACAACTCTTGTATTTTAAATAATAGTGGTAAACTAAAGTCCTTTAGGGAAACTCTTGAGCAGATTCTAATCAATGACAGACCTGATTTTTTTTTAAAAAATTCCAGCATAATCTGGATTTTACAGGTTCACAAGGTAAATGACAATGTTTTATTGTATAGAATGAAGTGGAAAAATATTTCTGCAATAAATGCTTTAATTCACTAACAATATTTTTCTTGTCAATCTGTTGTAACAATTAGCATTATCACAATGTGGGACAATTAAAAGTACAAATCCAAATTCCACTATTCAGAGTTCTTTACCCTACTTATGTTATTGTGAGGTGTAAAGCAAAACCTGGAATCTTCCCAACGGAAAAGAGAATGTTTGAAGGATTCCCAGCAAGAAGGAAAACATGATTAGATAAGGGTTCAATTAAACTTTGAGGAGCAAGTTCAGGGAAGCTTGCTGTTTAAAAATAGAAAACCAGGCCCATAATAAACTGGAGTACCTAGTCGGCTAGAAGTTCTAAGAAATACACATTTTAACAAGACGATCTGCCAAACACACTGAATTGGTGTATATGATTGGACTTGAGATGCTCCAGTATCATGTTAAAACTATGGGGTGTGACATTCAGCCCTATTTTGTTACAAAGTGATGCTAATAGTTTTTTTTTCTTGTAATAAAAATGGATTGGTAGAGTTTACATTTTAATGATATGTGGGTAGGAAGTGAGTGCTCATTAGTCAATCTCAGCATCTGTAAAGAGGAAACTGCAAAACCACATACCAAAAATGTTCAGGTGAACAAGAAAGCCTATGTTCAGTGTGAACAAAGGATGTATAAGCTAACTTCACTCCAGAAACAGACAATTAGCATCCAGAAATGTAAATATGTGCAGCTTTGCCATGTTTCTTTTTCTTCTTCCACACTTCCCCCTCCAATACTTGTGCATGTGAACAGCTGAGTAAGTTGCAGTTAATATTTTGCAACTCTCCATCAATCTAAAAACTTGTAAGCTGATGCAAAAGGTAATGCTGGGGGAAAAGAGGAGAGAAAGTTACTATTTTTCCTCTCCCTTTTATTTACATGGTCTTATTTTGAAGAAATTCAATCAATCACTCTAATGAAAGCCTGTACTGTATTTAGTGCATATTTCCACACTGTGCCAGTGCTGATGGGTTAGACACATAACATTGGTAACCATGTTAATTCCTAATTAGGTCCAGTGCAAGTGGAGCAGGCAACTTCATCACAGCATTTTACAGACTTCTGCATTCAACATTTAGTTATATTTCAGGCAAAATGTTTTTTATACTGTTTCAGAGCAGCTGCTGTAGATTTTTTTTTAAGTGCACCTTCTACTGGACCCAGCTTGTTTCTTTACTTGGCCTGATCACATTTCCTTTTTGCCTTTCACTATCTCCTGTCTTCCATGCTAATACAGTGTATATTTCAGGTGCTTCATAACAGGTACAAAACGCATTCCAACACGTGCCACCAATGCCACAGGTCTGACTGATCAGAGGTGGATGGATACAATGAGGATAATTGTTTTAAAACTCCACATTTACAATACTAAAAGTATAATAGACAAGATCTTAGCTGGTTGAATAGCAGACAACAAAATGGCAGCTCTTGTCATTTTGATGTCAAGACTTGAATATGCTAAAGTGCATTTTTTTTTGCCAAGTAGTGTACTTCATAGGAGGTCTTATGCCACCAGGGTAGCATCCATCTCTGAAGAAGCTCCCAGATTCAAGTTCCATTCCAGGACTTAAAAGCCAAGGAATGTATACTCTTCACTAAACAGGTTGATTATTGATGTGCAAATTCTTCCAACAAATGCAAATAGTAGGCAGTAGGAATAGGAGATATGCGTGATGTTGAAAGTTGGATCAAGGCTCAAGGTACAACATGTGAAAAGTCTGTTTCCCAGTAAATCTGACTCCTTGAATATTGTCATCCAATCAAAAGTGCTATATAAATACAAGTCGTTTTTATCGTCCCGCTCTCAGCACAATTGCCATTTGCAAGAAGTCTAAAAGGCAAGGCCAGAAGAGTGGGGACGCCCCCCCGCCCACTGGCTGAACAGCAACATTTGGGACTGACGGTTAGTCAGAGGCTACTCTGGGCTGACCAACTGAGGTACTTGGAACCACTATAAAGGGGTAGTCATGATCAATAGCTTTAAATACAATAGGATGGTCAGCAAACAAGCTAAGTACCAGAATAGAACAATGACTGGCTCATTCTGTGTCACTATTTAGTAGCACTAGGCATTTGGAAACAGGTTCATTTATATTCCTGAGTTACTATTAAAACTGTAGAGGAAAATATAAATGCACTCCTTGCAAGGAAATGGAGAGCAAGACAAACCTCAGTGAGGGCAGTTAAGAGTCAACAACATTACTGTGGATCTACTGTCACGTACACCATAACCAGGAAATATTTGTTTGGCATCTAAATTCAGCTAAGCCCAAAAGCTGTCACTGATCGCACAACTCTAAACTAACATCAATTTTTTATTGATAGTAGAACTGCAGAATCCAAGTTAACAAGGTGTAGAGCTGGATGAACACAGCAGGCCAAGCAGCATCAGAGGAGCAGGAAAACTGATGTTTCAAGCCTAGACCCCCACTTCAGAAATCTGAAGAGGGGTTTAAGCCTGAAACGGCAGCTTTCCTTCTCTGATGCTGCTTGGCCTACTGTGTTCATCCACCTCTACACCTTGCTACAGCAATTTTTTTTATAATATGCCTTTCTATCGTATACACTGAATAGTAAAATAACAAATGCCATCTCTCTACTTATTGATATACTTGTTTTGGATGATTATCCAGCTTGCGTTACAAAATCAATTTTTCTTTTTACATCACATCTGTGTGCAGTAAACTTTAGTAGCTGGAGTCCTTGCTGGCATAATTTGTATCATTCTGGATGTCACATTATAGGAAAGATGCAAATATGCTGGAACGTGCACAGAGGTGGTTTACAAGAATGGTTTCAGGCTACAAGGATGGATTGAAGAAATTGCAGCTGCTCTCTTTGTTCAAACTCAGCTGTCTCCTCTCGAGACTGGATAGAGGCAATAGGAAGAAACGGTTATAAAACAAAACTGCAGTTGGAGCTCAAACAAAAAAACAAATTCCTGGAGAAAGGGAGAGGAAAAACTCCCTGGAGATAGTGGAAATGACGATCAACGATCTCTTGGATGTGGATGGTGGTGAGGTGGTAAGCAAGTGAGAACCATGGAGAACCTTTGCTGTTGTGGGAGGGAAAAGACAGGGTAAGGGCTGAAGTGGAGGAGCTGGGTCGGAGACAACTGAGGGCTCCATCAACCACAGTGGTGGGGATGATCATTGGTTGAGGAAAAACATGTTCCAGCTTTTACAAGGGGGTCTCTGACATCAGTACAGAGGCAAGGGAGATAGCAAAACTGGGACAATGGAATGGAAGGGTTTTCCCAGCAACTTGTTTTTGTTTCCAGCATCCAGAGTTTTTGTGTGGGGTTTTATTTTGAAGTTTCGCTTCTCCTGGCTTACTACCAACAATCCCTTGATCTAGTGATCCTTTGTCCCTCTCCCTCCAGGCTCCTTCGTCACCTATCTACTTGCCCCTTTTCCCTCTCAATCCATCCACCAGCATATGCTTTTCTGAGCTACTTTCAATTCTGGGAGGAGGTTCACTGGATGCAAGATGTGAACTGTTTTCTCTCCATAGCTGCTGAGACACCTCTGGTTTCCCCCAGCAATTTGTGTTTTTTTTTGGGAGGGAGAAACTGTTCCTTTTGTGAAAGGAAGAAACAAGAACAAAAGTCATTAGAGTTAGTGATTTGCAAAAAGGAGCAAATGAGGGAACAGTTATTCCTCCAACCCTTGCTGAATGTGTTAGGGTATGGAATGTATTGCCTGGAAGTATGAATCATGCAAGTTCAACTGGAGGCATTCAAAAGGGGTGATTATCTACATAAAAATAATATGCTAAGGTATGGGGAGAAAGGAAGTCATTGGCACAACGTAAGAACGTTCATCTCAAAAGTTGATGCAGGCACAGGAGGCCCAATAGCAGTGTTTTACAGCAGGAGACAGCTATAGGACCCACTGGCAATAGACAATGGTGCCTTGCTTAAGTGCAAATACAGGGCAGAATCTTAAACTTACAGCCTAGATATTCACATGAGACATCAAGTGCTTCCTTATCTAAAAAGGGGAGTGGAAATGTGTGTCATTCCCCCCCCCCGAAAGCTTAAGGGTGAGTGAAAGCAAATATAAAACACCAACATGGAAGGCCACTAGATTTTTTTTTGGTTGGGCTACAGTACGAAAGTGTGGTCTTACATGAGGCATTAAACAGAGACTTAAAATGCTCTCAAAATATAATTGAGATGAAACAATAACTGTTTCTCACACCACTGACAGCATGGGACCTGTCAAGTGTTTTCTGTTTGCATATCTGGGGCTCACTTTACAGATTAACAGAGCTGCTGCATTTCGGAAAGGGAAATCAGGGCTGGATGTATACACTGAATGGTAAAGTCTGAGGGAGTGTGGCTGAACCGAGACCTTGGAGTGCAGGTTCGTAGCTCCTTAAAAGTAGAGTCGCAGGTAAATACGATAGTGAAGAAGGCAGTTGGTATGCTTGCCTTTATTGGTCAGTGGATAGACTATAAAAGAGTTGGAAGGTCATATTGCAGCTGTAAAGGACATTGGTTAGGCCACTTTTGGAATACTGCGTGCAATTCTGGTCTCCCTGCTATAGGAAGGATGTTGTAAAACTTGAAAGGGTTCAGAAAAGATTTTAGAAGGATGGTGCCAGGGTTGGAGCTTCAGGGAGAGGCTGAAGGGTAACCTTAGAGGTTTATAAGATCATGACAGACATGGATGGAGTAAAAAGCCAAAAGATCTTTGCCCCACAGGTCCCTTTTTAAATCTTTGGACTCACTTACCTTGGGGAAATTTCACACAGTGTGGTATGTATGTGGAATAAGCTGCCACAGGAAGTGGAAGGGGCTGCTACAATTACAACACAAAAAGCATCTGGATGGTTTAGTAGGATCTGGGCCAAACGCTGGCAAATGGGACTAGACTAATTTAGGATATTGGTCACTATAGATGAGTTGGACTAATGGATCTGTTTCCATGCCATACACCTCTGACAATTAAAGAGCAAGGCATTGTTTCTTCCCTGTATCAAAAGCTAATGAAGGATCCGTTCAGCTTTGGTGTTGTGCATAAAGACAATTTACAAATATACTACCACTAAATGATGACAGACATTCACCAATCAAATCATTGCATAAGGAGGGAGCATACTTCCACTGAATTAGATCATACTTAAGATGGAGGCCAATTTGTATTTTCATTTAATAGCAGGCTTAAAAATCAACTAAAGTATCCTCACCCCTAATTGAAAGGTGGTATTCAAAAGTAGGCTACCACTTGTAATTAGGATTTAGTCCAAGGGAAGGCAAGGCAGGGTGGGGGGAAGGGACGTGGGCAGACTACAAGTAAGCAAGTCTGACGATCGTACAATTATAAAATCAAATAGGGAAGCCTTAACCCATATTCTATTGCCATCATTTACTGCTGTTACATATTAACAGCACTCCTTGCAAGTCCTTTGTAGCTTTATAGGCCAAGATTGTAAAAAAATATTTTCATGGATCACAAGTATGCAGACAGTTCTATGTCAATGAAACAGCATTGAAAGAATCCCACTGATAGTGCAGTCCAATCCCTTTAAACTTGCTGTTGACTGTGAATATTAACTTTAGAAAGCATTCTGAGGCCCTCTAGGGTCAGATGACAATTACTGCACCATCTGTTTCAACATTGGACTTCATAACAAGATGACTTAGCCAATTTACATACCCATAATTTGACATAATCTGTTACAGCATTCAGCCAGATTTCAGCATCACAACTGGGGAGGGAGAGTTGGCAGATTTGGTTATAAAACAAATGCTTTCTATCTGTTCCTTCAGAGATGGAAATAACATCATGATGTAGAGGTGCCAGTGTTGGACCGGGGCAAAGTCTAAATTAGATGATACCATGTTTATTTGAAAATGCAAGATTTTGGAGTCTCTCTCCTCCAGGTGTCAGTGAGAGGGGTGGTATTAGACACAGAATTTATAAGCAAACAAGGACCTGGAACTGATGCAGTGTTGAACAAACCTAAGATGGCTGTTAAGTGACATTAATAAAATATGATTGCATACAAACACTGCATGTAATCAGACACCAAACCTTAACCAACATGACTAGTCAATTCATTGCCTCAACCCACAAGAGTAGTATCTGATCAGGGATCCAAATGATACTGGGCCAAAAAGGACAGAAGTGAGTCTGAAGTAGTGGATTTCTAAAACATTGCAGCTGAAATTTGCACACATCACTTTCTCAGTTTAAAGAATTTGCTAGGGACAGTGTAGTAATCCATCTCCGAATTATGGTATATTTTTGCCCAGAGGAGTATTTTGACTCCATTAAAAAGGCAGGTCGTAATATTTAATCCCATTGACACCATTTGGGAAATGCCAAAATGAAATACTCCGCCAGAGGCTGTCTGCAAATCATTCTCCTCGTCCCTCGTTCTCTTTTCTCCCCCACCCCGTGCAATTCAACAAACATACAAATGAAAGTCACAGGCTTCAGGTAGGGGCACTGGCAACCACTTAATGAAGACTAAACAGACAATTCTGAACCTTTGGTGTGGTAATAATAAAGACCAAGTTCTGTATTATCTCAAAATGATGCATACAGTTCAACACCTGATGCAAGTGTTAAGCTGCAAGACATCTTCAGCAGTCAGGTGAACTTTTGAGGTTGTTCCAGTTGTTTGGTTTTATCTCCAGCACCACCTTATTTTTAATTCTTTGTTGTAATCTGATTAATTTGAGACAGAGAGAGATAACATCATCCCTTCACTTGTTATTTCAAGCTGTTGACACTTTACTCACACCATCTGACACTCGATCACCTACAGAGATCAATCATTGAGCCTGTCAATATCCACTCACACCATTTGTATGATCTTATGAATTTTATAAGATCATAAATCTTAAATTCTAGCCAAGGTGCTCTCTGAAAAAAAGATACTGCTCCAAAAGCTTGTGATCTCAAATAAACCTGTGTTGTGTGACTTTTGACCTCAATCACCCCGGCCCAACACCAGCACCTCCACCAAATGACACCGAAGTTTTGCCATCAGCCATTAGGCAGCCTTGTAGAGAAAAGAAAAATCAGCAAGCAGGATGTCAAAAAAAAAAAACAAGCTGGTAACAAAAAACAGAAAGACAAGACGAATGCATGAATGGAAAGATGATACAGGCAAGCTTCAAATATTATAAAGAGAAGAGAGGGCAAACTGAACACAGGCCAGGAAATAACAGAACCAGGAAGTGAAAAAAACTTGGCAGTCTTCACAGTAGAAGATACTAATACTATTAAAAGACGACTAAATAAACCAAAAGTTCAAAAAGGTGGTGAGCAAATAAATACAAAAAAATTTCCAGAGAGAAAATACAATGGAAATTAATGAGACTAAAAAGAAAACAATTATCTCCTGGGATGAATCAAACATGTTAAAAAGAATAGCTACAGAGGTTGTGGATACTAATATCCAAGAGTTGTTAAATAAGTTCCAGAGGATCAGTAAACAAAAAAGGGAAGATGAAAAAGAACAGGTATCTACAGACCAGTTAACATTTTCCTAACAGACAATTGAGCTAAGTCTGTGATAAAGGATTTAATAGCAGAGCTTTTAGAAATACTTATGATGTAGCATAGTTTCACACAGGAGAAACCATGCTTGACAAGTTTGCTGACGTTCCAGGTAGAGACCCTTTTCTGAAGAAGGGTCTCAACATAAACGTCAGCTTTCCTGCTCCTCTGATGCTGCTTGGCCAGCTGTGTTCATCCAGCTTCACACTGCGTTATCTCAGATTCTCCAGCAATCAGCAGTTCCTACTACCCCTGATAAGTTTACTAGAATTTATGGAAGAATTAACAAGCAGGGTAGATAAACGAGGAAAGCAATGGACGCAATATATTTGATGTAGAGAATGATGGTCTTTTAGTTAGCCAGAGTTGGATGGCAACCTGTAACTAGAGTGACACAAGAATCAGTGCTCAGGCCATAATAATTTACATTAGATATTAATGACGTGGATGAGGAGAACGAACATACTGGTCATCACGTTTGTGGGTGACACAATGTGCAAAAGGCAAGTAATGAGGATGACAGTGTCCACAGAGGGATATAGACAAGTCAAAACAGAGTGGGCAATGAATGTGGTTATGCAGTTGGCAGATTGATCCCAGACAGAGAGGGACGGTCTTACGGAGAAGAGAATGAATAAATTGGAATTGTATTCATTTGAATTTAGAAGGAGGCATGACAGGATAGATGTGGAGAGGTTGTTTCCCCTTGAGAGAATCTAGGGCCACAGAACATCTTAGATGAAAGGATTAAGACAGATGAGGAATTTCTTGAGGTTAGTGAATCTGCAGCATTCTTTACTGCAGAGGGTTGTTGAGACTGGGTGCCTCAAGGCTAAAATGGACAAAGTTTCAAATCAGGAAGGGATTCAGGGTTATGGGGTAAATGGCAGGAAACAGCAGAATGGGGTGGCAGTGGAATGATCAGATCAGGCATTGCTGGAGGACTGGAGAATTGAAACATTAGGTATGGCTTCAAAAATAGGGGAAAAAAATTGTCTGGAGAAACAGATTAACTTAAGTGGTGAGAAAACTTAATTAAATCTGAAATAATTGTTTCAAGAGACATGTGGTTGAGGGGGGGGGGGGGTTAATTTGGAAGAGCTAGTACAGATTTGTCAAGTGAAAATGCTGTCCGACTAACCTGGGACACACTTCCTCATATATAGCAATGGTCTAAATCACAACATGCAGGGGACAATTTGGAAATGTGCAGAAGAGACAAAAAACTGGGAAGCATTGTAAACTGAGGCAGCCAGGGTAAAATTAGAGGAAAAAATAAGGACATTGACAAGTTGAAGTGGGCAGTAATGCTCACTGAAGAGAAACAAGAAGTGAAGTGGTGATACTTTTCTGGTAATAAAGAACATATAGCAATAGATAGTACAAAGCAGAAAGGCACTACCCAAAAGAGTGTGCAGGAGCACACAGACTTGGTGTACATGTGTAGAAGTCAATGAAGGGTAGCAGGACAGGTGAAAGGAGCAGTTAGTAAAGCATACACTGTCTCTATTAATAAATCCTAGAATAGAGTATAGGAGCAAGGTTATGCTCAACTTGTATAAAGACACTGGTTAGACTTCAAATTGACTACTGGTAGGTTCTGACTACACTTCAGAGGATGTGAACACATTGGAAAGTGTAGAAGAACTGGAAGGTTAGTTTTCAGATGTTTTGTCACCATTCTAGGTAACATCTTCAGTGAGCCTCCGGTGAAGCGCTGGTGTTATGTCCCGCTTTCTATTTATCTGGTTAGGTTTCCTTGGGTTGGTGATGTCATTTCCTGTTCTTTTTCTCAGGGGATTAAAAAAGAACAGGAAATGACATCACCAACACAAGGAAACCTAACCAGATAAATAGAAAGCGGGACATAACACCAGCGCTTCGTCGGAGGCTCACTGATGATGTTACCTAGAATGGTGACGAAACGTCTGAAAACTAACCTTCCAGCTCAGCGAGCAAACTCACATCCAGAACCTCAACCTGAGCTACAAATCTTCTCAAAACTCGCTAGTGTAGAAGTAGTATACAAGAATGGTTCCAGGAATGAGAGATTTCAGTTTAACAACAACAGACTGGAGAAATTGTTATGCTTTCTATGGAGAGAATACCAAAGAGGAAATTAGACAGAAATTTTTCTTTAATCACGAGGAAGCTGCAGAGTGGACAGGAAGAAACTGTTCCCATTCAAACGGATTAAGAACAGATTGCCTGGAAGTGTGGACGAGACATGTTGAATTGGGGCAAAGAGGACATCATATGATTTAAATAGAAATAATAGTCAATGTTATTGGGAAAGAAAAAAAAGTGGCAGAATAGCACACAGCGCTCAAGATCAGAAAGTCCGTGCAAACAACAGGCTGAATTTCCTCTTCCGGTGCCATAACAATTCTGTAATTATAAACACTGTGCTGTAGTGAAAGGATCTTTTACAATGGCTAGAATCTACTTCAGTGAAATGCTGTTGTCCAAGTTAGACTTGTATTTGTGACCCAATGACTGTACAATAGTGTAAGGATTCCACTTCCGGTAAACCAGAGATTGATCTTCAATGTTAGAAGTCTTTATTAAAACCATTAGTGGCTATAATTGGCTTGATCAGGCATCAAGTACTACAAATAGGGTCCTTAATGTGCCCCCAAATTACTGCCAAGCACAGCTCCCATGCACCAGTAAAAGACGGCTTGGCAAGGTGGTTTTAGCGTGTAACTTCAAAACCATGTTGCACAGTTCTTTCATTGTGGTAAAACTGACTATTTGATAGGCGAGGGAAAAATAAAGTGAGCATTGTTGTAAAATATACACCTTGTCAAAGCTTTTCATCTTGTACTCATCAGGACAATATCCTTGAAATACCAAAACAGAAGGAAGGAAACCAATATTTATAATGTAAGAGATGAGAATGCTGATGGACTCTAATAGACCAAACTAATTGGCAGCCATCAAAACAGGTAGAGTGTATAAAATGCATGCAGTATAAATTTCAGGTTTCCCTTCTAATTGATATTCCTGCAAATCGTTCTGATGAGTACAAGATTAAGAGCTTTGACAATGAATACTTTTTGCAACAATACTGAATTTCTATAATGCCGAGTGACTGATCAACTGGTCATAATCAAAGTGTTTCCAGTAACAATAACCACCTCCTAAAATAATGCTTGCTCCTCAGTGTGAAGGGATTGGACAGGAAACAGTAGCTGCAAATCTACAGGTTTTCCAAGTTTAAGCCAACCTACACAGAGGTGGCTCAGCCAAGACAACAAACAATACAACACAAGGAGACATGGGATTTTCCATATGCATTTTTCTACCGGCTACATGTCCATAACTGCAGGCTGTTGTGACTCAGTGGGTAGCATCCCCACCTGGGAGTTAAAGATGGTGGATTCAAGCTCCACTCAGAGACTACAGTATAAAGTCAAGGCTGACAGCCCAGTGCAGTATTGAGGCAAAGTTGTCCCATTAGAGATTGCAGCTGTCAAGAAGCTTTAGTTGAAGGTGTCTTCCCTCTCAGGGATCCCTTGGCATTAGAAGGGGAGTTCTCCCTGGTGACCTGGGGCCAACATTCATCCCCAGTCACTGCCCAAAAACTGATCATCTAGTCATTTGTCACATCACTATTTATGGGAGCTTACTGTGCAAATTGGCTGCTGTGTTTCATACACCTGAAAAGACCAGAAGTTCAAAAATACTTCATTGGCTATGAAGCACTTTAAGACATCAAGTTCAAATAGAATTTCAAAGATTGCAGGATTCACGGGTCATAGCTCCTTTGAGAAAGTTTTTTTTGGGGGGCTGGGTGGAGGGGGATGTGCAGAACAGAGCAGGGGCAGGGGGAAAAGAGAGAGAGAAGAATTAGCTCGCTGGGTAGCGTGGAGAACCTGCAATCTTATTTTTCAATAAACCTCTTCTGGGTGGACAGTCTTTCGTTCTTGCTAACATGGAAATAGAGTGGGTTTAAAAAAGTATTATTCTCTAACTTACCTTTTAAAACAAAACCACTAGGAGGTGCAAGGCTTGGGAGGTGTTGGAGAAGAACAGACTACCTCCTCAGATGGCACCAAACTCCAAACGCATGTTTAGTGCCAGTTGTACTTCCATGTAAAGTGGATGTACCAACTGGTGCAGGTCAAGAAAATGATGCCACACATACAAAAGAGACCTCATTCTAACCAACTGAGGACTGCATTTCAGGTGCAAAAGAAATCTGCCCTAAACGAACCACTCAATTATATATTTCAGGCTTCACACGCTTTGCCAAAAGGAGCAAGACAGAGTTTCACAAAATCAACAGAAGGAAAAACATTTTGCAAACTGTGGCAAGTCCTTAGTCAGTTAATGCTCAATTCTCTGCAAAACTCCCCTCTTCCCTCCCTACCCCCAGGAGTGCAAGTCTTTAGGATAGTTGTAACAGTAGCACCCAGGTGATGATTTGCAGGTAAAGGCACAGGCAGTTTCTTATCCTCAGCTCACTATCGATCATCTTAAACTTCAGGACTTTGGCTTTGAAAATAAGGATGTCGTAGGGCATCAAAAGCGGAGATTCTTTTATGAGGGCTGAATGCCAATAACTCCTGAAAAGAAAGCAAAAGTCAACATTCTATCAACAAGCTCCTGAATATCCACAGTACTAATCTCTGTGACCTGTCACAATTTTTTTTTTGATTTAAATGTGCAGATCATTTTCTTCAAAGTGAAAAAAAACTAAAGATTTGTAAAACTTAATTCTTACTTTTTTGGGTAAATCTAAAAGAGTGATTGGGGGAGGGCATTTTTATGTTTTACTGAGATCAGTCTTGATTAAATTTTTTAAAAACAAAATATAGGTATCAAGTTACCTTCGAATAGTGTTTATAAAGCAGCAAGAACATGCTATTTTCTGGGTCTGTAGATTGTTAAAGGCACAGAGATGGCCTTTATTAGGCTGATGTGTTCTTCCCAATCAGAGGTGAGAGATTAGGGAGAATTTCAACATTCCTGCAGGCTTAATCATCAGGAAGTGTGTCTGATTACAAGTCCTATCAGATTGCATGGATCGGTTAGAACAACAGTTAGAGGCAATCAGGAATATACAGGAACCAAGGGGCGAGGCAGATGGCAGTTTCAAGAAGGTAGATGGGTTGACTCTAGGAAAGGAGAAGGAGAGGGAGAGGCAGGCAGCAGTCTCAGGTGGCTATCCTCATCTCAAACAGGTACGCTGTTTTGAAAAACATATGGACTCAGGGGAGTGTTGCATTTTTCAGCCAGGTTGCTGGTACAGAGACTGGCTCTACTGGAATGTGACATACCCTTCATTACAAGTGATCAATGGTGATTGGGGGCTCTCTAGTCAGGGGCACAGATAGACGTTTCTGCATCCAAAGAAGACATCAGAATAGTGCGTTGCCTCCCAGGTGCCAGGGTCAAGCATTTTTGTATCATCGGAATCTCTTCTGGGGTTTTTGTAACCTGTGTAAGGGGGATGAGTTGCACCTGAACCAGAAGGGGATCAATATTCTGGCGGGGAGACGTGCTAGAGCTATTCAGGAGTGGGAGCCACGGAGTGAGCGAGACAGATCCGAGACAGAAAGAGCAGCAAGAGCAAGGCAGAGAACGGGATAGGAGGAGTGATAAACTGCATTTATTTCAGTGAGAGGGGCCTAACAGGCAAGGCACATGAACTCAGGGCATGGTTGGAAACATGGGACTAGGAGGCAGCATGTGTCAGGTAGAGACAGCTGAGATAGAGTGAATCCCTCAAGGAGTACAAAGGACAGTACGAGTATACTCGAGGGAAATCAGGAGGGGAAAAGGGGGGATATGTTATAAAGCTTTGGCAAATATGGTTAAGGAGAATCCAGGATACATCAAAAGGACAAAAAAAGGTAACTAAGGAGAGAACAGGGGCCCTTGATGATCAACAAATCAGTCTGTGAGGAGCCACAGGAGATGGAGTAGAGATACTAAATGAGTAGTCTGTATTAGTGTTCACTGTGGTTAAGGATTATTTCTCTAAGTTTTCTACCTTCTGTAAACAGGAGATATTGTGAGAAGTGTCCATATTACAGACGTGGTGATGGTGCTGGACCTGGACGTGTTAATATACCTAAAAAGGTAGCTGAAAGCCCCAGGACCCGATCTAGTACATCCTTGAACTTTGTGGAAAGGTAGGAAAGTGATTGCTGAGATATTTGTATCATCGACAACCGCAGGTGAGGAGGGAGAAGACTGGAGGGTGGCTAATGTGGTGCCACTATTTAAGAAAGTTGGTAAGGAAAAGCCAGGGAACTACAGATTGGTGAACCTGACATCCGTGGTGGGCAAGTTGTTGGAGGGGATCCTGAGGGACCGGATTTACACGTATTTGGAAAGGCATGGCCTGACGAGTGATAGTCAAATATAGCTTTGTGCATGGGAAATCATGTCTCGTTAATTTGAGTTTTTTTTGAAGAGGTGACAAAGACAATTGATGAAGGCAGAGTGACAGACATTGTCTACAGAGATTTCAGCAAAGCATTCAACAGGTTCTGCATGGTAGACTAGTTTGCAAAATTAGATCACATGGAATACGGAGAGGACTAGCCATTTGGATACCAAAATTGGCTGGAAGATGGGAGACAACAGCATTGTTTCCTTCCCTGGATGGAGGCCTGTGGTCAGAGGTGTACCACAAGGATTGGTGCTGGGTCCACTGCTTTGTCATTTACATAAATAATTAGGACATGAATGTATTAGATATTGTAAGTAAGTTTGCAGGTGATACCAAAATTGGTGGTGTAGAGGTCAGTGATGGAGGTTCTCTCAGCTTGCAACAGGACCTTCATCAGACAGGCCAAGGATTGGCAGATGGAGTTTAATTTCAATACATGTGAGGTGCTGCATTTTGGAAAGACAAAGGAGGACAGGACTCAGAGTCCTGAGAGACCTTGGGGTGCAGGCTCATAGTTGAAAGTAGAGTTGCAAGTTGTAGTGAAGGCAGCGTTTAGTACACTTGCTTCGATTGATCAGTGCAGCAAGTATGGGAGTGGAGATGTCATCTTGCCGATGTACAGGACATTGGTTAGGCCACTTTCAGAATACTGTGTGCAATTCTGGTCTCCCTGCTATAGGAAGAATATTGAAAAACGTGGAAGGGTGCAGAAACGATTTAAAAGGATGTTGCCATGTAGGAGGGTGTGAGCTATAGGAGAGGCTGAATAGGCTGGGGCTTTTCCCCCCCCTGGAGTGTCAGAGGCTGAGGGGTGACCTTATAGAGGTTTATAAAATCATGAGGGGCACAGACAGTAAATAGATAAGGTCTCTTCCCCAGAAGGGAGTCCAAAACTAGAGGGGCATAGGTTTTAGACAAGAGGGGAATATTTGAAGTGGACCAAAGGGGCACCTTTCTTTCCCCCACAGACATCGGTGCTGCCAATGACAGATGAAGTGGTGGAGGCTGGTACAATTACAATATTGAAAAAGGCATCTGGATGAGTACAGGAATAGGAAGGGTTTAGAGGGATATGGGCAAAATGCTGGCAAAAATGGGACTAGATTAATTTAGGATATCTGATTGGCATGGACACATTGCATCAAGGGATCTGTTTCTGTGCTGTACAACTATGCCAAAGTTAATTCAGTACCACTAGCAGTCCCACTGGCAAGTCTGGCTTTTGTTGCCCATTATTAGTTGCCCTTGTACAAAATGAAGTAGTTTGCGAGAGTCAAAAAAGGTCAGTTAAGAATCAATCACTTTTGCATCACAAGTAGATAGTGGTTTAAAAAGGTGTTTGGTCGCCTTCAAATCATTCAGCCCTTTGAGTACAGGAGTTGGGAAGTCACATTCAGATTGTACATTGGAATACTGTGCCCAGTTACAGAAGGATAGTATTAAGCTAGAGAGGATTTACAAGAGATTTACCAGGACATTGCAGAGTACGGAAGGTTTGAGTTATAAAAGAAAGGCTGACTTTTTCACTGGAGCGTAGGAGGTTGAGTGGTAGCCTTGTAGAAGTTTATAAAATAATCAGGGGTACAGATAGGGTAGTTGACTTTTCCTCAGGATGGAGGATTGCAAGACTAGGGGACATGTTTCTTAAGGTGTAAAGAGACAGACTTAAAGACACAAGGGGCAATTAAAAAAAAAGAATATGAGTGGTTTGCATGTGGAATGAACTTCCTGAGGAAGTGGTGGATGTGGGCACAGTTACAACATTTAGAAAACATTTGGATAAGTACACAAACAGGAGAGGTTTGGAGGGATATGGGCCAGGAGCAGGAGGGCCTAGTTTCATTTGGGATCGTGGACAGCATGGACTGAAGGGTCTGTCTCCATGCTGTATGTGTCTTCGTCTGGACCAAGTAAGGATGGAAAGTTTCCCTTCCCAAAACGACAATCATGAGTCAGTTGTGTTTTTAATGACAACAGAACAGCTCTGTGGCTGTGTTTATCGGTGCTTGCTTTCTCTATTAAAGAGGAAAATGTAGTCCCACATTTTCCTCTTCACAGCTGGATGACCTGCTGGTTTCCAGCACAGGCTTGTCCCTCACTAGGGATATTCTGCATGGAAAACTAAACAAGCAGACCGGAAAGCTTGAAAAAGGATAACCATTCATTTCAGTCTTTCAGCAGCAGCTGAGAGAGGAGTACATCTAACAACTGTTGAGCTGGGAGCAACAAAGCCAAATCAAACACAGGAGAAAACTAGCCAAAGAACAAAGCAATTGGAGCGGAGCTCCAACTGTAGTGTGCTCTGGTCAGGCAGCAACCAGGAGTCACCAGTACAAACAGGCAACAGTTCCAGCAGAAGAACCACAAGGCTGATCTTTTGCACCAAAAGATTGAGTTGAAGACTGACTGGAGAAACTGGTTTTCATTTGCTGCAACTAAATGACACAAAAGATCAAAAGGCAAACTCAAAAATGGCATATACCAAATGCGACAGGGAAGGTAGAAACAGCAGATAAGTAAACGCGACAATACGACAGTGGAAAAAGGAACGTGCACAGGTTCAAAATACAAAACACAACCAAGACAAACAAATTAAGATGGATCAAACCTATTTCCTCTCTGTATTTAATCATGGAGATGATTTGGAGATAGTCTAGACAATACTTCAGCTATCCGAAGTTATTGCTGCACAATATAATTAGTGATCCTTACATCAACTGCTTCTTCTCTAAGACAGGAAAGGATATTCAAGCAGTCAAGGGTGTGATGGTTTAAATTTGGAAAAAAGATTTTAAAAATTGGGAGGGGAGGTGCAACAAGAGGGATCTGACATTGCTGCACCAACAGGAGCCCAGCATACTCCACTGCTTCCCAGAGCTCAAGTAAATCTCTGCAAAGAGATGCTGTATGGTACCCAGGGAGCGGAAAGACAAAAAAAAAAAAAAATTCAGCTTGAACTTCCTAGTGTCAAAAAAAAAAACAGAGGAATGACAGGGGCTTGGTTGTCAATAGCCCCTCCACCCTCAACTACAGAGACTGGCAGATGCCACAAACTCAACAATATTTAAATCCCAAAAACCACCCTGAAGTCCATTTGATTGTAAATCTCAGGTTATCAGGGTCTACCCTTCCATGGTCCATTTCCTAGGAGGCAGAATCCAGCTACATTAGCCGAGTATTCATTCCTGCCTCAAAAAAAGTGACAAGGTTAGCTGTCCTCTGAACTCCTACTCTTCAAATCCTAGCATTCCATTCTTAAAAAATTGAGAGTTTGTGGATATTCTGCCCAAGAGTCCATCTCACCAATAGCAGCTCTGCTCCCAAATCATCGATTTCAGGTACATAGGACTTGACCAACTGCGGAGGACGGTTGGGGAATGCGCTTCGTGGAAGCGTCACATCTTCTGGCCAATCTTCCACTGCCGGGAGCCCAGTCATGCTGAAAAGCAGAGAAGTTCCCATTCTCAATTACCAGTGTAGAACAGCCAAGCTAAAACCAGGAACAACCTGAAGAGTCAGTTTTATTATAAGATTTGCGCCTTTAGCCAATGCGGTGCGCCAGTTTTCAGATGCCAGCAGTCACTTATTTTTCAACAATCACAGCCAGCAATCAATGAGGTGCAAAACTGCCAATGGAATGTCAGCCAAAGAAAAAAAACAAAAAAAAAAACTTGCATTTATAGTGTCTTTTGCAACCTCACACTTTTAAAAGAACTTTAAAAGTATTTGAATTCTTGTTTTTTTTGTTGCAATATAGGAAATGCGACAGCCAATTTTGCGCACATAACAGGCTGGTACTACTGTACTCTATTCAGAGAGAATCTCCTATCTGCCCCAGAACATTTACTTGGGTTGCACTATGAACCCAGGCCCCCAAACCTCCCTCCACCTGTACCCACCTCCCAGTGAACTTCAGCCTGGTTTTAGGGCCCCCACCTCTCCGTCCACCGACTGGAAATTGGAGACCCCACCACCCCAACCCCCAGCCTAGTACACATCAAATACACTTACTCAATAATCTTTCCTAGTTGGTCAAGTTCCGATTTCCCACAAAACAGAGGCCTGTAAAAAGACAGTTTGTCAGTTACACGTCATTGAACAGTACAACCCTAACGGTTCAACATATCTCCATTTGCAGTATGAAGACCCCAAGTAGTGAACCATCTTTAGGAGTTAGAAAAACAACTTGCATTTATTTAGCGCCTTTCACAAGTGCAGGCTGCCCCAAAGCACTTCACAGCAATTGTACTTGAGGCCTCGTAATTGTTGCAATGCAGCAAACACAGCCAATTTGCGCACAGCAAGCTCCCACAGTGATAAAGACTAGATAAGTGCTTTGTGTTTCAAACAACTTTAATTCATGAAATATAGTGGAGGAGACATTGGGATAACTCCCTTGGCTCTTAAAATGCTTTTCATTTGCTAGAAGCAACTAAGAGAGCTCTATTTTAATATCACACCCAAAAAGACAGAAGACAGCATTCCCTCAGCCGGCATTGGGGTGTCAGCCAGGATTTGAGAATGAGTACCTACAGCAAGATGCAAACCCGCAGCTTCCTAATTCAAAAGAAATTTTTAAAAAATGTCCCACTGTGAGACACGCACGGTCATTGCCAGGATTCACCAAGGGCACCTCAGGGTATTATGGGAAATTTGCTCTGGAATCCTATGCAACATTCCACTCTGCTAGGTCCCGAGGACCCCAAGCAAACGGACAGTGGAAGCATCCAAGGTTAGTGATTACAGACGTATGGATGGGATGCACTACAGAATTTGCCAAGGTTCTTTGGACAACCCCTCTACCAACCAATAGGACAAGGGTACTTGCATTATCATTTGGATCTTCCCCCAAAGTTACACACCATCGAGACTTTGTACCATAATTACCATTCCTTTCACTGGATCAAAATTCCACTGCTCCGTACACCACACAGACGGCAGCAGTTCAAGGTGGTAGCACACTGCTACCTTAGAAGGCAAAAAGTATGCTGGGTTTACCAGCAACATTCACACCTCATTTTAATGAGTTAAAAGAAAAACTCAGGATGGTGAAGAAAACAGAAAAGGACTTCATGCCAGTAGAATAAATGTTTCTCTTGGAGGTTTCAATTATAGTAGTGTTGAAGCTGAGAGAAGAAAAAAAAAGGAGCCTGAACATTAAGCAAATACATGTTGCAGGAAACACAATTGATGAAAAGCTAGACAGCATGCAGTCAGACCACTTGAATAAACAGAACCAACTTCTTAAAGTGTTAGGTCAATTGAATTGACTAAACCGCAGTAGATAAACAAAGTTTTTACAAAAAAGACCCATCACACACATACTACACACAGTGTGCAGTCCCTTTAACAGAGAAAAAAAAAATTCCCTGAAACGAGGCCAGGATGTAGGGACCCAGCTGCTGCCCTGGTTAAGGGGAAATACACTAGAATTCAGCAAGTCATGCAGGTTTCAACCGAGACTCTTGGCTTGTACACAATAAGGCTTATGACATTTGCAACGTTAGTTTCAAAACCAGCACAAACTCAAGGCCACCCTTCATCGGCTGTCGCGGTGAAGCCTAAAGGCAGATCTTCTCTGTGGCTCTTGCAGACATACCATCATGAGTCAGAAAGGCCACCCAGCATGTCTGACAGCATTATACTCCTCCTACAAAAAGTTCCTTTTCAAGTCAACTACAGAAGCCAAATACTTTTAAAACTTTCATTACTGGGAGTTCTTTGAATTTCCAGATAAATTTTTACACACAGTCTCAAAAGAACACGAACACACACACACACACACAGGATCAAAGCATTACTCTGAAATAATCTGGGACACAAAATGTGCTCTCATGCCCAAAACTTCATTTTTAAGCCAACACCACACCAAATTTCACCACGTAAGAGACCCTGTATTCCAAAGACTGTATTGAAGGATTAGAATCACAAAAAAAAGTTTTAAACAAAAACAGAAGTGGAGGGGAAAATCTCAGCTAATCTGGCAGCATCTGCGGAGAGAAATCAGTTAACATTTCAGGTCCAGTGACCCTTCTTCAGAACCGGTTTTTGACAAAGTTTTAAAATTCAGACAAAGCCATCAAAACCAAAGTGACAAGACAAAATGAGGAGGCAGAAACAGAAGACATGCTGATGCATGAACTCAAGTCACATCTGTGTATCTGCCCCCAAGGACCAATGAAAAAATATGCTCTTATAAAGAGGAGCTAGGAGTATTTCTGGGTGGCAGCAGCAGAATTAGTAAATTCCTCCTCCACCCACCACTAAAAACAGACTCTGCAACTGGCACTTTGAAGTCATACTGGGTTTGATGTGATGTGGAGTGTGGCTCCTTTCTAGCCAGGTTAAGAAGGAAGGTAGATGGATTGCACCATTCATTGGTCCATGTGTGCAGCACAGGCGTGCACCCCATATGGATTAATTGTTAGTTTCCTTAGTTCAACCCCAAGCGACATGTTCAAAAACAATGCTTAAAAAAAGAAAAGTTACAGCACTTACCTCACTTCCAAAAGTTTCCTGCAAGCTTCAAACACAAAACATAAACATCCTCAGAAAATTGCAACCCTCCAGTATACATGATTTGGAGTCTTCCAGTAAGGGGTTAGACAGTTGCTTGAGATACAGACCAAAAGTACAGTATGGAATTCAACCTGGCTTTAAATGTGAATCCCTTATCTTGTCACTATCCCCTCCAATTCTCTTACCCTCATCTGCCCCCTCCCTAGGGGCAGAAGTCCACAGCTACCCAAATTACAAATCACCAATCAAGCTGGCTGGCTATTGAAGGGCTACCACCAACATATTAGTCTCCAGGGAGAAGGCACTGTTTAGTAACACAATCCTCCCCATTCCCACCCGAGGGACAGTGGGCATATGAGAAGGGGAACAATGCACCCTGCCCCCCCCCCCAAATCGACATTGTTGGGAGAGAGCGAGAGAGACAGATCAAAAGATCATGCAAATGGTGTGAGTGGAGTGGCAAAGAAGTCCCTGCAGGTGATCCAAGAAGTGTTAGACAGTGTGTGAGTTAAGGGTCAACAGCTGTATAACAAGGGAAGGGATGATCTACAATCCAAGTAAATTAGGCAGAGAGAGAATTATAATTTAAAAAAGGGTGGTGCTGGAGACAAACAAACCAAATGACTGGAATAAGATGATGATGATGGGTACAGGAGTGGCATGCCAAGGGCCTAACCAAAAGTAATAAGTAATCCAAACTAATTAAGGTAGAGAGAGATCAAAACAATTCATCCAGGTGACGGTGACAAAAACAGAACAGTAGGGAAGATTACACAGATAGGGAGCAGTGTGGTGGGGTCACATCACACACAAACCTAAGATCACGGTTGAGGCCGTCTTCATGGGTATGGGACTTGGCTTTAAGTTTCTGCTCAGGGATTCTGTGCTGTTGTGTCTCTCAAAAGACCATCCTGAAGACTGGAAGCCAAATGTCCTTCACGGCTGAAGTGTTCCCCCACTGGAAGGGGCATCCCTGTCTGCAACTGTTGTGTGGTGTCCATTCATCTGTTATCATAGCATCTACATGGTCTTGCCGACATACCAAGCCTCAAGACATCCTTGCCTGCAGCGTATGAGGTAGGCAACACTGGCTGCATCGCATGCATATCTGCTGTGCATGTGGTGGGTGGTGTTCCCACATGTGATGGTCCTGTCCAGGTCAATGATCTGACTTGTCTTGCAGAGTTTGCTTGTGGCGGGGTTGTGTTGTGTTGTGTTATGGTAGATTGTCTCCTGAAGGCTGGGTCATTTGCTTTGAACGATGGCCTGTTGAAAGGTTTGGCGATTGCTTGAAGGCAAAGATGGTGATATGCTTGTTGTCACTGATGACGTGTTGACATCTGCGAAGAACATGGCATAGTCTGGGGAAGTACTGCACAATGAAGAATACTCTCAGTCATATCCTTCTGAAGATACAAAGCACACACACACCTGGAAGTCCCATCGTATCAGGCAACGGGACTCTGTGATAACCTCTCTGGCTATGTCAAGGGGGCATCTTAAAAGCCATTGTACAGGGAACTCCAGGTGCTATCACAACACTTTTTTTTTTGGGGGGGGGGGAATCTATAGAAAAAAACCAACCTAACTCAGCACCCATGGACCAGTCAGACCAGGAACATTCTTTGTCAGAATGGGCGTCTCAGCACTCTACACCAGCGTCTCTGCAACAGCCTCAATACTCTACACCTACTGCCAATTTCCAGACATCCTACAACTCATCAACTTCATCCTCGACTACAACGTCTTCGACAACCAGTTCTTCATCCAGGCAGATGGAACAGCCATGGGAACCAACTATGCACCCTAATATGCCAACATTTTCCATGCACAAGTTTGAGCAAGACTACTTTACTGCATTGGACCTCCAACCATTGCTACACACCAGATATAGAAAACAAAATAAAAATCAATGCCATCTTCTTGCTTTAGGCTCATGGTGAGGAAGAAGTGAAATGATTACGTAGCAATATCAACAAGTTTCATCCCACCAGACTTACCATTGATTACTCTTCAGAATGTGTCTCATTCTCAGATACACACATCTCCATCAAGGATGGACACCTCAGTATCTCACCTCTACTGCAAGCCCAGCGATAAACCTCACGATGCTGCACTTCTCTAGCTTCCACGCTAAACAAAGAAGCCAACCCATACAGGCAAGCCCTGCACATACACAGGATCTGCTCAAAGTGAGGAGGAACACGATGGGCACCTAAAGATTTTGAAGGACACTCTCCAACTCATCAACTGCCAGTTCTGATGCGCCATGACTGATAGAATAACGTTTATCGTCCAGTACTTTCCCAGAGCAGAGAGACCACACCATGCCATTTGCAGACTTCAACGTCATTGATGACGACAAGCACCTCACCAAGATCAGCCCTACGCCTCCACTGCTCACCTTCAAAACAACCACCAAACCTTTAAACAGACCATCGTTTCACAGCAAACTACCCAGCCTTCAGAACAACATCTACCATAACACCACACAACCCTGCCATGGCCAGCTCTGAAAGACATACCAGATCTTAGAACGTGGACACTACCATCACGTGGGAACACCACCCACCACGCGCGTGGCCGATACTCACGTGACTTGGCTAATGCAGTCTACCTCAGATCATGTCCGAGGCCATCTTCGCCTGCAGTGTATGTAGGCATGACCATGCAGACGCTACAACAATGGATGAATGGACACCGTGCAGTGAAAAGTAAATAAATAATATTTTTTTTTTAAAAAAAGCAGCCAGACAGGGACTTACCTCCCAGAGAAAAACACTTCAGTCAAGGACATTTCAGATTGATCATCAGGCAAGCATCCTCCAATAATGCAGAATTGCCAAGCGAAGGCTGAAAGCCAAGGTTTGTACCCATGAAGACTGCCTCAACTAGGATCCTGGCTTCACATTGTGCTACGTGACTCCACCGCACTGTTCACTAGCTATAAAAATCTTCCTTACTGTCCTGTTCTTGTCACCAGATGATAGTGACATAGGTTAGATCCTTATATCCATCGTGTTATTCCAGTCATTAGGAATGTTTCTAGCACCTCATTTTTTCAAATTTTCTGTAATTATCTCTGCCTCGTTTGAATCAGATCATAGGTCATCCCTTCACTTGTTGTTCAGTGTCAGCAGCTGAACACCACTTTGGATCACCTGAAGGGACTTCTTTGACACTCCACTCACGCCACTTGTACGATCTTTTGATCACTCTGCCCATAAATTCTGTATTCTATGAGCTTCTCTCTCACTTCACCTGATGAAGGGGCTGCACTCCGAAAGCTTGTTTTCTCAAATAAAACTGTTGGGCTATAACCTGGTGTAGTGTGATTGCTAACTTTATCCATTCCAGTCCAACACCAGCACCTCCACATCATGGCTACATTTGACCTTGGGCTTGTCTGATTTGTGTAACAAAGACTGGAGATGTGAGATGGCAGAGGCAGAGGAAGGAAGAAAGATATGGTCTAAATTATGAAAGCTAAAAATCAGGAAAATGGAGTTCCACAGCCCTCTAATAATACTCACAAGACAACATTTGTTTGCCAGGAGAGATGGCTGCTATATACTCGGATCTCTGGTGGCAATGCAATCAAGTGCTACTGGTGAGAGATGCCAGACAACTGAGGACTTGAGTAAGTTACAAACTAAACATGCTGACTCCAGTGTTAACAGAATGCCAATTTTATTTTGTTAAAATAAAATCCAAATGGTGATAAGTCCTTGCAATTCTGAACGAACTATTACAAATTGAACACTAGATCACAGCATCAGGACAGGTCAGTTTAAAAAAAACTCAATCTTTGAATCAACTCAATAAGCAAAAAAACTAAATAAAAAAGCAAAATTAATCTGCAATGCTCGGATAAACAATTTACAACAGTCTATGCTTGCAGCCATTGGTTGTATCATTTGAGTTAATGGATTTCTTTTCAGTACTGACCTTCGTCGAAACATCTCAGCAAAGATACAGCCTGTACTCCACATGTCGACAGGTGTGGCGTATGTTGCCTGCAACAGTACCTCTGGGGCACGGTACCACAGGGTCACCACCTGAAGAGTTAAATACATCAGATTACGATCAAGTGTAAAGTAACAATAAAATTTATGGGGTCATTGAGGATTCTCAATTCAATACGTTTCTAATCTTTGCTCCCTGACCCGCTCCTCAAAAAGGCTACAGAAGCTCAGGGTGAATTGAAGATGATTTCCAGATGGAAATTTGATATTTCAAAAGTTAGCAAGGGTGTGAACGGAATATGGGTAAGTGGCAGACAAATGGATTTCGAATCAGTGTGATATAGCACTGGCATTGGGGGGGGGGGGGGGGGGGCACGCACACGCAGGTGTCCTTCAAAAGAAGCTATCCAACTGAATCCCAAAAATCGGGGGGGGGGGGGTCGTCACAGTTTTGATCAGACTGAATCACAGAACAGGCTTGAGGGGATGAGCAGCCTCCTCCTGTTCTCAGAACTCATGCCAGGCTGCGGCTCCATGGACAAAAAAAAGGTGCCTGAACAGTACCTTACACCAAGTTGTTGCCACATACAGCAACCCACCTGTCACCAAGACCAGCTCACCTAGCCCAGAGGGAGCAATCGAATTTGGTGGCTTTCTTGATCTGAATGCCTCAATGCCCATGCATCTCTTGGCACAAAAGCTAGCCTCTTTATGGAGGCCTACACCTACAGCCTTGAGCTTACCACTGGAGTGAGGGCCATCTGGCAGCTGTAGATACGAGCCAAGCCAAAGTCAGCCAGCTTCACTTGTCCCCGGCTGGTCACCAAGATGTTCTCTGGCTTAAGGTCCCGGTGCACCACACTGTGAGAGTGAAGGAATGCCAAGCCATTCAGCAACTGATTCATCAGATCCTGTCCACAAAATCAGAACAAAAGAACTCCGTTAGGTCAGTGTGCACGCAAGGGCTGACTGCAACCTCCTGCACCCAGCCAGGTTATCTAGCACTCCACTGACTGAGTCACTGATGGGTGTTTTAACTCTGCTCTGCAGTGCAAACAAGTCTTTACTTGGTCACCCAATCTGGTAGTTTGGGATTTTCACTGAGAAAGAGGATTCAAAGAATACATTTCGAGGATAATGAAACAGAAGAATGGGAACAATAATCTGCTGTATTGTAACCTGCTTTAGATACTATTGGTAGAATTTTAAGTTCCACTGCTGGAAAGTTTGCAGGCAGAAGCAGGACTCAAAATTCTCCTGATGGGCTTTTCACCACCTCTCGTTCTGTCTGCTGTTTTACTGCGTAAGGCCTAGGCTGACCAACTGCCCTTGCCCCCTTTGTTGTCCTTAAATGGGACAAATAATGACTGCTTAAGAGCATTTGTCTGCCACTTCTCTCCTAAACTGCCCATGTACCAGAATCCTGTGCTCAAAAGTGTGTACAAACGTGATCCATGCTGCTCTTTCCCCTGCTATCTAGCAGAGCTTGCTGTTTCGTTTTGTTTTTGGGGGGTGGGGGGAAATGTTAGACCCAAAAAAAAAACAGGTCAGTCGCCAAAAATGTCACTAAATATTTGTACTAATGCAGCACCTTTGACATTAAAAAAATGCTTCACAAGGTGCTTCACAAGGCAAAAAAAAAAGTGATTATCAAGAATCAATTTGAAAAAACAATCGACCACAAGGAGACATTAGGAACAGGTGACTAGAAACAGACAGACAGGCAGAGAGGGTGGTTTTAAGGAAGGAGTTAAAAAGGGAAGGTGAAAGAGCACACCCAGGTAGCTGATGGCACAGCCATCAGTAGGGGAGTGATGGAAGGCTGGGAAGAGGCCAGAACGGAGGTACGCAGAGACGTCTAAAAAAGGGACGTGGGAGCCGCAGGGGATTACAGAGAATGCAAGGGGGCAGAGGATGGAGCAATACAAACTCAAGGATAAGAATTATAAAACACAGGTATCACTGGACCAAAAACCAATCTTTACTCGCCACCGATCCTGACTGGATGTGCATAGCAAAGAGATCAATATTTCTGTTCATATTTCAGTTTTTTTCTTTACAGAAGAAGAACTGGACATTCACTTCAAGTCTCTTCTAATTCAAGCAGAATTGCTTCCAGGGAGTGTACTTTAATATCACCTGAAACTTCAGTGTTTGTTTGTTTGTTGAAGTCACCTGTCCCACCTGTGGCCAAGTGAACATCACGATAGCCTCATCCATCACCCCTTCTTTGCTAGTACGTGGTAGAAAGAAAAGGTTAAAGAGACAGTAGGACTGCCTCAAACAGTCTGTTTTGTGCTTTACCTTGATAGTCTCAGCTGGTAGGCCAGGTAACGGGGCTTTCTCCAGATATGTTTTCAGATCCTGGTCAACATGCTCAAACACCAAAGTGACTTTAGTTTCCCTGTCCGCTCTCACTGTCGCACATACATCAAACAATCTGCAGCAACATGGAAGGACAGGAAGTTACAGAAAGGTGATGTATAAACATAGAAAACGCAAGGTCAGTCTGGAAGGTAGAGTATACATAATCAAGTCAAGGTGAAGGGAGCAAGGCCTGATGGCATTTATTTTAATACAAGGAGTCTTGTGAGTAAGGGAGAAGATTTGAGAGTACTGTTTAACACCTAGGAATATGGTATTATTGCCACTACAGAGACATGGCTGAAGAGGGGCAGGGCAAACAGCTCAATATTCTGTGGTATAGAATCTTCAAGCAAGGCAGGGAGGGGGTATTACTACATTGATCAGGGAGTCAATTACTGCAAAACGCAGGGATGATATCTTTGCTAAGATAACAAGGGGTAGAGCTAGATGAACACAGCAGGCCAAGCAGCAGAGCAGCAGGAAGGGGGCCATTTCGGGCATAGACCCTCAGCCTTTCTGCTCCTCTGAGGCTGCTTGGCCTGCTGTGTTCATCCAGCTCTACGCCTTGTTATCTCAGATTCTCCAGCATCTGCAGTTCCTATTATCTCTGAAACAATGATATCTTTGCTGGTTCCTTAATTAATGGGAAGTCAGTCGTACAATAGAAAAGTGGACCCTTCAGTCCAATTCATCATACTGACCAGGTTTCTTAAACTGAATTAGTCCTATTTGCCTGCGTTCGGCCCATACCCCTCTAAGCCTTTCCTATCCATGTTCTTGTCCAAATATCTTTTAAGTGTTGTAACTGTAACTGCCTCTAGCAGTTCATTCCATACATGCACCACCCTCTAAACAAGTTGCTCCTCAGGTCCCTTTCAAGTCTTTCCCTTCCCCCCTTAAACCCATGGCCTACAGTTTTGCACTCCCTTAAGGGAAAAGGTTTGCTATTCACCTGGTCTATGCCCCTCACGATTTTGTAAACTTCTAAGGTCACATCTCATCCTCCAACATGCCAGTGAAAAAAAAAGTTCCAGCTTCCCATCTTGGTAACATTCTTCCAAATCTGTTTTGCACCCTTTCCAGTTTAATAACATCCTTCCTTTAGCAGGGAGACCAGAACTGAATGCAGTATGAAAAAGTTGCCTCACCAATGTCTTGTACAGCCACAACATGACATCCCAACACCCATAGTCAATGCTCTGACCAACGAAGGTACACAATGCCAAACGCCTTCTCACCACCTTGTCTACCTGTGGTGCCACTGTCAAGGAACTGAGTACTTGAACTACTAGGTCCCTGGTCTGTGAGAGAGAGCACCATAAACTCTCAGCCAGGGAGGGACAGAAGGGTAGATGTGCCAGTGGAATTCAGAGAAGTGTAAAAGTCACAGGATAATAGAAAGGAAGTTCAGCTTCCTCAATATGAACGGGGATAACAAGGCTTTGAGAGGGGTAGAATGCTTGAAATGTGTCCAGGAAAGAAAAAAATAGCTAGTATGTAGAAAGTAAAGCGGCTGGGCCTGATCTCCAGGAACAAAGCCAGGGAAGTGACAGAATTGTCACTAGAGGAACATTTCACTGACTGACCATAACTAAGATTTATGATAGTTTTGGAAAAAGGACCAAAAATGGACCAGATAAAGGTTCTATATGAGATGAAGGCAAATTTTAGTGGATGTGTGAGTATCTGCCAAAGTGGACCAGGAGCAGCTACTTGCAGGAAAATCTACATCAGAGCAGTGGGAAACATTATAACAGATTGTGCAGGATCAACATGCTGATGTTAAAGGTGAAACTAAAGTGCAGAGAACCCTCAGTGTCAAGACACGTACACGGGTAGACAAGGTAAAAAGGGATGCTTCCGTTTGATAGCAAGGGCTCAAAACATTGGAAGCACAATTTTGCATGCAAAGTACGGAGGAGGGGGGGGGGGTTACTTCAAAAAGAAAAAAGGAATTAGGAGAAAGAAGGGGAGGGGCTTAAATAAAATACTGGCAGATAAAATACCTTTGGATTTTTTTTTAAAAAAAAAGATGTTGAGTAGGAGTGAGCTTTTCAGGGCAAGAGGCTAACCAGGGAAAGAAAGAATGAGGCCTATTAGGGACCAAAAGCAGCAAATTATGTAGAGTCAGAGGAAGTAGATGGGGTTTTAAAGTGATTGAGTACAGAAGGTGCATTGGTAATTACCATACAGCATGGGTGATGTAGGTAAAGAAACGTGTGCGCGTGCAAAACTGTTTTGCTTAAACAAATTTTTAAAAAAACAAAAACACCAAGGGAGATAAAAAGGTATTAGTGGTTTTAGCAGGCTTAAAATTGGGCAAATCCCCAGGGCCAGACGGGATGTACCACAGACTGCTGTGGGAGGCAAGGGATGAGACTGCAGGATATGAATTTTTTAAAAATTCCCCAGACACTGGAAAAGGTACCAGAGGACTGGAGAACAGCTACCATGGCAGCACTATTCAAGGTGATGATAAACGGAGCCAGAATAGATATTTAGATGTTTGAGGAGACTTGGACACAATGGGCTGCAAGGCTTTTTTCCACAGTAAAAAAATTCTGCAACACTAACTTTCTTTGCAAGTTTTTTCTCCTCCCACCCCATTTTCAAGCCTCCCAAATTCAAAGTTTTCCACACATTCAACACTTCCCCAGCTGGCTCCATTGGGAAGTGCACTGCCCAGCATGGCCATGGTCCACACAGACCACTCAATCCAGCCTGTATTGACTGCAACGAGGGCCAATGTGAAGTGGTATCCTTGCCTGAAGAGGGCCTCAGCATACCTAAAATGCACGGAGAGTGTAGTAAGGCTGGTAAATTCCAAATTAATCACCAACAATTTGGATGCAAGCATTGCTGACAAAGCAGAGGTCAGCTGCTTGCTGAAACTGCTGCACCCAGTCTGCTGTAGGTGTGCTGCTGGATGGCTGACAGGAGACCAACGGGTGGTTAGGGGGCAAGTGTGAAACAATGAACCACCTACCAAGAACAGGCCATGGACACACGACTGTGCAGTTAGCTGGAGGCCTATGGCAACACTTGACAGTTACCTGGCTCTGGAGTACTGTTTTTAGTATACACAAGGCCCATGGACTACTAATTGCAACGTTCCACTTCTCACACCAGCAATCGCGCGGGCCCTCTCCTCCTCCTCCTCCTCCTCCCCCCCACCACATTGAGCAACTTGACTAAGTATAATGCAGAATCTGTCATGGGAAGTGAACAGTACTTCACAGGCACCATGTTTGTCTATAAACCGTTAACATAGGTTTATGTACCAGATATCTTAGCATTGAATGCTCCAATTCATCTTACTACACACAAGAATGATTTTTCTGTGAAATGCACGCATCCTTGGCGACTTTAAGTGACTACACTTTCCACAGTGTTTCATCAATTACGAAGTATTTCGAGATGTCCTCAGATAGTGAAAGGTGTTTTATATTTTAAAAAATATGGAAGGACTTTTGCCATGCATGAAGGAAATGTTGGCTTGAGGACAGCAGAGGGTGGAGGGTTTTTGACCTTGTAGATTGCAGGAGCCACAACATTTAATTTTCAGAGCTCCATTTCTGCATTATTGCTCACTTGCTGGTTTTCAAATAATCCCATTTTACATACCACTATACAAAACCACAAGGAACATCCGTTAAAACACACAATGGATTTGTTGGTGTAGCAATTGGAACCAGGTGGATCTTGTTGACAGAGATCGTTGATCAAAGTTATTAACCTGGACCAATGAATCCAGCAGGCTGGCCATAGCTGGTGTACCACACACACGGTGTTTTGGTGGTGGGATACCAGCATCTGCAATTATAGTACCCAGAGCCTAGCAGTGCACCAGTTTATAGGGGAAATAAACTGCTAAGTCGGTAGCTAGCAAGTGTAGAAGTATAATTTGTGTAAAAAGTAAAGCTATCAGGTTAGAGAATAAGCATTCTATCATTTCAGGCTGACGTACACTTCCTTAGCACTCAAAAAGTCCTCGTCTTGTCAGCATGCTACTAGAACAAGACAGGGCAGCAAAATGGAGCCAAAGTCTTAGCCACAGATTCCTTCTGTGTCAAAGTACTTCTGCAAACCTGTTGTTTCGGGATCTGGCAGCCCATCCCCAAAGAGTTCACTTGAATTGAACAGAGTAGAGAAGTAGTTTGGTACCGGCCTGCAATTCCAAGTGTTTCTAGGTCATGGCCCACAGCCCACAACATAGCTTTTTGGCCTGCAATCTCCAGAGGCAAGATGATGGCTGGTGACAAGACTTATTTTATAGCCAGGTCACGAAACACTGTCTTCCTCTGCATGCCCTCACAATCTAATACACCATTTCCCCGGGCTGATAACCAGGGAGTGTTTGATGCCACACTGGACAACTGGATGGGAAAGGTGTCTGTTTGCCTATCCTGGTGCTGTTCATGGCAGCAACTATTTCATTTAAAAAAGAAAATAAATAAATAAAATCAGCATGTGCAGTGTGCTTAAAAGTTCTGAAATTCTCAAAAGAAAAAAAAAGTAAATGAAATCCAGGTCCCGAGCAGAATGCCAGGAGGAGGAGAAGAAAGGTGCCCACTCACTGCAGCATATCGCCAGTGGTCAGATAACACTGTACAATTGGCTGTCTCCCCACTGTTACCTCTCGAGTTTGAGCGCGCTAGTCTGGGTGAGAGCATTTCTTCACCGACCACACACAAAGCAGAAATAACAATGGCACAGCATCAAAATGGCATAAGCCAACATGCATACCAGTGCCAGCATGCCATAACAAGTACGTGCTGGTCAGATTCTCCTACAGCACCAACCTCAAACCCCACCCGATGAGTTAGGCACCACCACATGATGCACAATGCCAGGATGTCAAGCTTTATCAGCTGTAAATGGAATTGCTCCAAGACCTCCACATCCTTCCCCTTCAAGCATGTAGAACTTTGTCCAGAATACAATTACATTCCAAATGCCTGACTCAGACATGACAGACTCAATCCCATCAACCCACTGGCAGACAAATCAAGCACCTTGACTTGAAATGCATTAGAATGAGAGTTCAATCAGTAATTTTTCACAATTGTCCCAAAGAGAAAACAGCCATTTACGGTCAACACTGAATGTGACCTCTACATCCCACTTCCTGATGAAGTGAAGCTTCAAAACGTACTTCATACAGCTCTGCAACAAACTAAATTTCTTAAATTTATAGCAAACAAACAGAGGGACACACGAGGCAACATGAAAAGTTTACCTTTATAAAAACACCTTGCAAAGGTTTAAGGCATCTCAAAACATTCTTTGCAGCGTAGTCACTGTGGTAGTGTAGGAAAAGCAGGAATCATTGTGCACGAGCACCTACAAACAACACAATGTACTGGGAGCGACAGCCTAAATTTTTGTGCTAAATACTTGGAGTGGAAACTTAATTCCAAAAAAAAACACAAAACAAAAAAAAACACTGACTCATGTGAAGTCACAGCAAGCACACAATCCATGGACAGATCAGTGGAGTTCATTTTTTTTAAAAAAAAGTCAATTGGTTCAGTTCAATTTGAGACATACTGTGTATAAGTATCAGAAGGTGGAAGCTTCTGCCTCCAATCTGGGTTAGCTAGCACACAATAAGTGACAATAGAGAAGGGGACATATGGTCAGGACCCCACCACTCGTCACTATCCAGTGATCTTTGTCGAATGTAATCAATTATTCAAATTTGACAGTTCTTCCGACAACCAAAACAGCCCTAGTGCCTGTACTCTCGACGTATAAAGAGCAGCCACTTGGCAAAAGCACAGAGAGGGGATCAGGAAACCAGCAAGGAGAAACAGGAGAAATAAATAAAGCCTCCTTCATTCCTAGCAGCTGTAGGGTAGGACCCATTAATCTGTTATTTGTTCAATTGTGCTGATTGGCATTTAATAGTCCATGTTGTGTGAATTCATGTCCTGGAGCACAGACATTGAGACAAAGTGAATACATGTATGACACAAAGCCCGAGGGGGGGTTAAGATTTCTAAAGGGCATACAGTCAGTTGGCCTCAGCCAGTCAAACCAAAACGTTGAAGCCAGGCTCTCAATCCGAACACCCTCACCTTACAACGTTGGGATGGTCAAAATGCTCCAACCGCTTCAGAAGGGCCACTTCCCTCACAGTCGACGGTGGCAGGCCATCTTCATTCCTCTGAACCCGCACATTTTTTAGAGCAACAAATTTTCCACTCAGGGAGTCTCGTGCCTTATAGACAGTCCCATACGCCCCTTCTCCAATCTCTGCCATGGGCTCATACTGCGGGGTGGAACCCTGCTCCATTTTGCCACCACACACAGGCCTGTTCCCTCCTCGCTTGCACCTGGACAAAATGAAAAGAAACATGAAAAAAAACAGTCCCCCTTTTGTTCTTCACAATTCCCTCCAGACTGTGCCCAAATATCCATTATTCAGATGTGATTTGCACAAATATAAAAATTCAGTTAGCCAGATAAAACACCATAGCTCCAACAAAACCTCCCATACCCATAAACCCCACTGTCTAGATGGACAAGGGAGGCAGACAGATGGGAATACTACAATTCAAGTTTTACACCTAATCTTAACCACACCAGCATTTCTTTTTTAAAAATCGCTGCTGGATTAAAATCTGGACCTCTCTCGCCTGAACAGTACTGCGGGAGCACCTTCACCAGAGACCTCAAAAGTTTAAAGATGGGCATTAAGCTTCAAGGGACAAGTAGGAACATGCAATAATGATATCTATATCCTGAGAATGGACACTTAGAACACGTTGGGGGAAAACAGCCTGGGATTCCACTCAGGTACTTACTGGGTGGATCCAAACAGACAGAGGAAAACAAGACCAAGACATCTTAAGCAAATAACACTAGTGCACTTTGAGCAAAAGGAAAAGCTGCATTCATATATCATGCTTTTCACAGCCTCAGGTTGTCCCAAAACCCCTTTTACACCCAACGAACGACAGTCAGTTGCACATCTGGGCAAATGCAGCAGCTGACGCACACACAGCAAGGTTCCACACAGAAACAAAGACTAGACGTTCTGCTTTTTTTGGTGCTGCTGTTGACATTCCTTCTCAATTAACCCTGTTGCTTCTTTAAACACTCACCTCAGTGAAACTAAGATTCCACTTGAATACTATGTCAAAAGCCACCCAAAACAGACTTCACTGGTCAGCAGAATTCAGAGATTCAATACCCCAAGTCTTACATTGAACCAGCGCACGAATAGCCTTCAGCATCTACACACAGTGACAGTGACAGAGACAGAGCACCAGTAACCTCTGACATACACAGAGTTCCTAATCTCAGTTGTGCTCTCATGGGGAGGGGCCCAGGATGGCCCCTATCCAAGTCTCCCCTTCTTCCTGCAATTGGGCATTTGCAGTCAGAGATGGAGTAGGAGATGGATGTTGACCGGAAGGAACTAAGTAACAACTCCACCACTCTGGTTTCACAAACACAGCTTAACACAGTAGAAAGCCAGCTAGTCTAGAAGACCCTCAATTAATATTAAGAGAGCTAACTCCAGGCACTAACAGCACTGTAACTGTGGTCTTGGCATCCTCAAATAATTCCCAGGATGCATCACTGGCACAGCTGGCATTTACTTGCCCATCCAAAGTAACTGCACAATGGGCAACTTATCAGGTCATTTCAGAGGGCAGTTATGAAATCAAATTGGTATCAGATTAGGAGTCTTATGTAGACCAGATAGGGGGAAGAAACCAAACATCTTGAACAAAAAGCATGATTATATGACCAGATGGGCTTTTACAATCCAATTGCTTTGTGGTCATTTTTAACTGAAACCAGGGATTTATTTCCAGATTTTTAATGACATCTATCAAATTACCATAGCAGGATTACGTTCCATGTTTTATGGATTATTAGGGCAGGAACAGAAGATGTGACAGTACTGTCTAGCTCCTGATTGTTATGAGGAATTGTGCAGAAAAACTGGAATAACCAAGGCTTCAACTCCATACTGCAATCCACTTACCCCTTTGAAAAACAAGGTGTAAAACAGGATCAGGTTCAGTGGTGATACCGATTATAGATCTAATAGAAACTTACAAGATGATGTATGGCTTAGAAAGGGTGGATGCTGGGAAGTTGTTCCCGTTAGGTGGGGAGACTAGGACCCATGGGCACAGCCTTAGAATTAGAGGGGGTCAATTTAGAATGGAAATGAGGAGACGTTTCTTCAGCCAGAGTGGTGGGCTTGTGGAATTCATTGCCACAGAGTGCAGTGGAGGCCGAGACGTTAAATGTCTTCAAGGCAGAGATCGATAAATTCTTGATCTCACAAGGAATCAAGGGCTATAGGGAGAGTGCGGGTAAGTGGAGTTGAAATGCCCATCAGCCATTATTTAAATGGCAGAGTGGACTTGATGGGCTGAATGGCCTTACTTCCACTCCTATGTCTTGTAAAATCAAAATTACCTACCCATAAAACTTGTACTCATCATCCAAGAGCATATTGTTTCCACAGAAATAAGCAAAAGGAAGGACAATATGACAGTTTCAGTTTTCTTAACATAGGGAGGTGGGCAGCAGAAGGATGCAAAATGGCCAAAAGCTCTGTCTCTCAGTGGTAGTGGGAGGTTAGAGCTCAGAAGTGGAGATACTGGGTGGGATGCAAAGTTGCAGACTCGCAAGTGTATTACCAAGCTGCAGACGACTAAAGAGCTGCCCTGTAACCAACAATACAGGCCCAAAAAGGAAAAAAGAGAAACATATTCACTAGAAAAGAACAGATACCTAGGCCATTGCTAAAGAACGTGGTTAGACAAGCTGCCTAGAAGCAAGAAACAACTATTCTATCTCATTGTTCCCTAACCAGACAACCACTATTCATCTAGTTGCGCTGCTTTTCGACTAAGGCATTGCACGCGTGCGTATACACACGCACGCACACACACACACACAATGAAGGTTCTATGGCACTATTCTCTGGGGCCAATATTCATCCCTTAAATCAACAGCATAAAAACCCGTGAAGGATCTTGCTGTGAATTATTTAACTGTCATACGTCCTACATCACAAGAGTGATTACAATCTCAATGTCCGTTAGAATCATATATGAACACCATTCAGCCCACTGTGTTTGTGCCAGCTCTTGACGGAGCTCTAGGTTAGTCTAGCTGCCTGCTCTTTCTCAACTTCGCTGCAATCTTTATCTTTTCAAATGAACACTGGTTTTATGCATAAAAGTTATTAACCTCACGTCCAGCAACCAATGCCATCACTATGGCAACAGCTGTGTCTGTTCCATTATCAACTGTTCATTGCCTGAGGCAATAGAAAAGCTGCATTGGCAGATTCTGCTCAATCCTGAGGCTTAATTGAGGGAGAAAAAACAGCAATTTAGGAATATTTCAGCAGCTCTCCTGGCAAAGTATTTGTTTTGATTTCTCCAAACCTGGCATGCATGCTCTGTGCTGAATGGAAGCTAGACGGAGGACACTAACACAAGCATGAAGTGGAGGAGAAAGTTGGCAGAAAGACAATGGGCTGAAGAGCCTCCTTTCACACAGCATCCATTCAAGAATTCAGAGAAGCGTCAAAGCAGCAAGTAATGCTCATAATGTTTGTCTCAATTTTAACAGAGCATCATCATCCTCCAGAGTCAAGTTTAAATCCAACCTAACGTTTACAAAAAGGTTCAAAGTTCAGCAGTTTGGTTTTGCCTCAAGATTATGAAAGGGTTTGATGGTACACACAGGGAATGATTCACTTGCAGATGCAGCCTAGAATTTGAGGACCATCAACACAAGACAGTCACTAGTAAATGTAATCAGGAAATTCAAGAGAAACTACCCACAAGAACAGTGAGCAAATGGGATTCATTGTCGCAAGACGAATGGCATCAATGGGCAAGGGTGGGGGCAAGGGGTGTATAAGCATAAAGGAAGAAAGAAATAGAAAGATACAGCAAGGTTGGGAGATGAGGCAAGAAGAGGCTTGTGTCGAGCATAAACACCAGCATTGAAAAGAAGGCCTGCAGCCATGCCATAAATACCTTGTAATTCTATTGTGGGGATTATGCAGGCTTGTTAACACAGGAAATCTTCACAGCCATTTGTATCAGGAGTTCATTCAGGAGATCCAGATGGTCCCGTGACTGGGTCCTGGGGAGTGTTACTGAACGGAGACCTTGGGGTGCTGGTTCATAGCTTCTTAAGGCAGAGTCACAGGTAGACAGGATAGTGAAGGTGGCATTTGGTACACTTGCCTTCATTGGTCAGTGCATTCATTATGTGCATTGGGAGGTCATGTTGCAGCTGTACAGGACATTGGTGAGGCCACTTTTTGAGTAGTGAGTTCAATTCTGGTCTCCCTGCTATAGGACAGAAGGAAGGATATTGTGAAACTTGAAAGGTAGCAGAAAAGATTTACAAGGATTGAAAGATTTGAGTTTTAGGAGAGGAGGAGCTGTTTTCCCTAGAGCACCAGAACGGCGGAGTGACCTCAGAGGTTTATAAAATCATGAGGAGCACAGATAAGATAAACAGACATGGTCTTTTCCATAGGGTAGGAGAGTCCAAGACTACAGGGCATACATTTAAAAGGTGAGGGGAAACATGTAGAAAGGCACTTAAGGGGCAACTTTTTCCACACAGAGGGCTGTGGCATGTATGGAATGAGCTGCCAGAGAAAGTGGAGGCAGTTGGTACAATTACAACATTTAACAAGGTATCTGGATAAATATAAGAAAAGGAAGGGTTGAGGGAGATCTGGGCCAAACGGGACCAAATTAATTTAGGATACCTGGTTGGTAAGGACAAGTTGGACCAAAGGGTCAGTTTCTGTGCTGTACAACAGTGACTCTATAGAACCAATGGTTTCTCGCGTGAAGACTGATGGCATTTTAGGCAATTAAGTAATTGAGGCAAGGGAGTTTAAATAGAGTCAACTCTGGATCAGCGGGGAGCACTCTCCGGAGACAAAAAAAGTGACAGGTTCAAGGCCCACTACAGTGGCTCAACCCCAACAATCCAGGCCAATATGCCCAACACAATAAAGGGAGTGCCATGTTTCAGTTGAGCACCAAGGCCCTAAACAGTTGAAAAATATCCCAAGACTATTCAAGGCAAAAAGGAAAAGGTATTATCCTTGGCATCCCAACAGATATTTGGCCAGTTTTTGTGATAATATCCAGGTAATAAACATCACAAAGTTACACGTCTTTCTGATTTAAAAAAAGTCATTAATCTGGAAGATTAAGCTCTTTCTTTCTGGAGATACCTCCAGTCCTGCTAAATATCTCCAAATGATTTTGGTATTTTTCCTTTTATAAAGGGAGTGACAAGTGTCAAAGGGGAATTGAAAAAGTGTTCAACACATTTAATGTCACAATTTAGCCGTGTCAGATGAGCAACTCTCAAAAAGGGTTCGCTGACTTATAATTGAGCCAAGAGTTTAAAAATTCAGTGTTGGCCATCTTCCTCACTTCCCCCTCCCTCCTACTTTAAGACGTGGTTTAAGTGAACTCTTTCCCACTCTTGCTAAGCCCTTGAGAAATACGGGACAGGAGATTATGGATCAAACAGATTCAAGTAGCACATCAAGGCTTGTGTAGTCTAAGCAGCATCTGAAATACAAATGACAAAAAGAACTGCTCTCACGCAAAACAAGCAAAACCCTTGGTTTGAACTAAACAAAGCCAAACATTTAGCTCAAAGTAAAACAAAGTGGAGGAACTCCGTAGATCTGGCAGCATCTGTGAAAAGAAAACCCAAATTAACATCAGAGCTGAATTTCTCCAGCAATTTTGCTTGTTTCAGATCGCCAAAACCCACACCATGTTTTTTAAACTATAGCAAAAACCTCATCTGATTGGTACTCATCTTTCCGTTAGGGCACTGGTAAAAAAGTGAGATAAACAGGGGCAAGAAGAAAACCTAAATTTTGAATTTACAAGTTGCAGATGATTAGCGTGGAAAGTTAACAATTCAGAGAACATAATCTCAAAAGGAAAACAGCAACACCTCAAATGCTGCGAAATACACTGTGAAAGCACTACCATCACCTGCATCCTAAACCAGACTGGACAACCTATTCCACTTATAAACTTACTTCACGAATACCAAGTCAACCAGTTTTCCAACCTAGGCCATCTACTCATATTGCACAAACAGAAGCAAGCATCAGCACAAGCATATTGTCCACAGAGAACCCCACACAGACATGCAATAACAAGAAGAATGTCAGGGCCCATGTTCAGCCAGGAAATGGTGGGTGGGATCAAGCAGTCTTCAGTGGCAATTCTGTCTTTAGAGACACACTTGGGAAAGTTGACAAATTTCTGAAGATCTGTAGATAAGTAAACAAATGCTCCAGCATCTGAAAAAGGCCTTCCTTAGCAGAAGGTAAACGCTACTATATCAATTTCACAGCTATTGCCTACTGTCATCTCCATCCCACCATGACAGGAAAAATTTTTAAAGATTCCTACGAACACATTGTCAACTCCTCGCTCTCCTTCCACCAACAAAAAAAGTCTCTTCACACTTTCAGATCCTTCACTTGAGATAGCAATGGTAGCAATTTTAAGAGCCACCTGAAGGCACTTATCCATCCCATCACCCCTATGTTCACATCCCATTACAACAACCAGTATTGTCACAGCATGGCTTTCAGAATGTGGTCAACAAGGCTCTCAATCACAAACTCATCACCTGTATCTCCCCACATTTGCCCTCAACTTCACAAATCACCATCAGCTTCTGGGAAAAGCTGCACCCTCCAACTCCCCAAACACATACAGAGACTTCAAGAGCAGAACAGCTGCTGGACCATTTCAATAAATAGCTTGACCTCCTTTTGGGCCACTAGATCATGGCATGCCCTCCATTCTCAAAATCACTCCTCCTGAGCAAACCGCCTCCCACATCCAAAACAAACCTGGGCTTCCCATCTTTAGTCTATCTTTTCCCAATCCTCTGACCCGATGCCATGACCACTTGAGAATCTGAAATTATACTGTACTATATTCAGAGAAGGGCACACATAGGGAGTTACCTGACCTGGAAGGAAGGTCGGAAAGCACATGTCGCAGCAGTCAAGTAAAACTGCCACTACAAAAAAAACCTGGTGGGACATGGGTGTCACTGTCTGGCGAGCATTTATTACACGTCTATACCTCAAGGCTGTGCTCCCCACTTTTAGTGATGGTTCTTGCCCCTTCGCATTTGCTCAAGAGCTTGGCTGGCTGAAATCTGACCCCCGCTCCCTGATTCGGTGCAGCCTTCAGGCTCATTTTGCAGTAGTGCTACAGAAACGTAAGTGAGCAAACGTTGGCCACTTTGTTTATAGAGGGGGGAAAATGAAAAGATTTGGTTTAAAATCTTAATAACCACAACCATCAAAAAAAAGCTGCAGTTTTTGTTGCAGATCCGAAGAGCGATTACAGTTTTTTTTAAAAAATCCAACCTGGAGCACATGTATTGCTGCCATCTTAGAGCCCAAGACAATCCTCGCCAGCAAAAACACCAAGCTGCTTTCAGGCACGGCTCCCTTACAGAAGTCTTAAATTAATTCTCAAGTCTATTGCTGATCGAAAGATTCCACATTTCAAAAGATAACGATACCACTTTGTGTCTCAAACTCTGAAAAGAGTGAATGGTATAATGGGGGGGGGGGGAAGAGAGGGGAAGAGAAAAAGACGGACACCTCACTGGTTTGGGTCAGAGTAAATCGAGACGAGAGATATTAGGCAGATTTTTTTTTAAAAAAAAATCAACGTTTAATTAAACCCTCGGTTTATTTGGCAGCAAGTTAGATAAACAGACGTTAGACCGTTCGCACGTGGCGGTATTAAGCAATTCTTTTGTCGTCCTTTTAGCTGCTGTAAGAGGGAGATGACCCCCCCCCAAAAAAATACAAACAGATACGCGACAGCAATTACATTGTGGAAACCACGTAATTCCCCATTTTAGTTTATTTTTTTAAAAAAAACAACAAACAAGAACAAATTTCCTCTCGCTTCTGCAGGCGCGGGCTTGCCAGGGAAGCCATTTAGAAATCACTCCCTCGCGATCACAAACTGGACCCGTTCGCCTTTTCACATCGTCTCACTTTGCAATCACATCACAAAAACTCCATCCAGATACTTACAACGTGCAGCAAACTTCCAGCGGGGTATTCCGAGATTTCCGATGGAATAATCATTCAATTAAAAATCATATTTTGTTTTCCCCTAGAGCCGCCTGGTGCTACAAACTGATTTTATAAATGCCTACAATCAATAAATAGCTAAAATGTGATGTTTTTGTAAAAAGAATTAACTAAAGCTTTAAAAACACTTAGTGAAATTAGCTTTAAAAAGTTTGTTACAGTCACATGAGGTCATTCCCAGAACATTGTCCTTCCGCCTGCCATGATTGACGACAAAAAAAAATCCACTCCTTTCTGCTTTTACTTATTGGTCGAATCCAATTCCTGGCAGGCCTCTTTTTTGCTGACTGGCTGGCCAGTTGCCGCTGTTTTTACATCTTTCTGAGCTGATAGGTGGAAACTAGTTATAACTGTTGTCATTCTCAGTTTCTGGAGAGTTTGTTTGAAGGCACAACCATTTTTATTTAAACCCTACTCGGGGGGAAAACCTTCAAAGACAAAAAAACTCATGTGGTGTACAATGACCTGCACTATTTGTTCTGGAATCTAAAATATACCTAAATGCTAATTTGCGTGCATTTCAGTCTTTCAGTCACAAAAAGGCAATGAAGTAATAAGTAATTTTACATAAAGGGTAAATAGAGATAATAATAAATAAAATAAACCGTTTCAGATAGTTCAATGGGATCCACCTGTGAGGGCAAATGGGGCTTTGATTTAATGTGTCATCTAACAAACCGTACCTTTGATAGTGTGATAAGTTTAGGGTTTGATGGTACAGCACTTCATGCGTGCCACCAACTTGAATTTTAAATCAACCATTCCAGACATGTTATGACACATCTCTTGGGCACTTGGGCCTTAAACCTGTTTCAGAGATAATAGGAACTGCAGATGCTGGAGAATCTGAGATAACAAAGTGTGTGGAGCTGGATGAACGCAGCAGGCCAAGCAGCATCAGAGGAGCAGGAAGGCTGACGTTTCGGGCCTAGATCCTTCTTCAGAAAAAAGGGCCTTAAACCTAGACCCTTTGGCCCAGAGATAGAGACACCACCACGAGAGCCCCTTCAACCTGGATTATACAATTGAAGTCACAATCTTTGACTCAATGCAAGCAGTGTAATTAAATAAGAACAATACAGCAATAAAAATCCTGATTTTCAAGTATGATCCTCTAACTTAGTGGCCATTGTGTCATAAATGGTCTTTTTCCAATGCCAAGCATTTTTCCATAAAACTGTGCTAATAAATTCCATTTGAAAACAGAAGCTTTTCCTTTTCCCAAAACATTCCTGCAATATACATTTACCAATTTCAGAATGATAACATAGAACATTACAGCACAGTGCAGGCCCTTCGGCCCTTGATGTTGTGCCGACCTGCCAAATCAATCTGAAGCCCATCTAACCTACACTATTCCATGTACGTCCATATGCTTGTCCAATGATGACTTAAATGTACTTAAAGTTGGCGAATCTACTACCGTTGCAGGCAAAGCGTTCCATTCCCTTACTACTCTCTGAGTAAAGAAACTACCTCTGACATCTGTCCTATATCTTTCACCCCTCAATTTAAAGCTATGCCTCCTCGTGCTCGCCGTCACCATCCTAGGAAAAAGGCTCTCCCTTTCCACCCTATCTAACCCTCTGATTATTTTATATGTCTCAATTATGTCACCTCTCAACCTTCTTCTCTCTAACGAAAACAGCCTCAAGTCCCTTAGCCTTTCCTTGTAAGACCTTCCCTCCATACCAGGCAACATCCTAGTAAATCTCCTCTGCACCCTTTCCAAAGCTTCCACATCCTTATAATGTGGTGACCAGAACTGTACGCAATACTCCAAGTGCGGCCGCACCAGAGCTTTGTACAGCTGCAGCATAACATGTCAGTGGGTGTCGAGTCCTGTCAGCTGTCTCATTGACTGACTGATTGTTCATGTGAATCCTAGTTCATTGGTTCCACTGTTACAGTGTTCTTCATCTCATTTGGAATATCTCGGACAAATTCTTCACCCTTTGCTGAACAGAGAAGTCAAAAACAACAGCTTGCATTTTATATAGTATCTTTAATTTAGTAAAGCATCCCAAGGGACATCACCAAAGCACTGATGAAAATTGACATGTGGAGAGATATCAGTTCAGGTGACCCCCAAAAACCTGAGCAAAAAGAGGTGGGCTTTAAGGAGCTTCTTAAAAGAAGGAAAGCAGAGTCGAGAGGCTGAGAGGGGAATTCCAGAGCTTTGGGCCTACGTGGCTCACTGTCATCACCAATAACTCACTAATGAGTCCACTTAGGAAATTTTGTGTCACTGGTTATGGGTTCTGTGGTTCTTTGTGTGGCTAATGAACACAGTCCAGCAGTCATATCTCTGACCACACATTCTCAGGTGTTTCTGGGGGGTGGAATTGTTCCTTGGTTTTGAGATCACTGGCATTCTTTTCTCCGGTTCATTTTCCATACTTACTTTTGCCGATGGGTGTTCTCAAAGAATTGTGGTCCTTCATACAGGAGCTTATTCCAAGTCGATTTCTTCTGAAGGAGGGTCTCCCCTACATTGACATCCAAATTGCATTAATTGAGGGAATCCTTCAGGGAGTCTGTGAAGCCTTTCCATTTTCTTCGAGTCATTTAAGTGCCTTCCTTGATCTGAGCGAAGGATTTTCATTGGCAATCAGAACGCAGTCATTTTAAGCATGTGGCCAATCCAGCAGAGTTGGTTTTGGATGATCATGGCCTTGATGTTTGTATTATTGGTTGCTTCAGTGGCTAATGTTGGTCCTAAGTGCCAACTGATGCAGAAAATCCGTCGCAAACAGCATTGATAGTACCTGTGGAGCACAAAAGCTGATGTTTCGGGCCTAGACCCTTCATCATCCCCCTCTCTGATGAAGGGTCTAGGCCCGAAACGTCAGCTTTTGTGCTCCTGAGATGCTGCTTGGCCTGCTGTGTTCATCCAGCTCCACACTTTGTTATCTTGGATTCTCCAGCATCTGCAGTTCCCATTATCTTTGATGGTACCTGTCAAGAGTTTTGAGGTGGTTTCTATACATTGTCCAAGTTTTGGATCCATACAGAAGAGTTGGAAGGATGAATGCCATGTACTCAAGGATCTTGGTATCAGCATGGATGTCACGGTCATGGAAGCTTCTTACCCTTAGGCATCCAAAGGTGGTGCTTGGGGATAACTTGCAATGTTGAATCGCTGCATTGATGTCAGCCTTAGCTGGGAGTAGCTTCCCAGGTAGGAGAATGGTCCACTTTAGGGAGGATTTCTCCATTCATCATAATGTTGGGATGGACTGGAATTTGTCCTGTGACAGGTTGGTTAAGGATTTGAGTTTTCTTGAGGCTATGTGCTAAATACATGGCCACCGTTTTTGAAGCAAAGGGAATTGGTGGTGTGTAAGAGGTCATTGCCATTAAACAAGAGTAGAATCCCCATCCTCCCCTCACTTTGGCGCTTGTCATATTTCAACTAGGCTGTAATCACAGATAGCACTAAATGTAGTAAAGCATAAGTCTGCAGAACCTAGGCAATATCACAGCAGCACAGCATCAGAGGAATGAATTCATTGTCTAACAAGTGATCTCAGGTATCCTTTTTGTAACTAAAAATATATTTTGGAATCTAATTTACATTTTAGAAGTAGAACAAAGAATAATACAGCACAGGAACAGGCCCTTCAGCCCTCCAAGCCTGTGCCAGCACATTTTGTCCTTCCATACTAAAACCGTCTTCACTTACAGGACCTATATCCTTCCATTCCCTCCCTATTCACATATTCGTTCGTGTTTCCTGAATGCTGCTATTGTGCCTGTTTCCACCACCTCCTCTGGTAGTGCACTCCAGGCACTCACCACCCTTTGTGTGAAAAACATGCCCCTGCACATCTCTTTTAAACATCCCTCCCCCACCTTGCTCCTTGAACCTGTGTCCCCTAGTAATTGACCCCTCCACCCTGGGAGAAAGTCTCATACTTTCCAAACTATTCATGCCATTCACAATCTTATGAACTTCTAATTGTTTGCCCCCTCAACATCCTGTGTTTTAGCGAAAACAAATCCAGTCTATCCAACCTTTCTTCATCGCTAAAACCCCCCCCATACCAGGCAGCATCCTTTTCTGTACCCTGTCCAAAGCATCCACATCCTTATGGTCGTGTGGTGACCAGAACTGTACACAATATTCCAAGTGTGGCCTAACTAAAATTCTGTAAAGCTGCAGCATGACTTATTTGTCCTTATATTCAATGCCCCTTCCAATGAAGGCAAACATACCATAGGCCTTTTTTACTACCTTATCTACTTGTGCTGCCACCTTCGGTGATCTGTGGACTTGCACACCCAGATCCCTCTGTATATCAATATTGCTAAGTGTTCTGCAATTCACTGTATAATTTCCACCTGTACTTGACCTTCCAAAATGCATCACCTCACATTTATCCAGATTATACTCCATCTGCCATTTTTCTGCCCATGCCTCCAACTGATCTATACCCTGCTGTATCCTCTGACAACCCTCCTCACTATCCGCAACTCCACCAATCTTGTGTTCCTGTTTGTCTGCTCAACTGTACTTGTGGGAAGAAAATTAAAAACCTGCAATTGTGTAACACCTTTGGGACATCCAACATTACGTTGACAGTGTGGTCTCTGCAGTTTAGAGACAAACACAAAAGCTTATTTGCATACAGCAAGGTCCTAGCAACATTAATAAGAGAGACATTAGCAAGTTGTGGTGGCGTTAGTTGAGGGACAAATGTTATCTAGGACACCAGGAAGAATTATCCCTGCCCTTCTTCAAATCTTGCACCTCATCTGAAAGACAACCCTCCAATGACGTCATTCTCCCTCAGCACTGCACTGAAATGCCAACATAAGCGTACATTTATATAGAGATAGTAAGAACTGCCTTCCTGCTCCTCTGATGCTGCTTGGCCTGCTGTGTTCCACCAGCTCCACACTTGTTATCACTGTACATTTATATAGCATTTTTAACCTAGTAACACGATCCATCCTGCTTGACAGAAGTATAATCATGGAGGATTATGTCAGTCTCAATTATATTCTCAGGTCTAGGAAGCGTGGTTTCACTCCATGACCTTCTAATTTGGAAGGGAGAATGCAACTCTTGAGGACAAATTCATACTTGAAGATGACATGAGAACCTTCAGGGAAAACTTGCCAATACATATCCAAAGCACTTTACAGTTTAGTACTTTTGACATGTAGTCACTGTTGTGATGTAGAGAATGTAGCAGCCAATTTGTACACAGCAAGCTGCCACAAATGGCATTGTGATAGTGACCAGAGAACTTGTTTTTGCAATGTTGGTTGAGGGATGAATATTGGCCCCAGGACATCAGGATTAGCTCTCCTGCCCTTCTTTGAAATCCTGCCTTTGGATCTTTACAGTTATTTGAGAGGTTGGATGATGTTTAATACCTTATTCAAAGGCACTACCTCAGTACTACTAACAGTAACAGCTAGCTTTCAATTTGTATTCAAGTCTCTGGAGTAGGATTTGAACCCATAATCTTCTGACTCTGAGATAAGAGTACCACCTTCTGAGCCACAGCCAACATTGAATGATAACACTGAAAAACCATCTGAAAATAACAAAAATACCTGAGGCAGCACAGTGGCTCAGTGGCTAGCACTGCTGCCTCACAGCGCCAGGGACCCAAGCTCAATCCTTGCCTCAGGCAACTGTCTGTGTGGAGTTTGCACATTCTCCCCGTGTCTGCATGGGTTTCCTCCAGGTGCTCTAGTCTCCTCCCACAATGGTAACCTACTGTGTTCATCCAGCTCTACACCTTGATAACAAAGTGTGCGCTGGATGAACACAGCTGGCCAAGCAGCATCTCAGGAGCACAAAAGCTGACGTTTCGGGCCTAGAGAGAGATGAAGGGTCTAGGCCCGAAACGTCAGCTTTTGTGCTCCTGAGATGCTGCTTGGCCTGCTGTGTTCATCCAGCTCCACACTTTGTTATCTTGGATTCTCCAGCATCTGCACTTCCCAATATCACTCAGCTCTACACCTTGTTATCTCAGATTCTCCAGCATCTGCAGTTCCTATTATCTCTGAAACAATTTTAACCTCACTGCGAAGCCTCTTCTAAGAAGTTATCCTCCTCCCTCCAGACAAACCTCAGGGGATCGCTCTCCCACTGCAACTCTCTTGTAATCTATCTCCTCCCTACCTACCTACCTACCTACACTCACCTTTACGGCTCCTTGCCTGCTTCTTTAACTTGTCTGTCTCCTCTCCATCTATCTTCTCCTTTATTCACCTTCAATCTGCCTCCCCCTCACTCCCTATTTATTTCAGAACCCTCTTCCCCTCCCCCATTTCTGATGAAGGGTCTAGGCCCAAAACATCAGCTTTCCTGCTCCGAAGAGCTGCTTTGCCTGGCGTGTGCATCCAGCTCTACACCTTGTTATCTCAGATCCTCCCACAGTGGATTGACTATGCTCAATTGCTCGTAGTATCCAAGCATGTGCAGGCTAAGTAGATTGCCATGGGAAATGCAGGGTTACAGGGATAGGGTTGAGGAGCAGGTCTGAGTGGAATGCTGTTCAGAGGGTTAGCAGGACTCAGGCTGAATGGCCTGCTTCCACACTGCAGGGATTCTATGAAGCAGTACAAACAAAGCTGATTACATCCAGCTTTACCAAATGTGCATTCACTAACGTGCTGGTGAAGTTTCGGAAGAAGTCCATTTAAAGCTATCAACCAAAATAAAATAAAGTGTCAGAAAATGAGTTGTAATTGGCACAAACTGAGCTATCAGACCTCAGACTGTCCTGTTATTTGGATATCGACCATTCATCAATTGTTAATACAGAATACACGCCAATAATAGAATAATGGACAAAAATACACCCCTCCCTGATGCACTCAATGCATTTTATGCTCATTTCAAACAGAAGGTCAGTGAAACGGTGTCACCTGCCCCGAAAGCCTCGGGTGCACCTCTTCCCTCAGTCACCACTGCAGACATCACATCAGCCTATTTGAGAGTGAACCCACAGAAAACAACTGGCCCAGATGGAGTCCCTTGGCGTGCACTCAGATCCTGTGTGTACCAGCAGTGGGAGTATTCGCTGACATCTTTAATCTCTCCTTACTACGATATGAAGTCCCCACCTGCTTCAAGAAGATCACCATCATCCCAGTACCAAAGAAAACTCATGCAGCGTGCCTCAATGACCACTAGCCAGTTGCTGCGACCTCCATAATTATGAAGTGCTTCAAGAGGTTAGTCATGGCTCGCGTCAAGTCTAGCCTCCCAGCCTGTCTGATCTCATGCAATTCGCCTATTGGTGGTGCCACCTCCCTGGCCCTGCACTCATTCCCAGAACATCTAGATAACAAGGATACCTCCGTCAGGCTCCTACTCATTGACTACAGCTCCACCCTCAGCATTACAATTCCAAACAAACTAATCTCCAAACTCTGAGAGCTAGGTCAAACCTCCACCACTGCATCCTTGACTTCCTGACCCACAGGCCACAATCAGTGAGAAAAGGCAACAGCACCTCCTCCACAATAATCTTCAACACTGGTGCCCCACAAGGTTGCATTCTCAGCCCCTTACTATACTCCTTGCACACGTGTCCTAACTCCATCTACAAGTTTACTGACAACACCAGTGTTGTAGGCTGGATCTCAAACAGTGATGAGACAGGATACAGAAAGAGACAGAGTGCTGTGTGGCGTGGTGTAAAGATAACAATCTCTCCCTCAACGTTAGCAAAACGAAAGAGCTGGTCATTGACTTCAGTAAGCAAGGTGGAGAGCACGCTCCTATCTCCGCTAATGGTGCTGAGCTGGAGATGATCAACAGCATTAAATTCCCAGCAGTGATGATCACCAACAATCTGTCCTGGACCACCCATGATAATGCAACTGTCGAAAAAGCACATCAACGCCCCTCCTTCCTCAGGAGGCGAAGGAAATTCGCCATGTCCATGAAGACTCTCACCAATTTTTACAGATGCACCATAGAAAGCATTCTATCTGGATGCACCACGGCTTGGTTCAACTGCTCTGCCCTGGACTGTAAGAAACCAGAGAGATATGAACACAGCCCAGTCCATCATGCAAGTCAATCTTCCATCCATTGACTGTCTATACTTCTCACTGCCTCAGAAAGGCAGCCAACATCATCAAACACCCCTCCCACCCCGATTTTAGTCTCTTCCAATCTCTTCCATCGGGCAGAAGATACAAAAGCTTAAACACACATACCAACAGATTCAAGAACAGCTTCTTCCCCACTATTATTAGACTTCTGAAAGGACCTTTCAAATTGAATGTTGATCCCGCTCTTTGTGCACCTTCTCTGCAGCCATAGCATTGTATCCCTTGCTCTGTTTGATTACCCTTATGCACTTTGTATGGCATGATCTGCCCGTATTTCACGCAAAACAAAAATTTCCACTATAAGCACTACACTGACTTGTATTAAAGAACATTTTTAGGATGTGTTTTTCAGCTGAAGATGATTTTGTGTGAGAAAGCTGCTTATACTATTGCCCTGGGAACTAAACTCCATGGACAAATAACTTGGTCAGCAGCAACAGGCTGGGCAATATTCCTTGCCACAATCTTGAACAATAAATTGACTCCACCTTTCACCTTGGCAAATGTTTAAGGCTGAACCAGACTGTTTGCAACCCTTCTAAATATCTCTCTCTGGCCTCTGGCACATCCACAATTTTAATTGTTTCTCTATTGGCAGCCATGCATTCAGCCTCCTTGGCCGTAAGTGCTTGAAATCCCTCCTGAATTCTCCTTTGCCTCTCTCTCCTTCTTTCAATGGCTCCTTAAAAGCTACCACTTTGGCCCTAAAATGTACATAGCTCAATGTCAAATTTAGCTTGGGAATGAGCCTGTGAAACACCTCAGAAGGTTTTACAATGTTAAAGGTGTTATAGAAATGCAAGCTGTTGCAATAACCTACAGTCATTGCTAAACAGGCAAAATTTTAATTACCATTTCTGAAGCTGCGGTGTCAGTTTCCAGCCAGCCAAAACCCTACACCCTTCTGTCCCAGGATTCTATCCTTGAACATTGTTATGGAATTAAACCAGCCTGGAACTTAACCGGCATTGTCATGGTTACTTTGTGCACTTCTCAGTTAGCCTGGAACACAGCACTCACACCTGACTTCAGTGCATTGAACTTTCAGAACATTGTAGGTGTTCAGTCTAGCCTTGTCCAATCTATTTCCTGCACATCTGGCCTCACTCCTTCTCTTCCCTCCCACAACAATAGAGACCCCTTGGTCCTCAATATCTACCTCACTGGCCTCTGCATCCAAAGGATCATAAGCTGCCATTACTGCCACCTCAAATGGGATGACACAGATTCTGTTCCCCTCCCTTGTGTCAGCATTTTGCAGTTCTGAGGAAGGATCACTCAACCCAAAACGTTAACTCTGATTTCTCTCCACAGATGCTGCCAGACCTGCTGAGCTTTCCCGCCAGCTTTATTTTTATTTCTGTAGCGAACGTTCCCTCCGGGACACGCTGATCCAGTCCTCCTCCACTCCCAACACTCCCCCACATTCCCACAGCACTTTCTCATGCAGTCACATTAGGTGGGAACACTTGCCTGTTTACCACCTTCCTCTTCACTATCTAAGGCCCCAGACACACCTTCCAGGTGAAGTAGCAATTTAATCTAGTGTACTGTATTCGCTGTTCAGAACACGGTCTCCTCTACATTGGGGAGACAAAACACAGACTGGGTGACTGTTTTGCAGAACACCTATGTTCTGTCCATACAAATGACCCGCAGCTTTCAAGTTACGTGCCACTTCAACAGACCACCATCCTCCCATGACAACATTACTGTGTTAAACCTGTTGCACTATTCCAGCAAGGTTCAGCGCAAGCTGGAAGATCAGCATCTCATTTACTGCTTGAGGACCCTGTAGCCTTCAGGACTCAATATCAAATTTAATAATGGTAGAGTCTGAACACCACTTTCCATGTTCTTTACCCACCCCTAAACCCTAGGTCCTGTCAACAACATGGGTTGTTTTCAACACAGTCACCTTATTTTCACTTACTCATAGTCCCCATTATCTCCATCTAACGTTTCTTCTTTCCTGCCTTACTATCAACTACCCTTTTGTCTGTCTAACTGTTATGCTCTCTCTCTCTCTCTCTCTCTCTCTCTCTCTCGCTATCTCTCTCTCTGTCTCTCTCTCTATATATATATCAATGTCTCTGGGCTCCCTCGCCACTTATCCACTCATTCCCTGCAAGGGGAACTTGCAGGGGGTGGTGTTCCAATGTAGCTGCTGCCTTTGTCCTTGTAGACAGAAGTGGTCATGGGTTTGGAAGGTGCTGTCTAAGAATCTTTGGTGAATTTCTGCAGAGCATCTTGTCAATAGTATACACTGCTGCTACTGGAGGGTGTGGATGCTTGTGGATGTGGTGCCAATCAAGTGGGGGGCTGCTTTGTCAAGTTTCTTGAGTGTTGTTGGAGCTGCATCCATCCAGGCAAGTGGGGAGTATTCCATCACACTCCTGACTTGTGTCTTGTAGATGGTGGATATGTTTTGGGCAGTCAGGAGGTGAGTTGCTCGCTGCAGGATTCAGACTTGCTGTTGTAGCCACTGTGTTTATGTGGCAAATCCAGTTGATGCATCTGTCCACAACAGTATCGGTGAGGTTGACCACTGCACAGTCCTTGTGGAGATGAAGTCCTGCCTTCACATTCAGAATACCCTCCATCATGTTGTGTGGCACTGTCACGGTGCTAAATGGGACATATTTCGCGCAGATCTAGCAACTCAAGTCTGGGCATCCATGAGGTGCTGTGGGCCATCAACAGCAGCAATACAGTACTCCAACACAATCTGCAACCTCATACCACATCCCCCATTCAACAATTACCATCTAGCCAGGGATCAAGTTCAATGGACAGTACAGGAGGGCATGCCAGGAGCTGCACCAGGAATAAGTAAAAATGAGGTGCCAAGCTGGTAAAGCTACCAAACAAGAATACTTGCATGCCAAACAGCATAAGCAGCCAGTGATAAAGCTAAGCGATCCGATAACCAATGGATCAGATCTAAGCTCTGCAATCGTGCCACATACAGTTATGAATGGTGGTGAACAATTAAACAACTCACTGGAGGAGGAGGCTCCACAAATATCCCCAACCTCACTGATGGAAGAGCCCAACACATCAGTGCAAAAGATAAGAATGAAATATTCGCAGCAATGTTCAGCCAGAAGTGCTGAGTGGATGATCCATCTCAGCCACCTCCAGTGGTCCTCAACATTACAGATACCAGTCTTCAGCCAAATTGATTCACTCCACGTGATATCAAGAAATGGTTGTAGGCGCTGGATATGGCAAAGGTATGGGCCTTGATAACATTTCAGCAATTGTGCTCGAGCCAAGTGCTCCAGAACTTGCCGCTCCCGGAGCCAACCTGTTCCAGTAGGGTTACAACCCTGGTATCTACTTGACAATATGGAAAATTGCCCAGGTGTGTCCTCAACACAAAAAGCAGGCAAATCCAACCCGGCCAAATACCACCCTATCAGTCTGCTCTCGATCATCAGTAAAGTGCTGGAAGGTGTCAGTAACAGTGCTATTAGACAGCACCTTTCTCAGCAATAACCTGCTCAGTGACGCCCAGTTTGGGTTCTGCCAGGGCCACTCAGCTCCTGACCTCATTACAGCCTTGGCTCAAACATGGACAAAAGAGCTGAATTCCAGTGGTTAGGTGAGAGTGACAGCCCTTGACATCAGGGCTGCACTTGGCCAAGTGTGGCATCAAGGAGTCCTAGAAAAACTGAAATGATTGCAAATCGGGGGCAAACTCTCCACTGGTTGAAATTATACCTGGTACATAGGAAGATCGGTTGTGGTTGTGGGAGGTCAGTCATCTCAGCTCCAGGACATCTCTGCAGGAGTTCCTCAGGGTAATGCCCTAGGCCCAACCATCACCAGCTGCTTCATCAATGACCTTCCCTCCATTGTGAGGGCAGAAGTGGGCATGTTTGCTGATGATTACACAATGTTCAGCACCATTAGCAACTCCTCAGGTACTGAGGTGGTCCATGTTCAAATGCAACAAGATCTGGACAATATCCAGGCTTGGGCTGACAAATGACAGATAACAGTTGTGCCACACAAATGCCAGCCAATGACCATCTCCAGTAAGAGACAATCTAACCATTGCTCCTTGACATTCAGTGGTGTTACTATCATTGAATTCCTCACTATCAACATTCTGGGAGTGATTATTGATCAGAAACTCAACTCTGTACAAATACAATGGCTATAGGAGTTAACTGACCCCTTCTTGGGTCAGTTTGAACTGCCATATCCATGCTCCATTAGAGATGCTCAAGACAGTCTACATGTCAGTTAAACAAACTCACACCTTGGTTTAGTGATAATGGGAACTGCAGATGCTGGAGAATCCAAGATTACAAAGTGTGGAGCTGGATGAACACAGCAGGCCAAGCAGCATCTCAGGAGCACAAAAGCTGACGTTTCGGGCCGAGACCCTTCATCAGAGAGGCGGATGGGGAGAGGGAACTGGAATAAATAGGGAGAGAGGGGGAGGCGGACCGAAGATGGAGACAAAACAAGATAGGTGGAGAGAGTATAGGTGGGGAGGTAGGGAGGGGATAGGTCAGTCCAGGGAAGATGGACAGGTCAAGGAGGCGGGATGAGGTGGTAAGTAGGAAATGGAGGTGCGGCTTGAGGTGGGAGGAAGGAATGGGTGAGAGGAAGAACAGGTTAGGGAAGCAGAGACAGGCTGGGCTGGTTTTGTGATGCATTGGGGGGAGGGGAAGAACTGGGCTGGTTTTGGGATGCAGTAGGGGAAGGGGAGATTTTGAAGCTTGTGAAGTCCACATTGATACCATTGGGCTGCAGGGTTCCCAAGCGGAATATGAGTTGCTGTTCCTGCAACCTTCTGGTGGCATCATTGTGGCACTGCAGGAGGCCCATGATGGACATGTCGTCTGAGGAATGGGAGGGGGGAGTTGAAATGGCTCGCGACTGGGAGGTGCAGTTGTTTGTTGCAAACCGAGCGGAGGTGTCCTGCAAAGCGGTCCCCAAGCCTCCGCTTGGTTTCCCAATGTAGAGGAAGCCACACCGGGTGCAATGGATACAATATACCACATTGGCAGATGTGCAGGTGAACATCTGCTTGATATGGAAGGTCATCTTGGGGCCTGGGATGGGGGTGAGGGAGGAGGTGTGAGGGCAAGTGTAGCATTTCCTGCGGTTGCAGGGGAAGGTGCCGAGTGTGTTGGGGTTGGAGGGCAGTGTGGAGCGAACAAGGGAGTCACGGAGAGAGTGGTCTCTCCGGAAGGCAGGCAAGGGTGGGGATGGAAAAATAGCTTGGGTGGTGAGGTCGGATTGTAGATGGCGGAAGTGTCGGAGGATGATACGTTGCATCCGGAGGTTGGTGGGGTGGTATGTGAGAACGAGGGGGATCCTCTAGGGGTGGTTGTGGCGGGGGCGGGGTGTGAGGGATGTGTTGCGGTTTGCCAGGTTTGAGAATCAAAGTCCTATCGGAGGATGCTGCAGAGGAATTCATCCATTGGAACCCCTCATTAGCAAATATTCTTTGGTGTTTCTGGCTCAATAAATTGAAGTGGTATTAGCAAATGTTGATGGTCGATGCTGTTCATTAAGTTTGATTGATCATACGTTATTCTTTCACTGCAAAGTTCTGCAGTCAGCCCAATACTCTTCTTATCAATCTGTACTTCAGTTCTCCCCAGACTTCTTGCCACTGGGACTTCATCTCAAGAATTGAAGATTGTCATGACCTTTTGGTGAAACCTGAGAGGTGGAAGGAGAAGGCCTAGCAGAGCAGGGGTGTAGTAGAGAAGACCAGTGAGAGTTGGGTAAAAGGAGGTGAAATTCCATTGCTGCTTTAGAGCTTGTGATCACAAAATCTCAACTCACAACCCCAGCGTGCAGTCCCAACCTCCACTTTGGGAAGTCTTGCCATACTTCGTGAAGAATTTGGACAGTGATTTTATTTGCAATTGGGTATCCTATGAAGTATTCTGCCAGTGCCGAGGAATGTAATCTTCCATTTTTAACACATTATACCTTTAAATATTTCCTTGTGCTGTCACCCTGCAATTTTCATTGGCTCATTACCCTGTGATGATTAAATTCAGACATGATTAGCATCATCCCTAGTACATCCACATACAAAGCAGGTTTTTACTTTTTCATGGTTTGTGGCCTTTTTAAAATTCTAGATATTTTTAGCCTTCTGTATTGGTAGTATATTTCCTGAAGAGAGTAATATCAGGTCAATTCCTTGCATGAAGAGGGATTGAAGAGAGAAATCAAAGACTTGCATTTCTGTCGTGCCTTTCGTAATCCCAGGATATCACAAAACATTTTGCAGCCAACGAAATGCTTGTGAAGTGTGATGTTGTAATATAGGAAACACGGCAGTGAATTTGTGCACAACAAAATCCATGACCAGAAAATCTGTTACTTTTAGTGAAAACCACTTATCTCTGTTTGAGAGATAAGCATTGCTCAGGATACCAGAGACAACATTGCAGCATTTCAAATAAGATCTTTTATATGACTGGCAGAAGGCAAACAGGGCCTTTACTTAACGTCTTATCTGACAAATGGCACCCTTGACAGTGCAGCAATCCTTCAGCACTGCATGAAGCCATCAGTTTGGATGACAGATAGTAGGAACTGCAGATGCTGGAGAATCCGAGATAACAAGGTGTAGAGCTGGATGAACACAGCAGGGCAAGCAGCATCAGAGGAGCTGGAAAGCTGACATTTCAGGCCTTGGCTCTTCTTCAGAAATGAGGGAGAAGAAGGGGATTCTGAAATAAATAGGGAGGGGGGGAAGCGGATAGAAAATGGATATAGGAGAAGATAGGTGGAGAGGAGACAGACAGGTCAAAGATATGTGGGGATGGAGCCAGTAAAGGTGAGTGTAGGTGGGGAGGTAGGGAGGGGATAGGTCAGTCCAGGGAGGACAGACAGGTCAAGGAGGCAGGATGAGGCTCGTAGGTAGGAGATGGGGGGTGGGGCTTGAGGTGGGAGGAAGGGCAAGTTAGGGAAGCGGGGACAAGCTGGGCTAGCTTTGGGATACGGTTGGGGGAGGGGAGATTTTGAAGCTTGTGAAGTCCACAGTAATACCATTGGGCTGCAGGATTCCCAAATGGAACATGAGATGCTGTTCCTGCAACCTTTGGGTTGCATCATTGTGGCACTGCAGGAGGCCCAGGATGGACATGGCATCCGAGGAATGGGAGGGGGTGTTGAAATGGTTCACGACTGGGAGGTGCAGTTGTTTACTGCGAACCGAAGGTAGATGAGCGGAGGCTTGGGGACCGCTTTGCGGAACACTTACGCTCGGTTCGCAGTAAACAACAGCACCTCTCAGTCACGAACCATGTCAAACCCCCTCCCATTCCTTAGACGACATGTGGACTTCACAAGCTTCAAAATCTCCCCTTTCCCTACCACATCCCAAAACCAGCCCAGCTTGTCTCCACCTCCCTAGCCTGTCCTTCCTCCCACCTATCCCCTCCTCCCACCTCAAGCCCCACCCCCATCTTCTACCTACTAACCTCACCCGCCCCCTTGGCCTGTCCATTCTCCCTGGACTGACCTATCCCCTCCCTACCTCCCCACCTACACTCACCTTTACTGGCTCCTTTCCCACCTCTTTGACCTGTCTGTCTCCTCTCCACCTATCTTCTCCTCTATCCACCTTCAATCTGCCTCCCCTTCTCTTCCTATTTATTTCAGAACCGCCTTCCCCTCCCCTATTTCTGAAGAAGGGGCTATGCCTGAAATGTCAACCTTCCTGCTCCTCTGGTGCTACTTGACCTGCTGTGCTCATCCAGCTCTACACCATGTTATATCAGTTTAGATGATATGCTTATATCACTGTAGTGGAATCTGAACCCAACATCTGACTCAGAGGCAGAAATGCTACCTATGGAGTCACAGCTAACATCAAAAATGTACTTTGGCTTATTTAAATGATTACTGATAGTATCCGATGTTCTCATGTGATTCCCCCACTGCTAACCAACCACAACTGTCAGAATTGTTGTGGACTGGATGGACTCGGCTTCAACATTTTCTTAAAAATAAGATTTATTACCCAGCAAGAGAATTAGTGAATATGAGCTCTGACACAACACAATAATTGTTTAACTCACCCAGCTCCTCGAGTGATAGAAAGCAACAAATAATTCCCAACTGCTGTTTTAAATGTGACGTAAATGATATTCTGCAATGACTCCTTTCCTTTTCTCCTCTATCTGTGGAAGCCCTCTATCCTGCCCATCCTCTTCGAAAGAATCTCCAATTTCAAACAGTGAGTCTGATAAATAACTGACAATTTAGCTAAATACACGGTAAATCAGAAGGTTGACTTCAGGGTCCACTCTAAAGGCATAATCTAAGCTGACAGACTCAGTGCAGTGCTGGGATGTCTTGTAGATGAGATATTTAACTAAAGTCTGGACTGCCTATTTAAGCCGATGTAACAGGGCTCGTGGGCACTGTTTGTAAAGGAGCAGGCTGATCTCCTGCAGCCAATTGTCATCCCTCAACCAGAAAAGATAAAATAATCCTTCACAGATTTGCTCTCTGTAGGACTCAACAGTGTTCAAATTGGCTAGATAATAAAATGTGAGGCTGGATGAACACAGCAGGCCAAGCAGCATCTCAGGAGCACAAAAGCTGACGTTTCGGGCCTAGACCCTTCATCAGAGAGGGGGATGGGGGGAGGGAACTGGAATAAATAGGGAGAGAGGGGGAGGCGGACCGAAGATGGAGAGTAAAGAAGATAGGTGGAGAGGGTGTAGGTGGGGAGGTAGGGAGGGGATAGGTCAGTCCAGGGAAGACGGACAGGTCAAGGAGGTGGGATGAGGTTAGTAGGTAGCTGGGGGTGCGGCTTGGGGTGGGAGGAAGGGATGGGTGAGAGGAAGAACCGGTTAGGGAGGCAGAGACAGGTTGGACTGGTTTTGGGATGCAGTGGGTAGAGGGGAAGAGCTGGGCTGGTTGTGTGGTGCAGTGGGGGGAGGGGATGAACTGGGCTGGTTGAGGGATGCAGTGGGGGAAGGGGAGATTTTGAAACTGGTGAAGTCCACATTGATACCATATGGCTGCAGGGTTCCCAGGCGGAATATGAGTTGCTGTTCCTGCAACCTTCGGGTGGCATCATTGTGGCAGTGCAGGAGGCCCATGATGGACATGTCATCAAGAGAATGGGAGGGGGAGTGGAAATGGTTTGCGACTGGGAGGTGCAGTTGTTTGTTGCGAACTGAGCGGAGGTGTTCTGCAAAGCGGTCCCCAAGCCTCCGCTTGGTTTCCCCAATGTAGAGAAAGCCGCACCGGGTACAGTGGATGCAGTATACCACATTGGCAGATGTGCAGGTGAACCTCTGCTTAATGTGGAATGTCATCTTGGGGCCTGGGATGGGGGTGAGGGAGGAGGTGTGGGGACAAGTGTAGCATTTCCTGCGGTTGCAGGGTCAAATTGGCTGTTGTGTTTCCTACATAATAATAGTGACTGCCCTTCAAATTAGTTCACATATCTATATTATATATTTACTAGTGCAGGCACAAATGGCCTCCCTGAGCGCCATAACACTACTATGATTCTATCCTTCTCAGAAGGAGTGTCATTGGGCCTTTTACATCTACCCGAGAAGGCAGGTAGAGCCGCAATTTAACACCTTATCCAAAGAAAGCCAGCACTCCATCAGTGATGCTCTGGGAACATGAGCCAAAATTTTATGCTCAAGTCTCTGGCATTAGGTTTGCACTGACAATTTCGAGATGACAATGCTGGCCACTCAGCTAACAGCTGACACTCGTGAAAGTGGATGACTTCACCTCCAAGTTACTGAATCCTGAGATGCCTTTATTGTCTTCCGTAAAGTGATTCAATTCGGCTTTTTACTAGCTTGATGACTTACTCTGAGATGTAAACATTACACAATCACACACACTTCATTGGTTTTTCGCTGGGCAAATGCACCCTTACTGTACTTAAACATAATGAAAGAGACAATTGACAGAGTAATGAAACTTACGCATGTGTGGAGGGCCAAGTTATTCTAATGTGCAGATCTCAGTGGGTTGGAGGACTGAAGGAGATTATGAAGATGTCAGGGAGGGGCGCTTAAGTTGTGGAGGGATTTGAAAAGGAGGAGGAGAATTCTAATATTGATGCATCACTGGATTGGGTACCAATGTAGGTTAGGGAGCACAGGAGTACTGGATGAACAGGACTTGGTGCAAGCCACAGTCAGTTGCTGCTTAAATCCTGACAGTAACATCGAAAAGAATAATGCACCAAGAGGCGGTGGACCATAGGATGGGCCAAAGGGCTAAAAGTTAATGATGATATTTGACAGCTGCTTGAGAAAATAGATTGTACAGGATGGGAAAATAGGCTGGGAATGTTTAGAATAAGACTTAACAAGCTGCATGACCTTGGATGAGTCCTGTGAACATTCCTGTACGTGTTGCAGACAGCACAATTTTTAAAAAAAACTTGTTTTCTGTATGACCCAGCAGTTGCGTCTATTGTATTTGCTGTTTTCTGCACTGGTAGTTTGTGATACTGTATAGGAGAGAGAGAGTTTCATTCCAAGCTGCTGCTGCTGCTGGACTTTGCTTCGGCTCAGAATTGTGAACAGTGCCGGGAACGAACCTAAGCCTCCAGAGCAGCCATTGATCGAGGGGTCCCTGATAGGCAGAAGAACATGAGACTTGTTGCTTTTTCTACAAAGGCGTGAGACTTCTTGCCTTTTTTTCCTCTTTTCTTTTCTGCTTATTTTTGCCATTATAATCATTTATTATTACTTCATAAACATACATATTTAAGCTGTTGCTGAGCCTTCACTTAATTGTATTTACCCGAATCTGAAGAGAGCTGCTTGTCTCAAAATAAAAATTGCACTTCAGAAGAAATCGCTTTGGATTAAAATTTCAGATCGTGCAGCAGATGTATGAGAAGCTTCCATCTGGCTGGATGATTAGCCTCGGTATTGTACTCCTGAAAATTGTGCAAATACATTTTGCCCATTCATTACAGTTAAATATTTCAAACTCACTCTGTGGCATAACTCAATGTTGTCAGACCAAACTGCTTTTGCATAGATGTCCTGAGTGAGAAGGAGGAATACTGATGGACAAACGTACTGTTCTCTTCATTTTGTAGTAACTTGAATTGGTAATTATGGTGTAGATATTTGGGCTGGATAGGCCAATGCCAATGGTGTGCCTGTGATGCCTACCAGCAGAAAGGCTCAGACCACTTTCAGGTGCAGGGCACTATAACATTCTTCTGGTGAGCTACAGATGACAAAGGAGAAGTGCTGTGATCTGATGTCCCTTTTTAATATTGACGTACTCCCAGAGAATCTCTTTATATACTGGCACACTCCCTGGGTTTCTCAGTGAAATACACTCCCAAGGACCCTTGTAAATACTGGCACGCTGCCAGGCAATCTCTATAAATACTGACACACTCCCATGAATCCCATGTAAATACTGACACACTCCAGGAGATCCTCTCTAAATACTGATCCCTTTTGAAAAAAAGCCCTAAAGATACTTACACAGAGTTCCATCCTACAACCCTAAGAAATTGAAAGTCACCCTGACCAAGTTTTCAAACATTTTGTTAATAAACTTATCCCTTTAAATGATAACTATCCTAGGATCAGTCTGCAGTGATTGATGGTCTCAGGAAGCAAGCAAAACAGCCTCTAACCTTCTTACCTTGCAGAATTTAGTCTAACTTATACGCATGTTGCTATTTTTTAATCAACAGATTTGAGGTTTTCCTGAAGGCTTCGCCTCACTCTGGCTTTGAGTATGGAGAGAAGGGGAAAATATCAATTATTTTAGAATTATTCACCATTTGGAGGAGGATACCTTGTCCCATTCAAATATCATTAGAGCATAGAACATTACAACGCAGTACAGGCCCTTTGGCCCTCGATGTTGCGCCGACCTGTGAAACCAAACTGAAGCCCATCTAACCTACACTCTTCCACTATCATCCATATGTTTATCCAATGACCATTTAAATGCCCTTAAAGTTGGCGAGTCTACTACTGTTGCAGGGCCCTTACTACTCTCCGAGTAAAGAACCTACCTCTGACATCTGTCCTATATCTATCACCCCTCAATTTAAAGCTATGCCCCCTCGTGCTAGCCATCTCCGTCCGAGGAAAAAGGATCTCACTGTCCACCCTATCTAATCCTCTGATCTTGTATGTCTCTATTAAGTCGCCTCTTAACCCTCTTCTCTCTAACGAAAACAGCCTCAAGTCCCTCAGCCTTTCCTCATAACAAATTTGCTCTTTCCCGCCTCAGAGATGGGTCACAGAATGGCAGGAACTGGTGCTTGCTCTGGGGAGGAAGGGTTAATGATGGCCATAGCAAAGCTGCTGAGCGAGGTTTGCTGCAAGAAACTTATTGTTAAATTTATGTCATTTTTGTTATCAATGGTGTAAGAAGGAAAATTAAATTAAACCTGATGTTGATTAATGACAACCTGGAACAAAATATTAAAAACTTCAAGCCTGCCAGTGATTTTCACCTCAACTTACAAATATGTGGTAAGTGACAGTCCGTGTTTTAAGCACATTTAGTTGCTATTACGGCCGTTTCACAGATTGCAGCTTGGTTTAACATGATAGTAATCATTTATATTGGTAGGCTGCAAATCAGTTAGACTGGATGCAGAATCCTCGTCCTCAAGTTTAAATCTCTATTTTGCCTTGCTCCTCCAATTTGCACCTCTCAGCATTATAAGGACTTCTTTCAGTACAGCTCACCCATTCTCTCCTACTCTTGACTCTTATTATCACATATTCAGCTTTTCTTCGGTCCTGGCCTGCTATCCATAAGCTTCTTGGTTACCTCCGTCCTTCTATCTCTCTGTGGGCTCCATCTCCATCCATCTGCTCACCTTTCCTCCAGCTCTAACCTCATCTTCAGCATAAATACCAGTTTTTCTGAGCTGCTAACAGTTCTAATGAAGAGTCGCAAGACTTGGAAACATTGACTCTGCTTTTTTCCCAAAGATGATGTCTGACCTGTGAGTTTCGCCGGCAATTTCTGTTTCTGCTGTAAGGAGGTATTGTAGACAGTGGATAGCATTCCTGCCTCCTGCTCCACAATGTAATGGTCTAGGAAGGCACATTTATAACGCGGCCAAACAGTTTGATTATCAATACTCGAATCCTACCAGCACATGCCAATGGCAAGCGGTAAGAATGGGAGAGATTCCTGGTCAGCCATATGATGGAAAGAAAATTGGAGCCCTTCTATCTATAGCTTCAGACCAGATCATTCAATTAAAGGTGCATGTTGCCACAGGTCAGGTGTTACATAAATGCAAGTTGTTGTTGGTGTTGTAAGTCCATTTATCTTGAACCATAACTGTCACTGTAAATACTGTACTGTCAATGGAAGAAGGGGGAAGGCCACAAGAATTTAACAGAGGGGCAAACAGAAAAAGAATTGCCAGCAAGCCTACAACTACTATTACTTAATCCCATGTCTTTTGGTTGAGTAGCAACATTGGCAGTGTTTGGATTTCAGAGATGGAGAATTGGCAAATGTTTGACAGTTACTCCAAGGTTATGTTCACAAAGTTGAGTTGGTCAGTTGAGGCACTTGGCATCACTAGTGAGATCTGGGTGAAACATTAGGACCAACCGTGAGTAATACCACACTTCTACGTCTTGTTGTTTGTCAGTCAGAGGTGTCACTTTTAAGACCCAGGGAGTTAGTGGACCCAATATCGTTGGCTGATCAGAGAAGTATATGTTCAGATGCTGCAAGGAGGCTCTATCCTGTTGTGATACTGACTGTAGATTTAAAGGAATCACCAGAGCTACTTATTGCCTTCAGCTCGAGGTAGCAGGCATCACATTTCTAATTAAAGGATTTCTTCAATCATCAGGATGTAATTTCACTGCCATTCGACTTGGTGTTATGTTCACTTGCACTCGACCACTATTGTGGAAGGTTCTCCTGTTCTGTCAGATGTGGCTCAATGGGCAACACGCTCTGAGTCAGAAGATCATGGGTGGAATCTCACAGTGGTCTGAGCGACCTGGGCTGTGGTGGGATGTGTGGCAGAATCAGGAAACAAGTGAATCAAGGCCCATCTGATTGTTGAGATCATTTCGCACCACCTTTCGTATTTTTCACAAGCAGTATGGCACGATCCTCTCTAAACATCAGCGAGATGTCAAGTGACAGTCATTATTGCTTGTTAAGACCATAACTCACCTCATTCACATTCAGACTCCCATCATACCAAGCTCAACAAATAAGCTAGGCATTGGGAAAACTCAATGAAACCAGACCATGCACCTAATGAATTCAGCTCTGTTGCTGGGAACCACCTCCATGTTAGAAACTAGACGTGAACATTTCAGGGCATGATCCTCAGGTATCAGCCAAATGCACTCAGCCTCTATTGATTGCTTCAGCAATCTGCCATCCCACCATGACCATCCTGGTACTCAACAATGCATAGGCAGTGCACTCCAGAAGCATAAGTTACAATGCAGAGCACTCTGGTGATTTGCATTGAAAGGCTGCATTGGGACATTTTGTGCACAGGAGCAGGCAGCCAGCTCATGACTTGTTTCGGCTGCAACTCAGGGACAGCCATTTGCTCTCTTAGTGCTTACTCACTTAGTGCCTAGGGAATGGGAAGGGAACTGGGAAATACATAGAGAGAAGAGCGGTGGGGCTGGGGGAGGTAGGTGGGGTAGTGATAGGTTGGATGCAGTTAAGGGGTAGTGGGGATTGGTCAGTGGGAAGGGTAGGGTGGATAGGCGTTAGGGAAGATGGACAGACAGTGTCAGGTCAAGGAGGCGGGATGAGAGGGGCGGTTGGATGTGGGATGAGGACGGAGGTGGGGAGATTTTGAAACTGGTGAATTCCACGTTCAGGCCATTGGGCTGTCGGCTCCCAAGGTGGAATATGAAGTGCTGCTCCTCCAGTTTGCGGGTGGCATCATTGTGGCACTGGAGAAGGCTCACGATGGAGATGTCACCCAGGGAGTGGGAGGGTTATGGCGTACAGAGCACAAATGCTCTGTGAATCTGTCACCAAGTCTATGCTTGGTCTCACCGATGTCAAGGAGGCCACATTGGGAGTGACGGATACAGTAGACCAGGTTGGAGGACGTACAGGTGAATCCCTGTTTGATGTGGAAGGTTTGTTTTTTGCCTTGAATGGAAGTGAGGAGGGAGGTGTAGGGGCGGGTGTAACACCTCCTGCAGTTGCCAGGAAAAGTGTTGGGTGTAGTGGGGTAAGTGGAGAGCGTGGAGCAGACGAGGGATTTGTGGAGTGAACAGTCCCTACGAAAGGCAGATAGAGGCGGGGAGGGAAATATCTCTTTGGTGGTGAGATCAGATTATAGATGGTGGAAGTGACAAAGAAAGATACATTGGATGTGGAGGCTGGTGGGGTGATATGTGAGGACCGGGGGATTCGGTCTTTATTTTTGTTGGGGGGAGGGTATTTGAGGGCAGAAGTGTGGGAAACGCAAGAGATGCAGTTGAGGGCATTTTGGATCAATGGAGTGGAGATTGAAGTCGGAGGATATCTGGGATGTCCAGGACAGACAAGTCCCTGGCCCCCAACACCTCACCTTCACTACGGATCATGAAGCCCTGTACACTTGTATCCCCCATGCAGAGGGCCTAAAAGCCCTCTGCTTCTTCCTCCCCTGAAGGCTCAACCAGTTCCCCCTCCACCAACACCCTCATCCACTTAACAGAACTTGCCCTTACCCTCAACAAATCCTCCCACTTCCTACAAACCAAAGGGGCGGCTATGGGTGCCCGTATGGGTCCGAGCTATACCTACCACTTCATAGGGTATGTGGGACAGTCCCTCTCCTGCTGTTACACTGGCACCATCCCTCACCTCTTCCCCTGCTACATTGATGACTGTATCATTGCTGCCTCATGCTCCCATGAGGAGATTGAACAGTTCATCAAATGTACCAACACCTTTCAACCCAACCTCAAATTCACCTGGACCATCTCTGATACCTCTCTCCCCTCCCTGGATCTCTCTGTCTCCAAGATGGACATATCATCAAGGGAGTGGGAGGGGGTAGTTAAAATGGTTGGCAACCGGAAGGTGGTGTTGTTAATCATTTACAGAGCACAGATGCTCCACAAAATGATCCCCAATTCTGTGCTTGGTCTCATCGATGTAGATGAGCCCACATCAGGTACAATGGATACAGTAGACCAGGTTGGAGGATGGACAGGTGAACCCCTATCAGATTTGGAAAGTTTGCTTTGGGCCTTGGGTGGAGATAGGGGTGGAAGTGTAGGAGCAGGTGTAGTACTTCCATCTCTGGTAACCGTCTCAGCAATGACATCTATTTCAAACCCCCTAACTCCCAAAGCTACCTCGACTACACCTCCTCTCACCCAACCTCCTGCAAGAAAGTGATCCCTTTCTTCCAATTCCTCCATCTCCGTCGCATCTGCTTCCAAGATGGAGTGTTCCACTCCCAGACTTCCCAGATGTCCTCCTACTTCCAGGACTACAACTTATTCCCTCTCTTGATCAAAAATGCCCTTAACCTCATCTCTTACATTTCCTGCACTTCTGCCTTAAACCCCCCTCCCCCCAATAAAAATAAAGACAGAATCCCCCAGGTCTTCACATACCACCTCACCAACCACTGCAACCCAGTATATCATCCTCTGTCATTTCCACCACCCACAATCCAACCCCACAATCAAAGAGCTATTGCCCTCTCCACCCCTATCTGCTTTCTGTAGGGACTGCTCACTCCACAACTCCCTTGTCCGCTCCACACTCCCCACCATCCCCACCACCCCCAGTACCTTTCCCTTCAACTGTAGGAAGTGCTACACCTGCTCCTACACTTCCACCCCTATCTCCACCCAAGGCCAAAAGCAAAGTTCTGTTAAGTGGATGAGGGTGTTGGTGGAGGGGGAACTGGTTGAGCCTTCAGGGGAGGAAGAAGCAGAGGGCTTTTAGGCCCTCTGCATGGGGGATACAAGTGTACAGGGCTTTATGATCTGTAGGGTTAGCAGGGTTCCCAAGCGGAATACATGATAAGCAATACCACCTTCCGGTTGTCAACCATTTTAACTACCCCCTCCCACTCCCTTGATGATATGTCCATCCTGCTCTCCTCCAGTGCCACAGTGACAGCATCCGCAAACTGCAGGAGCAAAACCTCTTATTCCACCTTGGGAGCTTACAGCCCAATGGCCTGAACATAGAATTCACCAGTTTCAAAATCACCCCATATCTAGCCTCATCCCATGTCCAACCCTTTCTCTCATCCCCACCTTCTTGACCTGACAAAACCTGTCCATCTCTCCCACCTATCCACCCCTCTCACCTCAGTGACCAATCCCCACCACTGCCTACCTGTACTCGCCTAACACCATCCCACCTACCTTCCCCCAGCCCCACCCCTCCTCTTTCCTGCCTCCTTGACCTGACACAACCTGTCCGTCTTCTCGCTCACCTATCCACCCCACTCTTCCCACTGACCAATCTCAACTACGCCCTACCTGCATCCACCTATCACCATCCCACCTACCTTCCCCCAGCCCCAAACCTCCTCCCTCTATTTATTTCCCAGTTCCCTTAGCCCATAGCAAAATCCCCATTACAATTATGATGATTGGGGTTTTGGCCAGGAAATTATCAGGAAAGGGATTATAAAACAGGCAAATGCAACTGAAGAAACCAATGCAGGGATTGTTCATTCTCAATGTAAATTGTTTGTTGCTACTCTTTCAAGCAGATACTGGGGAATTACTAATCTTGCAGTTGTTGAGAAGCAAAGTGCAATCTCACCATCTCCAGTCTAATACCTTGCACTGCCTTTCAATTATTAATCTGCATGGTCAAATTGACCTGCAAGTCACAGCTTCCCCTGTTTCCACTCCATTATTGAATAGACAAATCCAGTACAAAGAAAGAATCAGTGATAATGGGAACTGCAGATGCTGGAGAACCCAAGATAATAAAATGTGAGGCTGGATGAACACAGCAGGCCCACCAGCATCTCAGGAGCACAAAAGCTGACATTTCGGGCCTAGACCCTTCATCAGAGAGGGGGATGGGGTGAGGGTTCTGCAATAAATAGGGAGAGAGGGGGAGGCGGACCAAAGATGGAGAGAAAAGAAGATAGGTGGAGAGGAGAGTATAGGTGGGGAGGTAGGGAGGGGATAGGTCAGTCCAGGGAAGACGGACAGGTCAAGGAGGTGGGATGAGGTTAGTAGGTAGGAGATGGAGGTGCGGCTTGGGGTGGGAGGAAGGGATGGGTGAGAGGAAGAACAGGTTAGGGAGGCAGAGACAGGTTGGACAGGTTTTGGGATGCAGTGGGTGGAGGGGAAGAGCTGGGCTGGTTGTGTGGTGCAGTGGGGGGAGGGGACGAACTGGGCTGGTTTTGGGTTGCGGTGGGGGAAGGGGAGATTTTGAAGCTGGTGAAGTCCACATTGATACCATTAGGCTGCAGGGTTCCCAAGCGGAATATGAGTTGCTGTTCCTGCGGCCTTCGGGTGGCATCATTGTGGCACTGCAGGAGGCCCATGATGGACATGTCATCTAAAGAATGGGAGGGGGAGTGGAAATGGTTTGTGACTGGGAGGTGCAGTTGTTTATTGCGAACCGAGCGGAGGTGTTCTGCAAAGCGCTCCCCAAGCCTCCGCTTGGTTTCCCCAATGTAGAGGTAGCCACACCGGGTACAGTGGATGCAGTATACCACATTGGCAGATGTGCAGGTGAACCTCTGCTTAATGTGGAAAGTCATCTTGGGGCCTGGGATAGGGGTGAGGGAGGAGGTGTGGGGGCAAGTGTAGCATTTCCTGCAGTTTCAGGGGAAGGTGCCGGGTGTGGTGGGGTTGGAGGGGAGTGTGGAGCGAACAAGGGAGTCACGGAGAGAGTGGTCTCTCCGGAAAGCAGACTCTATTGTTTTCTATTTTGGGACAGAGCTGTTTCCCCAGTAACAAGTCCAAAACTGTTCATTTCTAACAGGTGGCACTGCATTTGTAGGGAAAGTTGGCGTTTTGTGCAGAAACCCATTAACAGAGTACGAAGGGGAATAGATCCTTGTTTGTAAAGGTTGTGCTATAGATAGCTCCTTGTTTCTGTGCGTAAATTACAGAGGGAGGCAGTTTTTTTCAGTAATTATGGATAATGACAGGATGTCACACTGTGGCGTTGAAATATTGCATTAAGAATCCACAAAGCATGACTTTCTTCAGTAGATTTCTCCCTCCACCCTCCTCAGTTTACTTGGGTCCAGTTTCACAGCTGCCATCTGCCATTCTGTCCCTCATTTAAGGAACAAATCCTTGTGCATGACTCCTAACAGTGATTTTTTGACAGGCTACATTGGGGTCACTACAGTTGAATGTAATTCTGTCCTTATCTGACACCCACATATTTGCAGTGGGCAGCCATAGATTCCTGTTTTTCTCCTCAACCTGGTGTGCACTGCCGACAACTTGCATTTATACAGCGCCCTTAACACAGTAAACTATTCCAAGGTATTTTATTGGAGTGTTATGAAATGAAAGCTGACACTGAGTCACAGAAATAGATATTAGGCCAGGGGACCAAAAGCTTAGTCAAAGAAGTAGAGTTTTAGAGAAGCAGAGAACACAGAGAGAAGTGAGCGATTGACGGAGGGAATTCCAGAGCTTAGGGTCCTGACAGCTGAAGGCGTGCTTACCAATGGTGAAGTGGTGAAAATCAGGATGCACAGGAGGCCAGAAATGGAGACGTGCAGCAATCTCAGATGTTGGAGATTGGAGGAGGGTACAGAGCGAATAAGGCTTGAGGCCACAAAGGAATTTGAAGACAAGCATGAGTTCTCTAAATTTGAAGCATTGCTTTAACCAAGAGCCAATGTAGGTCAGCTAACATTAGGGTGAGGGACAATCAGGACTGGGGATGAGTTGGGACATGGGCAGCGAAATTGTGGATGACCTCAAGTTTACAGAGGGTGAAAAATGGGAGGTCAGCTGTGTGCACTGGAATAATTAAGTCTGGAGTTAATGAAGTTATAACTGAGGGTTCAGAGAAGGGGCTGAAGTCGTGGTGGAACAAGTAATGTCACAAAGTTATATTGTTTGCTATCCAATTGCCATCGTCAAAAAATCAGTTAACATAACACAATTGAGGGATTGAAACCTGAGACCTTCCTGCTTTTGAATGTCATCGTACATTTACCACAGCCTCATTAGGGAGAATTCTACAGCTTATTTTCAACGGGAGGTCACTGGAAGCGCACAGCAATCTTTGTGATCTTTTTCCCTTCAAATTCCTAATTTTTTTGCCATTTAATAACATTGTGTCAATTAAAGTAGTGTGTTACATATAGGATCTTAATGATTAAATTGAGTGACTCCCTAGAAGAGTATAAAGGCAGTAGGAGTACACTTAAGAGGGAAATCAGGAGGGTAAAAAGGAGACATGAGATAGCTTTGGCACATCAGGTTAAGGAGAATCCAAAGGGATTCTGCAAATACATTAAGAACAAAAAGGGTAACTGGAGAGAGAATGGGGCCCCTTAAAGATCAGCAAGGCTGCCTATGTGTGGAACCGTGGGAGATGGGGGAGATACTAAATGAGTATTTTGTATCCGTGTTTACTGGGGAGAAGGATGTGGGAGATAGAGAGCATGGGGAAATAAATAGTGACATCTTCAAAAATGCCCATATTACAGAGGACGAGGTGCTGGATGTCTTAAATGCATAAAGGTGAATAAATCCATGGGACCTGATCAGGTGGACACTGCAACTGTGGGAAGCCATGGAAGTGATGCTGGGCGTCTTGTTGAGATATTTTTATCAGCGATAGCCACAGGCGAAGTGCCAGGAGACTGGAGGTTGGCTAAAGTGGTGCTACTATTTAAGAAAGGTGGTAAGGAAAAGCCAGAGAACTAGAGACCAGTGAGTCTGACAGCCATGGTGGGCAAGTTGTTGGAGGGATTGATTGATTGATTGTCATGTGTACTGAAGTACAGTGAAAAGTTTTGTTTATAAGCAGTACAGGCAAGATGTACAGATCAGAGATTGCAAAATGACTTAACAGCGTACAAGTTACATTGCAAAGGACTGATTAGGGATAGTCAACATGGCTTTGTGCAGGGGAAATTGACAAAGAGGGCTGGGACAGCATGGTGGCTCAGTGGTTAGCACTACTGCCTCACAGAGCAAGGGACCTGAGTTCAATTCCAGATTCAAGTGACTGTCTGTGTGAAGTTTGCACATTCTCCCCGTGTCTATGTGGGTTTCCTCCAGGTGCTCTGGTTTCCTCCCACAGTCCAAAGATGTGAAGGTTAGGGTGGATTGGACGTGGGAAATGCAGGGTTACAGAGATAGGGCTGTGAGTCTGGGGGTGTGCACTTCAGAGCATCAGTATGGACTCATGGTAGACGGGTTGGCAAGGTTAGATCACACAGAATGGAGGCCGAGCTAACTATTTGGATGCAGAACTGGCTTGAAAGTAGAAAACAGAGGGTGGTGTTGGAGGTCTGTGACCAGCGGTGTCCCACAAGGATCAGTGCTGAGTCCACTGCTTTTTGTCATTTATATAAAAGATTTGGATGTGAACATAGGAGGCATGATCAGTAAGTTTACAGATGACACCAAAATTGGAGGTGTAGTGGACAGTGAAGAAGGTACCTCAGAGTACAACGGGATCTTGATCAGATGGGCCCAGGAGTGGCAGACGGAGTTTAATTTAGATAAATGTGAGGTGCTGCATTTTGGAAAGGCAAATCAGGGCAGGACTTATATACTTAATGGTAAGGTCCTGGGGAGTGTTGCTGAACAAAGAGACCTTGGGTGCAGGTTCACAGCTCATTGAAAGTGGAATCACAGGTAGGATAGTGAAGAAGCTGTTTGGTATGCTTGCCTTTATTGGTCAGTGCATTGAGTACAGGAGTTGGGAGGGTCATGTGCGGCTGTACAGGACATTGGTGAGTCCACTTTTGGAGTACTGTGAGCAATTCTGGTCTCCCTGCTGTAGGAAGGATGTTGTTAAACTTGAAAGGGTTCAGAAAAGATTTACAAGGATGTTGCTGGGGTTGGAGGGTGTAAGTTCTAGGGAGAGGCTGAATAGACTGGGGCTATTTTCCCTGTAATGTCGGAGGCTGAGGGGTGACCTTATAGAGGTTTATAAAATCATGAGGGGCATTGATAGGGTGAATAGCCAACGTCTTTTCCCCAGGGTAGGGGTGTCTAAAACCAGAGGGGCATAGGTTTAAGGCAAGAGGGGAAGGATTTAAAAGGGACCTGAGGGGTTAACTTTTTCACACAGAGGGCGGTGCATGTATGGAATGAGCTGCCAGACCATGTGGTGGAGGCTGGAACAATTACAACATTTAAAAGGCATCTGGATGGGTACATGAATAGGAAGGGTTTAGAGGGATATGAGCAAAATGCTGGAAATGGGACTAGACTAATTTAGGATATCTGGTCGGCATGGACGAGTTGGACCAAAGGGTCTGTTTCTGTGCTGCACAAGTGTATGACTCCATGTATACTGACAAAGCTGAGGACTGCTTAGCAACAATTCAACCTGCTTCATTATCTGGCTGCACTAATTGACATGGCAAGGCCAGGTAAGGGAGGGATGCTGTGAGTAAGCGGGGAGGCACTAAGTGAATAAGCACTAAAGCTTTTGAACTTGAATCAAGAAGAACCAGGATCTTGTACTTGAGACAATAGGACCAGGAGCCAGAATCGTGTACTTAAGTCAAGAGGAACCAGGGTCTTGTGTTTCAGTAGAGGGGGATCCAGATTATATTTCTGAGTTGAGGGAAGCTAAGGTCTTTTACTTGAGTAACAGTAGTCCAGGATCTTGCAGATCTATTGTCTGTCACCACCTAAATTAGTTTTGATTTAATTGAGGCTGAAACAACACCAGCTGCAACTGATGCAAATGTTTCTGAGTATTAAAATGGCCTGTGCTCTGTACACTGCACCTTATACACAAAACATCAAATTAAAATTTAATGATTATTTGTTCATGATTTTTCTATGATAAGAGCAATCGTAGAGTCACAGAGTCATGGAGATATACAGTATGGAAACAGACTCTTCAGTCCAACTTGTCTGTGCCGACCAGATATCCTAAATAAATCGAGCCCCATTTGCCAGCATTTATATTTTATAAAGGGGAGACCAGAAATGAATGTAGTACTCCAACAGTCGCCTAACCAATGTCTTGTACAACCACAACATGACTTCGCAACTCAATCCACTGACCAATAAAGGTAATGCCTTTTTTGTCCCCTTGTCTACATGCGAATCCACCTTCAAGGAACTATAAATCTGCATCCCAAGGTCTCTCTGTTTGGTAACACTCCCCAGGACCCTACCATTAAGTGTATAAGTCCTGCCCTGATTTGCTTTTCCAAAGTGCAACACTTCACATTTATCGAAATTAAACTCCATCTGCCACTCTCGGCCCATTGGCCCATCTGATCAAGGTCCCGTTGTACTCTGAGATAACCTTCTTCTTTGTCCACTACACCTCCAATTTTGGTGTTATGTGCAAACAATACTACCTATTCCTCCTTTTACACATCCCAATCATTTATATAAATGACAAAAAGCAGTGGACCCATCACTGATCCTTGCAGCACACCACTGGTCACAAACCTCCAGTCTGAAACACAACTGTCCACAATCATCCTCTGTCTCCTAACTTCAAGCCAATTTTGCATCCAAATGGCTAGTTGTCCCTGGACCCTGTGTGGTCTAACCTTGCTAACCAGTCTACCATGCAGAACATTGTTGAAGACCTTACTGAAGTCCATATAGACAACGTTCACCACTCTGCCTCCATCAATCTTCTTTGTCACTTCTTCACAAAACTCAATCAAATTAGTGAGACATGATTTCCCACACATTAAGCCACGTTGACCTTCCCAATCAGTCCTCACTTGTTGAAATACTTGTAAATCCTGGGCGTCAGAATCTGCTCCAACAATGTTGCTGTATGGCAATGTGCTACGTCAATCTCAAACCTGCTCCATATGCCAGCAGCTTACGCAGCAAGCAGGCAGCTATGTATCCAATCCAAAGGGGAATAGTCATCAATAAAGTCTACAGGGGCACCCTGTAAGTCAGAGGGTCCCAAGTCAAGGGCAGCTTTCCATGCCAGTCAAGGGCATTCATCATGCTCAGGCAGCTGGTTGAGGGCTGTTGGAGGTGTTTTTATGTGGTCTATTCATCTACAATGTAGGAAATGGGCCACAGTCAATCCATTGGCTCCGTAGCAGCAAGACCACAGGAACAGGCCCTTCGGCCCTCCAAGCCTGTGCCAATCCAGAACCTCTATCTAAACCTGTCGCCTATTTTCCAAGCATCTGTAACCCTCTGCTCCCTGTCCATTCATGTACCTGTCCAGATATATCTTAAATGACGCTATCGTGCCCGCCTCTACCACCTCCGCTGGCAACGTGTTCCAAGTACCCACCACCCTCTGTGTAAAGAACTTTCCACGCATATCTCCCTTAAACTGTTCCCCTTTCACCTTGAAATTGTGATCCCTAGTAATTGAGTCCCCCACTCTGGGAAAAAGCTTCTTGCTATCCACCCTGTTTATACCTCTCATGATTTTGTAGACCTCAATCTCCATCTTTCCAACGTAAATAATCCTAATCTACTCAACCTCTCTTCATAGCTAGCACCCTCCATACCAGGCAACATCCTGGTGAACCTCCTCTGCACCCTCTCCAAAGCATTCACATCTTTTGGTAAAGTGGCGACCAGAACTGTATACAGTACTCCAAATGTGGCCGAACCAAAGTCCTACACAACTGCAACATGACCTGCCAACTCTTGTACTCAATACCCCGTCCAATGAAGGAAAGCATGCCATATGCCTTCTTGACCATGCTATTGACCTGTGTTGCCACCTTCAGGGTACAATGGACCTGAACGCCTAGGTCTCTCTGTGCGTCAATTTTCCCCAGGGCTTTTCCATTTACCGTATAGTTCGCTCTTGAATTGGATTTTCCAAAATCCACCACCTCGCATTTGCCTGGATTGAACTCCATCTGCCATTTCTCTGCCCAACTCTCCAGTCTATCTATATTCTGCTGTAATCTCTGACAGTCCCCTTCACTATCTGCTACTCCACCAATCTTAGTGTCATCTGCAAACTTGCCGATCGGAACATCTATATCTTCCTCCAGATCATTTATGTATATCACAAATAACAGTGGTCCCAACGCGGATCCCTGTGGAACACCACTGGTCACAGGTCTCCATTTTGAGAAACTCCCTTCCACTACAACTCTCTGTCTCCTGTTGCCCAGCCAGTTCTCTATCCATCTAGCTAGTACACCCCGGACCCCATGCGACTTCACTTTCTCCATCAGTCTACCATTGGGAACCTTATCAAACACCTTACTGATGTCCATGTATATGACATTCACAGCCCTCCCTTCATCTATCAACTTTTTCACTTCCTCAAGGAATTCTATCAAGTTGGTTAGACATAAGCTTCCCTGCACAACACCATGCTACCTTTCACTGTTAAGCCCATTTTCTTCCAAATGGGAATAGATCCTATCCCTCAGTATCTTCTTCAGTAGCTTCCCCACCACTGATGGTCAGGCTCACTGGTCTATAATTACCTGGATTATCCTCCCTACCCTTCTTAAACAAGGAGGCAACTTTAGCAAATCTCCAGTCCTCCAGGACCTCACCTGTGCTCAAGGATGCTGCAAAGATATCTGTTAAGGCCTCAGCTATTTCCTCCCTCGCTTCCCTCAGAAACCTGGGATAGATTCCATCTGGACCTGGGGACTTGTCCACCCTAATGCCTTTTAGAATACCCAACACTTCCCCCTCCTTATGCCGACTTGACCGAGAGTCATCAAACATCTATCTCTAACCTCAACATCCGTCATGTTCCTGTTTGCTAAAGATATTTTTAGCCTTCTTAATTCCTCGTTTCAGATTGGTCCTACTTTCCCGATATTCTTCCAAAGCTTCCTCTGTTTTCAGTCACCTAGACCTTATGTATGCTTCCTTTTTCCTCTTTGCTAGTCGCACAATTTCACCTGTAATTCATGGTTCCCTAATCTTGCTCTTTCTATCCCTCATTTTCACAGAGACGTGTCTATCCTGTACTCTAATCAACCTCTCTTTAAAAGCCTCCCACGTATCAAATATGGATTTATCCTCAAACAGCTGCTCCCAATCCATATTCCCCAGCTCTTGCCACATTTTGCTATAGTTGGCCTTCCCCCAATTCAACACTCTTCCTTTAGGACCACTCTCCTCTTTGTCCATCAGTATTCTAAAACTTATGGAATTGTGATCACTATTCCCAAATTATTTCGTACTGAAACTTCAACCACCTGGCTGGGCTCATTCCCCAACACCAGGTCCAGTATGGACACTTCCTGAGTTGCACTATTTACATACTGCTCTAGAAAACCCTCCTGGATGCTCCTTACAAATTCTGCTCCACCTAAACCCCAAACACTAAGTGAATCCCAGTCAATGTTGGGGAAAATTAAACTCCCATCACCACCACCCTGTTGCTCCTACATCTTTCCATAATCTGTTTACATATTTGTATCTCTATCTCACACTCGCTGTTAGGAGGCCTGTAGTATAGTCCCAACACTGTTACTGCACCCTTCCTATTTCTGAGCTGTACCCATATTGCTTCACTGCTCGAGTCCTCCTTAGTGCCCTCCTTCAGCACAGCTGTGATATCCTCTTTGACCAGGAATGCAATTCCTCCACCCCTTTTACCTCCCTCTCTATCCCGCTTGAAGCATTTATATCCTGGGACATCTAATTGCCAATCATGCCCTTCCCTGAACCAAGTCTCAGTAACAGTAATAACATCACACTCCAAGGTACTAATCCAAGCTCTAAGTTCATCTGCCTTACCTATTACACTTCTCTAAAAGGTCGTCCATGGTCAGAATCACCCTGGCTTCAGACACCCAGGCACACAATGCTATGTGTATACATTGTTCTTCCTGGTCACAGATGGCATAGAATGCTGTCTGTGCAGACCCCCATGCATTAAGTCTTGTGTATGGCCATGAACTGCAGTCTGACACTTCCAATGCAGTGCTGAGGGACTGCTGCACTGTCAGACATTCTGATTTTCAAATGAAACATTAAAATGAGGCCATTTCTGTCCCTCTCAGGTGGCTGCAAAAGACTGCATGACACAATTGCAAAGAAGAAAGGGAGCAGTTCTTCCTGGTGTCCTGAGCCAACATGTATTCCTCAACTTACCATCACCAAAAACACATGAACCTATTTCTACTTCACTCATGAGATGCTGGCTGGGTCAGCATTTATTGCCCATTCCAAGTTGCCCTTGAGAACGTGGTCGTGAGCTGCCTCCTTAAATCATTGCAGTCCATGAACTATTGGTAGACACATCAATGGTCTTGGGGGAGAATTGCAAAATTTTGACCCAGCGACACTGAAGGAACAGTGATATATTTCCAAGTCAGGATAGTGAGCATCTGCCCAAGTTCTTCTCAATGGAAGTGGCTGTGGGTTTGGACGGTGTTGTCCAAGGATCTTTTAGTGAATTTCTGCAGTGCAGCTTGTAGATGGCACACACTGCCATTTGTGTGAGAATGCTGTGCACAAATTGTCTGCGTGTTTCCCGCACTACAACAACAACAATACTTGAAGAAGTACTTGATTGGCTGTAAAGCTCTTTGGGACATTCTGAGGTCAAGAAAGGCACTATATAAATGTAACTTCTTGTCAGCCCAGCTGAGCAAAAGAGCACTTGGCAGTAGCTGAGCATTTGGAACTGGGGACAGTTCTGTGAGGGGTGTGGTTTGGTGACAAGGCATTCCATGTTTGAATTATGGGACTCTTGTGTAGTGAGAGTGTGAGATTGGCCATTGATGGCTACGACAATTCATATATTTTGACTGAGGATTGCCACTTTTTGGAAGTTTGGACATTGCAAAATCCCCATTACAATTATGATGATTGGGGTTTTGGCCAGGAAATTATCAGGAAAGGGATTATAAAACAGGCAAATGCAACTGAAGAAACCAATGCAGGGATTGTTCATTCTCAATGTAAAATACTTATTGCTACTCTTTCAAGCAGATACTGGGGAATTACTAATCTTGCAATTCCTTGAGAAGCAAAGTCAATTCTCATCATCTCCAGTCTAAGACCTTGCACTGCCTTTCAATTTACCACATGGTCAAATTGACTTGCAAGTCACAGCTTCCCCTGTTTCCACTCCATGATTGATAAGATAAATCCAGTACAAAGAAAGAATCTATTGTTTTCTATTTTGGGACAGTAGCAAGTCCAAAACTGTTCCTTTCGAACAGGTGGCACTGCATTTGTGGGGAAAGTTGGTGTTTTGTGGGGAGACCCATTTGCATTGAACAAAGGGGAATAGACCCTTGTTTGTAAAGATTGTGCTATGGATAGCTTGGTTAACAAAGTGTGAAGCTGGATGAACACAGCAGGCCAAGCAGCATCTCAGGAGCACAAAAGCTGACGTTTCGGGCCGAGACCCTTCATCAGAGAGGAGCTGTGGATAGCTTCTTCTTTCTGTGTGTAAATTACAGTCTTGACACAAGACCTTGGTTCTTCTTCACTCAAGTTCCAGACTCTGGTTCCTCTTGGTGCAAATTCAAAGGTCTTGTTCAACTTGTCTCATATAGTTCCCAGATTCCCTTTGCCTGAAACACATGACCCTGATTCACCTCGACACAAATGCAAGACCCAGGTTCACATTAATACAAATATAAGGTCAGGATTCAACTTGACTTACACACAAGGTCCTGAATCACCCACACCCAAATATGAAATCCTGGTTCATCTTGACACAAATACAAGACCCTGGTTCACCTTGAAATAAATACAAGACCCTATTTGTGACATTTCCTTTTCAAAGAGTATTGCTGAGTAATTTTTCCCTTTGAAAATGTGATTTGAAACCAAAGATATGAAATTCATTGAGTATTGTGAGGGTTAATTAGGAAACAAATTGAATGTAATGAAGGAAGTGAAATGACACTTCAAGTGATTAATGATGACTTGTGGGAAATTAATAAAGTGATGATATTGCTCCTCGTGACCTACACTGTCCTTTATTCTACTGAAACAATTTCTTCTCCATTGCTTTCCAACCCTTGAAGCCATTATCCAGGATTTGGCACAAACTTGCAAGAAAGCCCATTCACATCTCTTTCAGGGACTCAGCAAGTAGCTACCGTGCTTGGTTTAATCAAATAACGAAGAAATCCCCAAAGTTCTTTGCATACTCCTTGCTGAATAAGTTGTTCTCAGCCAAGGCTGCATTTAGGGTTCTACGATGGGTCTCAATTACCTCAGGCTAAGGAGAAAAAAGAATCATCCAGGCTGACAAGTGTCTGGGTCTTGATTAATTTCATCCTAGGATCTTAAAAGAAGTGGCTAGTGAGATAGCTGATGTATTTGTTTTAATATTTCCAAAAGTCTTTTGATTTGGGGAAGGTTCCATTAGACACCAAATGCAACTCCTTGTCAAAATATGGGGGGGAACAGAAAGCAGAAAAACATTAACTTAATATCTTGTGAAAGAAGTCACAGCAGCGCATTTAGATAAGTTCACGATAATTAGGCAGGTTCAATATTGTTTTGTGAAAGGGAAATCATTTTGAACCAATCTGAGTTCTTTGAGAAGGCATCATGAGCTGTATATAAAGGGGAACTGGTGAATAACTGTGCTGAGATTTCCAGAAGGGAAATCTGATAAAATGCCACATCAAAGCTTATTGTGAAAAATAAAAGGTTGTAATACAGGGGGTAGCATACTGGCCTGGATAGAAGATTGGCTGAGCTAGCAGGATGCAGAAAGTAGGCAGAAATGGATCATTTTCGGGTTGGCAAGATATAACAAGTAGGCATCAACTGCTTACAAATTATATTTATGACATGGATGAAGACACCAAAGGTATGGTTGCCAAATTTGCTGACAACTCAAAAGATAGATAGGAAAGTAAGTTGTGACGAGGACATAAGGAGGCTACAAAAAAATATCAGGCTGATCTTACTATATTTTGCCAAAGTGTCATTTTCATCGAGTTTCATGGAGGGTTCCTCTTCGTGAGGCCTAGCCAATTAATTAGCTACTTCATCCCATGGACTCTCATCCAATGCTATCCCAATTCTCCCACCTCCACACCCCGCATTGCCTCGATAACCTAGCATATATGGGCATCTCGTGTGTTGGCACCATATTTAAAACACTTGCGCATCCAGTTCAGTGCTGGCAGTCCAAAGCTGCCCTGCACAGTCTCACATATTCCTTCCGCGCATGACAAAGACAGAAAAATTGGACCTTGCTTCGTGGTCAATGACCAGGAGGTTCAGGTGGAGCACCAAAGGAGGCCATGACACCAAACTCTGACAACCTGGTCTAATTTTACCACCTGGGTCAGTGCAGTCTCCATGGTTTTGGAGAAATGCCCAGCAGTACAGGAAGAAGGTAAATGACTTTCTTCATTGTACCAGGGTTTTCTGTCTGCTACCTGACACTCTATGTCTGTTACTGCACCCACCTGCCCGCAAGGCTGATACTCTATTACTCACACTATTGCAGGCTACCTCTTCTCCCACTGGCTATCAAGCCCCCAACCCCATATCCTCATCCCCCAACCTCCACCCAAGTAACCCTATTGTATGGCCTGTGTACTGTCTATTCACTCACTCGGGACACCTCCCCACCTTTCCCCCGCCTGCACCAGCACTAATAGCTGTGCTACTCACTTTCAAACACTCAATCCCTGCCTTTCTCTAATTTCAAGCGAAAACAACCCATAACAGGCCTGAAAGGGCCAGGGTGGGTGGTGGGGTGCCTGACATTCGCGCTCCTCACCCCTACATGGAGATGATCTTAGTCCTCACTGGCAAAGACTGAGTCCACTTCTGTGGGAATGCAGCAACCTCCATGTTCTAGCAACTAATAAAGATGCATTGTTCATTGTTGTGCTACCCTCCATAGCTACAATATAATGCAAGAAAATATTAAGTTCTGCACTTTGGCAGGAAGAAAAGAGGAGCTGAATATTACTTAAATGGGGGAAGACTGCAGAAGGCTGCAGCACAGTGGGATTTTGGGGTCCTGGAGCGTGAATCATAAAAAAATGCTAATATCCGCATTTAAGAGGTAATTGGAAAGTTTTCCTCGATTTCAAAGGGAATGGAGTATCAAGATACAGAGTGGCACTGGTCAGACCACAGCTAGAATAGTGTGACCAGTTTTGGTCCCCATATCTAAGGAAAGATAAATTGGCATTGGAGGCAGTCATGAGGAAGTTCACCAGGCTGAAACCAAGGTATGGGAGGTATGATGGGGAGTTGAGTAGGTTTGGGCTTGTACTTATCGTAGTTTAGGAGAATGAGAGGAGATCGTATATAGCAACATATAAGATCCTAAAGAGACTTTACAGGGTAGATGCGGATAAGTTGTTTCACCTTGTAGGACAGTCAAGGGCCAAAGAGCATAATCACAGAGTAAGGGGTTGCCCATTTACGACAGAGGTGAGGGTAGTGAATCTGTAGAATGCCTTACCACAGATGGCAGTTGGAGCTGGGCCATGAAGTATATTCAGGTAAATTGGCAGTTTTCCAAACCTAAGGATTTTATTTTGGAGAATTACAACCAATGCACCGACTGTTGCTGTGGTTACTGATTTTAGGATCCTAAGATGCAACACAACTGGACTGAGAATTCCTGACATGAAAGTCTGAGCGGGTACCTAGTGACCCCAGCTCACCACGTCCTCCAATGGACTTCCATTTTGGACTCCCAGCACTAACATCTCAAGGTACACACCATGGGCAGTGACTACCCACAGGCCATGTCCACAGATGCTGCCATCTGACACCTGCCAGGCTCTGCACCATCATGGCATCTTGCAGTTGCAGTCTGCTGTTGCACTGCCATCCTGGACTTTGGAGTGCACTAGAAAGTATCATTAAGATGGCACTGCAAGGACAGCTCCCAGACGGGGCCAGGCTGCATCTCAGGGCAGTTCACTCACTCTGTTAGTGTATAGTCCACTTAGCACTTACCTGCATGTGCCAGCGTTCCTGCCTCACCATGCCAATCCTGCTTCCTCAGCTGCTGATGAGAGGCTCACACAACTGCAGCATTACCTGGCAGTTTAGCACAGACACCAAGCCAAGCAACTTGTCAGCAGTCATCAGTAAAGGGGCTAGATATTTTCCTGTGTGCCAAAGTGCTACGTCAATCTCACACTGGCACCGTGTGGCAGCAGCTTGCACAGCAAACACACTGCATGTACTGTAATCAAACGGCCATGTCTCAAATTCTAAGGGGAGAATTCCAGGGCGACATCCTTCATCGCTGGATTTGCAGCAAGTCAGTTGAGGAGTTGTTGTTTTCTTCATTCATTAATGGGATGAGGGTATTGCTGGCCAGGCCAGCATTTATTGCCCATCCCTAATTGCCCAGAGGGCAGTTAAGAGTCAACCACATTGCTGTGGGTCTGGAGTCACATGTAGGCCAGACCATGGAAGGATGGCAGTTTCCTTCCCTAAAGGACATTAGTGAGCCTGTTGGGGTTTTCCTGACAGTCGACAATGGACATCATTAGATTCTTAATTCCAGATTTTTTAAATTTAATTCAAATTCCACCATCTGCCGTGGCGGGATTTGAACCCAGGTGCCCAGAACATTATCTGGGTCTCTGCATTAACAATCCAGCGATAATAACACTCGGCCATCACCTCCCCCCTGCAGATGTCAATCGGGGTCTGGTCACTCATTGCTCATGGCCATTCAGCTAAGTCACTCAAAGTGGGGTCGAGGCCACAGATAGTCCAAGAGTCTGTCTGCTAAAAGTCAAAGAGGGGGCTTACCAAGTGCCACCGCTGCAGGAGAGTTCTCTACAAGCTGCAGTCCTTCGAATGCCAGTATTACCTCAGCTTGAGCCACTTCTTCCTTGGCCAGCTGTGGAGATGTGACAGCAGGCATTCCTGACTCTAATCTATAGAGAATACCCCCAAGGTGTCAGTATCTGAACTGGTGAGGGTGCAGGAGGCAGCCTTGTTGGTGATTCCTCTGAGGCATCTGGGGTCTCTTCCTCAGAGGTGGAGGAAGGCATGCCCTGTAGAGCAGCTGCCTTGACCACGGCCATGATGGAAATGCCGATCAAGAATGACAAATGTTAATCAGCAAGGAAATCAATGGTTTTGGGGAAAAGGCAGGGAAGTGGAGTTGAGGATTGTCATTGATCTCATTGAGAGTTGACGGACCAAGAGGCCGACTTTGATTGTTACATCTTACGGTCTCCCATTGCTCCACTGTGTATTTAATGTTAACAAGCAACAACCTCTATCCCTTGCTCACCACATTCTCTCCTTTGTCTCCTGCAGGTTCCAGTTGGACTTCTAGTTTGTGAGACAGCTCTCCCAGCCTTGGACCCCAGTAAAGAATACTTTGCAAGGTCAACAGGGTTGTGTTTGTTGTTGTTTCCTGGTGTCTTAGTCAATGCCAAGTGATCTGTCTGTTTTCACTCATTTTTTAAGGCTTTCTAGCTGGAGGTTGATACAACTGAGATGCTTGCCAGGCTGTTTCAGAGGGTAGTTAAGAGCCTGTGGGTCTGCAATCACATGTAGGCCAGATCAAGTAATGACGGCACATTTCCTTTCCTAAAGAGCATTAACAAACTCGTTGGGTCTTTTTAAAAACAATTGACATCGGTTACATGGTCATCGTTAGACTTTTAATACCAGATTTTTATTGAAGTCGAATTCCACCATTATTATTAAATTCCAACCTGGATCCCCAGAACATTACGAGTCCTGTGACAACACCACGAGGGCAAAGTTTCCCCCTGGATCCCACCTTAGTGCCCATGCCAAGAATGGAACATGGTCCCTTCCAAAATGGGTATAAAGTGGAGTTGATGAAATAACTCCCTTGTGCAGATGGGTACCCAGATTACCTTGCCAGGAATGATCACCCACTGCACTTTTTCAGGTATTGCCAGTGTTTCTGCAGGCATAGAGGATCATGGATATGCCTCTATACTCAGAAACTCACACCAGGAGAAGCCTGCTCTTGCAGGCCCTCTTTAAAAGACACAGTCAATGGTGGAGTACTGTGGCAACTGCTGCATGTCCACCACAGCCCTGTTGGGATCACTAATGAATCAACAATATCAACAATTGGCACTTTATCAATGAGATGGTGCAGCTGTCCAAGTTGCTTAAAATTAGCAGTCAAAATTTGACACAGCCACATACGCAGATATTAGGACAGATATTTGATCAAAGAGAGCCTTTAAAAGAGTGACTTAAAGGATGAGAGAGAGAGGCTTAGAGAGGGAATTCCAGAGCTGAGGGTCCAGGCAGCTGAAGGCATGTCACCAATAGTGGAGCAATGAAAATCTGAGATGCTCCAAGAGGTCAGAAATGGAGAACTGCGGATATCTTAGAGGGTTATAGGGCTTGAGGAGATTATTGAGCTAGGGAGGTGGATGAGACATGGGAGGATTTACAAACAGGGCCAAAAATTATATTGTTTGAGATGTTGCTGGACTGTTAGGTAATGTGGGTCAGCTAACACAGGAGGTAACGGGTGATGAGCCAGAAGGTAGGATTGTGTCCTGCCTCCATCACGTGCTTCAGTTTCAAACTGGGCAATGTATCTACTAGCTAAACCTCCTGCATTTGGTTCAGTAGTTGCTGAAATAACTACTCAGGCACTTTCGTAATGAACAGTTGTTTGGGCATTTTCAAAATCAAGCTCTACTTTAAATGCTTTAAAAAGAATCTACACGGCAATACATTTCCACCCACATACTTTGGGACAGCTGGGCAACACATATTGTAATTAGGGAGATTATTCACAACAGAGGTGCTGTGTCTAGACTCCAGTCCATTTATTACCACCATTCATACAGCTTAAAACAAAAGTACAGAAGCAACAAATAACATTTTATAACTAATTACTGTAATTGTGCCTCAGTGATTTTCATCTGCTTTTCTGCACTGTGTGACAGAGTTCTGAGTAGGACAGTTGCTTTGGGAATCTGGTGTGGGGCTTATGAATGACATCTCACCCAATGGACCTGGTTTTGAATGATGAAAACCTCAATACTGGCCATGTTGTCTTGGGAGAGGACACTGTTGTTGGACAACCTTTCCTGCCGTTGGTTTTGGAAGATTTTGCAAAGGCATTGCTGGGAGTACTTCTCCAGTGCTTTGAGATGCCATGTATGATTAATAAGGCCTAGATAGAAATATGCATTGCCTCCAGCTTTGAAGAAGAGAATATGCTTGGCAAAGGCTTTTTGGAGGAGGAGGACTTGTAGAGCTTGGCATCATGAGCAGCCCAATAACACCGTTGGTCAGGCACATAGTGATGGGTTTCACACACCTATTTCTCCTTTTTCTCATCAACATTCATTGGTTTCTGTCCTCCAGCATATTGACCTCAAGATCTTCACTCTCACCCTCCACGGCCTAGTTCCACACCACACCTGAGATGGTAAGCACTCCCACATCCCAAAAGGACTCCTCTGCTCCTCCACCTGACCTTGAATTTTCTGGATTTGTCCTTTTTTATTCATTTATGAGTCACAAGCATCGCTCAAGGGCAGAATTTATTGCCCATTTCCAATTATCATTGAGAAGTCTCTGAGTCATCTTCTCGAATTACTGCAGTGTAACTGGTGGAGATACTCCCATTGCGCTGTTAAAAAGAGAATTTCAGGATTTGACCCAGCTGCAGCGAAGGAATAGACACTATAGTTCCAAGTCAAGATAGTGTGTAACTAAGAGGGGAACTTGGAACTGATGGTGTGCCAGGCATCTGCTGTCCTTGTCTTTCCAGGTGGGAGAGGTTTGAATTTGGAAGCTAGGGCAGGGGTATAAATCACAGGCCCCAAAGCTGCTCATGGCCCAGGTCCCCAGCTCTGCCCAACCCAAACACGGTGGCAACACTCCTGTTGCCTGTGAGCTGAGCAGGTCACCCAGCTATTGGGCCCTGACATATTCCCCTGTTCCAGGCCTTTTTGGAAGGTGCTGTTAAAGAAGCCTTGGTGAGTTCCTGTAGGGCACCTTATAGATGGTAGTCACTGCTGCCACTGTGCAACAATGGGACTGAATGTTGAAGGTGATGGGTAGTATGCTGATTAAACAAACTGTTCTTTCATATTTAGTGACGAGGTAAAGAGTTTAGCAGTTATATGGTGTTCATCACGTCTTTCAGAAATGCGGCAAAGCACTTCATGTACTATTGCTTTGAATTGTGATGTCTGCCTTTTTTTAGGCAAATGTGTCAGTCAGCAATGAAAAGAATGGCAGTCAATCTACTTTTTGAGCAAGTTGGCTGAGACAGGAAGCTTAGCCAGCACACTAGGAGATCAATTCTTCTTCACATAAGGGAAGACAGTGGTGTAGTGGTAATATCCCTGGACTAATAATCCAGAAGACCAGGATAATGCTCCAAGGGCATGAATACAAATTTAAATTTGATTAATTAAAAAATCCGGAATTAAAACCTAATCTAATAGTAGCTAAACTTTTGTCAACTGTCAATGGTTGTAAAACCCTCCTGAATTACTACACTCCTTCAGGGAAGCAAATGTGCTACGCACCCGAAATGACAATGGCAAACACAGACCTTTCAACACTGCAAACTCCTCCTTTTGAGATCTGGAGGCTAGTGTCAAAATTGGGAGAGCTGCCCTACAGACTAATCAAGCAACAGCTTGATATAGTCATATTCATGGATAATGTTCCAGGCAAAGCTGTCGCCACTCCTGGGTATGTCATGTGCCACTGGCAGAGTGGTATGTCATGTGCCACTGGCAAGATGCAGTTACCAGAGGTAGGGGTACAGTAATACTCAGTCGGGAGAGAGTTGCCCTGAGAGTTCTATCATTGACTCCAGACACCATGAAGTCTCACGCCATCAAGTCAATCTTTGGCAAGGAAACTTCTTGCTGATTACCACACACTACCCTTGGCTGATGGAGCAGTGGTCCTCTGTGTTGAAAACTGCTCAGAAGACGCATTTAGAGTGGCAAGGGCACAGAATATACTCTGGAACATCAATGTCAACGCCAAGAGCAGCTCAGTAGCATAAAGGCAGAAGTGGGGTGATGTTCGGTGATGATTGCACACCATTTCCCACTCTTCAGATTCTGAAGCAGTCTGCATCCATATGCAGCAAGATCTAGACAAAATCCAGTCTTAGGCTGATAAATGGCAAGTAACATTCATGCCACACAAGCGCCAGGCAATGACCATCTCCAAGAACAGAGAATCCAACCATTTCCCCTTGACATTCAACGGCATTATCATCACTAAATCTCCCATTGGTACCACATCCACAAACATTCACTCCCTTCACTAGTGACCGTCAGTGTGTACCAACTGCAAGATGCACTGCAGAAATTCACTAAAGCTCCTTAGACAGCACTTTCCAAACCGTTACCATCTAAAAGAACAAAATCAGTAGATACATAGGAATAGCACCAGCTGCAAGTTCTCCTCCAAGCCACTTACCATCCTGACTTGGAACGATATCACCATTCCTAACTGTCACTGGGTCAGAATCCTGGAACTCTCTTCTAAGTGGCACAAATAAATTTCAGTGGTTGGAGACAGCAGCTCATCATCGCCTTGTCAAGGCCAATTAGAGATGGGCAATAAACACCAGCCCAGCCAGCAATGCTCACATCATCTGAATAAAGAATATAAAGAAAAAAGAAGCATGGGTACATTCACAGCTATCTGTGCCAATCCCATTCCTTGCTCCTTCCTTGTATTTCGTTTTATGCTGTGATCTTTCCCACAGGTTTGTTCAATTCTTGCTTAAATTCTGTGACAGTTTTGACTTTGAGAACACACCAGTCATGATATAATTCTAATGAGTCATTGTGTGAAAACACTTTTCAACCTCCTTTTGAGCTTTGTGTACCAGCCCTTAACTTATGACCCTCAGCTGGAGGGTGCAATTTCAAAATAAACCCTGGGACCTCAGATGCTGACTTGTATCTCCCATGTAATTATAACTTAAGAATGAGGTGATCTTTCAGAATGTTGCTGTTGAGGTACAATGAGCTAAAGCACTGCTTTACACCTCTAGGACCAGAGAGCCAATCACTTCTGACAAAGAAGACAAAAGTCTCTCCCCATCAGCTCACTGAGGTCCTAAGTGAAATGGAACCAGACAGTCTCATTCTCTGCCTGGGTCCCATGAGAACTGAGTTCACAGAACAAGATTGACCATAATATGGCACAAAATGGGTAATCTCATCACTACAGCTGCAAGGGAGGCTAGCGTAGAAAAGGCTGCTCTTTCGAATCTCTCTAGCAGTACTTCGAACACAATTTAATTTAGCTGTTTGACAGCACCAAGTATCCTCCTTTGAGCCTTCAAAGCCATTTTTCTCAGATATTTCTGGAGACGTTTCATGCTAATTGGGGGGGGTGGATTTGGAGGGGGGTATGGGGGTTGAAGCTCTTGATCTTCTTTGTTTGTGGTGTTTGCGTCAAACATTCCAAGGGAAAATACAGCATTGGTAAGATATACTGCTGTACAAATCACAAGAAGCCTGCTCACTGGACAATGTGCAATGCCTCAGTGAGACTCTGAATTTTGTGACAGGTTGTCAACTGGCCAGTTGGACAGTAGATATGCTATGGCCTCTCATTGATGTGCACGTACCAATATCTACAGACACAGGTCTAACACTTTGCTCTGGCAGAAGACTTGTGCTTGCAGAGATTTCTGCAGAAACAATCAATCAGAGTTAGTCCTGCTTACATCAAAGAATGCAGGCAAGAGTGATCAACAGCTAGCACAGTCAGATTGGCTACAGCTACCAACAAACACCAATCAAATTTCTTGTGATAACCAAGACAGGTAGTCTTCAAGGGGTTGTACAGTAAATGGTCTGTCGCATGTAGAAGTTTTTAATGAAATGGACCAGTGGCCCTTCACTGGATGCATGACATGTGAATTCTATGTGAAGGTGATATGAATTCTTAAATGGTTGTCAATTTCTACAGGTTATAATCGTCAATAACTAGCATTCTTTCTCCCTCAGGAAATGATTGTGCACAATTGCCAAGAAAGACAGGCCACAGAAGGAAGGGACAAAGCAAATCCAGGCAATTCATTTAAATAATCTGTAGGGGATGATGACATGGGGGTGGCCCTCCTCCAATTTTTTTTCAAACCATGAGGAGACCATTCCATGAGCTTCACAGGCAGCAAGATATGGACTGCGAAAAATGAATTGTATATCTTGTTCTTCTTATCTCTACTAAAGCCAGAAGCATTAAAAAGAAAAAGAGAAGTAAAGGGAGAAAAAGAGCGAGGGAATCAAAATTAGAGCTTAAATATTTGATCCTGCATGTAGAAACTGACCTTTTTTCTAAATATTTATTCACAGGACATGGGCATCACTGACTAGCCCAGCATTTCTTGGCTAGAGGGCAGTTAAGAGTCAACCACATTCCGGTGGGTCTGAACTCACATGTAGGTCAGAGCAGGTAAGGATGTCAGATTTCCCTCCCTCAAGAATGTAGTGAACCAAATGGGCTTCCATAATAAGCATTACATTTTGAAAGAATGAATTTAAATTCCACCATCTGCCATGGTGGGATTTGAACCCGTGTCCCAAGAGCATTGGTCTGGGGGGTTTGGGGTGGGGGTGGGTGGTGATGCATACGTGAGCTGGATTGCTAGTCCAGTGACATTACCATTATGCTATGACCAGGAAATACTTGAGTGGAAGCTTTAGAAATGTTTGGCACTGCCTGTTGAACATTCAGATTCTGTTCTCAAAAATCCTACCAATGAAAAGATGAATAATATCAGAGCCACCTGAAGGCAATGTGAAGACAGTATGAAAATGTGTAGCAGATGGCAGGGTTGGCAGCAATGCCATCCTTTATTGTGCTTTCAATGAGAACTTCTCTACAATGCAGGGGATCTTGTAGCAAGTGATGGCTCCAGGAGCATCACCAAGTATCCCATAAATCAGAGATTGAACAACACATGGATCTATGGAAGAGGATTTTCAGGAGCTAGATGCCCTGCTGGCTAGGTATCTGAGTTTTAGACTTTTTGGTTCTAACACAAGAACACATAGTAACAAAATCACACAATGATGTATGCAGAGTTGCTCAGAGATAAAGGCTGCAGAATGCAACACACAAAGGTGGTTTAATGAGACTGCAGGCCCCTTGAACACTATCTCCTTTCTGTGTATTGACTCATTATTATAAAGAAAATAGATACTTTTCATTTTAGGCTGCAGAGAATTTGAGCGTCTTAAATTGCTGACTTGATCATAGAAAAAGTGCTGATTCCACATGTACAAAGAATGGGGCTTTAAAATATATTTCTGCACTAGGCTTGGGGTGAGGAACTGGTGAACAATGACTCTCTGTGGAAGAGTCAAAGCTTTGATGCTTGCATTTAGTCTCTTCTGCCAGACTAAAATTCCACATTATATGTAATTTGAGATGCCCTCTGACAAGTGCAAAATTATTGTTGGAAATGCTATCTTTCAAATGACACAATACTTCAACCATCATTAAAAACAGATGACTGGGTTATTTAGCACTTTGTTGTTTGTGGGAACTTGCTATGTGCAAATAGGCTGCTGAATTTCCTACAATATGACAATGACCACATTTCAAAATCATGTAACTAGTTGTAAAGGGTTTTGGGATGACCTGAAGTCATGAAAGAGGCGATATTGATGGAAGTATTGCTTAAAGGGAATCATTTTGACTTTGATAGTAACGTTGACCAACCAGCAGGTTTGCATTTTCCACAGCTTCTGATTTCCTTCTCTAATGACTTCAATAAAATGCATAAAAGACTTCAGAATCAATGCCATTTCATCTTACACTCAAGGCAAAAATCACTACAAATCCTTAAATTGTGACGGTATATTCAAATGTGCAAAAGTGTTCACCTGTTGTCAATAAAGGAAGACAAGTGCAGATGACAAATCAGAATAGTTCAAAGAGAAATGAAATGTTTTCAGTGAAGCAGAAAACAATTTTCCATCTTTTAGATTGTGTATATGTCTGTTGTGCATGAAATGCTAATGAAAGAAATCTACCCCTGGATAATGTATTATTTGATCAGTGGGGACATATTGTCCTTCAAATAACTCCAAGAGGCTGGCATCCTGTCATCAGGTTACCCTTTATTTACATATGGGCAGTCCTTGCCACTGATCCAGCTCCCTCAGAGCCAGTTCTCAGAGTAAACAAGATGTCTGACACTCCTGTTTTTATCTGTCAGCCAGGGCTCACTGATTAGACCAACTTAACAGCCCCAATCAGGGAACTCATATTCTATGAGGTCCACCTGGCTGACCTTCTTACAATCACTACAGTCTCCCAGGGCTGTTTCAGTGGATAAACTGTTATGGAAATTGCCAGGAAAATTCCTGATTTGAAACTCTGTGTTGGGAATACAAATTCATAAATTATTCCTGCACATTGTTGGTATTCCAGCTGGAGAGATAACATAATCATGCCACTAATATTTTGTATTTACATAGGTTACATGGCAAAGAGACAAGCCATTCATTTGAACAGTTGTGTATTGATTCTTCACTCTAGCCACCTCTCATATTCTCGAATTTACCATTGTAACCCTCTATTCCTTCCCCCCTTTTAATGTATCTATACTGGGCTAGACTGTTCTAAGGGTCAATGAACCTGAAATATTAACTCTAATTTCTCTCCACACATGCTGCCAGACCTACTGAGCCTTTTGAGCAATTTCTGTTTTTGTTTCTTGGCTAGATGTTGAAGTTTTCAGAGCTAGATCGCAAAGTTATGTTGCACTGCAATTAGCTGCTGGCTGTGATAGATTCCTTGACCGAGCTGTTTAATGCAGGAAAGCTTCAGAACCACTTGTGGCATCATAGTATACACTGCTGGTCAGAATCTGTAAATCCTTATCATCATACCCAACTGCTCTGGAAATATTTGATTTCGTTGTAATATTCTCTCGCCTCAAGGTGATGATCCAGGGAAGATAATTTCAACCAATTCTACTTATTAGGAAACTGATTGGATTGATGGGGGCAGTGTTTTGTTCAGCGTTGACCTTGTGGAGCTGATAGTGTCTGTAGGTTGCATCCTGTTTGGATGGGGATGGGGCCGGCTGAATGTTGGTCTTTCTAACAACTTGCTTTTATACAGTGCCCTTATTGCAGTAAGCAACGCCCCAAGGAGCTTTATGGACTGATTATCAAACTAAGAGGTAAGTTTTAGGGAGCGTTGTCTTTTCCGGGTGTGTTACAAGTGGAATTGAAGATTGCCGTCAAAAACAACGGGTGAAAACCGAAAGAACTGTTGACGCTGTAAATCAGGAACAAAAACAGAAGTTGCTGGAAAAGCTCAGCAGGTCTGGCAGCATCTGTGAAGAAAGAATCAGAGGTAACATTTCGGGTCCGGTGACCCTTCCTCAGAACTTGCCTCAGTGAACCGGGAACATACGAACGGATGGGAGTAGATGGTGACTCCCGGGAATCGCTGTCCAATTCTATCTATTAAAACGGGGGAAGGAAGCTGATTCCGCGGGAAATTCACACGTGGGGGACGTCAACGTGCAGCTGCTAAATTTCAGTGGCATGAGGGAGGAGGGCGAATAAAAAGCCAAATAAACCTGTAACGGAAGGTATTAACAGTGGGAGGAAGAGGGTGATTTCAAACAAGTGCACAAGAGGCAGGGGAAGAGCGGCCCTCGCCTCCTGTTTGGTCTCAGGGTGGGATCGCCCAGGAGATGAAGGCTGGGCTCTGGCTGGTTTGAAACACGCACACGTCGGGTTTAGACGTGCGCGGGTTGGGGAATGTGGCGAGAAAAGATGAAAGAGGCCGGCGGGCGGCGCCTTGTGCCGGGGAGGAGCGGGATGGCGTTGAGCGGCTCGGGAGAAGCGAGCAGCTCCCTCTCCTCTGGATAAGGCGCGGACAATGGGATGCGCTGCTACAATGGCACCAACGATTTCTCCCGCAGCACCAATTCTATGCTCAGTCGAGGAATTTTGCTGTCAGGATGTTTAAACGTATATTTTTTAGCAGCGATCACTAATCGACTTTTTTTGTGTTGTTTTGCATTCGGTTTAGTGCAAACACCAGATGTAAATGATGTTTAAGTATCACATCCGCATGGTTTTCAATGACCTAAAAGTGCTAGTTTTGATGAGATCTTTTACGATGCAAAGGAGCGAGCAGGATTTAGAGACGGGCCAGAGGAGGGAAGGAGAAGAGGAAGGAGGAGGAGGGCGGCTGGTTGGATCGGGATGCGGCTGGCCTCCGTTCCCCAATTGCTCGTCCCGGGCCGACGAGGATTGTTACGGGGCGGAAGGTGCCGGAGCTGGAGGGGGACAGGAGGAGAAGGAGAGCAATGCGCCTCTCCAGACCGGGATGGACTCGGTGTCTCTCAGCAGCACCGAGAGCCCATTGTGCAGGATCTGTTTCCAGGGACCAGACCAGGTACGGTGAGCATAAACGCTGAAATAGTACATTCTACTCACATATCCCCGATGAGGCACGATTCTCAACACCAGTGTTTGCACCGAAGGCTTAAGAGTTGTTAAAGCAATAATGAATAAACAGGGTTTATACAGGTCTGGAAATATGCAGGTGCTGGCGTTGAAATATTGTTATGCCCTCGAGTAGAGACGATGAAAGGGATGATCTAACTGAGGTGTGTAAAATAATAGAAGGATTTGACGGTTTCTTTCCATGTACCCCTTTCCCCTTTATTTGGTTTGGGGAGAGGTAATCTTAAGAACAGAATATTAAAATTTGAGCGCGATGGGGGTGGTCAAAGAGCACGTCTTCACACACAAAGGGGAGTGGGAATCTGGAACTCTTCCCGTCTCCCTCCCAAAACTGAGATTGATTTCTGTTGGGTAAGGGTATTCAGGGATTTGGTACCAATGTGGGTAACAGCTTCAGATCAGTCATGATCTAATTGAATCGTTGGAGCAAGTAAAAAGGGCTGAGTGGCCTCCCCTTTCTAGGTAGCTATTTACAAAAGGATAGTTTTAATTGTTTTTATTGGGTGAATGATATCATAAAGGGTGTAGCTTAAGATACCTGGCAAAAGCAACATTGGAACTGCCCCGAAATCAGAAAATGCTGCAAATGTACAGCTGGCTGATCAGCGGGAGAATGGTTATTGGTGTCTTATGAGAACTGACGTGGAGAGGTCCTTTTACAGGACTGACCACAATAAGTTTGGAATGGGGCTGGGTGTAGAGGAGGGGAGTGGCTGAAGGTCAGAGAGGCCAGCAAGAAATGAGACTGAGATAGCTGGGATCTGGCATTGTTGGGAGTTGATGATGTTGAGGGTGACAAAATGAACATCACATCTTGTTCTTGACATCTATATTGAGGCCACATCTGATTTTGTGAGTTTTGTCACTTGGTTTGATGAAATTGGGTAAGATATTCTTGGTGATTTGGGGTTTTATGCAATAATTTCTATTCTAATTATCGTGCAATATGGAAGTAATCACTCATTAAGTTCGTGGACTATTGGCTCTGTACCAACAAAAAAGATGGAAAACTGATTTAAAATATCAGACCTGTCCCCATTCCATGGTGCTATTAAGGAGAATATGTGGGAAGGATCAATGATTCTATACTTTGCTATCTGTCTAAGAGATTGCTTAAACTATTTGAGAAGATTGCTGCTTTGTCATGTTGTGCATTAGTTCAAGTGGAGCAATGTTAACCTAGCCTGAGAAGCGGGAAATTAATGGGATCATGTGGGATGCAGTTTCTGACCCATCCACTTTTGGATGGGTGTAAGTCAGGATTACATCTGACTCCTAATGAATGAATGAGGTTAAAATTGGCTCCAATTTGAGTCTCTTCTTTCCACTTAAGAATGGGTTACACATGTGAGCTGAGATGGTCAAAAATGCTCTTTCACTTTGGCTGTCATCACTAGAATGTGCTTAACAATGTCTATAACCAAGTGGTTTCTGGTGCATGGGAGCATTTTCTTTTGGTTGCTGTGCCTTAGTTACATTGTGAACTTGGTGGGCTGATTTCCTCTCTGTTAGTTCTCATAACTTTGTAAGTGAATTTTAAGTGACCAGGGAAATCTGCCACTGTTAGTATTGTAGAGACTGAAACCACATTTGAATCTCATTTTACAAAGCAGAGCAAACTCAACAATGGTAAATATTAATATCTGCTTCCACTAGGGAATGAAGTGAAGCACAACTAACAGTTTTGTCTTTTTGTCCTGCATTGTGTTACATTTTTTGCCTTGTAGTTAAACATTGCAACGTGCTGAGAACTTGATGGTTTACGCTGAATGGGGGAAGGGTTTGACCACAATAATTGCTGCACTGCCACATGTGCCGAAACGGTGTACGTGCTGAGCTGTGGCACCGTGTTATTGTTCTTGCATCTGAATCAGAAGAAGGTTGCAGATTCAACCTCCTATTTAATAAAATAATCTATTGCAGAATTAAGAGAGTGCTGCACTTTTGGGGAGGGGGTGGCGATCGATTTTCGGATGCAACATTAAACTGTTCCCTCAGGTAGATGTAAAAGGTCTCAGTGGCACTATTTTGAAGAGCAGGGGAGTTTTCTTGATGTCCTGACCAATATTTATCTCTCCAGCAATATAATTTTTTTAAAAAATTCACTAGTTATTATCACATTACTGTTTGTGGGAGCTTGCTGTCTATAAATTGGCTGCTGTATGCTTTCAAAAGTATTTCTATCGCTGGAGGCTTGGGGACTGCTTTGCAGAACACCTCGACTCGGTTCGCAATAAACAACTGCACCTCCCAGTCGCGAACCATTTCAACTCCCCCTCTCATTCCTCAGACGACATGTCCATCATGGGCCTCCTGCAGTGCCACAATGATGCCACCTGAAGGTTGCAGGAACAGCAACTCATATTCCGCTTGGGAACCCTGCAGCCCAATGGTATCAATGTGGACTTCACAAGCTTCAAAATCTCCCCTTCCCCCACTGCATCCCAAAAACAGCCCAGTTCTTCCCCTCCCCACACTGCATCACAAAACCAGCCAAGCTCGTCCCTCCCCCCACTGCATCCCAAAACCAGCCCAGCCTGTCTCTGCTTCCCTAACCTGTTCTTCCTCTTACCCATCCCTTCCTCCCACCTCAAGCCGCACCTCCATTTCCTACCCACCACCTCATCCCACCTCCTTGACCTGTCTGTCTTCCCTGGACTGACCTATCCCGTCCCTACTTCCTCACCTATACTCTCCTCTCTATCTATCTTGTTTTCTCTCCATCTTTGGTCCGCCTCCCCCTCTCTCCCTATTTATTCCAGTTCCCTCTCCCCATCCCACTCTCTGATGAAGGGTCTAGGCCCGAAACGTCAGCTTTTGTGCTCCTGAGATGCTGCTTGGCCTGCTGTGTTCATCCAGCTCCACACTTTGTAATCTTGGATTCTCCAGCATCTGCAGTTCCCATTATCACTAATTAATCAGCACTATTGGCTGAATAAAGAAATACATGCCTGTCTGTGACACTGAGCCCACTAAACTAGGAAAGTCCCTGTAATGATTCCACAGAGGCAGGTAGCCCATCATCAAGTCACCCTTTTATTTACACATGAAAAGTCCTTGACTATAGCACTGCCTCATAGAGTCAGGCACCAGAGTATCAGTATCACTGACACTCAACCTTTTGAGATGTCAGCCAGGGCTCCTTGATTGTAACAGATTAACAGCGCCAATCAGAGAACTCATTCTATGATGTCCAGCTGGGCTGACCTTGTTACAATTACAACAGTGCCCTTTTTGTTTTTTGATCTGTGCTCCCCTCTCAGGATTAAGGAGAGGAAAATTCAGCTAAGGCACCCATCTCCTGATCACTAGCCTGTGACTGGAATGTGGAATAGGCGTCTGTGTTTTGTTTGTTTTGAATAAAATCAGGTCTGTCTGTGATCCCATCTACAGTCATGTAGTCTGCTGAAGTGAGGCAAAGCTTTCAATTTTGGAAGGGATAGAAAACAGTTGGATTAGTCATCAGTTATCCTCTCCCTGTTGCTTTTGATTTAAGTCAGTAGACCGATTTGATTGGATTGTGTTTGTAATGGCCATTTGTCACTTGTGTCTCTGCCTAAGTTAAAGGTTTTGCATGCTCTGAGGTTTGTAGAGGAAGAATGGCTATCTGGGTGAGGTACCAGAAGGCAATGTTGGACACATTGCTGACATGTCAATGATTTTAGGAGGTAGAGGAGAGAGAAGCGATTGAAACAATTACTACAATTTGTAGATTTAACCATATCACCTCATTCTGCCACTTGGCTTTTAACAGAAATGCCAAAATCTGGAGATTGGTTCCTGCAAATGCTGTAAATATTTATGTGCACTGTCATAGTTGTTGCACGCTTGTGTGTGAATTTGTGAGTTTTATATAATGTGAAGTTGGCTGTTTACCTTGTATCTTTGTGCTTTCTAATTACACTGGTTCTTTTTCTTCAAAGCTTGTACATAAGTCTCTTCTGACCCTTTTATTTACAACATTTTGACCCATTCATATTTTCTCTCTTTTCTCCTTGTTTTCCTTTTCCTGTTCATTTTTTTTGGCTTTTCCTTACCTCCAGTTAGATGTGCCGCTGTACTCAAAAACAAAAACATAAACCAAAGAAGAATCTGTTCCAAATGATAGGATGCTTTTGCAATCCTTGTCAAAGTGTGGGGGCGGTGGGTGAGAGCTTAGCTGCCTCAAATGCTGTATTTATGTTATTGAATTGCTTGAAGGAATGGGATTGGAATGTTGCCCAAGAGGTTTCTGTGCTGTGGAACTGACTCTCATAGGGTAGGATGTCAGTTTCACATGCTGAACAAACTCGACTGCACCTGTGTGAAAGCTTTCAAATGCATGTGTTTTTCACAACAACTTGCATTTGTGAGGCACATCTACCAAAGTGCTTTGCAGGAGCATTATTAAATGGAATTTTACACTGAGCCATGTGGGATTTTGGGATGGATAATCAGGACTTTAGCCAAAGAGTAAGGTTTTGAGGAATATCTTAAAGGGAGAGTTAGAGATAGAGAGAGAGGTGGAGAGATTTAGGGAAAGAATTCCAAAGCTCTGGGCTACCAGTTGTGGAGCATTTAAAATACAGGATGTTCAGGAGCTAGTATGAGAGGAATACAGGTATCTCAGAGGGTAGTATAGTTTATAGAACTTTAGAGAGAGTAGCTGGGGTCCGTGGACTGATGAGAATTTTAAAATTGAGAGTTGTTGGATTTAGAGTCTTGTAACTTCGTATCTGGCACTTAGACATTCAGTAATGTCTGGGAAGCAAGCAACAAATGGGCATTACAGTCTACATTGGGTTGGTAGACTCCAGGATTTACAGAACAGATTGGTGGGTTCGATATTACATGTTTCTAGGGGGTATATTTTTGGGGGTTGGGGAGGGGGCACACAAGTTAGGAATTGTCTAGCCTATTACCTGCCCACCCACCATATGTAGATATTTAAGGGTCAATTGAGTTTCTTAACTCATTTGACCCCAGTATTGCCCCATGCCTGCCATAATATTGTTGGCTTCACTAATTTACCTCGCTCTGTGTAAAAGACGATCGAATGACCTCCTCCTGTTCTTGTGTAACAGCATCAAGAAGGGGCAGGATGGCCTCCTCCAGTTCCTGTGTAAGCCGATAGCATCCCAAATTCAATTTTTCCTTTTAAATCTGTTTTTCACTAACACAAGGCAAACATGTAGCTCACCGATACTTGTGCAGTCTTTAAGAATGGTTTTAATTACAGCAAACAAATGATTTAATGAAAATGCATCTACGTAGGTGAAAATTCGTCAAATGCCTGAATTGAGAAAAGATTTAATTTTTCCAAGTTACTGTCAGCATTCGTCAGAAAATCAAAATGAATTGTCTGTTATCCCTCTTAGTATGTAATTACAAACAATTTCAGTGATTACGATTGCTAACAGTTTGAAATGCCATCAAACATTTGCTGAAAGAAAGAGTATTCAGAATTCAACTGCTGCTTGTCTGGAAATTCACTGTAGTACTGTGGGAGTGTTCATTGTTGGAGGTGCCACTTTTTTTCGGATGAGACATTAAACTGAAGTCCCCATCTATCCTCTAAGTCGGACATATAATATTCTGTGGCACGATTTCAAAGAGGAGTGAGACGCTCAGCTGCTATCATGGACAATTTTCATCCTTTAGTCAGTATTGATCAAGATCGGATTGGATGTTATAACTAAAAAAAACTGGAGATACAAAACAAAAATCAGAAACAAAAACAGAAATCGCTGGAGAAACTCAGCAGGTCTGGCAGCATTTGTGGAGAGGAAGCAGAGTTAACGTTTTGAGTCCAGTGACACTTCTTCACAACAGTTCTGAAGAATGGTTAACTCTGCTTCCTCTCCACAAATGCTGCCAGACCTGCTGAGTTTCTCCAGCGATTTCTGTTTTTGTTTGTGGACATTGTAACCGATGGCAGGCTCCTAGCACGTTCCTGAACTTGGAGGCTCAAACGTTGGAGTTCAGGCCTGAGTGTGATAATTTGTGTGAGCTGTCAATGGCTTCAGTCTGACTCTGTAGTCTGATTTTAATTTAAGGCCGCTTGCCTCACCTGTGACAACCTCCTGGAAAACCATGTGAGAGAGGGAACCAGAGGACATAGTCTCACAATAAAGGGGTAATAAAGCAGTAATTTGAGACTGAGATGAGGAGGAATTTCTACTCTCACGGGGTTGAGTGTCTTTGGAACTCCTTATCACAGAGAACTGTGGAGGTAGAGTCTTCTTGTATACTTTTAAGGCTGAGATAGATAGGTTCTTGATCAGTAGGTTACAGGGAAAGAAGCAGGAAGTGGATGTGAGGAATGTCAGATCAACCGTGATCTTATTGAATGACAGAGCAGGCTTAAGGGGCTAAATGGCTGTTCCTATTTCTTATGGTCTTATATCTGTGTTGGTTGAACGTGTAGAAACCTGTTTAAGACTCCTACGTCCCTTTCAACTTCTTTCAATCTATTTAAACGCTTGCTCATAGACTAGATGTGTTACCTGTTTTTCCTTCCTGTGTTTAGCAGGTACATTTGTTCAGTGTCTCCAATTAGTCTGAGTACATGCACTGAGAATGAGGAGAGTTTTGAAGATCAGAGAATAACACCATAGCTGTTCAGCTAGGCAAATAGACCTCTGTGGACCAGGAGCATTAGTTCAGAGGCTGAGCTGCTGAGAACTTAAACCAGAGACTGAAGTGAAGAAAGGAATGTGGAGCTTTTCTCTTGTGTAGGTCCTTTTGAGGGTTCAGAGTATCTGGGGTCAAAATTGGAAGGGGAGGGGTAGATTGACTGTATGCTGCAGTGTTGCTGAAATTTGAATTCCCATTAATGAAAGTGGAGGTTCAGGTGAAAAGGGAGGAAAAAGAGGCGCTGGAAAGCTGCGTTGGTGAGTAGCCAATAGATCCAGATTCAAAGGTATACTTTAGGTGTCAAGTGGCCTTGTTTGTAGCCAGGCCATCTGTAAATTGTGCTATTATGATTGTCTTGTCCATTACCTGAGCCTGGAGGCCTGCCTTCACCAATCTAGGTACCTGAATAGCAGTGGCTTGCCAATGTCCAGGTCATTGGTGTCGGAGAGTTGGAGCATCGAGACATGCAGTGTGGGAAAGCACCCTGACTCCTTGTGGTTGTGAGCTTTCTGTGGCACAGATGAATATTCCACCTGCTTTAGGACCCAATGGGATTTCAAATGGGCTGCTCCATTGGTGTTTCCAGGCCTCATCTGCTTTTTGTCTCCCTTTCACAAGACCATAAGATGGATAAGTAGTCCATTCAGCTCACTGAGTCAGCTCTGCCAATCATTGAGATTGTGGCTATCCGATAATCCTCAACTCCATTTTCCTGCCTTTTCCCATACCCCATGATTCCCTCACTGATTAAAAATCTGACTGTCTCAGCCTTAAATATTCTTAACTATTCTCAACAGCCCTCTGTGGTAAAGAATTGCATAGATTCATTACCCTCTGAGAGAGGAAGATTTTCTCTCTCTGAAACCAATGCCCCCTTATCCTGAGATTGTGCACTGAAGTCCTTGACTCTCCCATAAGGCACCTTTCTACATATTTCTTATTCTTCTAAACTCCATTGAGTACAGGCCCAACCTCCCCATAAGAAAATCCCTCCATACGTGGGATCAGCCTAGTGTACCTTCTCTGGACTCTGCAATGCCAGTATATCTTTCCTTAGATAAGAAGAACATAACTAATCACAATATTTTGTTTTTGCCTGACTAGTACCTTGTACAGTGTTAGCAAGGCTTCCTTTTCTCGTGCCCCATTCCCTTTGAAACAAAGGTCAACATTCCATTTTCCTTCCCTATTATTTGCTGAACTTGTATATTAATTTTTTTGTGATTTACACACAAGGACTTCCAAATCCCTCTGTGCTGCAGGTTTCTGCAGTCTTTTTCCATTTAAATAATATTCAGCTCTGCTGATCCTGCCAAAGTGCATAACTTCATATTCTTCCCACATTGTATTCTATCTGCCAAGTTTATGCACACTCATTTAATCTGTATATATCCCTCTGTAGACTGTCAACCTCACCAGTTGCCTTCCTGTCTATTTTAATGATTGTACATTCACTTCCCTCATCCAGGTGATTAATTTAGAATGTAAATAACTGCGGCCCTAGAACTGATCCCTGTGGCACTCCACTAGTTATAGTTTGGCACTCTGAAAATGCTCCCCTTTTTCCTGACTCTCATCTATTAGTTAGCCACACCGCTATCAAGTTACTGTACAACCCCAACACCATAGGCTGGTATTCGATATCCTCAGATGCAGTAGTTTATCAAATGCCATTTTAAAATCCAAATGTATTATATGTACTGATTTCCCTTTACTTATTCTGTGCGGTACCTCCTGGAAAGAATTATAATCAATTTGTCAGGCATGATATCCCCTCCATGAAGCCATGCTGACTGTGCTTGATTATATTGTGTAGTTCTAAATGCTCTACTCTTATGTCCTTTATCATAGACTCTTAATTTTTTTTCTAATCATAAATATTAAGCTAACTGGCCTATGGCTACCTTTTTGTGTCTTGCTTCCTTTTTTAAGGTTGTTACATTGGCAGCTTTTCAATCCTCCGTAGCTACTTCCTTAAATATCCCGGTGTGCCACCCTTCAGCTCAAGGGGACTTCACAGCTTTTCGCTCAATTAGTTTCCCTTGTAGTTTTTCTGTGGTGATAGGTATTGTATTCATTTACTCCACACCTTTGGCCCATAATTTAGAATTTTTGGAATGCTTTAGTGTCTTCTACCATGAAGGCTGATGCAAAAATATTGATTCAACTCTTCTGCTATTTCCTAGTTCCCCACGACTATTTTCCCAGCATCATTCTCTAAGGGGCCCACGTACACTTTAGTCTCGCTCTTCCTTTCTTGTACATTTTAAGAAACTCTCATTGTCCGTTTTTATTTTCTTTGCGAGCTTACTCCTGTAGATTATTTTCTCTACTTGTTTTTGGTAATCTGGCCCTTCAGCCCATTGAGTCCGTGCCAACCTATCAACCACTAATCGCACTTTGCAGCTCTTTGCTCATAGTCTTGAATGTTATGGCATTTCAAGTGCTCGTCCCTGTGCTTTTTAAAGGCTGTGAGGTTTGCCAGCTTTACTACTGTCTCAGGCAATGCATTCCAGATTCTCACCACTCTGGGTGAAAAAGTGTTTCCTCAACTCCCCTCTAAACCTCCTGCCCTTCACCTTAAAATTATGCCCTCTCATTACTGTCCATTCAACCAAGGAGAATAACTGCTTCCTATCCACCCTGTCCATGCCCCTCATACTCTATTACACCTCAATTAAGTCTCCCCTTGGCCTTCTCTGCTCTAAAGATAACAACCCAACCCCTATCCAGCCTGTCTTCAGAGCTAAAATGCTCCAACCCAGGCAACAACCTGGTCAATCTCCTCTGCATTCCTTCCAGTGCAATTACATCCTTCCTATTGTGCAGTGACTAGAACTGCACACAGTACACCAGCTGTGGCCTAACCAAGCTTTTGTACAGCCCTAACATAACCTCCCTGCTCTTATAATCTATGCCACGATTGATAAAGGTAAGTGTCCACTATGCCTTCTTCACAACCCTATTAACCTGCCTTGCTGCCTTCAGGGAACTGTGCACAAGAACCCTAAGGTTGCTCTCAGCTTACTAGCGCATCACCTCACCCTTTTCAGGGTTAAATACCATCCACCACTGATTTGCCCATCTAACAAACCTGTCTATGTCCTCCTGTAACCTAAGACCTTCTTCCTCATTATTAACTAAAATCTTTGTGTTATCCACAAATTTACTAATCTCTTCCTAACGTTCCTATTTAATCTCTGTCACATTGATTTTTCTTTCAATTTGATACTGGCCTTAACTCCCTTGGTTAACCATGGGTTGGTTTATGCTCTTCCGAAAATCCTTCTCTCTCACTAGGATACATATCTTTGCTGTGAGTCATGAACAGTTTCTTAAACATTTTCCATTGTTCATCAACCATCTTGTCTACAGAATACCTTTCAAGCCAAATCTGCCATCCGTCCTTTGTAGTTACCCATGTGTTTAGCACAGTTGATTCCAACCAAGTTTCACACCCTCAGACTGAATGCTAAATTCTACCATGCCATTAGACCATTAGGTGTAGGAGCAGAAGTTGGCTGTTCAGCCCATCAACTGTTGACCACATTATGGTCAAACCTATTCTGTTTCCTCTGTGCCTGAGATCCTTTGATAGTTTGAGGCCATAATCTAGCGTTTTCTAAAAATGAAGTCTCAACTTCTGCTTTGTTGACATATCTTCAGTTACCTTTTTTCATTTTTATTTGGCAGGGCTACAAGTTTTGTCCTTTGTTATTTTAAGTCTCCCAGCTATTGAATATATCATCTTTTGTGATTTAGAGGTGGAATGATTGTTGGGAAGGTATGGAAGTTTACAATGACAGGGCCCACTTTGCCTCAGCTTATCTGCTACTGAAACCTTCATCATGCTCACTGACTTACATTGGTTCCTGGTTCGGGAACACTTCAGTTTTAAAGGTTGCATCCTTGTTTACAAATTCTACCATGTCATTGCCCCTCCTTATCTTTGCAACCTCTGTTACCCTATATCCTTCTGACATCTGTGCTCCTCCAGTTCTGACATCTAGAGCATTGCAGATTGGAATCACTTCACCATTGACAGCTGTGCTTATCTCTGCCTTGGCTCTGTGATAGGGAATTCTCATTTTAGACCATGCCACCTATTCATTTTAACTCAGTCCCTAAAACCAACCTCTTTGATTAAGCTTTTGGTCATTTGTATGAACATTTCCTCATGTTCGATACTTTTCCTTTTAAACCGCTTAGAACACTTTGCTACCTTTAAAAGTGCTGTATAAAGGGGAGGTGGGACCTGTACAAGAAGGACCAGTTGCACCTAAACTACAGGGATACCAGTATATCTGCAGGGAGGTTTGCTAGTGCCAATCGGGAAGGTTTAAACTAATGTGGTGGGGGTGCTGGGAAACAGAGCAGTCAGTCAGCATATGGAGTGATTGCGGAGAAGTTCGACATTAAGTATGTCTAATAGGACGGACAGGCAGTACAAAGATAATGAACACGGCGGGACTGGCATTAAAATAACACCACAGAGGCTAATATCCCGTCACCAAGTCGCCCTTTATTTACACATGAAAGTCCCTGGTACTGATCCTGCTCCCCCAGAGCTAGCTCTGAGTGAATAGGATGCCTGACACTCCTGTTCACATCTGTGAGCCACGACTCCCTGATCGGACCTGGTTAACAGCTCCAAACACAGAACTCATGTTCTACAAGATCCACCAGGTAGACCTTGTTGCAGTCACTACACATCCCTCCCCCTCTGAATCGGAGGACATAGGCCTGTTCTCTTTTTTTTTGTAGCTCCCCCTGCAGTGTTTTAGTCCCGGCTAATGTTCCTCCAACTCTGCCTCTGATGCATTACTGAGTAATGCAGAGTAGCTCACCTCTTGTGCCCAGAGCATCTCAGAAGAAATTGTTTCTCTTCTTCAGGCAGCAAAGGTGTCGAGGCTATGACATCCACCGTGTCTCTCTCAGATTCAAATGTGCCTTTAACACTGGACGGAGAGGGAGAACCCAGAGGTTCTGGAATAGTTAGAAAGGCCGTAGAGGAGCCGGGCACATTTTTGCTCCTGCACCATTTGCAAATTTGTAGCTTTCATATGGTCCAGGTGCTTGTTCAGGACTGTTGTATCTACCCAAACTTTATATGTCACTGGACCTAACCTTGCATTGACCATACCTTTTACCCATGCAGGGCTGTTCCTGTGGTTCTTACACCAAACTTTGTACCCTGAAGTAAACTGTCTCTCTCTCGCTTAGCAGAGTCTTGTGTCCAGCATTGGCCGTTTCTTTAAGCCTGCCTTCAAAGTTTGGACTGCTCTTTCCACCAGACCCTTGGATGATGGATGCTGTGGAGCTGTCCTTATATGTCAAATACTATTGACCTTTAGGAAATACTCAAATTCCCTGCCAGTAAACAATGGCCCCTTACCTGTGACCAAAACTTCTGGGAGTCTGTTTATTGCAAAAGATGCATGCAGCTTTTCTATCATCATCCCCCAGTTGGACGAATGGATTCTATGCCACTCTGAGTGAGTGCTCACAATGGCTAAGAACATTCAGCCCCTGAAAGAACCTGCATAGTCGACGTGTAACGGAGTCTAGGGTTTACCTAGTCCTTCCCACAAATGTGGGAGAGCTGCTGGCAGTCACTTTTGTCCTTTTTGGCACTCTGGGCGTTGCCTCACCAACCCAGCTATGTCTCCATCCAATCCTGACCTCCAGACATAACTTTTCACCAACATCATCATTTTTGAAACCTCTAGATGATCCTGATGGAGTTCAGCCAGTATCTGGTGGCAACCTTTGCTTGGGACAATCTCTCTTGCTCCCTATAATAACTTGCCGTCCTCTATTATGACCTGGTCTCCGGGTCCAGAAAGGTTGTGACAGCCCTTTGGTTACCCCCATCACCAGCTGTTTCAGTTTTGCCAGGACTAAATTTTTCTGTGTCCAAAGTGTGATATTGTCAGCTGTGACTAAATCTAAAACCATTACAAACTCTTCCAGTGATGGTACCACCATGGTGTGTCTGCCAGCGGGAGATAGCTCAATGCATCCGCATTTGTAACTTAGCCTATCGGATGGTGTTCCAACTTGTAATTTATATGCATTTAGTATAATAGCCCACCACTGAATTTGGCTTGGATCAGCACCTGGGACTACGATGTTGTAGCCATTACAGAAACTTGTTTGAGAGAAGGGCAGGACTGACAGCTCAACGTCCCTGCGTTTAGATGTTTCAGGCGAGATAGAGAGGGGTGTAAAACAGGAGTGAAGTTTCTTACAGATTAAGGAGAATATCAGAGCTGTATTAAGGGAGGATATTGGAGGGCTCAACCAGTGAGGCCCTATGGATAGAACCCGAGAATAAGAAAGGTACAGTCATTATGACAGGATTTTACTGTAGGCCTCCAAAGTAAACAGTGTGAGGTAGAGGAACAGATTTATAAGCAGATCATGGAAAGATGTAAAAAGAACAAGGTTATTGTAGTGGGTGATTTTAACTTTTCTGATACTAGCTTGGACTGTCTTGGTGCTGGGGCCGTGGGTGAGGGGGTCAGATTTTGATCAGTACATCCAGGAGGGTCGCTTGAAACAATATGTAGATAGTCTGACTAGGGAAGGGGCTGTACCAGACCTTTTTAAGGGAGAATGAGCCTGGCCAGGTAATCAAAGTTCCAGTGAGGGAGCATTTTGGGAAGTGATCATTAATTCCATAAGTTTAAGATAGTTATGGATGAGAATCAGACTGCAAATGCTAATTCGGATGCAAATGCGAAATTAGGGCAAAGCTAAATACAACAGTTTTAGGTAGGGGAAATTCGATTGGGGGCAGGGTAAATCCACACCTGAAACATGGGAGTCTTTTAAAAGGCCAATTGATCAGAGTTTAGAACTGTCATGTTCCTGTCTGGATGGACGATAAGGATCACAAGATTTGGGAATCTTGGATGGTGAGATATTGAAAGATTAGTCAAAAAGGAAAAGGAAGTATATGTTTAGGTAACTGAAATCAAAAGTGGCCCTTGATGACCATAAAGGAAGCAGAAAAGCACCTAAACACCAAATTAGTAGGGCTAGAAGGGCCCAAGAAATATCCTTGACAAGTAGGATTCAGGAGAACCCAAAGTGTTTTATACATGTATTAGGAGCAAGAGAGTAGCGCGGACAAGGGGAGATCCACTCAGGACAAAGGAGGGAGCCATAGGAAGTGGGTGAGGTCCTTATTAAGTACTTTGCATCTGTATTCACCAAGGATAGGGATATGGATGACGGTAAGATTAGGGAGGGTATAGTGATATTTTGGGGCATATTGATTGGGGTCTTGAAAAACATTAAGGTATATAAGTCCCTAGGGCTGATGGGATCAGGAGGCAAAGAAGGAGATTTCTGGGTCTTGATAGGGATCTTTGTAACCTCTTTAGCCACAGGCAAGATCCCAGAAGATTGGCAAATAGCCAGTGTTGTTTCTTTGTCTAAGAAGGGCAACAGGGATAATCTAGGAAAATACAGGCTGGTGAACCTTACATCAGTGTAGGGAACTTAATGGAGAAAATTCTCGAGACAGGATTCACTCACTTTTGGAGAAGAATGGACTTATTAGGGATAGTCAGCATGGCTTTATGTGGAGGAGATCTTGTCTTACAAATCTGATTTAGTTTTTTGAGGAAGTATGATAATTGATGAGGGTAGGGTTATAGATGTTGTCTACAAGGACATTACTAAAGCATTTGACAAGATCCCTCATGGTAGGCTGGTCCAGAAGATTAAGTCATATGGGATCCATGGTGAGTTGCAAATTGGATACAAAATTTGCTTGGTCATGGAAGACAGAGTGTAGTTGTGGAAGAGTGTTTTTCTAACTGGAAGTCTGTGACCAGTGGCATTCTGCCAGGATCAGTGCCGGGACTTCCATTGTTTGTAATATGTTTATAAATGATTTGGATGAAAATGTAAGTAGTCTCATCAGTAAGTTTGCAGATGATATGAAAATTGGTGGCGTTCTGAATAGTGAGAAAGGCTATCAGAAGATACAGCAGGATATAGACTACTTGGAAAGCTGGGTGGAGAAATGGCAGATGGAGTTTAATCTGGATAAGTCTAAGGTGGTGCATGTTGAGAGGTCAAATGCAAGAGAAAAGCATACAGGAAATGACAGGACCCTCAGGAGCACTGATATGCAAGAGGGATCTTGGGCTGCAAGTCCATAGCTCCATGAAAGTTGCAACACAAGTGGATAAGGTGGTAAAGAATGTGTACAGCATGCTTGCCTTCATCAATCAGGGCATTGAGTATAAACATTGGCAAGTTATGTTGCAGCAAGACTTTAGTTAGGCCACATTTTGAGTTCTGGTCACCACACTGTAGGAAGGATGTGGAGGCTTTGGAGAGGATGTAAAAGAGGTTTACCAGGATGTTGCCTGGATTGCAGTGTAGTATGCATCCGGAGAGGTTGGGCACGCTTGGATTGTTTATGCTAGAGCATTGAAGGCTGAAGGGTGACCTGATAGAAGTATATAAAATGAGGAGAGGCATGCATAGGGTGATAGAGTCTTTTTTCCAGGCTGGAAATGTCAAATACTAGGGGACATAATTTAAGGTGAGAGGGGAAAAGTTTTTTTCACCTGGAGGGCTGTAGATGCCTGGAATGCACTGCTAGGGCAGGTAGTAGAAACAGATACAACAGCAACATTTAAGAGGCATTTAAACAACCACAAACAGGCAGTGAATAGAGGGATACAGACCATGTGCAGGGAGATAGGATTAGTTTAGAATGGCAAGGGCTCTTGTGGCGCAGTGATGTCTGGGAACTGGGTGCCTGGTTTCAAGCCCACCCTGCTCCAGAACTGTGTGTGAACATTTCTGAACAGGCTGATTAGAAAATAATAGAATGGCATCATGGTCAGCACAGACATGGTGGTCAAAGGGCCTGTACTGTAATGTTATATATTCTAAGTGCAGATTGCTGCTGAACCAGATCCAGTTCTCCAGGAACCATTGCTCAATTGCAAGCCTGGAGTGAACGCCAGTGGTGAAATGACAATGAGAAACACTGCAGTAAAGTGCAACATATTTACTAAAATGGCATGCACAGCAATGTTATTGTCGTCACAAAGATGTGAATTCGTTCTGTGCCCCTCTGCTTGACTGCAGAAACTGTCCCTCTTTAAATCGTGCTGTGGATTGATTTCTGATGAGTGCTACATTTCTGCTTGTCATCCATCTAGAAAATGTTGTCTATCGCCAAACAATTGTCTCAATGATTTTCTGATAGATAGCAATTTAAGGCTTCATTTTGGAGCTGCGAATTTTCTGACGGATTCCAGTCTTGTTCCTTCTGCTTGTATTGATTCTCAGTGAACTGAAACGGCAGGACGAGAGAATTAAATATAGATTATTTCTCTCCTGCCCACTGCGAATGCGTTGTTCAAATCTCCTGCCTGCTCAGCCCATTTGGGTGAATTTTCTGATCAGTTGCCCTTGACCCTTTCTAACGTGTGGTATGTTTTTTACATTTGTATCTGCACTCCACTGTGTGGAATATGATGTTATTGAGACAAAGGCCCCACTGAAACTTGTTTCTTTCAGTCCAAAATGTGAAATGGGTCCGATATCTGCACACAGAATTCAGCTGACTTGAGCGGGTTTGCAGCAGCAATTGTCTGGAAATCTAGATGTGCAATGGAGAGGAAATGTTTCACTGGGATCAGGCCGGGGGAGTCTGATGTTTCACTGGACATCCCTGCAGAAGTATTTTCACACCTGTCAGGAGCACAAACCCTGGAAGGTTGACCTACCAGCCTAGAAAACAAAGCTGTAGCACTTCCACCCCTCTGTTCCCCAGTCTCTCACCTTGATCATACCAGTTCAAATATCACTTAGGAGTGTGATAGAATACTGCCCACTTGCCTGGATGAGTGCAGCTCCAACAACACCTGAGAAGTTTGACATAATCCAGGACAAAGCATCCTGCTTGATTGGCACCACATCCACAACCATTCACTTCCTCCAACCTCAGTAGCAGCATACATACCATCTACAAGGTGCACTGCCGAAATTCACCAAAGCTTCTTAGACAGCACCTTCCAAATTCACGACTACTTCCATCTCGGAAGACAAGATATATGGGAACCCCATCCCCTGCAAGTTCCCCGCCAAGCCATGCACCATTCTGACTCGGAAATATATCGCTGTTGCTTCAGTGTTGCTGGGTCAAAATCCTGGAATTCCCTCCCTAACAGCATTGTGGGTCAACCTACAGCACATGGACTGCAGTGGTTCAAGAAGCCAGCTCACCACCACCTTCTCAAGGGCAGCTAGGGACGGGCAATAAATGCTGGGCCCAGCCAGTGACACCCATGGTCCACAAAAGAAACAAGCTCCTTCAATGCAGCCTGGTATCTGATCATACGTGAATCAGGTACTCACTGGCTGCTAAGTGTACTCGCTGAACAAGCGGGGGTGGGGAGAGACCGTGGCAGTTTTAATATGGCTTCTGGCAGAAGACAGGAGGGATCCTTTTCCCATTTTTAATGTCAGTGCTTCCGCATGCTGACAGCTAGAGAGAAACATTCAGCATGGTGAACTGCACCCTGTAAGGGAATGACAGCAATAGTATTTCAAGTGCACGAAGGTCAGCGCCAGACAGATGGAAATCTAGTGGTGGTGGAAACCTCAGACGAGGGAGGATGGGAGATGCTGACCCAGGCTGAAACAACAATGTGTCCATATGGCACCTTGAATGTACTCAAATAACCCAAGGTGCGTCAAAGGAACACACACATACATATACACTCACTCACTCACTCACACTCAAAACAGGGCCACCTAAGGAGACATTAATGCAGACGACCACATGTTTAGTCAAATAAGTAGGCTGTAAGGAGCCTCTTAAAATGGAAACAGAGAGGACATTCCAGAGCTTAGGGCTTGAGGAAGGCTTGCACGCCAGTGGTAAAGAGATTTAAAATCCAATGTTCAAATAATCAGAATTGCAGCAGTACATGTATCTGAAGGCTCTGGGGACTGGAGAAACTTGCAGGATGAGGAAATGGAGGGCACTTCAGATGAAATATGAACATTATAAAAATAGCAGGGACAGCTCCCCTATTCAAAATACTACCATAGATTCTTTTAAATCCACCTGAGAGAGCAGACGGGACCTCAGTTTAACATCTCATCCAAAAAAAATCACGTCCACAGTGCAACACAGCGGGAATGTCTGCGGATTAACATGCTGCAGTCTATGAGAATAAAACTCTGTTCTGGGTCTTTGGGAAGAAAGGGTCAGGGTGAGGTCAGAGGCATCCCTGAAACGACTGACTTCAGACTGAAGCAAATGGAGGCACCCCTCTAACCCAGCTGGTGTGTCACGGAAACTTTTCTTGCTTGCAGGAACAGGGTAATCAGGCTGGTGGTGAGTTGAGGACTTTAACTGTTTGTTAATTGACCACTTAAGGGTTTAACTGCTGGTGAGTTGAGAAATTCCCCAGTGGGCCTTCTTATCCAGCACTTAATTTCTCAGATGTGAGAAGGGGACAAGTATCTTTCTAGGGCCAACTCACCCAATTACTTGACCTTCTTACCACCTTCAATAAGAAGACAATTGCATGTGGTGCATCTTTGTATGCATATGGTGCATGTTTCTGTTTATGATGTGGTTTGTAAACAGTTATGTTGAAGGACCCCCTTTCAAATGCATTAGCAAGCACAGATGCTCCCCTTCCCTCCCAACCCCACATCTAAATTCTAGCACGATATAATACTCTGAAGGGAATCAGTTAGCTGAGCTCCTCTACAATGGGGAAACAAAGCATAGACTGGGTGACCACTTCGCATAACACCTATGTCTGTCTGCAAAAAAGACCCTGAGCTTCCAGTTGCGTGCCATTTCAACACACCACCCTGTTTCTTGGCTAACATCTCTGTCTCAGGCTCGCGAAGGTCAGTGCAAGCTGGAAGAATGACACCTCATTTTGCACTTGGGAACTCTACAGCCTTCAGGACTCAATATCACGTCCAACAATGTTAGGGCTTGAGGCTATGTCCTTACCCCAGCCCCACACACCAGACCTTGTCATCACATGGGCTACTACCACGCACAACCCATTGTCCGCAACCACTGGCCCTCATTGGCAGCTATTAATCCCCCCAAACTAATCTTTACTCTCTCCTTTGTCTGTCCAACTGTTCTTCTCTCTCTTTGGGCTCTAACCCCACCTATCATTTACTCCTTACCCCTTTCGCCACTCTATCTTCTACATGTGAACTAATATTTTTCTAGCTACAGTTGGTTCTGAGGAAGGGTCGTTCAACCCAAAACGTTCTGATATCTCTCCACAGACCTGCTGAGCTTTTCCAGCAATTTCTGTTTTTGTTTCTGATTTACAGCATTCATAGTTCTTTTGGTTTTTGTTTTAGCTGAGCTGGTTAGGTGTCCAGTGTGTGATTTGGAATAATGCTAACAGCGCAGGTTCAATTTCCATTCTGGAAGAGACAGACCCGGAACCTGCTTGCATGCTCAGCCCTTAAGAGAGAAAGGCAATAGCAACCACCATGGACAGAAACAGTTGGGAAGACACCTCAGGACAAAGCATTAGCAGAAAATGAGCTCTGGCTGCCACTACCTTGCCCACTCTCAGTTATGGTGTCCTAGGTGGCCACTCTGTGCTGCTCCTGAAATGTCTCTGTAGACTCCCGTTTGAGAATCATTGGTCTATAGTGTGCATGGTATGTGAATGTGTACATGTTGATAGTGGTGTTGGAGCAGTTTTAGAACTGGCTTTCATATGTCAAGGAATGCTAGGAACACACTCTCCTGGGAAACGTTCATATGATACTACTTAATTCGAAGTACTTTCCTTCATTTTGAAGTAAATAGTCTCTCCTCGAGTATGAAAAGATATTTTAATTACGCCAGATAAAACCAATTAAGTTTTCAAAGTTTAAATGAGAGAAAAGAAGATAAATAAGAGTTCTGGCATTTTTGAGAACATGGTAAAACTGTTTACAATCCTTTTGTGAAAAGTTTAAAAGAAAGGGGAGCCTTGATCACTATTTGTTCATGTTCTTTCCTCCATTGCAGGAATGATGCAGACTCCAGTTCTAAATTCTACTGACAACATCTACTGACTTTTTTTCCGATTTGAAATGATATCAGCATAAAACTAAATTTTGCTGGCATCACTTTCTTTGTTATTTTCTTAAGAATGTGATTGATTAGGGCATTTCAAAGCAATATGTGATTTTTCTGTTAGTGGCTTTGCTTAATAGCTGTAAATGTGAGATTGGAAAATGTCCATCATTCTTGACGGCAAATCTCTATTTAAATACTAAATAAACGAATTTGATATGAGTTCACCTAGTCCAATTTAACAACTGTTTAAACATATTACAAGAAACCTGCTATACTGATTGATTCCAGTCTGTTGGACCAGACACATTGGATGTCTGAAGGTACACTGAGTGACACAGGAAGTAATACAAAGGTACCACAAGGACATCTCAGTTGTATGTTCACTGGAAGTGGGTAGCCTCTTGCCTTCAAATCAGAAGACTGGGTTCAAGTCTCTTTCTATAATCAGGACTGACAATCCCCATGTAGTGCTGAGAAAGCATGCACCTTCAGAGGAGCAGTTCTGTGTTGTTGAGAGTTTGGTTAAGACATTAAACTGAGGTCCAGTATGTCCTCTCAGGTGGATGCCACAGATCCGATGTATCAGGAATCTTAGCTAGGAGTGCTGTTGTAACTTTATGAATAGGATTGTGCTTTCTCAGAGAGTTTAGAGATTTCTGTTAGAGTCAGATATTTACTCTTCAGATGGCAGTTCACTCTCACACTGATTTGCAAAAAACCTCTTTGTATATACCCCCGACGACCTGTCACTTTTCTTATAATAGGATTTGTCCAAAGTTGTCAAAACCATCAGATTTAAATTCATTTGGTTTCCAATCTCTAAGTGCTTGGTTTAAGTTAATTAGCTGATCTTCAAGTTTGTTGCCAAAACTTCAAAACAAGCTCAAAGTTTCCAATCACACAGCCAATTGATTCATGTTTCAATTTCAGAACTGTCTGTACCTCTTCAGCTGCTTACAGATACATGTTCGTTTATATCTCCAAGCTTAGAAAAGTACATGTCCTCTTAAAGGGACTACGCATTCTTCCCCACCCCCGTCATTTTTACAAACAAATTCTAACTTCCTGCCTTCCAATTTGCAAGTACACTACACAACTTTGAAACACCTCCCCCCTTAAAAAAAATGATTATGATTAGATGGCTTTTTAAAAAATCTTAACACCATTATCACGAAATACATAGGTCAGTAATCTAGAGTTACATATTTCATACTAATTCTGCATATGTATATAATATTGGATCGGTAGCATTCAATGTTATATACACGTTTTTCTTCTAAACTTGTGATAACTTATCCACAGGAACATTTTTATGACTTGCAACATGTACAATCTGTAAATTAAGTGCTTGTAACATAAGACTCCAATGAAATAGTCTCATATTCTTGTCCTTAAATCTTTCCAAAATGTTGATAGGGTTGTGGTTAGTATACATAACCGTCTCTGATATATTGCTTGTAACATAAACATTAACATGTTGTAAGGCCAGTGCCAAACTCAATAAATTCTTTTTCAACAGTGGAGTATTTTCTCCGGTGGATATTGAGTTTCTTTGAAAAATGACCAATTGACCTTTCAATTCCACCATCATCCTCCTGTATCAGCACCGCTCCAAACCCTACACCACTAATGTCAATAGCGACTTTAAAGGGTTTCAAGAAATTTGGTGTGACTAACACTGGTACGGTGGTTAACACGGCTTTTAAAGTCTCAAATATCTCCTGGCATTGTCCTGTCCACCGGAATTTCATGTTCCACTTTAGCAAATCGTCAGCGGTGCTGGACGCTACTAAAGTTTGAACTTCTGGTAGAATCCGCTCAGGCTCAACAAAATCGAAGCACCTCTTTCTTCAGGGATGGTTGTGGAAATTCCTTGATGGCCTTCATCTCCACGTTCCTTGAGGTCATCCTTCTGTGTCCAATATTGTGTCCCAAAAATGTCACTTCTGCCTTCACAAATTCAATTTTTGCTAAATTTATGACCAGTTTTGCTTTCTGTAGTCTTTCAAAGAGCTCTGCCAAATGCACCATGTGATCTTTGCATGAATGGCTAAAGGATATTAAGTCATCTATATAGATGGCACAATTAGTCAATCCTGCCACAACTCTGATTGTAAGTCTTTGAAATGCAGCTGGTGCATTCTTCATTCCAAAGGGCATTGAGTTAAATTGATATAATCCATTTGGGGTTACAAACACAGAAACTTCTTTAACTCTGTCCGACATACGTATTTGCTGGTAACTGTGAAGTAGGTCTAACTTTGTGATGTAAGTGGCTGTTTTAACTTTTTCCATGCTGTCCTCCAGCTTTGGAATTGGGTATGAGTCTGATTTAGTTACAGCATTGACGTTCCGATAATCCATGCAAAGCTGTTGAGTACCATCAGGTTTAGGAACCAACACGATCAGTGAACTCCACTTGCTTTGACCTGTCTTGATGATGTCTACTTGGAGCATCGCTTCCACTTCCTTCTGTACCAGTACTGCTTTGAGAGGATTAACCCTGTAGGGGTGTTGTTTTATCGGAACAGCATTTGCTACTTCAACCTCATGTACTATAATATTAGTCCTCCCCATTCTATTCTGGCATAAGCCCGCATATTGCTGCAACAAGCTTTTCAATTCAGTTCTCTGTTCCTGAGACAGAGAGCTCACTATCCTATCCCATTCTTGAAGGACTTCCTCATAATTTGTATTGAGGCACATCAAAATCCAAATAATCTGGAATTAATTCCTCAGTCGGAGTGACAGTAACTAATGTCTGTTTCTCTGGTTCCCTGTCCCTGTCATTAAAGGTTTTAGGACATTCACATGACATACCCGATAATTTTTTTTTCTATCTGGCATATTTGCCAGATAATTCACCTGATTCAGCTTCTTCTGAATCTGATAGGGACCACTACCACTAAACCTCACTTTGAAGGGATCTCCTACCATTGGTAACAGTACCAACACTTTATCCCGACAGGTAAACATACAAATTTTAGATTTCTTATCTGCTTCATGCTTCATTAGATGCTGTACCATCTTCAAATATTGTCTAGTTAATTCACCTTCTCTGTTTAATTTTTCTGTCACCTCAGATACATAATCCAACTGTGAGATCTCCGACTTTGGACCTATCAACTTTTCATTAAGTAATTTTAAAGGCCCTCTTGCTTTGTGTCCAAATATCAATTCAAATGGAGTAAAATGAGTCGATTCTTTCAGAGCATCTCGAATCACAAATAATATAAATGGGATACCTTTATCCCAATCATTTGGGTAATCCTGGCAATAATCCCTTAGCATGGTCTTTAGGGTCAGATGCCACCTTTCCAGTGCACCCATGATTTAAAGTGTTAGATGCCTAAACTATCCATGACCACCTTAAATTGTTTAGCAGTAAAACTGGACACTTGGTCTGATTGAACCTCTCTGGGTAGTCCATAACAGGTAAAGAAAGTAAGCAACTCCTCCACACCCTCTTTTGCCTTGACATTCCGTAATGGAATTGCTTCAGGAAACCCGGTAGACACATCCATTATGGTTAGCAAATGCTGGTTCCCACTTTTGGTTTTAGGGAGGGGACCTACACAATTATCATAACCCACAAGGAAGGTTTTTCAAATCTGGGAATTAGCATCCAAAGGTGCTGGTTTTGTTCCTGCCTGTGGCTTTCCTACCATCTGACATGTACGACAGGTACAGCAACATTCAACCACATCCTTATGTAATCCGGGCCAGTAGAAATGCTTCTGTATCTTAGCCCGAGTCTTCCTCACTCCTAGATGACCTCCTACAGGTAATTTGCTACCCACAATATTTCTTGTCTGTACTCTACCAGCAACACAATCTGGTGAACTTCTGCCCATTTCTCCTCTGCAGTAACCTGCTGCAGTCTGAATTTTCACCGGAGGCTCCTGTCCTTAATAACATTTGGTAATACACTTGGATTCCTTCACCAAGTAGGCTTTATCATATAAATCTTCTTCTGTCTCATCTTTTTGTTTTAACTCTATTAGTCTTTCAGAACTAAACACCTCTACCTGGTCCACTACCTGTTCAGGTTTTTCCTTGACCATTTCATTAAACAGGGTGTCAGCTAACTGGACCTCAACTCCTTCATCTTTCTCTTTAATTTTCCCTTCTTGCTTTAACTTATGGCTGTGGAATCTTGTCACCACACAGTCTGGAAAAATTCCAGGGTATTTTTCTTTTCCAGGTTTTGCTTTGTTCAGTTCCCTGGTTTTGCTTTGCCTTCTCCACTACAAGGGGCATCACTCTCACCTTTGTCCCTGCTAGGTTGTTTCCAAGGACAAACTGTGTTCCTGGAATAAACACTCTCTCTCTCACTCCCACTGTCACTTCCCCAATCTTGTTTGGACTTTCCAGCCTTATCTTACACAGGGGAATGCTAAATCTCTCTCCATTTATTGCACAGATTATCACTCTCTCGGGTAACATTTCAGAAGGGGTGCAGATACTTTCATCTCTTACCATTAGGGACTGACCAGCTCCCATATCTCTCAAAATTTTAACTTCTTTACCTTCTCCCTCTGTTCTTCCTGAGTAATCCTTACGCACAGAGGTGAAGTCTTTGTAGAGATCGAGCACCATCTCACTATCCAGCCCCTGATGAGGTTGTGCACTCTCCTGCAGCTCCTCGAATTCTTTCAGGATTTCCTTCACTACCTTAACTAATCTCACTGGTTTAGCATCTATTATCACATTCTTTTTCCCAGGGCCTTTCTTAAACCACCAGCACTGTAACTTTATGCATCCCCCTCTATTGCAGTGTCAGTACCTGAGGCCTTTCACCTCCTTTTCACCCTCTTGGATTTCTTTCTTCATCTGTGATAAACTGTTCCCAGTATGATATACCTTTTGTCTCTCATTGAAGGATCTCCCTTTGTCCCAACTTCTATCCCTCACGAAGTGAAATTGCTGTCAGGCGCTAGATTTCAATTTATGCACTAATGCATATTCATCTACCATCTCTGCAGCTCTTCTCACTGTTTGAACTTTCTGTTCCTCAACATGAGTTCTTATCACTTCTGGAAGTGAATTTTTAAACTCCTCCAGCAAAATAATCTCTCTGAGATCCTCCTATGTCTTTTCTATCTTTAATGCTCTCACCCATCTATTGAAGTTGCTGTTTAATTCTTTCAAACTCGACATTAGTCTGACCTGGTTCCTTCCTTATATTTCTGAACAGTTCTCTATCCGCTTCTGGTACCAAATCATAGGCACTCAAAATAGCCTGTTTGACATCTTCACAATCTATTGACATCTCTGACAGTGCTGCAAACACCTCGCTCACCCTGCCTACCAACTTGGCCTGAATTAACATTATCCAGTGTCTCTGGCCAATTCACCTGTTTAGCCAATTTCTCAAAGGAAATGAAAAAGGCTTCCACATGTTTTTCATTGAATTTTGATAATGTTTTGACATATTTATATATATCCTTATCAGGTCTTTGGCTATGATGGGTTTGCTCATCATCAATCTCCTCTTCAGTAAACCTATCTCTGACCTTCATTTCCATCCTTTTAAATTGACTTTCCTGTTTAATTTGCAACTTCCGAATTTCAAACACACTCTTTTTCTTTTTGCTCAGCTGAGATCCTCTCTCTCTTTCTTTATGTTCTAACTCCATCTGTCTAATTTTCAATTTAATTTTTCTAATTCCACCGCACCTGTCTGTTTCTCTGATATACCTGAATGTATGACTAACTTGTTTACAATTTCAGCTTTCCTCTTGTCTCTAGTTAAAGATAAATTTAACCTGTTTTCTAAGTCTAAAAGTATATCCTTGCTCTGTCCTTCTAAACTTTCTTAGCAAATTTGGGAAGCATCCTCCAACCCCAGAACCTCTTTAGCAATTCACCAGAGGCACACAGATGTACCCAGCAGGGTGACGAAACGTCTGCAATCAAATACACTGCCTCAGCAAGCAAGTCTGCAACCTTCTTAGAAACGTCAAGTGCCATTTCCCCACTTTAGATTCAACCAACCACAAGTCACCAAGATTAAACAGATTTTCCACTTCTCCTCCAAGTTTTATTTAAAGATCTAGGACACGAATCCCTAAATCTGTTCAAATCTGTCCAAAACTGTTCAGATCCATTCAGATCCTGTACATGAACCAGGCAGATCCTGGACTCGAGCCCTCAATCTTTTAGGAAAGGGAGTTTGAACCCCTAAGATAATTAAAATCAAAATACAAACCCCCAATATTATGGTGGGAGTACAGGTCCCCTTCTCATAATTAAACCCAAAACACCCAGAGAAGCTTGCCTCACCTCATGTAATCTGTTAAAAAGGAGTGGTTAAATGAAAGAAAATCCCTGATATTTTCTTTATAACCAATAAATAACAATTTATTTATTTAACCCTAACAGTGAACAAATTAACAGAACTACTAACAAATCGAACAATTCTCCCTTAACTATTCCGTTGCTGAACAAAATTCTACTGGTATGCTACTCCAATAAGCACAAGTCCCACTTGTATAAGCTCAAGTAATAATTAAAATAAATTAAAACTTAGACTCTCAAAAGTACAGAGATAACAGGGGTGTAGAGCTGGATGAACACAGCAGGCCAAGCAGCATCAGAGGAGCAAGAAAGCTGATGTTTCGGCTCGAGACCCTTCTTCAGAAAATTATCCAGCATTGGCAGTTCCTACTATCTGTCAAAAGTACAGTCAGGTTAAGTCTTTCGGAATGTTCTTTGCCTTCCCCACTGCTCCTTCTGTCAGGAATGCTTTCTCTATGAATTCTTCTGTCAGGAGCCTTAGCTAGGAGTGCCGTGGTACCTTTATGTATAGACAGTGATTTCTGAGAGAGCTTAGAGATTTCTGTGAGAGCCAGATATTTACTCATCAGATGGCAGTTCACTTTCACACCGAAACTCCCATATACCTGTCAATTTCCTTATCATAGAATTAGTCCGAGGTTGTCAAAACCATCAGATTTAAATTCATTTGGTTTCCAATCTCTAAGTGCTTGGTTTAAATGAATTGGCTGATCTTCAAGCTCGTTGCCAAAACATCAAAACAAGCCTAAGGTTTCCAATCAGACAGCCAACTGATACTTGTTTCAATTTCAGAACTGCCTGTACCTCTTCAGCTGCTAACAGACACATTTTGTTTAAATCTCCAAGCTCAGAAAAGTGCATCACCTCTTGAAGGGACTATGCATTCTTCCCCCCTATCATTTTTACGAACAAATTCTAACTTCCTGCCTTCCAATTCACAAGTACTCTACATAACTTTGCAACACATGGCATTATTGCATGTACAATAGTGGAGTTTTCCTTGGTGTCCTGTGCAACGTTTATCATCAAATGCTTATGTAGTACTGCCATAACAGGGACATCTGTGCGATAATGTGGAAAATTGCTTTGTAATAACTTGCCGCTGTCGCTCAGTTTGGTTTCTGCCAAGGCCACTTTGCTGATGTCATTTGCAGCCTTGGTTCAAACATGGACTGAAGAGCTGAAATCTAGAGGTGAGGTGAGAGTGACTGCCGTTTTTGACTGAGTGTGGCATTAAGGAGCCCTAGCAACACTAGAGTCAATCGGAATTAGGGAAAACTCTCCATTGGGTGGAGTCATACATGGCACAAAGCAACATGTTGGTCGATCTTGAAGGTCAGTCACCTCAGCCTCAAGACATCTGTGCAGGAGTTCCTCAGGATAGTGTCCTTTACCCAACCATCTTCAGCTGCTTCATCATTGACCTTTCCTCCATTATAAGGTCAGAAATGGGGCTTGTCGCCAATAATTGCACACGTTCAGCACCATTTGCAACTCCGCAGATACTGAAGCAAAACATATTCATGTGCAGCAAAACTTGGACAATATCCATAAGTACTGGGCACTGACATCTCCAGCCAGAGAGAGAGAATCTAACCATTTTAATACTATTGAATGTCAAGGGCAATCACTGAATCCCTTATCCTCAATGCCAGAAACTAAACTGGATTTGCCATATAAATTTTCTGAAGAAGGGTCCAGACCCGAAACATCAGCTTTCCCGCTCCTCTAATGTTGCTTGGCCTGCTGTGTTCATCCAGCTCTACACCTTATCATTTTTGCTGTATAAATGCTGTGGCTACAGGTGCAGGTCAGATGCTAGGAATTCTGCAGCAAATAATTAATCTCCTGACTCCTTAAAACCTGTCTATCACCTACAAGGCACAAGTCAGGAATGTGCTGGAATACTCCCCACTAGTTCTTACTATCTCTCAGTGAGTTATATTTCAAAGTACCTCTTTGCCTTACATCATCTTGAAATTGTAAAAGGAGTTATATGAATGGAAGTTCATTAGATCACATTTACGAGGAACAAAACAATGGGTTTTAAGGTTATCAGGTGTTCCTAGCAATTGTTTACAAAGAAATGAGCCATGGTTTGGCGGTGATACCTTCTCCTTTTAATAGAAGTGCAATTGGGACTGGGAAATATAGGAGGAATTCATAGTCTGAAGGCAAGCAATGAAAATAACCATTTGGTGAGACCTGTAACTAACTGAGGTAATTGGATCACAAAGAAAAGCACTGGGCCTCAGCCTGAGAATATATTTTATAACTTTTTACATGGAGGTGCCTGCAAATATACAAGTGCTACAGTCAGTCAGAGATTTTTTGTCTTGATCACTACCCAGTGATTTCCCACCCTGTTTGAAAAATTTATTGTGTGTCTAGACTTTGGATAATATTGGCACCTGACTGGGTTGCAATGCAGGTCACGCGTGAACAGCTTGGCAAACCTCACTGGGCTCACACATAAAGATGTCAATTTCATAGGATACCTGGAGGGCTTTTGTATCCCAGAAGGAGTCACACTGGGGGGCAGAGGCAGTGGGGAGGGTGTTTGACGAGAATACATCTCATTAAAAAAGAACGGATCAAGGAAAGCATGTTGCTCGATGAGAGTTCTTGTTAAATAAATTTTTTTAAAACATAGTGTGAAAATAACAGGGCTGTTGCGATTCAGAATCCCTGTGGGGATGTCATCTGTAATTGTGCCATCTAGAATGGATAATAATAGACTCTGTGTATGTGTGGGCTGTGTTATCGCAGTTGATGTGGATCTGTGTGCACTGAGACATGTTGGAGATGACAGGAGCAACATAGTTCATCTCCACATCAAAAAAGAACCAAATAGAAATTCTTAACCATTGGATAGATCAGTGCATGTATCAAGCGTGGCTCATGCATCCAACTCCAGAAGTTTGAGCCCCAAATCCAGGCAGCCGTGACCAGTGCAGTATTCAGAGAGTGCTGTGTTGTCAGTGGTGCTGTCTTTCAGATGAAATGTTGAGCCAAGGTTCTGTCTACTTTCTCTGCCTGGTGTAAATGAATCCATGGTACCACTGGAAGAGCGGAGGAGTTCTTACTTATGTCTTGGCCAATATTTGTCCTTCAATTAACATTACTTTAAAAAAAGTAAATTGCATTGCTGTTTGTGCAAGTTGTCTGCCACATTTCGGGCAGTTTTGAACAGTGATTGCACTTCAAAAATGCTTCATTGGCTATAAAGAGCTTTGGGTTGTGTTGAGGTCACAAAAGACTGAAAGTTTGTTCTTTAAATGCGTGTACAGCACCTATATGGAGACTATCCACTTTTCTCCCAGCTTCCCTAATACATGTGTTTAATGTGCTATTTATGATCTATTTTGCAGGGTGACTTACTGAGCCCTTGTCGGTGTGACGGTTCCGTGCGCTGCACTCACCAGCCGTGCCTAATCCGCTGGATCAGCGAGCGAGGCTCATGGAGCTGCGAGCTATGTTACTTTAAATACCAGGTCCTGGCAATCAGCACCAAAAATCCCCTGCAGGTCAGTTGCAGATATCCACTGACATGGGGAAGTAGGGCAGGAGAAATGTAAATGTATCTTGGATGTGTTTTGTTTTCCTGTTGAGTTGTAGTCTCCTGCTTGGCCTCTCCATGACAGATCACCCAGCCCACAGTTTGAGTGGGAATGCATAATAGTCCCTGCCAGTGCTTCAAGGCTGGCAGATGGTGTATAAGCTACCTCATAATGTTCCAATAATTTTTCCTTGGGGGTTGGTGAATCATGCTACAGGAGGCTGTACTGCCTCCTGGTGGCTATTTCCTGCAGTACTGGCAAACTTAGAGTCCAATGTGAAGAATGAGGGATAGTTTTTTTTAAGAAAGGGAGGTAGGGTAATTACTGAAATACCCCATAAAGGCTGCCATCTATTGAAGCTCCACAGCATTGTGCTGCCCAGTCACAAACCCTTTGGTGCCATGTGCTGTGCCCATGCCATGCTGGTGGCAGCTATTATTTACCACAGGAAAGCCAATATTGCAAATAGATAGAAAACAAATATACACCCCCAACCTTCCTTTATTATCAAACGCTGCTGTGGGTCATTAATTCTGATTTCGGCAACACTTTCCTTTTGAATTCCTCCTACCACAAAGAAAGGTGTCAGTGCCTTCAGGAAAACAGCAGGCAGAAGAAGCTGATAGCTGTTTCTTATATAGTACCGTTTTACTGGAGAAAGAGAATTTATTCAGGAAGAGTCAAAATGATGTCAGGCTTTTAATTTAAAAAAGACCCCACCTCCTAACTGCTGAGAATGTGTCCTCACCTCCTACACTTCTCAATCTTGAGAAGAGAGATAGTGAAGCCTCCTAATGAAAACCATTTCTCCACACCGACACTCAGGTATGGTGTGAACCCAGAGCACGTTTGGTACAGACACAGCGGGAAAAGAGAGTGAGACGTCCTCCCCCAGAGGAGTCTGGCTCCACACATTCTTTCTCAATCTGACTCCAGATTGACATCAGCATGTTGTGTGAGCGAGCAGTGCACCAATTTTGCACTGAAGTCGCAGCTGTTCTGTGAATGTTGGGGCAAGACGGACGGACATACAAGCTTATAACCAGAACGCCTACATAGTAACAGAGGTGGGAGGGTGTCTGTGGCTTTTCCCAGGAGTCTGCAGGAAATCCGCAGTCATTTTGTACTCTCCTAAGTTTAGAGCCTTCTCCCCTACTTTTTATTTGGAGCCTGGCATAAATTTTCTCGGGCACCAGCCGCCCTCAGGTACCTCATTTCCTTGCTTGTTTTTTTTTTCATTGTGAGCCTGCATAGCAAAGCTCAGTGGGTCGTTCATCCCTAGGTGGCATCATAGCCAAGCCTGATCCTGTTTCCATCTCAGCATCTGTACACCTAAACTTTCCAGCAGAGATGGTGGTGATTGGGGGTGGAGTGGAGAGGAGGAGGAGGTGCTGGTGGTAGCGATGATGGTGGAAAGTTGATGAATATTTTTTAAAATCCAGAGCAGCACCCACTCTTATTCCTTCTTAGCCAATATTGCTGGGGACCATTGCAGGACCTCAGCTTCTGTACTGACTTTGTCCCTGAAGTAAACCATCTCTTTCGCTTAGAGGAGTCTTGTGTCTGGCATTGGCATTCCTGATGCCATTTTACCCTCCCCGCCAGGTGCGGAGTCTTCACCCCATTAGCAAATCTGCCGGAGCTATCCCACTAGTTGCATGAGGTGTGGTCCGATGATCAAATGGGAACTGTGACAGTCTGGTATTGAGTGAAGCTGTAGGCTGTTTCTTTAAGCCTGCCTTCAAAGTTTAGACTGTTTTACCCGCCACACCATTGGACAATGGATGGTATGGAGCTGTCCTTACATGCCAAATGCCATTTGTCTTTAGGAAATACTCGAATTCCTTGCTGGTAAATGATGGGCCATTGTCTGTGACCAACACTTCCCGGAGTCCATGTATTGTAACAGACGATCACAGTTTTTCTCTCGGTATCCCCTTGTTTGACTAATAAACTCTGTGCACATCCAAGCACTTTGAGTAGATATCCACAATGACTAAGAACATTGAGCCCATGAAAGGACCTTCATAGTCATCGTGTACCTGAGTCCGGTGGTTCCCATGAATGTAGGGAATTGCTGGCTGTAACTTTTGTCTTCGTTGGCACTCTAGGCACTGCCCCACCAGTGCAGACATGTCTGCATCCAATCCTGGCCACCAGACATAACTTCTCGCTAATGCCTTCATTTTGGAAACCCTGGATGATCTAGGTGGAGTTTAGCCAGTATCTGGTGGTGACCTTTACTTGGGACAATCACTCTTGCTCCCCATAATAATATGCCGTCCTCTACGGTGATCTGGTCACTCTGGGTCCAGAAAGGTTTCAGTTCTGGTGGTGATGGCCCTCTTGTTTCTCCCATCATCACCAGCTGCTTTAGTTTTGCCAGTTCTGGATCCAGAAGGTTTAAAACCAGAATGGACTCTTCCAGTGGTGTCACTACTGGTAGTGTATCTGCCAACTGGAGGTGGCTGAAAGCATCCACATTTGCAACTTGGCCTCCCAGATGGTGTTCCAACTTGTAATTGTATGCACTTAGAATGAGAGCCCACTACCTGAATTTGACATGAAGCTATGGGTGGCCTGATGTAGCCCTAGCAGGGATTTGTGGTCTGTTACTTTTACAAATTTATGCCTGCAACGGTATTGGTGTAACTTTCTCACACCAAAGATGACCGCCAAACCTTTCTTTTCTAGCCGGGCTTGTTTGCACTCTGCATCAGTCAAAGTCCGGGAGGCATACACGATCAGGTGTTCCTCTCCATTGAGCCAACACTACCCCAGAACCGTATGGGGAGCCATCGCTTGCCAGCATGAGATCTCGCTTGGGATCGTAGTATGCCAACACCTGACACATTGATAGCTGCTGCTCCACTTCCCTAAAGGCTCCATTTTGACTATGAGTCAGGTTGACTCTTTTTCAACAGCAGATATAAAGGTGTCAGGGTGGAGGCAAGGTTATGTATGAACTTTCCATAATAATTCATCAATCTAAGGAAAGACCTAAGCTCCAGTACAGACATGGAAGCCGGGGCACCTTTGATCTCCCTCACTTTATCTTCCAACAGGTGTAACCCAGTCTTGTTGACTCTGTAGCCTAAGGAGTTCACTTGGGGCGCCTGGAACACATACTTTGCCCTTCTTAGTTGTATGCCTGCCTTGGAGAAACCTCTAAGGAACAAGGCCAAGTTCTTAGGCACTCTTTATTGGTCCTCCCTGTTATAAGCACATCATCCAGATAAATGGCAATCTGGGGGAGACCTTGTAAAATGTTCTTCATCATCCGCGGCAAATGGCACAGGCTGATGATATCCCACATGGCAGTCTTGTATATTGGTACAAACCCTTATGGGTATTAATTGTAGCATACTTCTGAGAATCCTCATTTAACCAAAATTGCAAGTACACATGGCTCATGTCCAGCTTCATGAAGAAACTCCCTTGTCAGCTTGGTGTAAATGCCCTTTATGTGAGGGACTGGGTACTCATCCAGCTGTGAGAAGCAGTTTACCGTTTGTTTAAAATCTCCACAAAGGCAAACTGACCCATCGGGCTTCACAATCGATATGACCGGTACTGCCCATTCTGCAAACTGGACTGGTTTGATGATTCTGTTTTTCCCCAGCCTCCTGATTTCTGTCTCTACCTGTTCCTGTAAGGCAAATGGCACTGCGTGGAATCGTGGAATTGTTTCCTAGTCAACTTCCACATGGCTTTGTCTCCTTTGATAGTCCCGAGAACTTTCTGAAAGACCTCTCGGTATTTAATTGGGCCTTCACTCAGGCAGCCATTTTCTAATTGAAAAGTGTTGAGCCAATCTAGGTGAATCTTACTGAACCAATTTTGTCCCATCAAGCTTGGGCCCGAGCCTTTTACTATAATCAGTGGTAATTGAACCAGCTGCTGCTCATACAAGACTAGAACTAAAGTTGTACCCTTAATCTGTAAAAATTACCCAGTATAGGTTCTCAGACTGGCTGAGTCTTATGCAAATTTAAGGCTTGGAGTCCAGAACAAATTTTGTTAGAGACTGGTTCAGTAATCACTGCAGGCGCATCAGTATTAGAACCGGGTGAACATTTAATCAGACATTTATTTTGATTGGTTCTGATTTGGATGTTGCTAAGCAAATTTAATTATTCCAAACCAGATATAGGTGGACTTTCCAGGGTTTGCACTCTCCTGCATACTGGCCTAGGAGTTTTCTTACTTAGTTCAGACCTCCTTTGCTCTCGAGTCAGCATACTGGCAGCAGCCACAATGATTTGCTGGCCCAGATCCTGCAGAAAAATCTAACCATTTGGCCTAGGCTTGCCTTTGTTTTGGGGTTTTGCCGTGGGCAGTCTTAGAGTTCCCCTGTAGGATATGTCCTGAGTGAGGCTATGCAATTACATTCATTCAAGTGATGTTCCCCCAAGGTCAGTCAGCAAGGGTGGCAAGGGTGTCCACTCCCATTGGTATACCCTGTAAATCTCATTCTCCACTTGCCACATTTTCTAATGACAAAACCAGTTATAGTATCTGTTGAAGTCCAGTTGGACTTCAGCTAGTGGGTGCTTTTGCGTGGTTACATCATTAGTCCCACATACCAAAGGGTCTGTCAGCATCTCATTAAGGGTTAAACCAAAGTCACATGCCAGTTGTCTTAACCCAGTCAGAAATCCCAACACAAAATCCCCTGTTCTCAAACTGCTGAGTAAAACAGATAGTATCTCAGAAGTAGAGGAGACTTAGCTTTGTAATATTCCTGAACTAAATCCGTCAGCTCTTGAAACGTTTTAGTATCTGCTGCTTCAGGGAAAGCCAAACTCCTAATAACCAAAAAAGCTCCAGTTCCTGAAGCTGTCAGGAGAATTACTTGATGGGTGCAGATGAAAGCAATGTCATTTGCCTAGAAAAAAAAACATTCTTTCCACATACTAGACCCAGTCTTTGGCAGCAAGATCAATCAAATCAAGCTTCCCAAAGAATAGCATGATGACAGCAATATTTATCCAAACTCAAAGAAAATTGTTGTGAGCAAATTTCTTCAGGAGAGTACTTTTTCCTCTCGTTGCCACTGAAATAATTTCACAGAGGCTGGTATCCTGTCACCAAGTCATCCTTCATTTACAAGTGCATAGTACCTGACACTGGCCCAATTCTCAGTGAACAGAACCCCTGATACTCTTGTTTGTATCTGTCAGCCAGGGCTCCCTCATTGGGGGCTGATTGGACCGGGTTAACAGCCTCAATCAGGGAACTCATATTCTATGAGGTCCATCTAGCTGACTTCATTACATTCACTACAGTCCATATGGTTCAAAGCAGTACTGGATTGCACGGCTAATCGTCTGAATTACAAACTTGCTGATAAGGGAAATTGATGTTTTGGAGATGTTGCTTAAAATCACAACCAAGCCCATTGTAAGCTGACTGCCCATTCACCTTTGGCATGACTGTAGAAAACCAGACAGTTATTTGCGCACAGGCACTGGGTCTTCGATGCATTGCACAATATAATTGGTTTGGTGGAGGTGCGGGTGGAAATGTAACAAAAATGTGCTTAAAGGGGCAGTGTCTGCATCAAAAAAGTGCTTGGCAACTGTTTCTCATTTACTAATTTAAAAACTACAAGGTTATTTTGAAATTTGACTTCATTATAATGCAAAACTAGTCTCTGGAAGCAGCTCTCTTTGCAAGCAAGGAAGAAACTGAGCACTCCAAACCCCACACCCACACTCTGCCACCACCACCACCATTACCACCACCATGCTGCACCCTTCCCAGCATATTTTCCTGAGTTCAGTGCCCACTTTAAACATTGAACCATGTGGTTGTAATGAATGATAAATCTGATTTTGTGCACAGGGAAAGTTGAAATATGAACTAGATGTGGTGGCAGGGTGCTGGGGGAAGAGGAGGAACTGGTCTAAAAACTGTGTTGCCTCTGAGTTAATTAGTTTGGCTTGCTAGTGAAAGTGTTCCTTAATGTTCACACTCTTCCAGATGGCAGTCTTTAATTACAATGTACTGGCACATCAAGTGAATTGATGTACTCCCTGCAGCTAGTCTAAGCCAGCTACCAAGAACAAACCACCCAGAGTGTGTATATTTATCTCTCAGTCACCCCTCCTCTCCAGTGCAGTGTGTCACATATCCAGCTGTAGGACAGAGGATGAGTCAGAAGATGCACTGTCCTGCCACTGTGACTTGATAGGCCACTGATGAAAGACATGCAAATACCTTGAGGTGAGTTACTTGATGGTAATCTGATTCAGCGGATGAGAAGATGTAAAGCATACGAGTAGCTAATTAATGACAACAGCTCCGATCAGCACCTGTACTTCACTTTGAGATGCTGCAGTAGAAACATGGTGCATCTTTAAATTGGCCTCCCTTTAGCTTTTGATGTGAGCTGTTACTTTAAATATATGTCAGCTGTGGCTTGGGGGTAAGCCTCTTGCCGGAAGGTCAGGAGTTCAAGCCCCACTCTCGAGACTCAAGCACGTAATCCATGCTGATATTCCTGTTGCAATACTGATGGGGCCCTCAGAGGAGCTGTCCTTTCGGATGGAATGTTCAAAAAATCATGGCCATTTTTTGATGATGGATAGGAGAGACCTCCTTGGTGTCCTGGGTCCTATATTTATTCCTCAACCAACAGCTAAAACAGATGATCTGGCCATTTGTTACAGTGTTATTTCTGGGATCTTGATGTGTGCAAATTTTGCTGTGTTGTTTCCTTATAGTTTGAAAATACTTTAGTGATTGCTTTGGGATGTTCTACAGTTATGAAAAACACGATCTAAATGCAAGTCTTTTTTGTATCCAGGTTAAGCCTGGAAGTAATTTGAATTACAGCAAAGATCTCTGTGCTATTTGTGTGTTAGAGAGCAGGAAATCCAAGAAAGCCAATTATATGAAGGAGATCACAGCTGCATTATTGAGGACTTTCACTGCTGAAAGCAGGATAGAGCAATATAATTCTATTCAATTTCTGCAAGCATATAGGATCATTGCCTGTGCCCAGTTTGTCTCTCAGGTCCCAGTACAAAATTCTGAGCTCAAAACAAATTTGACCTTTGAATGCATAGGTGTTACACGGCCACTAATACTGAGGAATACCTCCTTCCTGTGTGCTGTTGATGATGTCTTGTTATGGCAGTCGCTGTTTAGGGGAAAGAATAGCCTGGGGGCAGTGATTCATGACCCTGTTTTGAGTGCAGGTACAATGAGGCTCATTCTATTTTCTAGAATAATTGCATGTCACAATGGTATGTTCCCAACTGGGGAGCATCTTCCTGTGAGGAGTTCATAAATTATTCCCATCTGCTGCATGTCCCGAAGATTCACCGGTGAAAAGCAGGATGGAGGAGTCAGGCTGGAGGAATTCATTGATGATCCAATAATTTACAAACTAAGGCAGTCTATCAGAACAAGGGCTGATTGAAGGTGGCTTCGGCTGGGAGCTGTTTCTTCCAGGTCTAACCTACATTCTCCAAATGAACTATTTTCCACTTGACCACTTCTGACAATTTCCTGGGCAGTTCCTCTAATCCTATCTTTTACTGCCTATTGTTTTTAATATTGATGCATGACTATTGTTTTGTGATGGTGGCTTAATAATGTGTGATACCGAACATCATCCAACCTACTGCTTTTCTGAAGGGATTCCTTTATGGAAGGAACAACTGTGCTGGTGGCTTGCTGGGATTCTACTGCCCTGTATCAGGTTGTGCCACACATGGCAACGTCCTTTAACTTGTGTTGGGCACACCTTCTGCTACAGCAGCAGCCTGCTTCTGCATCCTGGGTTCCTCCATTGTCATAAATGCAAGCATGCATAATGGTCCAGACGTGGGCCTTAAGAGGCACTTACAATGGGCATTCACTCAGACATGTTTCACAGCAGCACTCTGGATGGCAATGCTAATTCCTGCTTCAATCCATCTCCACCTGCTCTCCCAGCCTCCCAAAGCTGGCCATAAGGTAACATTTGTAAGTTTGGAGTAAGGACCTCTAGAGCTGCAGCGTGAGAATTTCTAAAGAAGTGTTTTTGATCTGCACTATCACAGGGCTCTGCAGAAGATTTCACGTTAGTTACTAAGTGTTTCAAGGTGGGCTGCCTGTCAGATACGTGTGCCAAGGTTGTGAATTTCTGGCTCATTTATGGTCATTCCCAGAACTTTGCACACAGGTGACTAACGTATATGATCATCCTCAGGCAGAAATCTTTGCTTGTTTGCAAACCCAGTGAGATTTGAATCCTGACATGTTGGAGCTAAGGCGGGAACTATTACAGAAATTTTGTCAATAGATGCATGGCCTTGAGCAGGCAAATATGATTTGCTCCAAGATTTATCCTTCATCCACCGCCACTGAAACAAATTAACTGGTCAGTATCAAATTGTTGTTTGTAGGAGCTTGCTGTGCTCAAACTGGCTGCTATTTATTTCTAAATGAACAACAGTTACTACATTTCAGAACATACTACATTGGCTGTAAAGCGCTTTGCAATATTCTGAGGTTGTGACAAATGCAAGCCCTTATTGCTTTTCTCCATGTGGCTGTGCTATAAAATGGCACTGATGGTCCTGTGAGGAGTTGACTTTCTCAGGATCACTGACTAGCTTGTCAGTAATTTCTACTATTCCTGAGAAGGCACCCTCAGTGGATCACATTCTTTGACGTAATCCCGTGTCACTCAGCAGATGATTGTGTGACTGATCATTACAATACCAACCAAAAGGTATGAGGACAGTGAACAGGAAACCTCTCCTAGTTTCCTTCATGCTCTCCCACTTATGAGGGTTTGCCTTTGGGGTCAAAGTCTTGAGTTCTTTGAATAGGCAGTGTCATGGTATCCTCCCACTGAATATATTGCTACCTTCTGTAGTGTTGAGATAATATGTTGATGGTGGTGTCTGCACAGTTTCAAAGATTGCTCGGAGGCAAGCATTTCCCTTCAAGAATTGTTGCTGTGCGCACAATGTAGGCATGTAGACTGAATCATCTTCTGCGTGGGAATGTTCATTCATTCAAAACCTCCATTGCCCTGGCCTACGTCTGTTAAATTGATTAACATCTGCTCGCTAAAATATGGCATTTTGTGTCTTTCTTTTGTGCCCAGTGGTACTTTTGACTTTGACTTTGCCTTCGTAGATTTCTTGAGGTCTGATAACTGCACTCTGTCAGGATGCTAAATGTCATGCTGTGCCTGGATTGTCTGCATCACATCGAAATCCTGTGATGGATTGGTCATTAGGCTCATGAATTGCTGATGGGACTATTAAATAAGCATTCTTGGGACCCAGATTGTGTGTGTGTGTGTGTGTGTGTGTGTGTATGTTGGCTGTAATACAGCAGGTAGCACTATAATCCAGGCTGACATTCCTAGTGCAGTACTGAGGTGGTGCTGCACTGCCAGAGACACTGCTTTTCAGATAAGGCATTAAACAAAGAACACTGTCTGCCCTCATGGGTGGTCAGAAAAGATCCTACTGCAATTACTTGAACAGCAGACATCGTTATCCTTCAGACAACATCAGAAGTATAGATTATTTTATCACCTTGCTTTTTCTGTGGATCTTACTGTGCATAAATTGACTGTCATGTTTCCTATCTTACGACAGTACTTTTTGGCTGTACTGTATAAATGCAAGTCTTCTTTCAAATAACCATAATCTATATACTTTTGACTTCCCAACTCCTCTGGATTTATCATTTCTCAGCTCCATCAAGGGCAAAGTACTGGCTGCTTCTGCTACTTGCTGTCTCTCCTGTATGAGAAGCGTCTGAGAAGAGCAATCCCACCAACAAGCTGCTTTTCTTTCCCTTCCCTCAATCCATGGAGAAATGCTTGCTTCGCCTGACCACCTGACTCACTGCTTCCATTGCCCAGTGAAATCGCAATGCAATAGCTGGCTTGCTCTCCCCTACACTGTTTTAGTGCATTAGCATTTTCAAAGGTGTTGGTTCTCCTTACTGAACTAGGTGCTTTATTGAAACCCTGCTGTGAAAATACAATAAGCATGGAAAATGTTGCTTGAGAAAATAAAACTCTGGGTCGCATATCATGCCTGTTGCTGCTGAATAAAGTGTAAGCAATGCGCATAATCCCTCAAATCTTGCTCAATTATTCACTTCAAGGCTATAAGCATGATAATATATTGTGCTGCTCCATGGCTCAGTTGGTTGACACTGCTTGATGTGTTACTGAGTCAATCTAAACCAGGCATGTCCCAAGATTAAAAATAATAGGAACTGCAGATGCTGATGAAGGGTCTAGGCCCGAAACTTCAGTCTTCCTATGATGCTGCTTGGCCTGCAATGTTCATCCAGCTCTATACCTTGTTATCTCGCCATCCCAAGATTAATTCCAGCTGCATTTTGAAATAGTTGACCCCAGCCATGTTGGACACCATAGACAAGATAGATGTGGTGAGTAGTAGTCTAGGTTCCTGCTCATTGGGGGGCGGTGTGTGTGTGTGTGTGTGTGTGTGTGTGTGTGTGTGTGTGTGTGTGTGTGTGTGTGTGTGTGTGTTTAAGAGCAGGATCAGACTTGGGTTATGATTTCCACCACCACTCCTTCCCATCAACACTGTGCAGACTCATGTGAGGAGTGGTACTTGAGTGAGATACCAGGAGTCTGCTGGCACCTTGACTCACCTCCTTGAGGATAAGGAATTACAATTATACCATCTGACATAGTTTCTGTAAAGTAGGATCAGACAAAACACATACCTTGCATGTTCTGTGTTACCCTGTTTTAGTGTTGTTTTTCAACACACAGTCTATATTTTGAATACATTTACATCTCTGACATTTGCTACTCATAACTGCCAGGCACTGAGTTTAACATTGGATCACACAAACTTATACAGCACTTTTTGATTTTCATAATTCAGTTGAGCTCTGAAAGTCCAGTCATACCAGGCAGAATTCTCCTGCACCTCCTAACAGCTGCCTCTAAATGCCTGTGGCTTAGGAACATGATATTGCACCAACCTTATAGATGAAAATGAGGCAGGGAGTGTCAAGAGAGAGGTGAGAAAAAAGCACAACAAAAAGACAACTAACAATGTCTAATAGTTTGAGGTTAATGGTGACCAGGGACTGAGTTGATGAAGTAGGACCTTTCAGCCAGGGTCAAATTCTGACCTAGAGTGCTGACGGGAATTCTGATGTCTGCTGGGTGAAAGGGCTCTATTGTCAAGTGAGTCAGGAAAATGACAATCCAATCACTAGTTCACAGCATATAACTGATAATCCAGCCCACTATAACCTGGAGGCAATAGGGATGGCTGGTATGTGAAATCAAAACGCTGCATTGCTTCCAAGCCCTGCCATACTGGAGCTCAAGTTAAGGCACCAAGGTTGGGACAGAGTACAGGGGGCTTTACTCTGTATCTAACCTGTGCTTTATCTGATCTGGAGCTGCTTTGTGCTGTCACAGCTAATCTTAATGCTACTTGATCTGTCATGACTGAGTGCCTTTGTTCTGATCAGTGCATGGGATGTAAATTAGATCAAAACAGGCCTAAACATCCCTAACCACCACGGCAACTTTAGCCAGCTGATGAGCCAGATCTTCAGGTGCTGTTCAGAGACCAATGCTATCATTATTTCATGCGCTATAGCAATCAAGTCATGTGATACTGGCATAAGGTGCTTGGCTTTAATGTTATTCTCTTTCCCTCTTATGTCTCCAACCCCGGTCCACTCATTCTCTTGTATCACAACCTTTCTCTTAACTTCTCTTTTTCCTCCTCTAATTATTTGTTCCCTGTTTTATTTCTGTCTCTCCTATTTCTTCATTTCTTTTCTTGTCTTCATTCTGTCATACTCTTGTCTTCTATATTCTTCTTCACCTTTCCATGCTTTTCTATTCCATATTCTGCGCCCTTCTCTGTTCCATTTCAGTGGCAGGCAATCTCCCTCACAGTGATTGAAAAGGTGCAGATAGCCGCCATCATCCTTGGCTCCCTCTTCCTAATTGCTAGCATCTCCTGGTTAATTTGGTCCTCCCTCAGTCCGTCGGCTAAGTGGCAGAGACAGGACCTGCTCTTCCAGATCTGTTACGGCATGTACGGCTTCATGGACATCGTCTGTATAGGTAAGCATCTCTGTGTCAAACATCAAACTGTACATCGTAATATGGTCAGTGTCCTCTGAACTTTCCTTTCTTGTGACTTCTAAAAGTTCAAGTATCCCAGATTGCACCTCTTCCTTCCATACTATGTTGAAATCAGCACCGTGGCCTCCTAGTTTAACCTTCCTAGGACCTTAAGGTAGAACATTTCTGCCTTCCTTCCTCTGATGATTTCCAAACTTTCAGGACAGAGGGTTGATATCACTCAATTTACCTTGGCTTCTTTAGTTGTCAGTTTGGCTTAGTGGGGAAAATGTTTGGCCTCTGAGTCAGAAGGTTGTGGGTTTAAGTCCCACTCTAGGACTTCAGCATGTTATCTATGACTATCTGTATCCAAGCTGAGGGAATGCTGCTCTGTTAGAAGCTCTGCCCTTTAGCTAAGATATTAAACTAGTGACCTGAGATATTAAACATCCAATAAGATACTTTTTGAAGAACAGCAGGCAATTTTTCTGCTGTCCTGACCAACATTTCTCTCTGAACTGATTCTGGCAAAACCAATTAGCTGGTCATTCATCATACTGCTATTAGTATTATCTTACTGTGCGCAAATTGCCTGCTGCATTTGGCTTTATAATATGACTCTACGTTCCAAGCAAATAATTCAGTGAAATGTTTCTGAGAGATACGATAAGGCGCTATAAAATTTGCAACTCTTCTGTTTCTCTTCTTCCTTTTTTCAGTCTTGGTATCTGGTAGTATTGGTTTTCACCTGAGCATTCTCCATTTTTAAAAAGTACAAATTACCTGTCAAAAAGTCATACTTTCCAATTTTTCCTGAGCATGTGCGGAAAGGACTCAAGGCATCATGGGAGTAGAACTTCCTTTCATAATTAATTATTGCCAAAGAGTGGGCCTAAGCTCCCATGTTGCACTTCACCATCTGAGCCAATTTTGTGGCCTAATTTTGTAATGCCATTCATAAATAATAAAACAGATTGCAGTTATTTGTTACCATCATTTGCAGTCAATCTGTCTGAAAACTGCACTGTCATTTTTATGTTCAATGTGATTTATATGCCAGTCTTTTACAAAAATAATGTTTACGAGCAGTACGATACAAACTGTCAACATCTCATAATGAAAGATATTAGTTGGGTTTTCAACCAGGAGATCGAGGTTCATCCCAAGCTTTTTCTCAGTTTGATTGTCTTAGCCTATGTTGGCTCACGAGAAAGGGGCAATGGTTATGGATAGTTTCCTTTCCTCCCCTACTACATCACTAGGTGTCAGTTGCTTAGTATTAAATGTCCATTAGGAAAAAGTAGTGATTCAGTTACAATGCTGTGCTGGCCGGCTGGCCATCCTGATGCCAACAGCAGTTCTGATCATGATTCTTTGCATGTATGACCAGAAGGCCCAGTAAATCAGTGATGCTGTGGAGTGACATTGTCACTAAATAAACAGATCACTTGTGGTATTGCTCATAGTAAATCTGAGAAGACATTGTGTCATAATGACAGGTGCATGATACTGTAAAATGTATCATAGTAACACAGACAGTGTCACATTGTGCTCGATGTTTCTGCACAGGGATAAAGGGACTGTCTCAATAGCTTTTCTGTTAGTTTGGTGTTGCACTTTTATAAGACTGCAAAGTATATTCAAATCCAGCAATGGAATATTGTAGCTCTGCTTAACAGAATCAATGCAGTCAAAGCCAGGCAGATCAATAGACTGGATGATATTGGCCCATCCTCTGCAAAGCTGTCAGTTTTCTGAGATTCTGCACAAAGCAGAGTAAGAACTGCTGAGCTCCATGGGGATATAAGAGACAGGTCTTGAGGTTTTGTTTCAGCCTACACATAACAGCAGCAACAACCTGCATTCATGTAGCACCTTTTAATATAGTGAGACTTCCCAAGGTGCTTCACAGTTGTGTGTTATTAGACAATAAAATGACACCAAGTCCACATGAAGTGATTTTAGGACAGGTAACTAAATGTTTGACAAATGAGGTAGGTTTTAAGAAGTGTCTTAAGGGGAGAGGGCAGCAGAGAGATTTTAGGAAGGGAATTCCAGATCAATGAGTAATTCCTCACCATTCTTCATGCCTGTGAAAGACTCTTTTGGATGGTGACAATATCTGGAACTCTGCATCCCACTTTGTCTCGGGCCAAGGTCAATAATTACCTGTTGCAAAGTTGCCAAGTGGCTGCAAATGGTGCACAGTCTAATCTCTTCAAGAATTCCCTTGTTCTCAACAGTGTTGAACCTGTCTTATTAGGGTTTGTTTCTGACCATAGCCTTTCATCCAAAACAATATAGGCAAGACTTCTTTGAAAATAAGCAGGAAGTAGGAGATTTTGGATAATCTGGTGACTGGTAAATGGAGCACTGGGAGCGTGTGCACAAATCAATTATGTGGAATTGTCTGCAAAATTCTCCCAGTGGGATCCATTTTAATGCTTTTAAATTTTCAACAACTCTTGTGTCTAATCGTGAAAGATGACCTTTAGTTTAAATAGTCTGAAGTTAATGTACCGTATCAGCCTGACCTTCTCCATGCAATGTCCATTGGGATTTGTTGTCTTGTACACAGTACTTTAGTTCTGCCTCGAGGCTAATCGGGATATTCTCTATGGAGAAGCAGGTGACTTTTCAGATACTAGTAGAGCAACAAAGAACATCTGAAAAAAAAGAGATAATCAAGGACATGAAAAGGCCATTCAGCCTATTGAAACTCATCCCTTTAGTACCCAAACTCCCCAGCCTAGTATTGAGTTGCATTTTAATGCTCTCTAATGTTTCAGCCTCTGTGCTTATTAAAAGGACAAATCCCCACATTTCAATAGGTTTTTATTTGTAAATACCTCTAAAACATTCACCGTAGTATCTGTTTTGAAATTAATTCTTGAAGTTAAATTTGAATGGAAGGTTTTTTTAAATCTCACACTTGCAGTGATTTTGAATATCTTGAACACCCTTGGGGTTTGCCTGCTTTATTGTTTTAAATCACCATCCTAAATACAGGTTAGAGACAGCGAGAATTGAAGATGCTGGAGTCAGAGATAACACATTATGGAGCTGGAGGACACAGCCCCAACCTGAAACGTCTCCCTTCCCCCTCCCCATTTCTGAAGAAGGATCCCAGCCCGAAACATCAACTTTCTTGCTCCTCTGATGCTGCCTGGCCTGCTGTGTTCCTCTAACTATAAGTTAACCCTCACAAGCATCCTGTTTTGAAGCTTATTGACATAATGAAGCAAATTCAACACTAAATGCTCATCTAATCATATAGGCTTTCAATACACCGCCCGCAAATAATTCCATTGGCATTCAAAACACAGGATGTTATTAATCCTCCCTGCCTTTACTCCCATTGTTCCAGGCTGCCAATCCTAGGCAAGGATAATAATGGAGAGAAGAGAGGAAAAACTGAGTAAAAGGACAGCTATTAAAAGTTGCTGAGTGGAAATAGGGACTAAAGGATACAGTGGGTTGGGTCAACAGACAGCTACATCTTGTGAAGTACTATATGGGATTTATCGTATTCCACTGAAGCAAGAGGAGACTGAACATTTTATGAGCATCTTATTAACAGCACTAGTGGATGTCACAATTGCATTTTCCATACATCTTTACATACAAAATGAAATTGTTTTCTCCAGGGAATTAAGGCCACAAATTTTACTAACTGTTCAATTTACAGGATGGGGCAAAAATTCAAAAGAACTATCGTTGCCAACTCTGGCTGGATATATTCACATTCTGCCACACTCCCACAACTAGTAAATTCTCCAAATGGCTCTCCACCGCCAATTGGAAAGTGTTAACCAATTGGATTTAACTTGACTTTTGATGAGACAAGCCATTCTTTCCCCACCTTCAACATTTTGACAGCTAATAATTGAAAAATAACGTTTTTGAGAAGATTTGTGAATGAGGTTGTAGACTTGCAACCGAGCCTGTGTATTTGATTGCAGACGTTTCGTCACCCTGCTCGGTAACATCATCAATGCACCTCTGTTGAAACTTTGGTGTTCTGTCCGGCTTGTTATTTATATGCCGTGGTTTGCTGGGGTGGTTGGTATCTGAGAAACAGAACCAGAAGTAATGCCAACCACCCCAGCAAACTAAGGCATATAAATAACAAGACAGAACACAGACGCTTCACTGGAGGTGCACTGATGGTGTTACCAAGCAGGGTGACGAGATGTCTGCAATCAAACACTGTGGCTCGGTGAGCAAGTCTGCAACCTCAATAATTGAAAACGTTCAAAAATTAATATCGACCCTGAGATTTTATTTTGCCTGGATTTAACTTGTAGCAGTGTCCCGTTGATTTAATCTTTAATTCGTGGAGACTTTAGGGCAATCCTGGAGGATGGGAAACCCATTACAGAACACTAGATTCCAAACTGTATCTTTTTTAGAGAAGATTTATTGAGTAATGGTGCTTTGTTTTTTGTTCTAATCTGGCAGAGTAATTTTCAAAGTGCCCCCTCCTCAACTTACCTTGTTTGTAGGGTTGATTCTGCCTTTTCTGAATGCTTGCTGTGTGAAACAGACACTCAATTTATAGTCACCTTGACATAGGCTCGCCCTCATTTTACCAAGAGTCTGCAAAACTTTCAAATCCATGCAAATCTTTCTGTCCTAAGTGTAGCCAAGAGAGGAAGGGCTATCTGAGTTGTCACCTGCACTCCCATAAAAGGCAATATTGCCTCATGGATAAATCATTATCTTATATTAAGCTTATGCTTTGTTTCCTCGATTTTATTAACCTTAGTAAATCAGTAAAGGAAAGAATCTGATGATACAACCAAATGGAATTCCAAATGATTGTGCAGGTCAAGTGCAGCCAGCTGAATGGGAGGTGAACCACACTGTTGACTTAGGATGCGTTGGCTGAAGAATGATTTCAAAATGTTTGTGCCTTGTCAAGAGTCTTGGCAGCTATGAAATATTAATTACTGCTAAATGATGATAACATAATGAATGACATTGTTTTTGCGTTTAAAAATTTGAATACTCTTTTTCAGGCCTCATCATTCATGAGGGATCGTCTGTGTACCGAATCTTTAAGCGCTGGCAAGCTGTTAATCAGCAATGGAAGGTACTGAACTATGAAAAATCCAAGGACCTAGGGGAAGCCATTAGTGGGACAAGCAAGACAGGGGGAAGAAATTCACGGACGAACCATTCATCAAACAATGACAGGAGTTCCACTCAGCGCACTGGAACCATTTTGAATCATCACTGTGGATATACCATCCTGCACATTCTCAGCTATCTGAGGCCTAACAACACTCAGAATGGTAACAGCTCAAATAGAGAGCTGGTCATGCGAGTTACAACAGTCTGAAATGAAATAAAAAGGACAACTTACTGTTCACAAACTTTACAGACTCGCCACAAAAAAAACAAGTACCACCACCAGGGTTGTAAAAGGATGTTAACTGAAGTGTCAGAATGAGATCAGTAAGCTTGGTGTGACGGAACGAAAAATAGGCCTGGACACAGGCCCCAACTTCTATGTCTGAAATTTGCCATCTTTGTTTTCTAAACATTTTTTTAAAAAAATCTCACTTGAAAGCTTGGAAACCCCAGAACCAGTATTTTATAAAGAGAGAAAAAAGAAACAAACTGAATCAATGAATAATGGAACGCAAAAGAGTTTGTTTAAAAACTGCCCCGCCAAAAACGTGCAATAACGAACATCAGTTCCAATATGCTGTGGGATCTCGGCAATAAGTTATCTATGTATTTCACCTTTTAATTTAACGCATGTCACTGTTTTCTTCTCCTCCCACCTCGAGTTGGGAGAAAAATAATTTATATGCAAATGGTGGTCTGCAAATAAATTTGGTTTTTCAGGTGGGCGTCCTTAAGAGTATTCAGCAAATTTTAAATATAGGTTTGTGAGGAATTTCGAGATATAATTTACGTACATTATCCAAATGTGCCACTGCAGAAATGTATAAATGATCAATTTAGTATAACCTATCTTGGTTCCACAAAGCGTACATGTCACATTCAAGAATGGCTTCTCTTGATAAGAGTGCATTCTAATATATACAGGGCACGTTTTTAAATATACTTGAATACAATCCAGGATGAAATTCCTATATATATTTGAACAAACAATCTAATTAGCAAACACTGGAGACCTGTTAAAATGTGCTATGTATTAATATCATACAAGCATAATTCAAGCCCTCCAGCTAATTTAGGTGAATCCTCTTTTCAGGTTCATTTTATCTGTTTAGATAGACTAAAGTTTTCCCTGTTGATTGTGTTGGACAGAGGAGTTGAAAGTGTAACATAGTAAGAGCCCAATCTGACTTGCAGAATGTGATATTATGAGAGTCAGTAAATATTGATGGGCAACTGGGTTTGATTTCATGACTTCTCAATTACCAACAACAACCTCTCATTCTGCATCTATACTGTGTGGAGCTGGTGGTTGAAGTTTCATGCAGTTGATATCTTGAAACTCTCCAGCAGGTTGGAGATCTGTACAGCTGGAGAAGTGAGAACTTTGGCCTTTTATTGCCCACAATTTGTCCATTAAGTTGGCAGTGGAGGTTCCCAGTGAGCAGTCTGCAATGACTGACCCTTTACCTTAGCTGTACGAAGTTTAAAACATGGGTATGGTACAGGGTGACATGGTGTCCAAGCTGTGTGGAAAATATAGTTGAAGGTCAGAAGTGAAAACACAGTGCAAAGCTACAGAAGCTGGAAAGGTTTGGCCTTCAAACTAAAAATATGCCGGTCCTTACTGGAAATTGTGATGCTAGTCGCATTGATTTGAGAAGCCAATCAAGTGAAAATGTATTACAATGAATTTTCCAAAAAATGGAATAAAATATGTTAAAAACTGATCAGTCCAGCTGCAAACTGATGCACCTCCAAATACAGCAAAACCTACGCTGTTTGGGCTGATAAGTGGCAGATAACATACATGCCACATAGGTGGCATGCAATAACTATGTCAAACGAAGGAAGTCCTAAACATCAATTAACATTCAATGGCATTACCATCACTGAATTTTACCCCCACTATTAACGTCCAGAAGACTACCATTGACTAGAAACTGAACTGGACTAACTATATAAATACTGTGGCTACAAGAGCAGGTCAGAGGCTAGGAATCCTGCAGCAAATAACTCGCCTCCTGACTCCTCCAAGTCTGTTCTCCATCTACAAGGTACAGGTCAGGAATGTGATGAAATACGCTTGCCTGGATGAGTGCAGCTTCAACAATACTCAAGAAGCTTGACGCTGTCCAAGACAAAGCAGCACATTTAATTGGCAGAAACATTCATTCCCTTCAGCATGGTTGTACAGTGGCACCAGTATATACCATCTACAAGATGCACTGTAGAAATTCACTAAGGCTTCCTAGACAGCACCTTCTCAGTCCGTGACCACTACCATCTAATAGCAAGGGTGAGATGGTTCTAAATTAGGATGGTGTGCAATTTAGATGCACCTTGTGGGTGGTGGTGTTACCATGTATCTGCTACCTTTCTCCTTTTAAATGGTGGAATTTGTGGGTTAGGAAGATGCTGTTGCAGGAGATTTTGAGAGTTAAGGTAGTGCATCTTGCAGATGATACACACCACTGCCACTGTGTGTCCACAGTGAAATGAGTAAATGTTGAAGCTGGTGGATGGGATGCCAACCAAGATGGCCGCTTTATCCTGGATTGTGGACAGGATTTGGAAAGGCAATAGGTGAGTTATCTGCTTTGGATTCCTAGCTTCTGATATCCTTGCTTCTGACCTGCTCTCGTACCCCAGTATTTATATGGTTAATCCAGTTCAGTTTCCAGTCAATGGTAATCTATTTATGGGCCTAAGATGTTGATAGTAGGGGATTTAGCAATGGTAAATGCCATTAAATGCCAAGGGGTGATGGTTAGATTCTCTCTTTTTAAGAGTTGGTCATTGACCTGGCACTTGTGTTGGGCAAATATGACTCATATCAATACATCCCCACATATTTGGGAGGAGATGGCCTAGTGGTATTATCGTGAGACTAGTAATCCAGTGACACAGGTAAGATTTTGAAGACCCTAGTTTGAATGCCACCATGGCAGATGGTAAATTTGAATTCAATAAAAATTAAAAATTAAGGGTCTAATATTGACCATGAAACTATTTTGGTTGTTAGAAAAATCCATCTGGTTCACTGATGCCCGTTAGGGAAGTAAATTGCCTTTTTTATCTGTCTAGCCTACATGTCTCTCCAGACTCTCAGCAATGTGGTTGATTCTTAACTGCTTTCTGGCCAGCGATGCCCATATCTTGTGAACGAAGGAAAAAACGCCCAAACCCGGATATTGTCCTGGTGTTGCTTCATTTGAACCTGGACTGCTTCAGTGTTAGAGGAGTCACAAATGATGCTGAACATCATCAGTAAATATCCACAATTCTGATCTTATGTTGGAAGGAAGATCTGACACTCTGTCAGTGCTCTCTGAATCAAATCCCAGAGATTTAAACACATTATCCAGTCTGACACTCCAGTGCAGTACTGATGGTGTGTTGAACTGCGAGAGGTGCCATTTTTGCATGAAACATTAATCTGAGGCACTGTCAAGAGCAAGTAGAAGATCTCATGGTACTGTTTCAAAGAACAGCAGGGGAGTTCTCTCAGTGTCCTGCCAATATTTATTCCTCATTCAACATCTAATTCATATCAGAATCACCTTACAGTTTGTGAGGATTTGCTATGTGCAAATTGGATGCTATGTTTCCGACATTAAAACAGTGATTACACTTCAAAAAGTGCTACTTTGCACTTTGGGACTTCCTGGGCTTATGCAAGTTCTCTTTTTCCTTTACTTTGAAAGGTGTCCACCTGTATTTCACTCAACATCTCCAACAATTCATAATCCAGGTGAGAAAGTTCCAATCTATTAAAATGCTCTTCCATATATGCAGGACATTTCTTTGTAGTTTCTACAGTTGCTGTGTGCAATGCCCACCTGAGTTGTACAAGCTAATGAGATTCCAGGTTTCATTTCCAGTCTGTAGCATTCGCTGATCTTAACTTTGAAGTGTACCAGAGGCTCTATAGTTGAAGTCCCTTGGGTGAGGGAGGAGTGTGGAGTCAGCCAGGGTTCCCATTGTCCTGATCTCTATTTAGTAAACAAGCAGACAGACAGACATGGATCAAGTCTTTGGAACAGGAACCTTTTATTGAATTATGTATAATATATACAGAACAGGGAGAGTTCCCTGCATGACCATCTTTCAGTAAATCTTCTAGGCATCATGTAACCTGACATGGTTGCTGGTGATGCCATCAGCTATCCTAGTGTTCTTGTAGTGCAGTGGTAGTGTCCCTACCTCTGAACCAGGAGACCCAGGTTGATGCCTGCCTTCTCCAGTGGTGTGTAATAACATTTCTGAACAGGTTGATTCAAAAATATCTGCCATCAGCTATTCTATTGCTGGTGCTTTCTGTAGTACAAGGGAAGCAGCTAACATGCAGACATTGGGTTAGACCGCACTTGGAATACTGCGTCCAGTTCTGGGCGCCCTATTATAGGAAAGATGTGGATGCTTTGGAGAGGGTTCAGAGGAGGTTTACCAGGATGCTGCCTGGACTGGAGGGCTTGTCTTATGAAGAGCGGTTGACTGAGCTCGGTCTCTTTTCATTGGAGAAAAGGAGGAGGAGAGGGGACCTAATTGAGGTATACAAGATAATGAGAGGCATAGATAGAGTTGATAGCCAGAGACTATTTCCCAGGGCAGAAATGGCTAGCACGAGGGGTCATAGTTTTAAGCTGGTTGGAGGAAAGTATAGAGGGGATGTCAGAGGCGGGTTCTTTATACAGAGAGTTGTGAGAGCATGGAATGCATTGCCAGCAGCAGTTGTGGAAGCAAGGTCAGTGGGGACATTTAAGAGACTGCTGGACATGCATACGGTCACAGAAATTTGAGGGTGCATACATGAGGATCAATGGTCGGCACAACATTGTGGGCTGAAGGGCCTGTTCTGTGCTGTACTGTTCTATGTTCTATTGGGTTGATGACATGAGGTTTGGGTGTGCTTTCTTCTCCCTACACAGTCAGAAAGCTGTCAACTTGCATATAAAGAATGGAAATTTTGAATGGTGCAGTAGGCCTGAACCTGGGTAATAATGCCCTTGGCATAGGATTAACTCTTCAGAAAAATCAGGAGAGATGGAACAGACAAGTATTATAAAAGGTGGTCAGATATTGGCATTGTCCTGACTCTGCAGAATGTGTCCTTGACACCAACTCCCCCCAAAATATTATCACCACCTTGTAAAACAGCAGATCACCTCAGTTGTAACAGCATTAATTTAGATTCAGTTGCCCATCAGCGACTAATTAAATCTAAGATGAGATGATAGTTTCTTTTCAATCAGCGGTTTACAGAAATCCAGACACAAGCAAAATGCCTTGAAAAGCCAGCTCAGTCAGGCCATTTTATAATAAGCTGAAATTCCAAAACTATATACTAACGACAACTGGTTTCCTTTTCTTTGAGTAATAAATCTCACTGTCTGATTTTTGGGATGATTTTCTGTTTTTCTTCTACCCTGCACACTCCAGCCTCTCCTGAAAAGCACAGATTTCTGGTTTGATTTCACAGTCACTGACAGTTCTCTGGTACTTTGACCAAGTAATCTTTCTTTATGTGAGAATTTGAACAGCAAGTTCTGGCAGAATGATTCACCAAAGGTTTGGGGGTTAGGGAGCATAAGAAAGAAGCCCTGACCAGGTCTGGCTCAGAATGCCCTATAAACACATCAATTCATCAGGCAGCTCATGTTGTGGGTTTATCTGATACTTGTGTGCCAATAGATGGCAAATATGTCTTCTCTTCAATTTGGGGAAGCAGAAGTGATGTAGGGAAAGCAGTTAGCAGCTCACTCCAAAATTTTGACTGTTCTCAAAGCTGTTCTTTCATGTGGCTGCAGTTAATCAGTACACCAGTCACAAGGCCTCAATGGAAGAAATAACTAACCCAATATTCAAGTCAAGTTCTGGATCCTTTTAGAATCTCTGGTGCTGAAAGTCAAAATTTATATGGGAAGTGGAGCCAGAATGCAGCAGAGAAATCTGCCCCTGTTTCTATTCATTGTCATTCCAAAATCTATAAACCCAGGACCTATGCCTCAGCTATGTAACATTGTCTAGTGTCACTACTTGTGCTGTACCCTGTTTGCTAATAAATTTAGCATGTGTGCCCAACTCATTTAATAATCATTTTACATCATGAGCAAGGAGCAGCTTTTCTGTGCAGTAAATGTTTGACTCTCCTGTGTCCAATTATGAATGTACTTGAATCAAAGCTGGATGATGCAGAATGTCAGGCACTGCCCTTCCATTTAGGCCACTAGATGGGACAGAATTCTCTTTTCAAGTCATTCGAGACATAAAACACAGGTAAGAGTGGCTTTTATCGGTTGTAATGTCATGTTAAATGCAAACAAATCAATTCACTTCAGCACATTAATTCTCCAGGGTTATTTAGAGACCCAATAAGGATGGTTCATGAGAATAAAAACAATATTAGGTGCATCCTGGGTTCTACTTCATGTTTGGAAATGAACCAAAAAGACTTGCATTCATACAATTCCTTTCAAGATTCCAGGACGTCAAAAAACTTTACAGCCAATGAAGTAATTTTCAATTGTCACACTGTTGGAGTCAAGTGTTGTTGAATTAGTGAAGGGGGATGCAACTTCATTCAAATCTATTACAAGTTAATTCGTGGATTAAGTGAAGTTACAGATTGTCGTGTGTTTGAAAATTTCTGGATATAGATCACTGCTAACTTATTTCACCTAAATCGATTGAACAAGCTGGCAGGTGTTACCTTTTTCATTTGGATTAGTTTGTATTCGTAACAAATTATGGCATCTGGTATATGATTTTAAAAAATACAGTGGATTCTTTTAGTATTGTACAGTGGTAGTTTGAGGACTGGAGCATATGTTTGCTGCTAGCCTTTTAACACCACAGGTCTGAGTAGAAAATCCTGATAGTTGCTACTGCTGAATTCAATCAGAGCACTGTTTTAAACTTGAGGCTTCAGTTCCTTTTTCGATTTAAAAAAAAATTGCACCTGCAAAAAAATTAATATCTAGAACACGACACTTGTATAGACACACACATGTACACTCGTGCATATGTACAGTATGTTGCTTTAAGGATATTTGCCATATCATGGACAACATATCTGCTACTAAGTTGGAGAATAATTTCTTTAAAGCCATAAAGTCTATTTGTTGTTAAGTAAATGGCACCTCTGGTCATTTAGAGTGCATTCTGTGTAATTTAAGAAAATGTCTGTGGTGAGGTCAGAATCAAATTGATCTCAAGGCTGCCAGGCAGAACTAGGAATAAAATCCCTGTGTGTTTCTTTTTGAAATCCAATTGCTTAGAGAGAACATGGTGGCTGGCTCCTGTGTTCAGGTATTTTGCATGCAAGATGTACTGCTTTTAAACATACTTTAGGCAGATCTCCTAGGATGCTGCTTACAGTGAGCTCCAACAAAATAACAACAGTGATGTGATAAGTCTTACAGGAAGTGAATATGATACTTGCAGGTCAGATGCACTCACCTCTCGTGGCTTTGTATGTTGGAATTAAAACTGAGTATTAGGGAAGTAGAGTTCTCAGGTGGAAGATAATTGGACCAGGATGTGTGGAAATTTTTTACATCAAAACTATTTTAAAGTCAAATGTTGTCTTTGTTTTCTTTTAATTTCAACAGATTTTGTTATTTACAGTTCAACAAGGCTCATGACAATTTGGAAAACAGAACTGACAGATCATTGGACATGCTCTCCTGTACTGTACTGCAAAGTGGGGAGACACAAAACTGGGTACTGTGGTGTCACCACTGCCAGGAGGGTATAATTACCATGTGACATGTTTACATACATAAGTTCTATTATAAAGGTGAAGATAGAAATTTATAAATTTCTAAGCTGATAAAGGTCTGACAGAAATATAACGGCAGGAAGTGAAATTTTCCAAACAGAAAGTGTATGTAGATGTAAGATTTTTAAAGTATTATGTAAATCCTTTACCCTTCAATTGGATTTATAAAGCTAGAAACAATAATATTTGATAATTCACTGCATTGATTCATCTCAAAACATTAATCTTAAATACCCAAAGAAACGTGCACACTAGTCTCGCATCTGATAAATCCATGCATAAATTTTAATAAGGAGGCAAGAAGATGGCTTCTCCAAGCCTGATCATGCCACCAGGTCCCAAAGGTAGCAATAGGTCTCTTTCTTGTCAAGTAGAAATATGACATCTCCTTCTACCATTTTGTTATGACCTGGTTCATGCTGGATGCAACAATATCTGATGTTTTATGAACTCCCAGTTGTTCAAACCAATTCCCAAACCAAAATGAGAAAACCCATGCCTTTTCAAAACACAGTATTACTTTTAATCATGGCTTTCCTTGACCATAGCTTTGCTGTAAGCAACCTTTAATTCTTGCTTGTATGTAGCAACATCATTGCCTTTTATATTGCAGCAAACTCCTGCTCTCACACTGCTCCCTGCTGTGATGAAAAACTTGCATTTTAAAAGCTTATGCATTTCAATGTCAGTGATTCTTTAAGCCCAATATTTCTCCACCTATCTTATTTATTTATATGCTCCTACCTTTACAGCACCCAAGTCCTCAGTCCTGAAACTCTTCTTTCTCTAATATTATTTGCATCATTGAGGAGAAAAGAAAGGCTTTGAGAACACAATTTACACCAATTCCATTTATATTACTGTTCTGTTTTTGTTTGAAATAAAAACAATGCAAAAACACATTGATGTTCTTGCTGGGAGTACACAGCGAGGGGCAGGAATCCAGTCCAACAATGAGATATGTAGAATCTGCATTAATGCCAAGACACGGGTTCCTGTTTCTGATTTTGCTGACAGGAACCCTGTCCATCATGGCACCTTCCTCAATTATATGGTTTGATGTTGAGTGACCCTTATTAAATGAGACAGTTGAGAGGTGAAGGGGAGGAGTACGTTGCAATGCTGGCTTTGAAAATCCTTTCACGTTTAAAAAAATACCAGCTAAAGGATTAAAAGTAAGTCTGGGGCTGGGTGGGGAGCTTAATTCCTTTTGAAGTTTCCTTGAACAAGACAGCTCAAATGTAAATGTTTGAACAGTGAAAGATTTACAGAATCAGTGGAAATTCAGAAAGACAGTGCACAAAAAGGGGTGACACCTATGTAGGAAACACCATAAAAAATTTGCAGAGTGGATTAACTTTCAAACATTGAAAGAGCAGTAAGCTTAAATGCGTTTTTCACCTTATTTTTGAATGAGGTGCTTATTAAGTTAAGGCATGGCTCCATGGAGCCAACAGTTCTAATCACAACTTCGTTCAACGTGGAAAGCCAAGAGGAAGACTGCATCGATATAGGAGTAGGAGTAGGCCATCTGGCCCTTTTAGCTCACTCTACCATTCGACTAGATCATTGCTGATCTTGTATCTAAACTTCACCTTCCTGCACTAACACTATATTCATTATTACCCAAAGATCCATCAATTCCTGTTTTGAATATACTCACGACTGGGCATCCAAAGCTCTTGAATAGAGAACTCCAAAGATAAAGTGAAGAAACTTCTCATCTTGGGTCTTAACTGGCTGATCCCTTATCCTGAGATTATGATCCATTGCTCTAAACTCTCCAGACAAGGGAAACTATTCAGTATAGCAAGCCCTCACTTCCACTGAAATGACTTTAAGTGAATCTTAGTTGCCTGTAGGAATCCAGAGCCAGAATTAGGTTTCTTCGGACATTTCTTGCCTGGAAAAACCAACGTACAAGTTGAAATAGTGTCCCATACAGATACAACACTGTACATTCCTAGCTGAAATAAATTGCAAAACAAAATAGATCACTGAATAAAACAGAAATGCTGTATAATTTTAAACTTGACAAACCTCACCAGTATGTCTTAAGTAGCTCCTCTGACTCAGGGTTGACTTGTTTCCACTGTGGCTTGATGGGTTCTGAGAAGATTGGTAAGTCCAATTTGCAATCTCCAGACTGCTGCAAGTAAACAGATGTTGCATGGAAAGTTAGTTAGATGAGTTAGCGTAGTTTTCCTATTTCCTTGCCAGTTTGAGCGTGTTGTGGAGTAGATTTGTAGCTCGGGTCGTGGGTGTTGAGGTTGGTTGGCTCGCAGAGCTGGTTTGTTGTTCCAGACATTTTGTTACCGTGCTTGGTAACACCCTCAGTGCAGCCTCTGATGAAGCTTCGGTGTGGTTTCCCACCTGGCTTTTAAACTCTGGGGTCTGTTGCGATGGATTGCCTCACTCCGGGTTTCCTTTGTAGTGGACTGAGTTGCTTAGAGGTTTCTTTGCACTCTTTCTACCAATTCGCCTGTTATCTCACTGGCTGTAAAATGACTCCTGTGCCTCACCTACACCAGATAAGGCAGGTAAACTCCTGTACAGTATTTTTCATCCAAAAAGCCCAGAGACAAGGAAAGCAATTTTACTTCACTTGTGTGCAGTAAAAGTAAAATACAATCAAAATCAGTTTTAGTGAAGAGTAAATCGAGTCAGGCTTTTTGCTTGCAAAAAACTCTTAAAAATGAAGTTGCCTTGATTACCATGTACATGAAACCAAATTAAGCCATGAGGCCCAACAACTCCTGATGACACCATTTGCATGGTAACTCACATGATACATGGCTCACAATGACATGTGCACAACCAGGAAGCACTGAATCCTCATGTGTAACAAAGATCAAAGCACCCATGTGCTGAATTTAAAGGCAAAGATGGCGATTTTGTTTGGGGAGATAGTCTAAAAGGAAAAGAACAGAGGCAAAAAAAAAATTCAACAGGGCGACATAAAATGCGGGCCTTCACAGGAGCGATTAGCAAAGTGAATAAAAAGATATTAGGACGAGCGACTAAACAATTGGTATAACACAAAGATTTTAAAAAGAATCTTAAAAGGGGAAAAACAAGGTAGAGTGTGTAAACTAAGATAATAAAGTGTGAAGCTGGATGAACACAGCAGGCCAAGCAGCATCTCAGGAGCACAAAAATTGAAGTTTTGGGCCCAGACCCTTCATCAGAGAGGGGGGTGGGGTGAGGGTTCTGGAATAAATAGGGACAGAGGGGGAGGCGGACCGAAGATGGAGAGAAAAGAAGATAGGTGGAGAAGACAGTATAGGTGGGGAGGGGATAGGTCAGTCCAGGGAAGACGAACAGGTCAAGGAGGTGGGATGAGGTTAGTAGGTAGGAAATGGAGGTGCGGCTTGGGGTGGGAGGAAGGGATGGGTGAGAGGAAGAACAGGTTAGGGAGGCAGAGACAGGCTGGACTGGTTTTGGGATGCAGTGGGGGAAGGGGAGATTTTGAAGCTGGTGAAGTCCACATTGATACCATTGGGCTGCAGCGTTCCCAAGCGGAATATGAGTTGCTGTTCCTGCAACCTGGGAACAGCAACTCACATTCCACTTGGGAACCCTGCAGCCCAATGGTATCGATGTGGACTTCACCAGCTTCAAAATCTCCCCTTCCCCAACTGCATCCCAAAACCAGCCCAGTTCGTCCCCTCCCCCCACTGCATCACACAACCAGCCCAGCTCTTCCCATCCCCCCACTGCATCCCAAAACCAGCCCAGCCTGTCTCTGCCTCCCTAACCTGTTCTTCCTCTCACCCATCCCTTCCTCCCACCCCAAGCCGCACCCCCATCTCCTACCTACTAATCTCATCCCACCTCCTTGACCTGTCCGTCTTCCCTGGACTGACCTATCCCCTCCCCACCTATACTCTCCTCTCCACCTATCTTCTTTTCTCTCCATCTTCGGTCCGTCTCCCCCTCTCTCCCTATTTATTCCAGAACCCTCACCCTATCCCCCTCTCTGATGAAGGGTCTCAGCCCAAAACATCAGCTTTTGTGCTCCTGAGATGCTGCTTGGCCTGCTGTGTTCATCCATCTTCACACTTTGTTATCTTGGATTCTCCAGCATCTGCAGTTCCCATTATCTCTAGAGCGTGTAAACTATTGTCTTGTATAAAACATCTTGGGACACTTTACCATATTTAAGCAGCGACATCAAGACAAGTTGTTGTTCCTCGCGTTTAGTGGTGATTTTAACACAAAATCACATGGGCTCTAAAGATTTCCATCTGATTTGAGTGATGTCTCACTGCACCGGGTGCAGGCACTCTCATTAAATCAGATGGAATAACATTCTCCTTTTTGAATTGAGATTAGCTTTGTTACAGATCAGTATGAGCAGCCTTGGTGCATTTGGGGTCTCTAATTGCATAAATCATTGTGTTTAAAATAGAACAAAAATCATCAATCCACTCTGGGCATCATGCAAAAAAAAGTTTAGACTTTGCAACACTGTGTGTAACTGCATTAGTTATTAATTATGGGATTGCTCCTGATGTTCTCCCCAAACTGTAAAATAGTAATTACCTGATTCAACCGCCAAGATCAGGTGACATTACAAAATCCCTCAGAGATTTTCATCATTCAAAAGATTTCACAAGCTCTTCTTACAATCAAAAACATTATCCTCATTCTGCCATCTCTCACTTGCTGCTTGTGGTAAATGCCATTCTATCTCAAATGAAATATGTATCCCAAAAGTACAGGTCTTTTTATTTCTTGCGGGCATTTTCCAATTATAACATTATGTGTGGGACAGAGATCAATGGGTAGCACTCAAATCTATGACCTTCTGACTCACAGGCATAAGTTCCACATCAGAAACTTGAGCATCTAATTTCGGCTGATCCTGCAGTACAGTACTGAGGGAATGTTGCACTGTCTGAGCTGCCATTTTTCAGACGAGATGTGAACTGAGTACCTGTCTACCTTTTCAGGGGAATGTAAAGCTTCCAAAATTATTGAAAGAACTGAGGAGTTCTACTGGCCTAATTTTTACCCATGAACATCACAAAAATAGATTAGCTGGTCAATATCTCATTGCTTTTTAAGAGAGCATACTTTTTTGCAAGTTGGCTGCCATGTTACCTACATTACAAGAACCTATGTTTATAACAAAACATCACAAGGCATTTTACAAGAGAAATTAAAGCAACATTTGACACCACGCCATATAAAGAGATATTAGAGTAAATGACCAAAGGCTTGGTCAAAGGGAGATGTTTTAAGGAGTATTTTAGAGAACAAAAGCAAATTGGAGAGAGTGAGAAGTTTAAAGAGGGAATTCCAGGCAATTGAAGGCAAATGGTGCTGCATTTAAAATCAGAGATGCTCAGCAAGCCAGAGTTAAAGGAGCACTGATATTGAGGGAGATAGTATGAACTGCCGAAGCTGGAGTCTGAGATAACAAGGTGTAGAGCTGGATGAACACAACAGGCCAGGCAGCATCAGCGGGGCAGGAAAGCTGATGTTTCGGGTCTGGACCCTTCTTCAGAAAAAAGGGTCCAGACTCAAAACGTCAGCTTTCCTGCTCCTCTGATGCTGCCTGGCCTGCTGTGTTCATCCAGCTCTACACCTTGTTATCTCAGATATTGAAGAGTTGTGCAGTTCGGGGAGATTGCAGATATACAGTTGCAAGGCCAGTGTATCAACTCAGGAAGCCCAACTGGAAAAGAACATCGTTTATTGTTGAATACCAAAAAACAGCCACTACTTGTGGCGTACCCTGGCTAGTACCAGCCCAGGACAGTCAGTTATGCAGGTTTTCCTTCCCCTCCATCATCAAATCACTGTGGGGTTTTTTTTGTCTTTCTATTAACCACCACTAATAAATCACTCAAGTTTCCAAATGAATACTTTATGTGCAAAACCCTTTAACAGCAATGCAAACCATCATAAAGTGAGGGAAAGGCAGGGGGAAGTGGGAAGGTGCTAAATCAAAATGGAATTGGAAGGAGAGATAAAGCACTATAATGTTTCAGTGCCGATCTCTCTCTAAAGGCCTCAACAGCATTGGTGGATACCCTGTGCTCCCTCTCCAGTGACACCCCAGCATGAACATAGCCACAGATGAGGGGCAGACAGTCAGCAGAGAACCACTCCCTCTACAGCCTGCCACCCGGACCTGTTTACAGCCAGCTTGGCTGGGCCCAGGAGCAGAACCACCAGGAGGTCCTTCAATCTGCCACATCCCTCCGTACCGGATACTCAAAGATCAGGAATGCGGGGCTGAAGTGCAACCAAAAGCACAACAAAAGATTTCTCAAATAACTAAAAAGGGGATGTAATTGCCCACAACCAATACCTTCATTATGCATGGACTCCACCACACCGCATGATAATCTGTTTAGGCTGGGAATCTGTAAACTACCACAATCTGAGAATATAGGGAACTGATGCATGCAATATCTTCCATCCAAGGTCTGTGAATGGAAAGTGGGAGGACTCCTGTGTATAGCAACCTTCATTGGGGATCCCCACTGCCTGGGGTGCCCAGACAAGCAGATGAAGGAGTCAAGGTGGTGTGTACAACAGCAGCCTGTTCAAAAAGCCCCTATGCACCAGGCAGAAGGACACATTGGACATTCCCATGAGACAGCTCAGGTTGTGGGGCACAGAGGTTCAGGACCTTGGGGCCAATGTGAAATTCCATCCAAGCAGGGGTCAGCAGTGACAGGATTCCACCGCATACCTGAGGATCCTCCAACTCACGCACAACGTCAGGTCTCAGCACCACCATTTTGATGGTGTTGGCTGTGAGCTGGATGTCCATCGCCACCCAGTCTGCCATTTCCTGCAACCAGAGCCAGCCTGGGCCTCCACTATCCAGCACGTGTCTGAGTCTGGACACCCCCGTAGCCCCAGCCCTCCCCTCTCCCAGCCACTTGAAGATGTTGGAGATGTGGATTCCTGAGCAGTGGCTGATGATAGCCACTGCTCCTGATGGCATGAAGACCTGGCACGAGTTGACCATTTTCCAGACATTGATCAGAACCTGGTAAAAGACAGGCAGCATCCTGAGGGAGACTTGCAGACCCTTGTGGTCAATAAACAGGAGCTGCGTGTCATAAATGAGGTCCTGCACCCGGCAGAAAACATATGTCCACTGGGGTGCACCATCTGGGAGGTATTGCTGCAGGGTCCAAAGACGGAAAGTCACTGCCTGGGTGTGGAAGCACACCATCAACTGAATGTCCTCCTCAATGGGGAGACTCAGTGCCTCTTCTTGTCCCAGAAGAAGTGAAGCAGCAACTCCTGGATTTTTTAAATAAAACCCCAAGAAAGGGTCAAAGAGACCAGCTGGTACCACAACATGAAGGCCACAGTTAGGATATGACCAGCACTTGACTCCTGTAAGATAGCACTCAAAGCAGTCCTGTCAGGCAGCCAAAGTGAGCCAAGACTTTGGCTTCTACCTCTGGGCAATCCACTGGCCAGGGTCCCTCAGCTAGGCTGAGGTAGATCCCCACACACAGGAGATAGATGGTACTCCAGCTCAACACTCGTAACTCCTCTAGTAGAGAATCCACTCACCATGGACCAACCAGGAGGCCAGAACATTTGGCCCAGTTGATCCTGATACACTGCCTGGCATTCATGCATCCTCCCCAGGTCAGCTGGGTCAGTGAATATGAGGAGCATATTGTTGGCGCAGGCTGAAAGAACCACCCCAGTGCTCGGCCCACACAGAGCCAGCGCTGAAAACCTCCTTCACAAAAGGTAGAAGAAAGGCTGTACAAATGTACAGCTGGCTGGACAAGATACTTGTGATCTACTGTGTTGAATGCCTTCTCCTGATTGAGGGACAGGAAGGTGATTGACAGAGCAGTCCTTTGGGGTAAAAGGTCCTGAACCAGATGGACATTGTCATGGATCCTCCAGCCAGGGACTGTGTAGGACTGGTCAGGGTGGATTATATGGCCTAAATATGGAGGGAGTCTGGACACTGGCTTTTAAATAAATGAAAGTCCCCCTTCTTTTAGAAGCAGGATGATGACTGCCCTGCACTGCAAAAGGGGCAGCTCTTTGGTGAAAAAACATTTCTCCAGTTGCCCCGCCAGAATGCCCTGAAGTACTCCACAATCACCCTGTTCAATCCCAGGACTTGCCTCTTGAGAGTCAGGTAATGGCACCAGTCCCCTCCTCTAAAGTGATGGGAGCATCGAGCATCCTGACATTCCCCGGGCTGACCTGTGGCAGGTCCTTCCACAAAACTCTATGAGCCTCCTTGCTGGATGGCTATGGAGAGAACAGAGCTGTGTAACAGGCTTTGGCTAGGCCCTGATGCCCCCTGGATCTGAGATGACGGACCTGTCATCAGCAAGCAGCACCAGGAGCTGCTGACAGGTCCTGTGGTCTAGGTCCTCAAGGAGCCATCACTCACATATACGTTCTGGAACCCAATGAGCTGCAGGTCCCTCAGCACACCCTCTTCTGTTCGTACAATCCCACAGGACTGAGTCTGCATCAGGCTGACCGAGATGTGACTCCAGGTCAAGCATCTCTTTTTCCAATTCCTTGAACCTAGATTTCTGCCTCTTTGTCGGTCCCCTCGGGTAGTCCTGACAAAAGATGTGTACATGAGCCTTGCCCACGTCCCACCATAACCTCAAAACGGTGGGAAGCCCAGCCCGCCCCCACGCTTCCTTCTCTAGTCAATCCAGAAGTGACGGAACAAATCACTGAACTGCTCATTCTCCAGCAGCAGGTTGTTAAAGCACCACTATGTGGACTGCAGCCAGGGCTGCAACAGGGTGAGCTCCAGCCATACCAGGTGGTGATTTGTGCATGGCTCCTGTTATATGGAGGCTGCTGGAACATATGCCCGTGAAACATACAGGCAGTTGATCTTTAATGCTCCAGCCCCAGGCGACACAAAGAACTGGGATCACCACACTGAGGTGTTAAAGGCCAGGTTCCCTGGCAAAGCCCATTATGGGAAATGCAAACAATCAAAAATGAGGAGGGTTGGAGAGCACGGGAAGGGGCTAAATCAAAATGCTCAGCCTGCTTTTCTTTCTCATCAACTTGCTCAGAGATGTGTTTAGACACCTTTGGAGCAGGTGAGGCTTGAATCTAGGTCTTCTGGCTCAAAGGTAGGGGCACTACCTTTTTAATTTTTTTTAAGTCTTAAATCAACCTGCTCACAGATGTTATGACATGTGTAGATATTATAGATGGGACAAACTCAGGCCTCTTAATCCAGAGGTAGAGATACTACCACTGCACCACAACAGCCCTTAAACTTCTCCCCACCTCAGAGATACCAGATATTCCCTGAACCCCAGTCTCCCACATGACAGGCAGTGATGTTAACCACTGTACTAACAAGGAGCTGCTTGGGTCTTTTTTTTGCACCACAAGAGGGCCCATACATTGTTTCTTTTTTTGCCTTGGACATATACATAATTTTTAAAATAGGGCCTTTATTTACATTCTTTATTTACATAGTTATGTAATTTGAAAAGCAACTTGGGTTTTTTTTATTATTGAGCCTGTTTTTCTAATCAACCTAGATAATAAAATGTGAGGCTGGATGAACACAGCAGGCCAAGCTGCATCTCAGGAGCACAAAAGCTGACGTTTCGGGCCTAGACCCTTCATCAGAGAGGGGGATGGGGGGAGGGAACTGGAATAAATAGGGAGAGAGGGGGAGGCGGACCAAAGATGGAGAGTAAAGAAGATAGGTGGAGAGAGTGTAGGTGGGGAGGTAGGGAGGGGATAGGTCGGTCCAGGGAAGCCGGACAGGTCAAGGAGGTGGGATGAGGTTAGTAGGTAGCTGGGGGTGCGGCTTGGGGTGGGAGGAAGGGATGGGTGAGAGGAAGAACCGGTTAGGGAGGCAGAGACAGGTTGGACTGGTTTTGGGATGCAGTGGGTGGGGGGGAAGAGCTGGGCTGGTTGTGTGGTGCAGTGGGGGGAGGGGATGAACTGGGCTGGTTTAGGGATGCAGTAGGGGAAGGGGAGATTTTGAAACTGGTGAAGTCCACATTGATACCATATGGCTGCAGGGTTCCCAGGCGGAATATGAGTTGCTGTTCCTGCAACCTTCTAATCAACCTGTTCAGATTTGTTATTACACACCTCTGGAGCAGGTGGGATGTGAACCTGGGTCTCTCAGTCCAGGACGAGGGATAGATTTTCTAACCAACCTGATCAGAGATTTTGTGACACACCTCAGGAGTAGGTGGGATTTGTACCCAGGTCTCCTTGTCTCAGAGGTAGGGACACTTCCAGTGCACCAAAAAGGACTCAGGTGATAAGTTCCAGCTCAGCAGGCCATTGCCTGTTATCATACTCAATGAGCTCCAAGAGGAGATTAATTAGTGATTCCCCACAGACCTTGTAGGGGTTATCACAGTCATAAAGAGATTTGAAACCAAAGGTGAGAATGTTTTAAAAAAGTTACAGTTCAAAAAGTGCTTAATCAGCTTTAAAGCACGTCCTTCAGTTGTAAAAGCATTGCATAATTGGAGCTCGGTTTTTATTATTGCTGCCCCAGATGACATCAGCAATGCAAGGTTCTAAAGAGGGTTTTCCCTTTCCATAACCCCATCACAGCATTTGTTAACCCAAGTCAGAGACATTTAACTGTGTGGGTTTAATGCCGCAGATAGTTTGTCTAAGCTTTCACACCAGTTCCCCTGTCAATGCTAATGGTCTCAGGTAAATATTTAAGATCAAACAAGGAATAAATCACGCATGTGTTGGTGTGGATGTCAGAGTGCAAGATAAATCCTTGCTCTGAGGTTGTACAACAATGAACTTTCTCAGTATTCAGTTTGCAGCATTGTAACATTATGTTGACTTAAGAGTTCAGTCAGTAATTTTTAAAAATGTGTCTCAGGTGTCAATAGATATTCTATGTTAACAGCTTGTTTCACAAGTAATTGTTACACAACTGTAAATAACCAAAAACATGATTTGGTATTTACATCGTGCCTTTAACATTATAAAATGTCATAAGTTGCTTCACAGAAGCTTATAAAACAAAATTTGACACCAAACCACATAAGGAGTTAAACAAAAACGGAAGTTGCTGGAAAAGCTCAGCAGGTGTGGCAGCATCTGTGAAGAAAAAATCAGAGTTAATGTTTCAGGCCCGGTGACCCTACCTCAGAACTCCACATAAGGAGTTATTAGATCAGATAACAAAAAGTTTGGTTAAAGAAGCAGGTTTGAAATAGCATCTTCAAGGAGAATGAGATAGCAAAGTGGAGACATTTAGGGACAGAATTCCAGCGTTTGGGCCCCAGCCAGCTGAAAGCACAGCCATTGATGGTGAGGTAATGGAACTCAGATGCTAAAGTGGCCAGAATTATAAGAAGTCAGAATGTTCTTCAATAACTTAGGGTTACATAGTTAAGGTTCTGGAAGTTCCCATTCAACACTTTTGTTTGTGTTTGATTTTGATACAGTGGCCCAGCAGGGACTGTCTTACCATTATTATTTTGGACTTCCGGAAAGAGTTGAGAGAGCTTTATTTTGTATTTTGAACCCTTGCTGTCCCTGTTTAGCAGTGTTTGATGGGGGCGGTGTTGAGAAGAATTTACCTTCAGTTTACTTTTCGTTCAAGCGAGTAGAGTAAATCTTACTCTGTACTTTAACACCTTGTGGTCCCTATTCTATGAGTGTTTGATAGGGATGGTATTGACAGAACTTTCCTTTCAGTTCACCTTTTGTTCATAGAGTTGGGGAAGGGAGTTTTCCTCTGTATTTAACCTCATGTTGTCCCTGTCTCAGGAGTGCTTGACAGGGACGATGTCAAGGGGACTTGCAGTTTAAAAGAGTCAAGAGAACTTTATTTTCAATTTACTTTTAGTTCAAGAGTACAGAGAGCTTTACTGTATCCTCAACCGCGTGCTGTCCCTGTACTGGCAGTGTTGGATGGGGACGGTCTTGAGAGAATTTTGCTTGCAGTTTATTTTTAGTCCAATGAGTACAGTAAGCTTTTCTCTGTATTCAACCCTATGTTGTCCCTATCCCAGGAGTGTTTCATACGTTCCCTTGGCTTCTCGTTTAAAAGAGTGGGAAGGGGTGAGGCCATGGAAGTACTTGAAAACAAAGGTGAGAATTTTAAAATAGAGGGTTGCTGAGGAGCCAGTGTAGGCTAATGAGTACAGTGGCGATGACTGAAATGAGACTTGGGTGCAACTGGTGTCAAAAACTGTCACATTAATGATGAATAAGTTTCCTTTTACTAGGACACTGACACCTGTTGGGCAGTGACAGAAGTGCAGATTGATAATCAGAGACACAGTGCCATTATTTTGTTAAAGCTCTTATTTTCAAAGTTGGGGTAACCACTGTTGGGAGCATGAGAATGGGGTGGTTAGAGGTGGGAAGCCATGTGATAGAACCTCCAAGAAAATATCCAACTAAAGTTGGCAACCGAACACACCACCACTAGTTACATTGATTTGTTCCCTTTTGCGAGTGGTAGGAAGCGTATCTTTTAATGCCAAGCACTAAAACAGCATTACTATAGTGACAACAAATTGTCTGTGTGTACTGAGACACCCAAGGGATCATATTTAGCTCCAGCTGTTGTGAAGTTTATTTTTAAATGTTGCTTTCATTAATAATTATATTTAAGTATTAATGGGAAGGATTCAATTCATTTCAGAGATGCTGCACAGCAGGGAACTTGATATTGTTTTACACCAAAGCAAAAGCCAAACTGAATTGGTTTCTTTGTTTGTTTTGTTTAAGTGCATAATAACTGTAAAAGCTGAAATAAAGAACTTGACTATAATGCCTTATCACAGGTCTCAGGTCATCCAATAACCATACAAAAAGAAAATTACACAATTGAATCTGTTAATCTGTTGTTAATTGGTGCAGATTGAGGGAGCAGAATTGGTCAAGGCACTGGGAATAGTTAATTCTTCAAAGACTGGCATTGATAGAGAATCAGCAAATGGGCAAGAAACAGAGAGTGGGGATAAGGGGTTTGTTTCCAGGCGGGCAACCTGTGACCAGTGGGACAGATTAGTGCTGGGACCAAGATAACAAGGTGTAGAGCTGGATGAACACAGCAGGCCAAGCAACATTCTAGGAGCAGGAAAGCTGACATTTCGGTCCTAGACCCTTCATCAGAAATGGGGGAGGGGAGGGGAAGGGGCAGGGGGTTCTGAAATAAATAGGGGGGGAGGGGAAGGGGAGGGGGGTTCTGAAATAAATAGTGGGGGAGGGGGAGGTGGATCGAAGATAGGTAGAGAAGATAGGTGGAGAGGAGACAGACAGACAAGTCAAAGAGGTGTGGATGGAGCCAGTAAAGGTGCGGTCCTTGAAAAACAAGGACATCTGAGATGATAAAATGTGAGGCTGGATGAACACAGCAGGCCAAGCAACATCTCAGGAGCACAAGTGCTCCTGAGATGCTGCTTGGCCTGCTGTGTTCATCCAGCCTCACATTTTATTATCTTGGAATTCTCCAGCATCTGCAGTTCCCATTATCTCTGACATCTGAGATGTACAGGATTTCACAAGCTTCAAAATCTCCCCTCCCCTTGCCACATCCCAAAGCCAGCCCAGCTTGTCCCTGCCTCCCTAACCTGTTCTTCCTCTCACCTATCCCCTCCTCCCACCTCAAGCCACACCCCCATTTCCTACCTACTAACCTCATCCTGCCCCCTTGACCTGTCCGTCCTCCCAAGACTGACCTATCTCCTCCTTAACTCCCCATCCACACTCACCTTTACTGGCTCCATCCCCGCCTTTTTGACCTGTCTGTCTCCTCTCCACCTATCTTCTCCTCTATCCACCTTCGATCTGCCTCCCCCTCTCTCCCTATTTATTACAGAACCTCCTTCCCCTCCCCCATTTCTGATGAAGGGTGTAGCCCAAAACATCAGCTTTCCTGCTCCTGTGATGTTGCTTGGCCTACTGTATTCATCCAGCTCCACACTTTGTTATCTCAGATTCTCCAGCATCTGCAGTTCCTACTATCTCTAGTTCTGGGACCAATAACTGTATACAATATATATTAATGATTTGGAGGAAGGAAGTCTGTAGAATTCAGAATCTGTAAGGAACTTCCTCACTTCACATTTTCTTCTTTTACAAAACACTTTAAAATCTGTAGCCAGATTTACAGGTGGCACAAAAATAGGTGGAAAGGCAATTTGCAAGAGGGATACAAACAGTTTATAGATATTGATAAATTAAGTAAGTGGGTTAAGAAATTAGCAAATGGAGTATAATGTGGGGAAATATGAAGTTGTTCATTTTGGAAGGGAGAACAAAAGAACGGTGTTACTTAAATGAAGAAAAACTGCAGAAAGCTACAACACAAGGATCTTGGGGGCACTTGTACAGAAAGCTAGCATCTAGTTGGATCAGGTTGGAATAGAAGGGTAAGGAAGTCTCACTGCAACTGTATATGGTGTTTATTTAAGGAAAGATCCTTTCCTTATAGATAATCCCTGGTAGGGAGAGCCTGTCTTACAAGCAAAGGCTAAACAGGTTGGGACTCTGCTCACGAGTTTAGAAGAATGAGAGGTGATCTCATTGGAATAGATAGGATTCTTAAAGGGCTTAACAGAGTAAATATTTAGAGAGTGATTCCCCTCATGAGAGAGTCTAGGTCCAGAGAGCATTGTCTCAGAATAAAGGGGTGCCAGTTTAAGACTGAAATGAGGAGGAATATCTTCTCTCAGAAGGTCAAGAGTCTTTGGATCTTCTTGTCACAGAGAGCTGTGGGGGCAAAGTTTTTGCATATATTTAAGACTGAGATAGATTCTTCTTCATTTGGGGAATCAAGGGTTATGGGAAAATGCAGGATAATGGACCTGAGGAATGTTGGCTGAGCCATGATCCTATTTAATGATGGACCAGACTTGTGGGGCTGAATAGCATCTTCCTGTTCCTATTCATCATAATCTTATGGTGCTTCAAATAGCGCTTTAAATTGGGATCTTTAACATCCACCTGAATCAGTGCAACAGGTGGTACCACTTCATTTGCAGGATGACACTTTGCTGCTGTAAACAAAAACTCACAATTGCACAGTGAGAACAAGCCTTACCCGCTGAGAAAATGGAAATTGCTCCCTTGATGGTTGTGCTGATAAACACATGGATTTCGAGACTCAGAAATTGATATTTTTGCTGATATTTGGATCTTTTATCAGAAATGATGCTCACTGACCTATGCTGGCTCTTGAACAATATGTCTTGCTCAAAATTCTCATCCGTCATCTTCAGGTCCCTCCATGGCCTTGCTACTCTCCACTGCTTGTCACCTCTTTAAACATCCCATTCGCTATGGCCTGCTGTTCTACAATCCTCCAAGAGCTCTTCGTTCTTCAAATTCTGGCCTCTCACACATCACTGACTTCCGTCACTCCACCATTGATGGCCATGCCTTCAGGTACCTCAGTCCCAAGCACTGGAATTCCCTCCCTCAATCTTTCCAGTTCTCTCCCTCTGCTGTCCTTGTATCTCCTTATGTGGTTCAGAATCAAATTTTTGCTTGGTAATGCTCCTGCAAAGTTATTTTGGGACATTTTACTGCAGTAAAGGTGCTAGAGAAATAAGGTTATCATTGTACTCAGGCAAATCATTTAGTGTAGAAAGTCAGAGGATGTCTTATCACAATAAACTACTTGTCCTACAATGACAAATAGCCTATTATCACCATTGGAGTGATGTCTGTTTAAACGATCAACATGCAAATAAGTCAACTACCTGGATACTGTCATATGGCTGTAAGGATCTCTGCATTTTAGCACTGGAGGCCCAGGCTATGCCTGGAGTTTACTCTCTATTCTATATATTAGTTTAACTAGAAATAAACACTAGAGATCTTCAAATAAATAGAATTCATGGACTTCATTTGTGTAACATTTAGATACAACATAAATGTTGTTACTTGGTGTGAAGCTGCAACTTTTTTTCTTTAAATTAAACAGAACAAAGTAGAAACCACATTTACTGGGTTGAAGACCAAAGGGAGCAGCAGTTAACAAGTATAATAAGAATCTGCAGTTCTTTGCATTTTATGTGTAGTTCTAGTCACCTTACTATAGGAAAGATGTGATTACACTGGAGGAGTTGCGGAGGACATTCACCAGAATGCTGCCTGGGCTGGAGCATTCCAATTATGAAGAGAGACTACAGAGGGTAGGAGATAACAAAGTGTGGAGCTGGATGAACACAGCAGGCCAAGCAGCATCTCAGGAGCACAAAAGCTGACGTTTCTGGCCTAGACCCTTCTCTACTCTAATCCTATTTTGCAGTACTTGGTCCATAGCCTTGTATGCTGTTGCATTTTAAATGTTCATCTAAACATTTTTTGTTGTAATGGTTTCCGCCCCACCCTTTCAGACAGTAAGTTACAGATACCAACCCTCCTCTAGATGAAAATATTCTTCTTAAATCCCCTCTAAATCTCCTGCCCCTTACCTTAAATTTAACCCTAACCCTAAATGACCCCTCTATTTAAGGGGAAGGTTTATTGTGCCCCACCTCCAACTCCCCCACACCCAAGCTTTTTCTATTCCAAGGAAAACAACCCTACCTTCTGCTGTGATAATGGGAACTGCAGATGCCGGAGAATCCGAGATAACAAAGTTTGGAGCTGGATGAACACAGCAGGCCAAGCAGCACAAAAGCTGACGTTTCGGGCTCCCCTCCCCCTTTTCTGATGAAGGGTCTCGGCCCAAAACGTGATCTTTTGTGCTCCTAAGATGCTGCTTGGCCTGCTGTGTTCATCCAGCTCCACACTTTGTTATCTCGGATTCTCCAGCATCTGCAGTTCCCATTATCTCTGATACAATTTTAACCATTCCCATAAACCTCTTTTGTGCTCTCTCCAATGTATTTATAGCTTTCTTCAAGTGTGGCACCCAGAACTGTACACAATACTCAGCTAAGGTCTAACTAATGTCCAATATAGGTTCAGCATAACTCCATTGCTTTTGAATTCTATGCCCCTATTAATGAAGCTTCTGATACTGTCTGTTTTTCTAACTGCTCTTTTTTCCTGTCTTGTCACCTTCAATGACTGATGCACCTATACTCCCAGGTCTCTATCTCCTTTAGAATAATGCTCACTGTATTCTTTGTACCAAAGATTAGTGTATCACCTCACATTTCCCTGCATTGAACTTATCTGACACCCATCTGTCCACTCCACCAATTTATAAATGCCTTTTTGAGGTTCGATGCTGTTCTCTTCACAGATTACAATTCTTCCAAATTTTGTGTTGTCCCGTAAACTTTGTAGTTGTTCCCTGCACACTAGATTACTTATACTTACCAGGAAAAACAAAGGTCCTAATGTCAAGGCCTGAGGAATTCCACTGTAAACAGTCCTCCAACCTGAAAAATGTCCATTAAACATCACTGTTTCTGATCTCTCAGCCAATGTTATGTCCGTGTTGCTACTGCTACTGCCTATTCCATGACCTACTACTTTCCTTACAAATCTGTTGTGTGGCGATGTATTGAATGCCTTTTGAAGTCCATGTACACTACATCAACAGCCTTGTGCTCAACCATCTCTGTTATCTCTTCTAAAAACTTCGACATAAACACAAGCACAGAAACAATAAGTAGGAGTAGGCTATTTGCCCTTCAAGCCTGCTCTGCCACACAATATGATCATGGCTGATCCTCTGTTCTGATGCCATTTCTTCACTTTCTTCCCATACCCCTTGATGCCTTAAAAAAGGTTATCCCCTATCTCTTTCCTGAATACATTCAGTGACTTGCCTCCACAGCCTTATGTGGTACAGAATTCCACAGGTTCACTACCCTTTGAGTGAAGAAATGTTTCCTCATCTCAGTCCTTAATGGTATATCCCACATCCCTAAACTGTCCACATCCTGATAATCTCTAGCTAATCTATTAAAAATCTCTGGTAACTACAGGCCCAGTTGAACCACTCTCTCCTCAGGATGTCCTGCCAGCCTGGTATCAGCTTTGTGAGCCTCCAATGCACACCCTCTATGGCAAGTATATCCCTTCTCAGGTAGAGAGACCAAAACTGCACATAATACTCTGGGTGTGCTCTCACCAAGGCCCTGTGTAAATGCAGTAAGACATCCCTACTTTTGAACTCAAATACTTTGCAATGAAGGCCAATAAACTATTTGCCTTCCTAACTGCTTCCTGCACTTGCCTGTCTACATTCACTGACTAGAGTACAAGGACACCCAAAGCCCTCTGTACATTCACACTTCCAAATAAGTTAGTATTACACAATTTTGCATGAACAAATTTAAGCTGATTCTTTCGAGTTTTCCACACACTTTTCAGTGTGACGATTAATTCTATTACAAATAATTGTTCTAGATATTTCCCCACCACTGAAGTTAAAATGACTGGGCTGTCATTGCTGGGGCTATTTTTACCATACAAGAATGTGATGTTTGTAATTCTCGAGTTCTCCAGCACCACGCACAAAGCTAGGCGAGATTGAAAGATTACTACCAGTGCCTCTGTGATTTCTACTCCCACGTTCTTCAATATCCTTGGAAGCATCTCATCTGGTCCTGGTTCCATATCAACTTTAAGTACAGACAGCAATACCTCCTCCTTATCAATCTTAAACCCTTGTAGTGACAGAGCTTCCACACCTGTGAACATGGTCTGGACAGCATCTGCCTTGTAGACAAAGGCAGGTGCAAAATATTCATTAAACATCTCAGTCATGCCTCTTGTCTCCATGCGTAAATCCACTTTCAGTTCCTAGTGGCTCTCCTCCTCCTATACTGCTCTTTAACTATTGGTGTGCTTATAGAAGACTTCAGGATTTCTCAACAAGTTCAGCTGTCAATCTTTTCCCATAATCCTCCTTCGCTTCTCTTAATTAGTTTTGACCTTCCTTCTGAACTTTCAGTGTTCAGCTTAATTCTCAATTACATTTTCTAGCTGACATCTGTCATAAGCACGCTTTTTCTTCTTTAACTTAATTCCATTTCCTTAGTTATCTAAGAAGCTCTGAATTTGTTTATCCGACCTTTGCCTTTTGAGGGAATAAACTTGACTTTGCATAAACCATTTCCTCTTTGAAGGTAGCCCATTTTTCCCACTAACCTCCGGTTCCAGTTTAATTGGCTCAGCTCCATTCTTGCCCATTTGAAATCGGCTCACCACCACTTGATTATTCCTACTTTGGTTTGATCAATGTCATTTCCACAGTCACACTAAACCTTAAGAAACAATGATCACTGTCCACTAAGTGCTCCCCCACTGCACTTGACCTACCTGGCTCATCTCATTCCCAAGGACCAGGCCTGGTGATGCCTCCTTTCTAGTTGGATTTGACACATACCGCTGCATGTAGGCTGCAGGAATTCTCCTAAATGCAATCTATGAATGCCTGTCTATTGCTCGCCCTTATATTACCACTATCCCAGTCCATATGCAGGTTAATGAAAGTTCCCCATTATAACTATCTATGATCTTTACACCTCTCTGTAATTTCTTTGCAGATTTCTTCCTCTACAACCTTACCACTAGTTAGTGCTCTATAGCTTACACCTAGCAATATAATTGCACCCTTCTTATTCCTTTGCTCTATCCAAGTCAATTCTATTCTTGAATCCCTGAAACATTCTCTTACTCCAGTACTGCCATATTCTCCTTAACCTAAAATGCCACCCATCCTCTTCTTTACCTAGCTACTCAATTTCTCCCAGAGTGCATCCCATTGCACAATTCAAGGCTGCACTCCAGCATCTAATCACTGGCACAGTTCCACTTCTTTACCTACTCTGAGAAGAACTCTCTTGCCCATAGACTGTCCTTTGTCTCAACTACATGGTGCCAGCTCACAGCAGCAGTTTAACAATAGGGTAACCTCGTCTGACTCTCCTTCACTGACAAACACTTGACTAACACTTGAACTGATCTGAGTGATCTATTAAAAATCTCGCAACAAGCCCCACCCCATTCCTAAGCAGGATCACAAGTAAACAGCAGTGGAACACTGTATGCCCAGAGTGTTTTAATATCCCCAGGTTGACGGCTTACACAGTACAAATGGATGTAAGAATGGATTTTATCACAAACTTAGAACACACTTCAAATTGAAAATGCTCCCTGGGATGAGACGATACAGGGTCAAACTATGGAAGAGCACACTTCTAGCTGGAAATCATGAAGTACCTTCACAAAAAAAACTGATTAATGCACTGAATGGAGAAAATGTGGAGGTGAAAACCCTCAAAACTTTAATGGACCAATGATGAGTGGGACTGGATAGGTCAAATGGTCTCTCAAATCTCTGAGATGGCAAATGCTTTTTACATTTCAGGATTACTGAGGATACTTTTGAGACTCTGTTCACAATTGTGGGCCATATTGTAGCTGAAAGCAGTACCATGTAATAAACAGCCCATTCTTGGGCTTCTATCTCCTGATCAAAGACTGTGGGATTGATGAATATCAACAAACCTCACGCCAAAATTTTTGTTTCACATGAAGCATTTTATGATTACATCAGTGAGACCTTTCCTCTTTGATAAATCTGCCACCTCACTTCAGGGTTAAAGTTGCTTTGAGCTTGACCTTATTTCAGCTTCTTCTGCTGTACTCTGTCTCATTGCCACACAGCAAATAAATCAGCTAACCAAACAAGTTAATCATTGAGAACAGACATTTAGAAATCTCCAGAGCCCTAATTTATGATGCCTAGATAAGTCAAATTCCATTTTCATTTTTGAATTTTCACTAGCATTTTGGCAAATTCATGCTGCAATGCCATATATTTATTATTAGAGCCACCAGTTTATGCTGGTTGAATAAGTTGCAATCTTATCCCATAGCATGGGTTTCAGAGTTTTACCATGCTTGGGTGATGAAGTTACATAATTCTTTGCACTTTTCTTTAATTGTTCCTACTTCGTTGACTCTGGATATAATGCTGTTAATGTTTTATGCATACATTCTTAAGATACAGAGTACAGGTGCATGTTATCGCCAAGATTTGCTCCCTGCATAGGATATGTGTTCATCAGTGAATCATAGAATCCCTCCAGTGTGGAAACAGGCCATTTGGCCCAACAAGTTCACACCACCACTCCGAAGAGCATCCCATCCTGACTCATTCCCATATCCCTGTATTTCCCCTTTTGTAACCCACCTAACCTAAACATTCTTGGTCACTATGGGCAATTTAGCATAGCCAACCCACCTACCCTGCACATCTGTGGACAGTGGAAGGAAACCGGAGCACCTGGAGGAAACCTACACAGGCATAGGGAGAAGGTGCAACTTCTACATAGACAGTCGCCCAAGGCTGGAATTGAGCCCAGGTCCCTGGAGCTGTGAGGCAGCAGTGCTAACCACTGAGCCACTGTGCCTCTGTCTGTGTACAGCCCTGGGTCGACAGTGTCCTCTGACTGTGTACAGCCCTGGGTCGGCAGTGTCCTCTGGCTGTGTACAATCTTAAGTAAACAGTGTCCTCTGTCTGTGTACAGCCCTGGGTCGGCAGTGTCCTCTGACTGTGTACAGCCCTGGGTCAGCAGTGTCCTCTGGCTGTGTACAATCTTAAGTAAACAGTGTCCTCTGTCTGTGTACAGCCCTGGGTCGGCAGTGCCCTTTGGCTGTGTACAGCTCTGGGTCGGCAGTGTCCTCTGGCTGTGTATAGCCCTGAGTCTGTAGTGATCTCTTTCTGTGTACAATCTTAAGTAAACAGTGTCCTCTGACTGTGTACAGCCCTGGGTCAGCAGTGTCCTCTGGCTGTGTCCAGCCCTGGGTCAGCAGTGTCCTCTGGCTGTGTACAGCCCTGGGTCGGCAGTGCCCTCTGTCTGTGTACAGCCCTGAGTAAACAGTGTCCTCTGGCTGTGTACAGCCCTGGGTCGGCAGTGTCCTCTGGCTGTGTACAATCTTAAGTAAACAGTGTCCTCTGTCTGTGTACAGTCCTGGGTCGGCAGTGCCCTTTGGCTGTGTACAGCTCTGGGTCGGCAGTGCCCTCTGGCTGTGTATAGCCCTGAGTCTGTAGTGATCTCTTTCTGTGTACAATCTTAAGTAAACAGTGTCCTCTGCCTGTGTACAGCCCTGGGTCAGCAGTGTCCTCTGGCTGTGTACAGCCCTGAGTAAACAGTGTCCTCTGTCTGTGTACAGCCCTGGGTCGGCAGTGCCCTTTGGCTGTGTACAGCTATGGGTCGGCAGTGTCCTCTGGCTGTGTATAGCCCTGAGTCTGTAGTGATCTCTTTCTGTGTACAATCTTAAGTAAACAGTGTCCTCTGACTGTGTACAGCCCTGGGTCAGCAGTGTCCTCTGGCTGTGTACAGCTCTGGGTCAGCAGTGTCCTCTGGCTGTGTACAGCCCTGGGTCGGCAGTGCCCTCTGTCTGTGTACAGCCCTGAGTAAACAGTGTCCTCTGGCTGTGTACAGCCCTGGGTCGGCAGTGTCCTCTGGCTGTGTACAATCTTAAGTAAACAGTGTCCTCTGTCTGTGTACAGCCCTGGGTCAGCAGTGCCCTTTGGCTGTGTACAGCTCTGGATCGGCAGTGCCCTCTGGCTGTGTATAGCCCTGAGTCTGTAGTGATCTCTTTCTGTGTACAATCTTAAGTAAACAGTGTCCTCTGCCTGTGTACAGCCCTGGGTCAGCAGTGTCCTCTGGCTGTGTACAGCCCTGAGTAAACAGTGTCCTCTGTCTGTGTACAGCTATGGGTCGGCAGTGTCCTCTGGCTGTGTACAATCTTGAGTAAACAGTGTCCTCTGTCTGTGTACAGCCCTGGGTCGGCAGTGTCCTCTGTCTGTGTATAGCCTTGGGTCAGCAGTGTCTTCTGTCTGTGTACAGCCCTGAGTTGGCAGTGTCCTCTGTCTGTGTACAGCCCTGAGTAAACAGTGTCCTCTGTATGGTACAGGCCTGAGTAGGCAGTGTCCTTTGTAACAATACAGTCAATTGAGACTGAAGTTGGGTGGGAAAAAAATTGAAGCAACTGCATATAAGAAAAATTATGAGACTTTGACTCTCTTGATCATGGCACATTCAATTCTGAAGTCGCTTTGATATCCTTAGCACCATTCTTGCTACCCAAATAGACAGTCATGTTTCCATCTCCTTTTAACAGCCTTTGAAAATACAAGACAACAGACACTCCATATATGTAAGACAGCATAGTCCATGAGCCTATGATATTTCAGATACCTGATGGTCCTTTCGTTCCTTAGCTCCCCACTAGTGCCTGCCTGTTACTGAGATTCACACTGAGGGTCTTCACAATCTGCAAAGGAAAAGATAATTACAATTTCTCATGCCTTTTGACCTGAAGGTTGAAAACACTAAATGCCAGGTTCACATTGATGATCAGATTTTTTTTTAACTTTTCATGTAATTTCTGTTCAGATTTCTTATGTATGAACACTACAAGATTTGAGGCTTACTCCTGAGAAGTGAGGTGGTGAACCTAAGTGATTTAGTTCCTAGTATATCAATTGTTGTTTTCCTTCTCCCCTCTGCCATACTAGCTGCCTTAGACAGATTCTTTTTACCAGCTCATATACAGTCAAATTTATTTATGTTGATGTGACAGTCTGTAAAGTCAAAATGCTGCTCACTCACAGGCAAATTGTGCTTGCCTCACTGTTGAAAACTTAACGAAGCAGTCAAACACAAAGTTATTGAGTACACCTTTTAGTGGAGATTCCTAGGCATGGGGTGAAGATTCTGGGTGCAGAATGCCACCGAGGTTGATATGAGTGAGAGAGAAGGTGAGGCCCATAAAGCAAAGTTTAGCTGACCTCAAACTTAGGCTTCACAGGCCTGTTGAATGCAGGGTAAAGGCAACACAGGTGAGACCAACAGTATTGGGGCCCTGAGAAAAAAATGAGATAGAACAGCGGAGCATGCTGTGGGTCTTGACTTCAATAGAGTAGGAATAGTATACATGACAGTAGTTGGATCTTAGGAAAAGCTTGGATGGTTACCAAGGTGATTACCATCATAATATCAACAATATAATAACAAGGTAGTCATTAAGAGTCATTGGAGACTGGAAGTTGAAAGAAGGTTTGGCATCCAGATAAGCTTTTTCTTGTATCCTGTCCAGAAATAAGTGAGTGAGACTGAAATCTCAGCAGAGAGGGGACAGTATACCCTTATTGTACAAACCTTAGCTTTGACACATCCATTTCATCCGCACAAAACTTTTCTGACTCCACTAGACTTTAGTTTATTGGCTCTTGCTGGAGAATAGGGTTAACCATGTATTATGCAGCTTCCCATTTCTGGTACATTGTGAAAAATAAGCATATTTACTTCCAAATCTTTTCCCCTGCAACCAGTGTCTCTCTCAAAGGGGTATTTGTCTAGAACAAAATTATGTCCAATTTATCAAAGTAATATTAAGGGCTAGGGACTGAGCCCGTTTTTAAGCTATGTCTCTCTGCACGACTCTGGTGCTGAATCAACTCATTTGGGCAAGTTAATGCCTTAGATGAGCGGACAAATATCATGCATGCCTCAAAATCACCAACAATATTTCTAGGCCCTTGTCATTGAGTATCAGAGAAAACTGACATGAACCTATCAGTTGCATGCCATGAAAATAGAATCTAACCATTCCCATTGTCAAATGCAGTCATTTGGTGTATGCAAATGAATTGTTAAATATAAACGAGCAGATTTTCTAAGTCACATGATTTGTCTTGAATTAAATTAGAGCTGTTTAATAAAATGACATTTGTCCAACTGGACAGGGGAAATTAGGGTTGAATAAGACAGAAGGGAGAAAAAACTGATGTTCAGTTTAAACAAGCACAATGGGATTGTCAGGAGAGAACAAATGTGTATTAATATTATATAAAGTTAGTCCATTTTTCTAATTGTTTCAAGCAAGTTAGTCATCCTGCAAAGTTTAATCACATGAAAAGGGCTGAAATTATTTTTTCTTAAGTCTAATGAGGTAGACATTAGAGTGACAGTACATTAAATTAAATATAATAGCTTTCTCTACACAAATTATTCCCCTCATCACCCTCCCCCAATCTACCATTGGTGGCACAGTCTTCAGCCACTTCTGGTCTATTTTTGAATTCATATCCCTAATCCTCTTTATCTTGCTGCCCTTCTCATAACTTACAAAATTTGCTTAACCTAAATTCCACTAACTTTTGTCCCTGCCACAAACTCCAAAACTCCTCCAATATCCTCATTCTCCAGGGTTGCCAATCCTTCAGGTTTATCCTGCAGATTCCTGGATTGATGAGCCAAGCTTTTCCACTGTCCCTCATACTGGTCACAACACACCTGCTTAGGTGGGCAAGCAGGTAGCTTGCTTGACACCCTCCACCAATGGGACGGTGACTTAACTGTTGTCTGGGATGGTCACAGGCAATACCTGTATTTTTAAGATTCTAATGTTGTCCAATTAGATAGCCAATGTGTTATGTTGTCAAGGTGCTGAGTGATGTGATACCATTTTGTTTGTGTTACTGTTAGAAAGGAGTGCAAGCACTGTGAAAAACCAGATGTACAACATAGCGAATAATAGATGACTGGGCGAGGTAGGTAATGGAAAGACAAAATCTTCTTGGTCATCTTTTGCTATTCTTCTTTCATTTTCACCCAAAAACGTTCAAATGCTGATCAGTAAGGAAGACTTAAATCACCCAAGTTGTAGACTATTTTGATTAAAACGTGAAGTGAAGGCCTTCAGGACGGATGTTCACTGTATGAGAATGACATGATCTTGTCAAACTCTTGTAACTAATTTGGCTTGGGTTTGGTCAACTTCCCTTGGGGAAGTCAATTAATGTCTTTTTCCTTTCCATACATGGCAGAATGTTTTATTTGTTGTGAAATGCAGATCTGTGATTACTCACTTCGATTCAAGAAGGAAAGGAAGCAAATTTTGAATTGGTTTTTCATGGATGACTGTCTCTTGAGCACTTAAAGGTCTTCTCTAATCCTCACACCAGCAGCCTGTCCTGGTATTGTAATGTTCCTGATTTAACAGAAAAACAAATATATAATCGACTGGTGAATCTCACACTGCATAAGTAAAATCAGGAGTCATCTGCACTGCCTTGCTAGTGGATGGATGACTGTGCTTGGAATGGCAATGATATGTAATTGTATAAATGCCCATTACAGGGAGTTAATTATGAAGGTATGCTATCATTTGTGTAAAGTTTAGCTAATATGTGTGATTTAAAAAGATAGAGAACATATTGCTGCAGAAACAGAATATACATAGCTGAAGTGTCTCCAAAGTCTCTTCGAAGAGATACCAAGGGATATGGGGTAAAGGTGTGTTCGGTTGATCAGCCTGGATTTCATTGAATGGTAGAACAGGCTGAAGGGACGAAATAGTTTCTGCCTGTTTTTATGTTCCTAAAACACAGCTTTACACACAGTTATGAGGCTATAATAGTGAATATGAAGCGTCCGCTATTTGCAACTCCTTCACAAATTTGGTTTATAACTGAACCATTTGAACTGTGCAAAAGGATGAGTTTTGATTGAGTTAAAATCTCACACAAAAAGTCAAATTATGTTCTCATGTGGAATTCATGACAATGTTTTGGAGCTGCGTTCCAAAATAATTTTGATTTTGCTGCAAATACCAGAACTCAAACCATATGAAGCAAGAAAGCTGCTCACATCAGAAGTGGACTCACTAGTGCAGCACTAATAAAAAGAAGTGTGGGTGTAACTTTACTCTCCTTTCACTTAAAATTCCCACAAATTTGTCTTGAAATCTACAATTCCTAATGAGTCAGAGACATAAGGGCCACTATTGATTTCAAATTCATAAGAATAAATGTATATGGAGGTGACAACAATCAAACATTGCACTACACACAAAAACAAGAATAGACTTTTCAGCTTAGTCCATGGTTTCTGTTGTTGTTCTTGTGCCCAGGACAGAAGGTCACATTTTCCAGTGTAAAGACTTGGAACACTTTGCCTGAGAGAATGGTGGAAAGAGACTGAAATGAGACATATGCTTAAAAAGGAAATTTTTCAGGGCTATGGGAAGACAGTCCTCTGATGAAGGGTCTAGGCCCAAAACATCAGCTTTTGTGCTCCTGAGATGCTGCTTGGCCTGCTGTGTTCATCCAGCTCCACAGTTTATTATCTTGGATTCTCCAGCATTTGCAGTTCCAATTATCTCAGGAGACTGGGAAGAATCAGGACAGACACATTAGAACAAATGCTCTCATTTTGTGGTGGATGATTCTATGATGGTTGCGTTTATGGCACCATCTGCTAGTGTAACTAAAAGGTGAGAGAATTGCACCTGATTCATATAGCTCTCAAGGTACTGCATTTGTGTCTCCTGACGTGTAAACTGAATACTGACCCATAATTCTCTCACCCACCTTCACTTTGTGCAGCAAGTTGTTATTCTGTTACTAGCAGCTGTTGTACGTGGGAATGGTCCCTTCTCTCAATTCCTGAAATGTTCACTGATTCATCATTTTATGAACAGTCATTGACTGCAGGGCCACAGCACGGAGTACGACTCGATCCAGCTCCCTGTCTTCATCAAAGGGCACAGCTCTGATTGAAAGCTAAACAGTGTTTCCCCCTTCAAGGAATGGTATGAACAGGGATTGATTCCCACAGAACTGGGAATCTGGTGCAACAATGCATGTACAGATGGATCACAGCAGCAATTTTGGACTTTGGAATAAATACTCCATTATGTAATTTCCTCCAAAATAAAGCATGAGCTTAAATGCAAAGTCATGTGGGAAATTACATGGTTGGGATCAGCCAGTACTCTTTAGCAGTAACATAAGGGGTTAAAGTTTTGAAGTCTTTTTCTTAATCCCTAATGCTCGTGGATAAACCTGCATTTCAGATTTGGAACTACAAATCAGGTTTATTAAGAATTAAAATTAAACTGAAGCAAAAGCAGATTCAACACATTTTACTAGTTTACAGTAAAAAGAATTGACTTCAGGTCTATTTCAAAGTAATAAGCTTGGAACATCAATCATCTTCATAACTTGAAATCTTGAGAAAAATCTTCCATTCAATATTCTTTGTGTGGCCTCTCCAAATCCACCTGTTTCTCTTCATTTTGGAGCCCTGATATAGGCCAACAGTTATGCTTTGAAGTTCTAACTAAGACAGAAGAAAGTCAAGAGCTTTCTTTCATAATTCAGCTGTCAATGAAAAATAGTTTCCAGACATTCAACCTATCTGGGAGGTTTTCCTGAAACAAAGCAATTGCCATACAAGGAGTGACAGCTTTCCTGGATAGCAACCTTAAAACAATTATCTCTGCTTCCTTTTTGTGGTGACAATATAATTTGTTTCTACAACCTGTGTGACCTTTGCGTCAAACACTCATTAATCAGTCCACCTAGTTGGAAATGACTCATCCATCTTTGACGTCAGAGCCTGCAAACCAGCCAGTATAAATACATGTGCACCTCATACGCAAACTGATCCCAGGAAGCAAGAACCAAATTTAATGTAGTCACCAGAGATAATGGGAACTGCAGATGCTGGAGAATCCAAGATAATAAAATGTGAGGCTGGATGAACACAGCAGGCCCAGCAGCATCTCAGGAGCACAAAAGCTGACGTTTCGGGCCTAGACCCTTCATCAGAGAGGGGGATGGGGTGAGGGTTCTGGAATAAATAGGGAAAGAGGGGGAGGCGGACCGAAGATGGAGAGAAAAGAAGATAGGTGGAGAGAGTATAGGTGGGGAGGTAGGGAAGGGACAGGTCAGTCCAGGGAAGACGGACAGGTCAAGGAGGTGGGATGAGGTTAGTAGGTAGATGGGCGTGCGGCTTGGGGTGGGAGGAAGGGATGGGTGAGAGGAAGAACAGGTTAGGGAGGCAGAGACAGGTTGGACTGGTTTTGGGATGCAGTGGGTGGAGGGGAAGAGCTGGGCTGGTTGTGTGGTGCAGTGGGGGGAGGGGACGAACTGGGCTGGTTTAGGGATGCGGTGGGGGAAGGGGAGATTTTGAACCTGGTGAAGTCAACATTGATACCATTAGGCTGCAGGGTTCCCAGGCGGAAAATGAGTTGCTGTTCCTGCAACCTTCGGGTGGCATCATTGTGGCACTGCAGGAGGCCCATGATGGACATGTCATCTAAAGAATGGGAGGGGGAGTGGAAATGGTTTGCGACTGGGAGGTGCAGTTGTTTGTTGCGAGGCGGAGGCTTGGGGACCGCTTTGCAGAACACCTCCGCTCAGTTCGCAACAAACAACTGCACCTCCCAGTCGCAAACCATTTCCACTCCCCCTCCCATTCTTTAGATGACATGTCCATCATGGGCCTCCTGCAGTGCCACAATGATGCCACCCGAAGGTTGCAGGAACAGCAACTCATATTCCGCCTGGGAACCCTGCAGCCTAATGGTATCAATGTTGACTCCACCAGTTTCAAAATCTCCCCTTCCCCTACTGCATCCCTAAACCAGCCCAGTTCGTCCCCTCCCCCCACTGCACCACACAACCAGCCCAGCTCTTCCCCTCCACTCACTGCATCCCAAAACAAGTCCAACCTGTCTCTGCCTCCCTAACCTGTTCTTCCTCTCACCCATCCCTTCCTCCCACCCCAAGCCGCACCCCCATCTACCTACTAACCTCATCCCACCTCCTTGACCTGTCCGTCTTCCCTGGACTGACCTATCCCCTCCCTACCTCCTCACCTATACTCTCTCCACTTATCTTCTTTTCTCTCCATCTTCGGTCCGCCTCCCCCTCTTTCCCTATTTATTCCAGAACCCTCACCCCATCCCCCTCTCTGATGAAGGGTCTAGGCCCGAAACGTCAGCTTTTGTGCTCCTGAGATGCTGCTTGGCCTGCTGTGTTCATCCAGCCTCACATTTTAATGTAGTCACCAGCTGACTAACTCCCAAATATCCATCAAAGAGCATTTTAGGATTTGAAACCAGGCAAATCCATAACTTACCACAAATGTCATTTATAAAAATATAACAAAAAGGGGTAGCACCAGGTAGAATAGTTAGTACCTGTTCACCAACAGAATTTGGGTTTAAATAAAAAATGCCCAAACTACGATGACAGAAAGCCTTCTCTCCATCAGCTGTGACATTAAATTCATTACTGTCAATGACGGGTAAACTTATCCATTGGATTGTTTCAAGTCTTCTGATTTTACTCTGTCCAATTCTCTTCACTTCTACTTTGTTGGGTGTAAAGCAATTTAGGATGTCCTGAAGTTAGGACAGACACCATATAAATGCAGCAAGACCTGGGCAATATACAGATTTAGGTTGACAAATGGCAAAATAATATTTGCGCCACAAGTGCGGCAAGCTACGACAATATCAGAGAATCTAACCATTGTCCCTGACTATTGAATGGCCATTACCATTACTGAATTTCACACTATCAACATCCTGGGGGTTATCACTGAGAAAGTGAACTGGACAAGCCATGTAAATACAGTACCCGTAAGAGCAGTTCAGGGGCTAGGAACCTTGCAGCGAGTAATTCAGCTATTGGTTCCCCAAAGTCTGTCCACTATCTAGAAGGCACAAGTCAGGAATGTGATGGAATACTCCCCATTTGCTTGAATGTGTGCAACTCCATCAACACTCAAGATGTTTGACTCATCTAGGCACAGCAGTCTGACAGACTGGCACCACCTCCACAAACATTCACTCTTACCCCTAACAACGCTCAATTACAAGGTGCCCCAAGGCTCCTCAGATAGCACTTCTAAATCCACCAGCACTCCCATCTAGAAGGACAAGGGCAGCAAATACATGGGAACACCACCCCCTGCTAGTTCCACTCCAAGCCACTCAACAACTTGACTTGGAAATATATCGCCACTCCTGGAATTCCCTCCTTAACTGCATCATGGGCCTACCTATAGCACATGGACAAGGCAACAATTCACTACCACCTTCTGAAGGGCAATTTGGGATGGACAGTAAACGCTGGCCCAACCAGTGACACCTGCACCCCATGAATGAATTTTTAAGAAAAGTATTTATTTCTTACTAGCTTACTTGATAGCATCTTTACATAGAAATTGTGACATGGAAATAGTTTGTTCTTACTGCATGTCCTTTTATTCCCCTCTTGCTCAAACACCCATCTAAACTGTTCTTATACAGTGATTGAGAGCTTACTCTCCCCTTCACTAGCTGGGGACTAAACTGACAAAGTGGTTTGCTCATTTGTGATTAAACTCACCCAGTTTTGATTACTATTTCTTGCTTAATCAGCGACTCCATACTGGAAAGAAGGCATAGCTGTGTGCAGTCAGGACTGAGTTGTTTTGATGACACTCCAGTGCAGCATTAAAACAGTGCTGCACGGTTTTAGGTGCAGCCTCAGATGAGATGTTAAATCGATGCCCCATCTGCCTCCTTGTGTGAATGTGAAAGATCCGATGGCACTAATTCAAAGACACCCCCAGTGTCTGGGCCAATATTCATCCCTCAACTCATGTCACAAAACAGATTCTGATCATCATCACATTACTGTTGAGGTGCGCAAATTAGTACCATGATTCCTACATTTGAACAGCAACTACACTTCAAGAAGTACCGATGTAAAGCACTTCAAAATACTTCTTTAGCTGCTTTGGAATGCTCTGACATTAGGAAAAGCTCCACGGGTCTGATTTCTCAAGCAAAAGGCAGAGGAAAGATGATCAAGTACCATTACACCTCTATGTTGCCTCACAACTGCAAAGTTCCCTCTATCCAGCAATAAGGTCCGCATAGTGCTGATACCTGAAGCTGGTAGAAATATTCAAAGGCCAAGCATATGAAGCGAGTAGATCATCAACAAACTATCATTTTCCTGGTCCCCTGTTTTGAGGAGGCCCCATGTTAAGCTGCACCCACAATCAGTAGGCTCCAGTTCTTGTGCACTGCCATTTCACCAAATAGGAGTTATGAAAGAATAGAATATCCTTTGTTGTCACTTGTACTACAATACATAAAAAGTGTAGGAGAACAGTGAAAAGTTTAAACAACGGCTGCCTTCTAATGGCAGAGATAATGGGAACTGCAGATGCTGGAGAATCCAAGATAATAAAATGTGAAGCTGGATGAACACAGCAGGCCAAGCAGCATCTCAGGAGCACAAAAGCTGACGTTTCGGGCCTAGACCCTTCATCAGAGAGGGTTCAGAAATAAATAGGGAGAGACGGGCTGATGAGGGATAGAGGAGAAGATAGGTGGAGAGGAGAGTATGGGTGGGGAGGTAGGGAGGAGATAGGTCAAGGAGGCGGGATGAGGTTAGTAGGTGGGAAATGGAGGTGCGGCTTGAGGTGAGAGGAAGAATAGGTTAGGGAGACGGGGACGAGCTGGGCTGGTTTTGGGATGAAGTAGGAAAAGGGGAGATTTTGAAGCTTGTGAAATCCACATTGACACCATTGGGCTGCAGGGTTCCCAAGCGGAATATGAGTTGCTGTTCCTGCAACCTTCGGGTGGCATCATTATGGCACTGCAGGAGGCCCATGATGGACATGTCGTCTAAGGAATGGGAGGGGGAGTTAAAATGGTTTGCAACTGGGAAGTGCAGTTGTTTATTGCGAACCGAGCGGAAGTGTTCTGCAAAGCGATCCCCAAGCCTTCGCTTGGTTTCCCCAATGTAGAGGTAGCTACAACGGGACTTCACAAGCTTCAAAATCTCCCCTTCCCCCACTGCATCCCAAAACCAGCCCAGCTCGTCCCTGCTTCCCTAACCTGTTCTTCCTCTCACCTATCCCCTCCTCCCACCTCAAGCCGCACATCTATTTCTTACATACGAACCTCATCCCACCTCCTTGACCTGTCCGTCCTCCCTGGACTGACCTATCCCCTCCCTACCTCCCAACCTATACTCTCCTCTCCACCTATCTTCTCCTCTATCCATCTTCAGTCCGCCTCCCCCTCTCTCCCTATTTATTTCAGAACCCTGTCCCCATACCCCTCTCTAATGACGGGTCTAGGCCCGAAACGTCAGCTTTTGTGCTCCTAAGTTGCTGCTTGGCCTGCTGTGTTCATCCAGCTTCACACTTTGTTATCCTACAGGAGCGTTCTAGTCTGCCGCCATCTTGCTGACTAATTCTTTCTGATTTCCACATTTATTTTGTCTTCTGGTAACTGTATCATTTTGACACTGCTTTTTGTAATGATTATGTGTCAGCTATGACTCAGTGAACAGTTTCATTGCCTTTAAGCCAGAAGGTGGTGGGTTCAATTCCTTCTTAATAGAACTGAGGCTGACATTCCCCGTGCAGTGCTGACAGAATACTGCACAGTTTGGAGATGCTGTCTTTTGTATGTGATGTTAAACTGTTCACAGGAGAGTAGAAACATTCCTATGTCACTATGCAAGAGGGAGCTGTCCTCTTTATCTTTCAGCCAGATGACCTCTAAAACAGATAAACCGGTCACCTCTCAGATATCGTTGCTGGGCAGATTAAGGAGGGGATAACACAGTGTGCAGCTGGATGAGCACAGCAACCAGGCAACATCAGAGGAGCCGGAAAGTTGACATTTTGGGTCGGAACCCTTCTTCAGAAATGAGGGTATGCACATGGTGAGATAAGAAAATGGGATGGAACGGGATTGTCCTGCACGGAGAAGAAGACAGGAAATTCCAGAGGGGCTGATGTGTAGAAGTGTCATCATCACTTCTTCCCCTGTTTCTTACATAGCTGGCTGAACTCCCAGACATCCCCCAGATATTCGATCCAGCACATTCCCAGGACTATGCCTGCTGAAAGATGCAGTGGCCTCCATATTGGCCTAGTAATGATCCAGAATACCAAAACAAGCAGAGTCTGCTTACCCTAAAGAGTTGGTCGATAACAGTTTTGGATGGTGTTAAGCTAGGGCCCTAAAAGATCCTCCCCAAAACCATATTAACTCCCCTAAACCATATTAACTACATTGGAGCATTGTGAATTCTCACGTACATTCCAGGCCTTCAGCAGGGCTGGTGTCGCTGAGTTTAGCCAACCTAATGTCTGCAACTTGGGACAGGATTGACACCCTTCACTTTGGATGGCAGAGGGTTCTAGCTGGCAGGTGAACCAATTAGAATACAGCATCAAGATTCAATTGACACCTTTCAGTCTTCTCTCTTCAACATTAAAGCATGAAGAAAAAGAAAGAAACATTATGATTTAAATTCGAGAATCAGCCACGGTCATTCCAGGATATTCTTACAATTAAGCCAATATCCAACACACTGGGGAAGCACTGCATATCATATTGAGGGCAGATTACCATGATTAGTGTGCATCACAAATTATTTTCCTCAAGGAGATAGCAATCCGTTACTCAGTTCCATGCCAATGGCTTTCCATGTCTCATTAGTTAAACAAATCAGACAATGTGTATTCGTATTTTACTTGTTAGCTGCTGTTTCTTAGCTGAATTGTGCCATGTGCAAGAAATTATTCCTTTGATGGGTTTATGGAAAAGGAGGCACAACTTACAGAATGTCTTATATTCCCAGGCAATCATACATTAATAAGTGATCAGATGCCAGGGTCCTGTCTCTAATATGCTGCCAAGTGTCGAGGAATGCCCATAGATTTTCATGTGCAGGTCAGCATCACCTATAGACTTGAGCAAATTTGGAGAGACTTCTTGTCAGGTGACTTGAAAACATGCTTGTCAAACCTCTTTTGTTTGCTTGAGGAAGGACAGCCATTTTTGGCACAATTTTGTAACACACAGGTTGCAGCATGAATTGCACAACCATACTGAGTAGACAAACAGGAGATGTGTTGCTAAGTGATAATGGGAACTGCAGATGCTGGAGAATCCAAGATAATAAAGTGTGGAGCTGGATGAACACAGCAGGCCCAGCAGCATCTCACGAGCACAAAAGCTGATGTTTCGCGCCTAGACCCTTCATCAGAGAGGGGGATGGGGAGAGGGAACTGGAATAAATAGGGAGAGAGGGGGAGGCGGACCAAAGATGGGGAGAAAAGAAGATCGGTAGAGAGGAGCGTATAGGTGAGGAGGTAGGGAGGGGATAGGTCAGTCCAGGGAAGACGGACAGGTCAAGGAGGCGGGATGAGGTGGTAGGTAGGAAATGGAGGTGCGGCTTGAGGTGGGAGGAAGGGATGAGTGAGAGGAAGAACAGGTTAGGGAAGCGGAGACAGGCTGGGCTGGTTTTGGGATGCAGTGGGGGGAGGGGACGAGCTGGGCTGGTTTTGGGATGCAGTGGGGGAAGGGGAGATTTTGAAGCTTGTGAAGTCCACATGGGAACCCTGCAGCACAATGGTATCAAAGCGAAATATGAGTTGCTGTTCTTGCAACCTTCGGGTGGCATCATTGTGGCACTGCAGGAGGCCTATGATGGACATGTCGTCTAAGGAATGGGAGGGGGAGTTAAAATGGTTCGCAACTGGGAACAACTGCACCTCCCAGTCGCAAACCATGTTAACTCCCCCTCCCACTCCTCAGACGACATGTCCATTCTGGGCCTCCTGCAGTGCCACAACGATGCCATCCGAAGGTTGCAGGAACAGCAACTCATATTCCACTTGCGAACCCTTCAGCCCAATGGTATCAATATGGATTTCACAAGCTTCAAAATCTCCCCTTCCCCCACTGCATCCCAAAACCAGCCCAGCTCATCCCCGCCTCCCTAACCTATTCTTCCTCTCACCCATCCCTTTCTCCCACCTCAAGCTGCACCTCCATTTCCTACCTACCACCTCATCCTGCCTCCTTGACCTGTCCGTCTTCCCTAGACTGACCTATCCCCTCCCTACCTCCTCACCACCTATCTTCTTTTCTCTCCATCTTCGGTCCGCCTCCCCCCTCTCCCTATTTATTCCAGTTGCTTCTCCCCATCCCTGTCTCTGATGAAGGGTCTAGGCCCGAAACGTCAGCTTTTTGCTCCTGAGATGCTGCTTGGCCTGCTGTGTTCATCCAGCTCCACACTTTGTTATGTGTTGCTAAGTACTGTGCTCTGATGTATTGTGACCTCTTGAATGTCATTTTCTGCCAAACTGATGAATGTGTTATGTCACTCAGCACTTAACAGTACTGTAAAAGAGATAATTAACTGACCAATCTGCTTTGCTGGTGTTGTTGAAGGATAAATAGCACACAAGACTTATTGCTGGTTTGGAGACAGCAAGAAGTGCAGATGTTGGAGTCAGAGTCAATACAATGTGGGGCTGGAGGAACACAGCAGGTTACGCAGCATCAGAGGAGCAGGAATCTCGACATTTTGGGTCAGGAGCCTACATCAGGACTGGTGATGAGTCCATTGATGGTGGATGAGAGATGATGGTTTAGTGATCAGGGTGGGGTCATAATCAAGGAGGCAGTAGGATGAGGTGTCAGAGAGTTGGTGCCTGGCCTCCATGATGTAGAGGTTAGTGCCTCATATCACTACTGTGTTCCCCTTATCAGTGGGTTTGATGGTGAAGTTGGAGTTGGAGTGGAGGGCTGTAGGTTCCGATGGGAAGAGGTTGGAGTGAGCGAGAGGGTTAGAGGGATTGAGGCGTTTGATGTTGCATTAACAGTTGGAGACGAAGAGGTCGAGGGAGGGTAGGAAGCTGTGGGGTGGTGTCCAGGAAGATGGAGTTTGTTGGATGTGGGAGAAGGGATCAGTAGAGGGTGGGTTAGATTCCCAGTCAAAGAAATAGACGTGGAGGCAGAGGTGGCAGAGAAAGAGTTCAACATCCAGACATGCATGGAACATATTGATGTGTGGGTGCAGGGTAACGAATATGAGTCTTTTGCTGAGATCTGATCGTTTGTCATCAGTGAGGGGGTGGTGAATACTTGGCAGGGCTTAGGGCTGGGCTAGGTGTACAGCTCGAGCTGGGAGGGGGGGGTGGAGACTGTCTCAGGAGTGGGTGCATGTATGGGGATGGTCACCAGTCCTGATGAAGGGTCCCAACCCGAAACGTCAATTTTCCTGCTCCGCTCATGCTGCCTGACCTGTTGTGTTCCTCCAGCTCCCCACTTCTTGCTGGTTTGTTTGGGGCTATCTGAAATCTCATGTTTATCATTCCCTGTCTCTTACACACATAAACGATAGGGCGATAATATGCTACTTGCCAAACTTCTAAAAAAAAGGCTTGTCATGCCTAACAGGTTAGATTTATTGAGTATACTAGGAATCGAAAGCCTGCTTAAGCTTCCCACCTCCAACACTTTGCACTTCCTCCTGCCCATCATTCCCACCTTTGCTAGTCACTGTCACTCACAGGACTACAAGCAGCTAAAACATACCTAAAGTACTCCTACAGATGGAAGCTAAGCTGTCTGCAGCAGGAAGGGCATTAGAGGCCCCAGAAACATACAAAGATGAACTTACATCACGTAAAGACCGTGTCATTTTTCTTTATTTTTGATTGTTGACTGAAATGGAAAAAGGACTGGTTTAAATGCCAAGTATTGTTACATGATTATTGCACAAAATGCAAATCACCTAACAGTCATTGTCAGTGTGGTTTAAGCAGTGGGGAAAGCAGAGTTACAGATGAGCTGGAGCCAAGGGCATTGTGTATGCATGGAGATTTGGCTGGCAACAAATAGCTGATTGGTCCATGGACAAGTGACCACATATCAATGACAAAGGTCTTCTGCCTGACAACAATTAAATGATTGAATCCCAGGTAGGTGAACAGCTTGGAGGGGAGACTGTTCAGGCAGAAAGCATTGGACTCTGAAGGAATTGTTTTCGATCTGCGGTAAAAGCATCTCATGCCTGGAGATAGCCAGTTTATTTCCCTGCTTCGGTTGCTGCAGGCTGTGACTTATAATTAATAAGTCAGAGACCTTAAAACGTGTGAACCAGCACGCTCTGCCTCCTGCAAATTTGTGAATGTACCTGGAGAAAGAAGATCAAGAAGCAGTATCCTTACTTTCTCAGCAAAACCTGTGGACAGGGATTATTGAACTTCCTCCTCAGTCTTTCTTACCCATTTTTTTTTGTATGTCTGTGCAGAGGAGAAGGTCAATAAGTGGGTTATAGTTTTAATTGTGTATGTCGACAGTTCATAATGGCTTATCTATATTTGGAATCTGCTTATTTTGACATTCTAGTCAAATACAGAAATCCAGTCTGTGCTTTCTGCCAACCTGTGCCTAAAAGACAGGTAAATTGGAAATTTTAGGTACTTTTAAGAATCTTTAACTTTTCTGACAACTTTGGGAATAGCAGGGCTTAATTTCCAGTGCACCACACCAGTGGAGCAAAACAATCAAATGCCAGCAGTGGCTGAGTGGATAGATCACTCTTCTTTAAGTCACGAGGTTGTTGGTTCAATTCCCACGCCAGAAGCTCAAGAAACAAAAATGGCTTTACTGGTGGAGATGTTATCATCTGAATGAGATTTTTCAGGTGGATATAAATGATACCATGGCACTGCATCAAAAGTGAATAGTGTAGTTGCATATAAAAGAGATCAGACATGCATTTGAGGGAAGAAGGAATTCAGGGTTAGGCCTCTTGATTTAGAGGAGCAAAGATGGAAGTGGGCTTGTATGAAGCATAAATATTGGCATGGGCTACTTGGCCTGTTTTAGTGCTTTAGATCCCCATGTATGGGAGTTCTCCCTGATATGAAAACCTAAAGTGTTGGAGAAACCCAACAGGTTTGGTAGCATCTGTGAAGAGAGAAACAAATGCTTTGAAGTCTTTTCTCAGGTTTCTCAAAATGTTAACTTTTCCCCCCACTTCACAGATGCTGCCAGACCTGCTGAGCTTCTCCAACATTTTCTCCAGCATCTGCAGTATTTTGCTTTTATTTATTTCTTTCTGATGTCATAAACCAGCATTTGGCCCTCAATCAACATCACGTACAACCAGATTATGTGGTCATCATCACACTGCTGTTTGTGGGAGCTTATGCACAAGTAGATTCCCATTATGATCCAAGCATATTTCATTGCTGTAAAGTACTTAGGGAAATCCTGTTGTCATGAAAAACATAAAAAAGCAAGTCTTTCTTAATCTAAAAAAAGTCAGCATGAGAAGAAAGTGTTTTGAGTTCACAAACTTGCCTAATGCAATCCAGCAATTTTATAGCTTTTTAATCATGTCTTTATATAAAATATGACCGTCATCACCTGCTTGATACACTATGATTCGATTTACTCATAAAATCAAGCTTTTGAATTAAAGAGGTCACTGACTTAGATTCTCTGTCCTTGCACATTGTACTTTGGGTTTTTGGCTACAATATCCAGTCTGATCTGATCATCACTGTCACCAAGCCCTATCATTTCTTGGGAACTATCCAATTGTAAGATTTCATCAGAATAATATGTCGAAGCAGATGCGAGAGCCTTCCCAGACCTAAAACTCTTCGGGGTTCAAATGGTCTTTGTACGATATTGGCAAAGGACCATGCTTCCAATTGAGCAGCTCAAGCATTTGACAAAACAGCAGGCCTCAGGAATTAATCTAAAATCTTTTGCACGTTTGTTAACCACATGCATTTATATAGTGCCTTTATCACAGGAAAACATCCCAAGGCATTTCCTGAGGGTGTAATCCTGCAAAATTTGACACTAAGTCACAGAGACAGATATTAGGACAGGAATCAAAAGCTTGTTCAAAGAGGTAAGACTCAAACAAAGACACTGAAGTATGTTTCAATCTTTTTTACTTAAAATAACTATCACTTTAGTCCCCTTAGTACTGGTGCTGGGGGTGGGGGTTGAGATGATCAAAATGCCAGGAGGTTGAGCAACCCCTTCACTTCCCTCTCACCCACAAGAATGGTGAATGCCAGAAATAGGCCCTAAAATGGGTCAAGAGGGTACAAGCACCTCTATAAGGTCACTGAACCCACACAATTTGGCAAAGCCATTGCAGAAAGGCAATAATAGGTATAATTCTGGCGTAACCATTGGAATTGTGACCCAAGTAAATTTGGAAGCTGTCTCATTAAGAAGTTGCCAATCAAATGTATTGAAAAGGCCATTTATGAGCCTTTCTACCAGTTGTAATGACCCTTCTGGTCATAGGCAGGAATCTTGTGATCAGATAGGCCAATGGGCTGAGGAGTGGCAGATGGAGTTTGATTTAGATAAATGTGAGGTGCTGCATTTTGGAAAGGCAAATCAGGGCAGGACTTATACACTTAATGGTAAGTTCTTGGGGAGAGTTGCTGAATAAAGAGACCTTGGGGTGCAGGTTCATAGTTTCTTGAAAGTGGAGTCAGAGGGAGACAGGGTAGTGAAGGTGGTGTTTGGTACGCTTGCCTTTATTGGTCAGTGCATTGAATACAGGAGTTGGGAGGGTCACATTGCGGCAGTACAGGACATTGATTAGGCCACTATTGGAACACTGCTTTCAATTCTGATCTCCCTGCTATAGGAAGGATGTTGTTAGCGAGTTTTGAGAAGATTTGTAGCTCAGGTTGAGGTTCTGGATGTGAGTTTGCTCGCTGAGCTGGAAGGTTAGTTTTCAGATGTTTTGTCACCTTTTTTGCTTTTTTTTATTTGAAAAAATATACTGTATTCATAAGATGTACAAAAAACAAAACATATTTATACACCTACCCAGTCATGCAAGCCGCTCCGGGTTACCCAGGGTGTACATACACCAACTAAAAGGAAAAAAAAACAAACAAAGAAGAAAAAAAAACCAAAGCAAAAAAAATACCCCGGCAGTCGTCACCCCGCACAGTCCCAGTTGGCCCCCTGACCAGTTGGGGAAGGCGCCAGCTGGGCCC